>NC_053158.1:190966053-191566053 GCF_016835505.1 Polypterus senegalus
TATATTCAGGGAGGGAGTACAAGTTAGAAGCAAAAATCACAAGTTCAACTTGTTAAAAATGCTGCTTTTTCACTTGTTCCGATTTATGAGAAGACCAGATACAATATAACAAGAAAATCTGCGTTTCAACATGAGAGTTTGACACAACTGCATTCTAGTTTTACAGGACTTAATAAATTATTTCCTTTATTTCATTCATTAAACTTTTGTATTTAGAGATTTTTAGATATAGTTTGAAAAGAAATGCAGCTCATTATGAATACTGCAAAAGCAGAGTTTCCTAAATAATCTTTAGCACTCTTTCTTTGGATTGGCTGATTTTTAATTTTTTTTTTATATTTTTTATTTTTTTCCCTACAGATGAAAAACTTGATTTAGATGACAACAAATGGGAAGATATCCATGTCATCACGGGAGCTTTGAAGATGTTTTTTAGAGAACTGCCAGAACCTCTCTTTACTCATAACTACTTCAATGATTTTGTTAATGCAATCAGTAAGTAAAAGTTACTGAGCGGGCACTTTATTTGTTCAGTCAGTGGCTACAGTATGTTTTGTATGTAGATTGTATTATTAATGGTGTTAACAGATTTTACTTTTGAGTGAGTGCCAAAGGGCAATACTAAATGTTTAGGTGACTTGAAATGGAACATGGTAGTGAGTTTGCTGTATTTGCTATTAGAAGTTTCAGGAATAGAAACCGTGCTTCTGAGGTTTATTTTCAAAACAGTGTGTGTTGAGAATGAACCATTAAAAAAATTAGCCATCTCCAGTCTCTAGTGATGAATCAACTAACTGAGAATGAAAAGAAGAGTTGGTACAGCTTTAACAGGCAGACTGCAGTCTGATTTTTTCTTTATGTTCCATTGAACAATGCCAAAAACCTAGAGGATTAAATTGAAACAGAAAAATTGCAGAACCTAATTTTGTTTATTTATTAAATATGTTTGTTTCTAATGGGAGTGTCTTCAAATCTACAGTAGGCATGGACAATGCAAATTAGGTTTCGGCTTTAATTGATAAGGCTTACTCACATATATCCTAAAAGTGCACTGGATTGTCAGTAACAGTATGCTGTTTAATGCTTTACCACAGTTTTCACTCAAAATGACTAAAAAAATCGCAGTTTTGCGCCTCTGCTTCGAATATAAGTGACAACTTAAATGTCTGAGTAATTTATCTGTTATGGTAGTGGACACCAGGCTCTTTATAGAAGAAGAAGAAAAAACTAAAAAATCAAACAAAGAGCCGTTTTCTACAGCTGTACATTAGATAAAGAAGATTTGGCTATTTAGTGCAAAATGTTGTCCATAGTGATAGGTGGTGGGAATCTTCATTTCTTTATTTGTCTGCATTGCTGCTTTGTTATTTTTAAAATGCAAAATAAACAAAAACATTTTTAGAAAAAACCTTAAAATGACATAATAATTAAACAAGTTTGGTTGGTAATTTTTGTTGCTATAGTTTAACCACTGGTCATGTTGTAACATT
The DNA here is from genome assembly GCF_016835505.1 of Polypterus senegalus. Taxonomy (NCBI): domain Eukaryota; kingdom Metazoa; phylum Chordata; class Cladistia; order Polypteriformes; family Polypteridae; genus Polypterus; species Polypterus senegalus. Next base: position 190,967,544 of record NC_053158.1, read on the forward strand.
TATGATATAGCTTTATTGTATGTCTGAGCTGTACTATGAACCAAAAATTGAAATTCAGATATTTAAAAATAGAATATGTGGATGAGGGTTTAAAAGTAGTGTTTTTATGCAAATTTCTGTATAAGGTATGTAATGCCTGCAAGGAGACTATTATTGCATTATCAGTGTTTATTTTTTTATTTGCTTTATTATTATTTTTTTTTAACATGAATAAAAGTTTTAAACTACAGAAATACTCTGTAAAGCTTGTCTGCATTTTAAAATGACTAATAATGATTGAAGTTGCTCAAGTTGCTGTTCTGGCAAACTTTGTTTCTGGTGCTAGCAAGGGTGGTGTCAAGCAGCAGTGGATTTCAATAGAGCAGCTCACACTTGACAAGGAAAAGACTGCTGGTCTTTGCTTACTGAAGTGAAAACTGCTCAGTTTGTTGCTGACAGTAAAAGGTATCTAAAACAAAAGTAGGGTGCTTCTGTAGGTGATAAGCAAATCACAGATAATTTAGAAGACAAGGAGGAAAAATCCTGTAGGTTTCCTTAGTGACATCTGTAAAACTAAATTGAAAATGAAAAACCCATTTTGGCATTGAATGGTAATATTGTAATTTCATTTTATATTTCATAAATATTCTGGTTATGAATGTGACATCCCTGTTAAATGAGTTTTTGTTGGGTTTATATTCAAAAGACATCAAGTCAATTTATAAAGTCAGGATTGAATGTTTTGCAAAACAATGCTCAGCTAGCAGGTATATATGTGCTGTGTGTGAGTGTGTGTGTATACTGTATGTGTTTGATTATACACACACAAATATTAGCAAGTATATTTTGTATACGTTTGTGTGTATGTGAGTGTGTCTTTGTTGCTGTTGTATTATTATCACTATTCTGATGAGACATGCAAGGAAGAATTTCATTGTACTCTGCACACTATCTACTTTGGACAGTGAACATAACAATAACGTTGAAGTGAAAAATAAATGAAGTTTGTACCCAATAAAGTAACAGCTGATAAAAAAACATACTGCATATCTGTTGATTGGATTGGTGTTTTAACACTCCTGTACTTTTACATGTTTAAAAAGCCATAGGGTGGAACAGTTTGAATAATTTTCTTTTGAACTACATGTCCCCTAATTATATACTTCCTACTTGCCATTTTTTCAGTTTTTGTTTAATTTTTTTCTTTCCATTACAGAAAATCCAGATTACAAGCAGCGAGTACAGTGTATAAAAGAATTAATCAAGCAGTTGCCAAAACCAAATCATGACACTATGCAAGCGCTCTTTAAACATCTCCGGAAGTAAGTGATTCTTATGAATTTTTTTTTTGTTTTTTAGGATAGACGATTTAAAGTGCTATGAATAGTGTTTTGAATGCACTTTTTTTAACCCCTCTGCCTTTTTTTTACAGGTTTTTAAATATTAATCATATAATATTAATTATGAATGCTTTACTGTTTCTTTAACATAAACACAACTAGTCTTTAAGAAACAACATTTAGATGCAACCACTGATCATTGTAAGCGTTAGTGTTAATGTTTCCCTTTTGCAAATATGTTTGGTTTTTTTTTATAGTAAGAACTATAACTTCTATGTGTCAGTTTGTAGAAAAACACCTTTAGAGAATGGTTTGTGTGACAGTTATAGCTTGTTTAATTATATAGGTATTTCTTTTTGTTATAGTTATACTGTTTTTAGAAGAGATGTTAGAAACACATTAAGTTGGTCTCAGTCAATGTTAAGAAGGAAGATTGCTGAATTGACTTATATAATCAGTAGCACTCCGATTACACAATCATCATATTTACTGTATGGAGAAAAATGGACTGTTTAACTCGTATAATGGTCTGAGATTATTACATAATGGCTTTGTATTCATTTTCTGACTTAAAATCAATAACAAAAATATCCTGTGCACTTCATGACGAACAATTCTTTTCAAATTACTCCGTAGTTCTGTAGCTCCTCCAAAAAAGGCCAGGTTGTCTAGGAGAGAGCACTTTCCAGTTTACTATTTCAGGTTATTTGTGTACTTTATTAATAGGATATATTTTTACTCTTTGTTCTGTATTAAAAATGTTTTTTTCAATTTTAGTATCTCTTATAATTTTTAAAAGACAAGATATACAGTAAATATGGTTAAATACCAAGTTATTGTTTCTGGTTAAAAATCATTGATTTAATAGTTATGTAAATCTGCACTTTTTCATTCATATTTCTTTTTGCAGGGTTATAGACAATGGAGAAGTAAATCGTATGACAACACAAAGTGTGGCTATAGTATTTGGTCCAACTCTTCTGAGACCTGAAAAAGAAACAGCAAACATTGCAATTCACATGGTATACCAGAATCAAATTGTAGAACTGATACTGCTGGAATTTGAAAGCATTTTCAGTAGGTAAAAGCGTATCAGGAGACACAATGGACCTTCCAATTTATGTACAGTACAGTGCAAGAATCAGAGATGTCATTTGTAACTTAATGGGGTGGCCTGGGACATATGGTACCTTAAGTCTGCACATGCTGTTTTTGGAACTGCAAACTTTATTTAAATATCATCAGGATGTATGTGTGTGTATGTTGTATGTCAGAGACAGAGATGACAGAGAGAGGTGAGATAAATCTACAGTGTAACCACTAATTTCTGAGCATTTTATAAAAAAAGGGTAATAGATATTTCTCACTGCTTAATTTAAATAAATAAGTAAACAAATAACGGCAACATTCAGGTTGGAGTATACACTGGATTACTTGTTCTGTATTTATCATTTAGGGGTAGGGTTACATTCTTTGAATATCACTTGCATGTATGAATTTGAATTGGATATTTTTTTAAATGAACTGGAATAATGCTGTATTTCAGACTGTGTTTTACTGTTTGTGGCCCAGGATTTGGTGTATATTCATCACTTTGATGTCTAACAATATGAACTTTTGAGGCATTCTCTTGACGGTGTACTTAAACCATGCACGGCAGCATTTAACTTAAGCTAGTATGATTTGCATAACAGCTGCATTCTTTTGACAGTATTGTGACTATTATACTGGTTTTAATCACTCTGGAGATATTTGGAACATCACATGGATTATGATGGTAACTACTGATTCATATGGTTCAAATTCTGCAAAATGTGATCTTCTGGAATTTTGGATGAAGATGATAGTATTAAAGTCCTGTACATTTATCGTTCTACTGTACCTTTTTGATGTGGCATAATGTTTTCTACTCAAACACTCGTACGGATTTCTCCCAAAGGAATATATTTCAAAGGTAAGGTAAGAATCAAAAGCAGAATATGTTTCTTTGTAAATAGATGCCAGCTCTAAACTCCTTTAGCACATGTATAGACTTTATTAATCTTTGTAGGCACTCATCCTACAAAAAGTTTGACTATAAAGGCTCAGTTTGCCAGTGGGCTGTAACTGGAAGGAGCATGGTGTTACTCAAATCCTGCAACTTTCCGTACACTTACAAAAATAAATATTAATGTGCACTTTGATTCTTTTTTTCCTTTATAATGCCAGTTATCGAACTGTTGTAAAAATGGTACTGGAAACAGTATTGAGTTGGCTCACAATAGACTTGTCATGGGGCATACGGCCAATGATGTCTCACAAGTTGGACACTTGTACAGTTTCTATTTTTAAGGTAGCTACATTTAATCTGCAGAAATGTTAGATGTATATGAAAATTCTTAGGCTTTAATGGAGAATAATAGTAGATGAAAATAACCTGTTTTAATTTTGTGTAAATAGATAACAGTGATTGTTTATAAAAGAGACTTTTAAGTACTGGTTTTGAAATTTTAACTGTTACTGGGAATATTGTCAGATGCACAGTTTTGAATGTAATTTTGCAAACTAACTGCTGTCTGTGACATTGCAATGTCTAATCCGAATAAAGAAACTTGCTGACATAATGTTTTTGGGCTCCGTGCTTTTTTTTTTCCCTCACCTAATTAATTGTCTCATTGTGCTGTTGTATTTTCCATTCTGTAAACTGATAAAATCTTATGATCAATCTTGTTGAAAGTAGCATGCCTAGCTGAGTGATGGACCCACCCACAAGTGTTTAATCAGATTAGTCGAGCCAAACATCTCTACCTTAAATCCACTACAAATAACCTATTCATTACAAACTTTAGAAATAACTTTTCTGTTATTTTCTCTTTAAAATACTAACAAACAGCAGTTATTTTCTTCAGCAGTTTTCCCTTATTGTGTTCTGCCAGTGCTGCGCATGTCCTCAGCTAAACACATTACATTGCAAAACTGACCGCTCAGTTGGCCAATCACAAGCCAGTTTCACAATAAAAAGCAACAATTGGTCAATTTTAATGTAAGACTGATTGATTTGTGCATCACTACTATTTAGTTTTCTTTTTTTAAGCCATTCTAGTGTCAGTTTAAGTGGGAGTTTGTCATATTATACTAATATATTTAATTATTTATTGTGCTTCAGTAAAAAGCCAAATATCCCCCTAGAAACAAAGTGTTGTCTGTCTATTTTTAAGAGTCAGTATTTGAGTAATGGGAAGTGAGGAATTCATGACAGCTTGGCACTGGGGCCTAAGTAGAAATAGAGCACATTCCTTGTGGATTTTGGCTTGCTGATCATTAAATTGTACCCAAAATGTTCCTCCATTTTGTTGCAATTGCCTATTTTTTTGCTTTACACTCATAAGTATACATTTACAGTAGAACCTACCACAACTGGAACACCTTTGGTGATCTAAAGGTAGTGGCACGGCTACTAGAAATGCAAGTCAGATAGATCAAGTGCATAGAATGAGACAGCTGTGCTAAAGAGTCTCATTTCATTAACAATAACTGGCTGCTTGGTAAGGACAGAAAAGTGTGGCATGTAAACCTCTTGTCAACCTAATCTATATACAATTTCAACTAAAAGGTGAAAGATTGTGATATTTGAGACAGATCTTTCTACAAACAACTAATGCCAAGATTAAGGAAGATGTTGTTTTTGTTAGTCCACAGATCAGACAAGTCATCAGTGACAAGTGGTTTGAAGGTCCGATAGTGGGGCTGAAGGAGAACATGCTTCAAGTGTACAAAATCATATTGTGCTATTTGTTATTAAAAAATGTCCTTTTCTTTTTCCCTTCTAATCTTGATGCAGATAGTGATGAAAATGATGAAGGGTTTTACCAAGACTTTGCAACGATGGAAAAGCAGATATCAGGGCAAGTGGAATCCATCGGTGCTGACTGACTGTTGTTGGACACAGAAACTAGAAGCATCAGATGTTCAATACAAATAAAAACCAACAACAAAACATTTTTAGCTAAGCTGAACTAATGCATTGTGTCAATCCTTAAGTGATTAAACACAAAATTTTATATATTTTTTATTTATTTATTTATTTTTTTTTTTACCGTGTCCTGATCGGCTGTGAAGCAATCAGAATTGATGTCTGAATGCTGGCCACTAGCCCTACAGTTTTTCTCTCAGGTGGAGCGTTACAGCTTCTGCTGACGTCACGCCTGATACCAAAACTTTATTAAAAATATTTTCAGATGTTTTTAAGATTCGAACCGGACACGGAGACAAAAGTGAAAGAAAAAGAAGAGAGAGAAGTAAGAGATGGAGGTAAAGGGGGAAGGGGGGGTTTTCGTATAGAATAAACAATAAATGAACCAGAGTCCGCTTCTAGACCTGCAGAAAGAGAGGGGGGGGAACACAAGACAAAAACATTGCTGCATCAGCTACATGAAGATATATAAAAGTAAAAATGTTTGCTGACAATCATACAGTAATTATTACTAAGGCATTTAGGGCCAACCACAACCTTAGGTCATGTGCTGAAGATGTCCAAGTCATACTTATGAAATCACCATGTGAGCACCTGTGTGTGTACGCACACTTGTATGTGTAAGGTTTCTCTATAGGAGCATCCAATAGTGAGTGTGAAGGGCCACCGACCTGCCCCCAAAAATGTGCGGAAGATGGAGGGAGTTCCAAGCCCAGAGGTCACCCCAGAGCGCGGAGACCCCAGGGAGGCCGTCACCAGAGAAGCCCCAACCCCCACTCGAGAGGTGCAGAGGATCACCCTGGGGGGCCACAACCAGCAGCCGGCAGAGTCCCGGGTGATATCAACGGCAAGCCCTCAGGCCTGCCCGCAGCCGCTCACCCCCGAGTCGGCCGGGACCCAAGAGCGACCCACCCCGCCGAGGACCTAACAGAGCCCAGGGAACCAGATCTCACCAGGCAGCCACCGGGAACGACCAGACAGATGCTTAAGGCAGGGGGAGGGTAGGCAAAGATGTTGTAGTATTGCCAGATGTCCCAGGAGAGAGTAGGAGTCCAAAACCCCACCTGACACATACAGTCACACACAAACACAGTCATACACTCCCTCCCTCATGCTCTCACATACACATACAACCCAAGACTTACAGACACCCATTCACACTCCCCATACACACCCTACTAACTTTGGTCCCGGTGCTGCCGTACCTGAGGTACAACCATTCCCGGACGCCAGAGCTAGCCCCGTTCCGCAGGGGTAATAGTAAGCAGGCACCCCCGTCCAACGCAGAGCAAAGCAACCCACCACTCCAGACCACAGGCAGACGGCCGGCTCCCACTCCTAGCCTCCAGCCCCGGGGCAGCTAACTGAGAACAGAGGTGTAATAAGACCTCTAGTCTCCCTCCGCCTGCTCTAATGTAGTGTTGGTGTGTGTTGATAAGGTGCATTTAAACACAAAATTTTATAAAAGTTAATGTGTTTCTGTAATTTCCAATGTGACACAGTCAAACTAAAATTATATTTATATTCATCTTCAAGCTGACTTCAATAATCACCAGCAATTCTTCAGGAAGCAAAACGTTTGAAAAATTTGTTGCACAATGTTTCTCAACCAATGGGTCACAACCCACTTTTGTGTCACGGGCTGCAAATTGGTGTTTAAAAATTGGTGCATCTCTACCTAAGCGTTAATAGTAAGTGTTACAAAATGCCAAATTCTTTACTGTCCGGAATTGTTTGGAATATGTATCAAAATCAAAGTAAGTGCATATTTTTGAAAAAAAAATATATATATATATAATTCATCAGTTGTATCATCAAATAACAGGTTGTTGTATTATTTTTCAGGTCAAATATCATTTGCTAATCACTACTTTTTGTTTTTATATTTTCAATACACTCCCAACTTTTTCTGAGTCAAGGTTGTATAAAAATGGTGATCGCAGAAGTGATTTGTGAAACAAACCATGTGTATTTGCAATATAGTATGTCTGGAATAACACTATGATGAAATTCGTGTAAGACAAAAAAAGAAGAAAAGTACCGTTCTTTTACAATTGAAGGTAAGTGAGTGTTTGTGTGCACTTTAATAGCCCAGTTATTTACAGAAACATTTCTAAAATGCCATATAAACTCTTAAATCTGGATAGAGAAACTGGGATGTTCGTCTCTGAGAAATAAGGTTGACACACAACTATTTCTCTGTGAGTAACCCAGTTATTTGACCATGTAAACTCTTAACCTGATTACGTTTAAGGATTTTGTACTCTGGACAAGTCTCTTGCACTCTGTTAGTTTTGTGCTTATTTTACGTAGCTCCGAATGGAAGCAGCCACAAGACTGATTTCCTGAGGCAAACATTTAGACAATCGCATTTTTCCTTTTCCTGGTTGAAGTAATGTGGCTCATTGCTGTTTTATTGATTTGGAGAAGGCATATGATGTAGTGCCACATTAAGTGGTCTGGTGGAAATGCATGAGACAGAAAGGAGGACCAGAGATGTAAGTAAGGATTGTCCAGGATTTGAGTGAGGGTTAAAAGCAGTGTTGGACTAAGAGACAAAATCCAACTTATGGTAGGTCTGCACCATGGATCATCTTGAATTCTGTACCTCTTTGATCTGGTTATGGTTGTGTTTATTTCTGGTGTAAATGGCCGATACTGGTGGTGCATGCCTTTTGCTGGTAACAATGTGTCGTGCAACATCAGAAACGAGGATAGAGTGTTGGACGAATAGAGAGGGCTTTAGAAGGCAGAGAATTGAAGATACATAGAAAGAAGATAATGTATGAGGTTTAATGATGATTAAGATTCAGAAGTTGCCCTGCAGGGAGTACTGTTGTAACGAGTGGAGAAATGTAAATATCTAGGATCAGTAGTAGCCCGAGATGGAGAATTAGATGCAGAGATAACCCAAAGAGTGCAGTGTGGAAGGAACAACTAGAGGGAAGGTACAGTATCAGGAATGTTGTGTGATTGAAGAATTAAGGCGAAGGTTAAAGGTAAGTTTTTAAAGGCCAGCAATGATGTATGGAGTGGAGACCTGGGCAATAAAAGGATCACAAGAGAAGATGCTGGGTGTGGCAGAAATGAGAATGTTGAGATGGATTTGTGGAGTTGCAAAGAAGGACAGAATTAGAAATGAGAAAATTGGAGGTACAAGAAACATGGAAGAGAGATCTAATAAAGTGCAGGAAAGTAGGTTGAAGTGGTAAGGACGTGATGAGGAGAGACAATAAAGATGTGGGCAAAAGAGTGATGGACTTAGGGAAGAGAAAGCGAGGAAGGCCAAAGCAGAGGTAAATGGATAAAGTAAAAAAAAACTTCTGAAGGAAAAGGGCTTGACTGGTGAGGAGGTGCAGGACCGAATTGTATGGAGAAGATTAATCAAGAACATCGACGACACATAGAAGAAGGAGAAGATGTTGGTATTAACAGCTTAGGTGCCTTTCTCATTGAGAATGACATCACAACCCGGTAAGTACAGAAGGAAGACTTTAAGAAAGAAAAATGTGTAAAAATGACAAATTTATCAATGTAATTGATTTATCTGTTTAAAACAAAGTATGCAGAAAGTGAAGGGGTCCAAATTATTTCTTAATCTGCTGTACAAAGAGAAGAATCTAAATAAAGATGTTATTGTGTAGATGACTGTACTGACAGAAGTAAAGGTGGTCTTCTAATAATAGCTTTACTCTGAATCCTTATGTTCATTTTGTATTCAAGTAGATAAAATGTCTAATTTCAAGAAGAGCACTTGATAAAGTGTGGCTCCCGCTATGATTTTTAAAGTAGTTTGGCAGTTTGGTAGATAGACTTACTGATGCTGGCGGTGTAGGTTGGTGACGTGTCACATCTTGATTAGCACATGCGTGTAAGAATTTCACTAAACGCTGTACACATTACAGTAAGGACCCTGTAAGCTTAAGCAGCTCACTAGAATGACTGGCAGCTAGTTGTTATTGACCTGGCAGGCTTCAAATACATTCATCTGCTCACATATTTTTACTTTTTCAGACTGAGACTCCACTTTGGACCCCTGAATGGCTCTTCATCTCAGCCATAATTAAGCCTTGCAGCAGTCCGCTCAACAAAGCAGGGTGAAGGGAGTGTGGAGCTGTGGCTGTCCCTCCATGGCATGTCTGTGACTGCACCTCACCTGTTTTGTGGATTATCCCCTCCCAGTCTGCTGGTCAGATGGCTGACTTTCGATTTGAACACCGAAGGACTGCAAGTGAGTGCCATTATTGCTGCTGACAGCAGGAGCAGCGGGGTTCCCTCATCAGCTCGCTCTCGACTGCTCTCCTCCATCGTCTTACGTGCCTGCCTGGCCACAAGGATGCTGATTAGAAGTAAACATTAATTATGGCCTGGCGCTACGCTGCTGACTTGGCATCTTACTGCTTATTCTGCCAATATTCACAGCCATTACACTTCTGTTTCATCTGTCTTATTTTCTCTGCTGAACTGCTCACGTGATACTCGTACATACTTTGTGTTATATAATATATTTTAATGGCCACAGTATTTATGTGATGCCTGTACCTGTGACAGCTGGGAAAATTCAAACTATAAAATCAGCAGGTTGTGTGTTGGGGGGTTGGTTGAAGTGTATTTGAGAATATATGAATGATGGTTATAACATACCGGGTTTACAGGGGCCACCTGAGGTTGTGTTAGGTGACTACCTGCCAGGTGAATCCATCTTGTGTTGCAGCCAGCAAGGCTCCATCCTCCTCAATCTGCACAGAACACACGGGCTGCTCCTTGGTGGCTGTTTTAAGAACCCAGGGCCACAATGGGCTGTTGGTTTCTCTGTCTATTTGTTATATAGTGCCTTTCACATCTTAGCTATCTGTTTTACACAGTGTCTTTCATATCAATCTTCCCTTATTTTATAGATTGCCTTTTATATCAATCAATGTCATACAGTATCCTTTATCTATTGTATAGTGCCTTTATCTACACTTATTTTATTTACAACAACAACATTTATTTATATAGCACATTTTCATACAAAAAATGTAGCTCAAAGTGCTTTACAAAATGAAGAATAGAAAAATAGAAGACACAATAAAAAAGTCAACATAAGTCAACATTAATTAACATAGAATAAGTAAGGTCTGATGGCTGGAGAAAAAAAATAAAATCTGCAGGGATTCCAGACCATGAGACCACCCAGTCCCCTCTGGGCATTCTACCTAACATAAATGAAACAGTCCTCTTTGGACTTCGGGTTCTCACGGAAGGATTTGATGATGATGGTCACGTAGACTTCTGACTTTCAGTCGATCATTGTTGGAGCATCATGATGCTTTGAGTAGAAAAGAAACCCGGAAAAAGAAACAGAAGAGAGAGTAGGGGTCAGTACGGATTTTAGAGCCACCATGACATGAATAGTTATTATGATGAATTGAACATGCAGAGTATCAGGATTAAGTTAAAGTGAAGTTAGGAGAAGGCCATGTTAAAGTAACGTGTATTCAGCAGTGTTTTAAAGTGCTCTACTGTATCAGCCTGGCGAATTCCTATAGGCAGGCTATTCCAGATTTTAGGTGCATAACAGCAGAAGGCCGCCAGCCTCAGCACTTCTTTTAAGTTTAGCTTTTGGAATTCTTAGAAGACACTCATTTGAGGATCTAAGGTTACGATTTGGGATATAGGGTGTCAGACATTCCGATATACGAGTATAAGATGGAGCGAGATTTTTTAAGGCTTTATAAACCATAAGCAGAATTTTAAAGTCAATCCTGAATGACACAGGCAACCAGTGTAGTGACATCAAAACTGGAGAAATGTGCTCGGATTTTCTTTTCCTAGTTAGTATTCTAGCAGCTGCATTCTGCACTCATTGCAATTGATTTATGTCTTTTTTGGGTAGTCCAGAGAGGAGTGCGTTACATTAATCTAGTCGACTGAAAACAAAAGCATTAATTAATTTCTCAGCATCTTTCAATGATATAAGAGGTCTAACTTTTGCTATGTTTCTTAAGTGAAAAAATGCTGTCCTAGTGATTTGATTAATATGAGATATAAAATTCAGGTTACAGTCAACAGTTACCCCTAAGTTTTTTACTTCCGTCTTAACTTTTAATCCTAATGCATCAAGTTATTTCTGATAACCTCAATGAATCCATTATTACCAATCACTAAAATTTCAGTTTTCTCTTTATTTAGTTTGAGAAAATTACTATTCATCCATTCAGAAATACCAGTAAGACATTGTGTTAGTGAATCGAGAGAGTCGGAGTCATCAGGTGCTATTGATAAGTACAGCTGTGTGTCATCAACATAGCTGTGGTAACTCACGTTGTAACCTGAGATAATCTGACCTAACGGAAGCATGTAGATTGAGAAGAGCAGCGGACCCAGGATAGAGCCTTGTGGAGCACCATATAGAATATCGGGTGTCTTTGAGTTATAATTACCACAACTCACAAAGAATTTTCTCCCTGCCAGGTAGGATTCAAACCAATTTAAGACACTGCCAGAGAGGCCCACCAATTGACTCAGGCGATTTCTAAGAGAATTATGATCAATGGTATCAAATGTGGCACTCAGATCTAAAAGGATGAGAACAGATAAACGGCCTCTGTCTGCATTTACCCGCAAGTCATTTACTACTTTAACAAGTGCAGTTTCTGTGCTGTAATTTGTTCTGAAACCCGACTGAAATTTATCAAGAATAGCAGGTTTATTGAGGTGGTCATTTAATTGCAAAATGACTGCCTTCTCTAGAATTTTACTTAAGAAGGGCAGGTTAGATATGGGTCTAAAATTTTCAAAAGCAGAGGGGTCAAGATTATTTTTCTTGAGCAGGGGTTTAACTTTCTGTTATTCTGTCATCTGCCTTTCTGTTATTTTTATACAATAACCCCCGTGTTTGATTGAATTATTGCTATTTCATTAGTTTCACTTTTATTTCAGAACTTCTGTAAAGACAATATTTGTAATCTTTCGAGTCCCAACGTGCTGAATCTTTTAAATGAGGTCAGTGAGACGTGTGTTTAATGACTTTGTACCATAATTCAGGATAGGTTTCTCTGTTTGGAATTTCAGCACAGACAAAGCGATTTACATCATCAGCAGTTTATCATTTTTTTTTGCAAAGTAACCAATAAATTATTTGCATGTGAGGTAAACTCCGTTTTGAAATACTCTGACTTAAACTTAAAAGCCTTACAATATTGACATACTTCTGACATATCACCTATGTCCATATATTTAATCTCTATTAGCCTTTTCGTTAGTTTCTCCGAGTAATAATTTCTCTTTCTTTGCACTAATGCGATCTTTACTTTCTTTGTTTTGACCCTGTTGTTTTTTTCTGCTTTCATATTCTCTATCTTGCTCTGCATGTGTTTCGCTTACGTTTTTTGAGTCTTTTGAATTCCAGTTTTCATTTTCTCTAACCTGCTCTGCATGTGTTTGGCCCTCTTGTTTTGTAACCTCTTTGTGACTTTTTACTTTGTTTTCTACTCTGTCTTTTATTTCTGACCTTGCTTTATCCTGCTTTTTTTTTCAATGACACCTGGTCTGTGGTGATTACGTTCCCTTTTTCAAATAATAATTTCTGTTTGTGCTACTGCCTTCTTTACTTTTTTTTATACTTTCTAATTTTCCTACTTTCATATTCTTTAACTTTCTCCACGCTTTATTGCGCAATGTTTTTTTTTCTTTTCTGAGCCTTTTGAATTTCACTGCTTTCATAATCTCTAACCTGCTCTGCATGTGTATAGCGCCAACGTTTGTGAACATCTTTATGAAGTTCTACTTTGTCTTTTAATTCTGAGCCCGATTGGACGTGTTCAATTCCACTTTGTTCCGGACTGATTATTACTTTCCTTATTTTCTGAATTTGCACCAAGATTATTCTTTTTCTTTTTTGTCTCTCCAACGCTTTTCAGTCTCTTTTCTCCATGCTGCTTTCTTCTTCACTTAGTCGTGTACGTTTAATTTATAACGTATTGTCCTTATACGCTTTATATGCGTTGAGAGCCCTGGATCTGTCTGTGCTCAAAGCCTCCTTTACACGACTGAGTGTTTTGCTGCCCGTTGTCTTATTTGGTATTGATTGTAAGTAGGGCGTGTCTTGCAAGAATCTCATGTTCTACGTCATCGTGAGACGGTACTGGGTCAGTGTCTTGGCACACAGTCTCATGTTTAAGGCCCCATGGCCATTCTCTTTCATCTCGCGGTTTCTTTTAAGTGTCTTCTGTGATCTCCACGTGAAGATCACGTCTCGACGCCCTAGTGTTCTCTCCAGGATTTTCTTTTTTTATAATAGATATATATTACATTCATGGCATTCGTAGTCTGAATCACAATCTGATTGTATGGATGGTTACCTACCAGGTAACACTTTGTGGTTGATCTGCAAGTCGGCAAACATCCGCCATGGTGCCCTCTTTCAGTTGCGAGAAGCAGATCATAGAATGTTGCATACCACCCATACAATCAGATTGTGATTCAGACAACGAATGCCATGAATGTAATTACCTCGATCTACATGCTGTCAAATAAACAAACCACACGCTGTGGCGCAACATAACGAGGCCTCGCCTCTGACGTTGACATCTGAGGCTCGATCCCCGAGAGGGGGTGCAGTGAGTGTGTATAGAATTAGGGTGAAACACGTGTCACGTACTCTTTGCATTATTTGACAGTAAAACTATGCTATATATATATATATATATATATATATATATATATATATATATATATATATATATATATATATATATATAGAGGGAACTGGGTGGTCTCATGGTCTGGAATCCCTGCAGATTTTATTTTTTTTTCTCCAGCCGTCTGGAGTTTTTTTTTTTTGTTTGTTTTTCTGTCCACCCTGGCCATCGGACCTTACTTATTCTATGTTAATTAATGTTGACTTCTAACTGTGTCTTTTTATTTTTCTATTCTTCATTTTGTAAAGCACTTTGAGCTACTTTTTTTGTATGAGAATGTGCTATATAAATAAATGTTGTTGTTGTTAGTTATATATATATATATATATATATATATATATATATATATATATATATATATATATGATATATATAATCTTCATTTGGATCTTGATCTTTGTTTGTCCACGAATGAATTAGAAGAAGAAGCACTAGATGGCAGTAGAGAGACAGCTAAAACATAGGCATTGCATTAAGAATCTCCTCCAGGCTTATACCACTGAAGACTGTAGTACGCCAGTCACACCTCAAAACACAGACATTCAAACTGAACAAATTGTTGTGCTTTAAATTAACTAAAGAGATCTTCATTTAGATCTTGATCTTTGTTTGTCCGTGAATTCCACCCATGCATAGACCACCTTCCAGTTTAGTACGTTGTTGTTAGTCACGGATGTCAACAATGTGCCAGAATAACGAAAGGGGTGGTGGACAGTGTTACACTGGTTAGCTCCTGAGGCCTGGTTAGAGAATGAGATTGCCGAAGATAAAAGGTACGTGCCTACGTAACATATGAATGAAAGAAAGACACTGGGTAAAATGAATGACAACGTAACAGCACGTTCTGGAAATTATTATTGTTATGTTGTAGCGGGCGAGTGCCGCACATCTTACAGTTGTACCGTGGCTTGCTTACATATCACTGAAGTGATCCCTATTTATGCTTTAAAGAGCCTGGATACCTATGTGTCCCCTTTTATAACCATTGCTCCGTGTATATTGCCTTACTCTTTGGATTGCCACAAAGCAACCTGCGAGATTGGAGAAAGTTTGAGAAGAGATCGTGAGGGGAAATGACAGCGCTGTGAAAACGAGATGGACTGTGAACAGACAGAAGCAGAAATGCTCCTACAGCACCACATAATTACGATTCGACAGTGATTCTGAGTAGGCCGTTCCTATCAAATCAATGTCCACAGGTTTTCCTTTGTAATTTTGTTTCCCTTATAAAAATCATAATGCTGTGCGACGAAGGGCCCAGTTCACGACTGGCAGCCGCGTTTAAACAGGGAGTCCTTCACAGACAACTTTAACACACGCACCATAGTTGGGTGCAAATGGCTAGTATATATATTATGGCTTTTTTCATATCTTTTTTATATAGTGCCTGACATACTATATCTGTAGGTAGGCAGAATGGTGGCTCTGAGGTTAGGGATCTGTGGGGCCAAAGATGCATTTTTTAATTGAATTTCCCCTCTGCTCCATAGTTTAAAATTACAAATCAAACACTTCAGACGTTGTGATTAAAATGTACATTGTAAATTTTCATTTAAGGGTCTTTGTGTGCATTTCGGTCACACCATATAGAAAAAACAACACTTTTTCTACATGGTCCCCCCCCCCATTTTTTGATTCTTCAGGTGGGTTTCATGGCTTCATCAGATACTTCGGCATGCCTCTACCCTTTGGAGTCTGTAGTTATTGTTCAACAATGAAACTGAAATACGAGAATAAAACCATCAGAGACATTGGTAGAAACCTTAGGATGACTGAAATCAACTGCCTGCAGCATCGTGAAGAAGAAAGAACACACGGGTGAGCTCAGTAGTCACAAAGGGACTGGTAGGCCAAGGAAGACCTCCACTGCTGATGACATAAGAATCCTCACTATGGTAAAGAAAAAGCCCCCAATGTCTGTCAGACAGACCAGAAACAGACATCAGGGCGTCTGTGTGTGTGTCAGAGACAATTATGAGCAGAAGACCTAATAAACAGAAATACTGAGGACACACTGCAAGATGAAAACGACAAAAACAGGACAACCAGCTGACAGTTTGTGTCAAAGGACTTAAAAGAGCCTGCAGAATTCTGGGAAAAAAGTAGTTGTGGACAGACGAGACAAAGATGAACCTGCATCAGAGTGATGGCGAGAGCAAAGTGCGGAAACAAAAAGGAACTGCCCAAGATCCAAAGCAGACCACCTCATCTATTAAACGTGATGGTGCTGGGGGGGGTGTTATGGCTTGGACATGTGTGGCTGCCACACGTCCTGGCACACTTCTCTTCATTGATGATGGAACTGCTGACGGCACTTCTGAGGTGGGTAAAAACATCTGATCTGATTAAGTTCCAGTCACTGTCTCCAAACTCAACTGGACGGCACTTCATCCTGCAATAAGTTAATGACTCAGACAGACTGCTGAGGCAAAGCTAAAAAACTGATAATTCCTGAATGGCCAAGCCAGTCACCTGATGTAAATCCAACTGAGCAGGCCTTCCATGTGCTTAACAGAAAAACTTAAGGGGACAAACCCCCCAAAACAAGCAGCTGCTGAAGATGGCCACATTAGAGGCTTGACAGAGCAGCACCTGGTGACATCTATGAATCACAGACTTCAAGCAGTCATTGCATGCAAGGGATATGCGATAAAGTCCAAAATGTGACAGCTTTAACAGATCTGCCATTGTAGCATCCTAAATATTATGGTGCCCTGAAATGGGGGGGAATATGTGGAAAAAGTGTCATGTAACTGAAATGTCTGCAAATCCCCTTAAATGAACGTCTGCAATGTGCCCTTTAATCACATCTGCATTGTTTTGAGTTGTAATTTTCAAATGTGGAGCAGGTGGGTAAAGCAAGTAAAAATGTGTCTTTGTCCCCCACATTATGGAGGGCACTGTCGCTCCTCAAAACCCACAGACAGAACGTCCAAGACTCCAGGTAAAAGCACCAAGAAATATTTTTAAATTATTTTCTTCAATAAAGTGCACAAAAGCACCACCACTGCAATACACAATAAATCCAATAATCAATAGCAATACAATAAATCAATCCTCCACTACCAGCAGCTCTGTCACACTACCTCCCAACTCCGGCTCAGCTTGCTGGGTTTCCCATAGTCCTCGACTCGGAAGTGCTCCTGTCCTTCTGTCCGTGTGATTCCATAGCACTTCCCGGTCAAATGAACACTCGTATTTTTCTTCAGCCCGGAAGTACTTCTGTTCTCCCGTCCCAGTGACTTGGGAGTACTTCCAGGGCTACATGGAAAAGTAAAATCCCCACGTCTCCCTGCAGCGTCACACGATGGCACCCCGCAGGGCTGTGAAGCCGAACTCCATCTCCCATGGTGCCTTGCGGGAATCTGGGGAACCGCCATGCTGCTGGAAGACGCCATCTAGCGTCTTGGATGTGTCTGCCGTCCATCACAAGCTTTTGAGTATCTGCTTTTCTGTATGTTGTGCCTGTTTCTTATATAACTACTTTTTATTGTACATCTCATATCTCTGTTGTGTTTATACAGCCTTTCATATTTAATTTATAAACATGTCTATTCTTAGCTGTAGCTCCTTTCATATTATCTGTGCACTCTATATAGTAACTCTAAGCTAAATTGTAGCACCTTTTACATCTCTCTCTGCCTTGTGACGCCCTTGTCCACATCACCCAGCTGGTATCCTGTAATATGACACAGCCTCCCAGTTTGTACTCCTTTATCCTGGTCACAAGGCAGGTGGGCACTGTGCCCGTATACACCACTTACTAAGCCACCCCACACACTGGGCCAATTTCGAGCCGCCACATTCAAAAGTCATTGGGATGCCGGATGGCATCTTGAGTGCCATGAGACACAAGAAGCACAGTAACAGAGTGTGCCTTTCGGGTTGTGGGGTGCTAACCACTGAGTCACCTGGCCTCCTGATTACATTCATTGACCAAAGTCTCCACACAGCCTGCACTGTACTTTACTGTACCTGTGGGGCTGGAATCATGTTGCTTGTTTTTAAAGTCCTTGTTAAGTGCAACTTAAATGAAAGGCACTATATAAATTCGCAGATGGCGGAGTGGTGGCTCTGAGGCTATAGGGATCTGCACTGGCAATCGGAAGGTTGCTGGTTTGAATCCCATAAATGCCTAAAGGGACTCTGCTCTGTTGGACCCTTAACCTGCAATTGCTGAGCGCTTTGAGTAGTGAAAAAAGCACTATATAAATGTAAAGAATTATTATTATTAAACTAATGATTAATTCTCATAACCAGAAAAAAGAGGAAATAGTGGAGATTTGATGTATTAGTTCAGGAAATGGAGAGGGTCAGACAGCAAAGTGTTCCACGTCACTATGAAGCCGCCTGTGTTTAAAGACCGGGACGCATATGGAATGTCGATTGTTGTTATCGTGGAGTGCAGATCTGGACCCCTTGTGCCTTATTAGCACATGCAGATTCGAAGTTCATTGTTCAATTCTGACCTTCCAAGCCTGCAATGCGCAGTGTTTTTATTTAAAGCTGTAGCCACAAGGGGGCAGCAAAGACTGACTAGCGTGTCGTATGAATTGTTAGCGAGTCTCCCAAACAGCAAGCGTGTCCTCAGCACAGCCTCTCCCAGAACACTGCAGGGCCGCTGCCCATTAGATACCAGTATGACTGGAAATGCAGATGAATGCCTTTAATGGAGTGAAAGGTCAACTCTTTGATTTTGGTGGGTATTGTATGACTGGCACAATATTAAACATGAGCTACATAAAGGTGATGATTATGCCAGGCACGCATTCCATCAAATGTGTCACACTTTGCCACATTTTTTTTTTGTACCCCACAAATGACATTTTTTTTTTCTGCTGTATTCACATTAAATGATTCCAGTTGGCTGTCTGTTGGAAAAGCTGGTGGCAGAAAATGGCAGAGAAAATGTGACACAGTCGAGGCCACGTCATTGTCACAAAGCTCTTGAGTGCAAACCAGCGAGCACAGCAGGGCAGAGAGGGGCCTTTCTGGTCAGTAAGCCAAGTTGTGCATTCAATACTCTGTGACGGTGACCACAAGAAGGTCACAGGGGCAAATGTCACTGCTGGGGGACAGTAAACCATATGAAAGGCGCTATAAAGCTATAAGTTGAACCTGTGAGGGTAAAGCCGTCTTTTCAAATCCCAGTGAGCTCAGCTGTAAGACGCCATATAATATAAAGACCACTTAAGTAATTAGTGGTGGGTGCTGCAGTGACCACACAAGACACTGGAAGGATGGCAGGATAGGGTGTCTCTCCATCACGGGGGCACCCTGCCACTTACGGTGGGCCAACTTAGAGCCTCCAATCCTCCTCCTGTTTCCTGAACTCTGTTAGTTCAGTTCGTGTTTATAGGAAAGTTACAAATGACCCTAAATATATCGAAATAAAAGACAAAGTGTTCTTGATTTGTATTGCAACTTTGTATTAATGCATGTTGTTAAGGGGGCGCTCACTTTTTCTATCATTTAATAAAGCGTATGGAGGAATATTTTGGACAAAATAAAATAAGTAAATACGCGAGTAAACAGAAGTCCTGTGAAATGTGACAATAAATAAATACCAACACGAGAGGTGAGTCAAAGTAATCGAGTGTGTCATGAAATATATTTTTGTGGCTTATTCCTGCATGTCTGGATTTAATTATTTCTTCATTTACTTATTTATTTCAGTGCCTTTTTTCAACTCCAAACCCAGAGATTGTGTGTTCAAATCCCACTGCTGACACCATGCGACCACTTCACCTGCCTGAGCTCCAACTGGTAAAAAATCAAAGAAATGCAACCAGTCGGGTCTCAAATGTGGTAAGTCACCTTGGATAAAAGTGGCAGTCAAATAATAATAAGATTAATAATATTAATAATAACACGCAACATGAAATAAACCCTGAAGTGACAACTGTCACTTTCACTCGTCAAAGTTGAGAGGGCGGGTTCTAGCGCAGTCCTGTAGGTGTCACCCGCTGCCCGGGATCCTGAGGTGGTTTGTCATGTGCTGGGTGCGCCAATGCTCTGTATCGGTGAATGTTCCCCAATTTTTGCGCCAGTCTGCTCACCCCGTGGTGGATTTAGGTATGAGTGACATGAGTAAGCACCCCAAGAAATTCGGAACGGTGATCACCACCTGAGCCGGGGTGTGAAAGTTAAGGGGCACTGGCTCCAAACACCAAGTGTCAAGCACTCCATAAAGTCAGAAGGGTGCCAGTTATAAAAGTGAAGGGTCCAGTCACCAAGGGTGGGGCGCCCCCCTCAGTCATCAACATCCATCCATTCATTATCCAACCCGCTATATCCTAACTACAGGGTCACGGAGGGTCTGCTGGAGCCAATCCCAGCCAACACAAGGCGCAAGGCAGGAATCAAACCCCGGGCAGGGTGCCAGCCCACCGCAGAGCACACACACACACACACACACACACGGGACAATTTAGGACCGCCAATGCACCTAACCTGCATGTCTTTGGACTGTGGGAAGAAACCCACGCAGACATGGAGAGAACATGCAAACTCCACGCAGGGAGGACCCGGGAAGCAAATCCAGGTCTCCTAACTGCGAGGCAGCAGCGCTACTCACTGCGCCACCATGCCGCCCAGTCATCAAAATATAATGCCATAAATGAAAGGTAAAGAGCGTATGTTCCAGACATTTAGTGTCGCACGCTCTGTAAAGTCTGCATACACCGGAGGGGGGCAAATTATGTAACTGAGGGGACAACAACCCCCTCAAAGTCATCATAGGCTAGTAACAGTTTGTACGCCATATATATGAAGGGTAAGGGGTGTGTGCTCCAGACACGGTGTCACACGCTCTGTAAAGTCTGCATACACAGAGGGCGGCCATTTACTGTATATAACTGAAGGGTTGATGGGAAAGACGTCAAAGTCTAGTAATACTGTGTGTGTGGCATATATAAAGGGTAAAGGGGTGTGCTCCAGACGGCAAGTGTCACATGCTCTGTAAAGTCCAAGTGCTCAGGACACCGAGGGGGGGATCCCCTCAACCCGGTCAGTGAAGTACACTGTTTAATAAAGGTAAGGGGCACATGCTCCGTAAATTTCTGTGGTATCTACACAGAGGGGCATCATTTATGTAACAGAAGGTAGGCATGCTCAAGACAACCAGGGGAATCCACATCCCAAACCAGTCTTTGAAGTCGAGAGCTGACCACCCTCAATGCCACCTCCCCTTCCTGATTAGAGCTCTCAAGTGGCACTGTGCTCCCCACACAGTGGCTAAGAGGTGACAGAGATGGTTAGCCAATGTAGGGAGACCAGTTAACCTAATCTGCAAATCTCTGGGTGCGTGGGAGGAAAATCCACACAAACACAGGGAGCGCATGCAGACTCCACACAGACAAATACTGCAGGATTCAAACCAGCGACACACAAGCCCGAATCCCGGGAGTGTGCCCTCCGTTATTTGACTGATTCCATCTTGCACACAGAATCCTGCCAACCACAAATTCGGTTGCTTAAGGAGCGTTTCTTATTTTTAGTTTAGAAAAACTGTGATAAAAACAACCCATTCAGGCGAACAAACTCGTCCATCCTATCTTATTCTTAGATTATCCAAAATCGCATCAAGTTAAGATTTGAAGATTCCCTAAAGGCCTACTCTCTTTAGAGACACTGTGCATAACTCACTTTCTGCTTTTGGAAAGCATTCCATAAGGAGCTGATCGCCGATCTGAAGCTTTCCACCCGATCCGATTACTGTACTGGAGTCCCGATTTGGAGTAAATCATTCGATCATAACGAGATGTTTCAGTCAGTGATGTGCGTAAAAAGCAATCTTTCAATTACAAATAATGCTGTACGAGCTGTGCGCTGTAGACTTTTCTGTTATAGTCCAAATTATAACGAAACCACGAGCGAGCCCTCAGTGTGTCGACAAAGTGTGTGTCCCCCGGCATCCCAAGTGCGCCGACGCTCAGCACTCTGCCGCACGTGCCCGAGGCGGCCACTAGGTGGAGCGCTTTCTCTGCTGTTCTCACTTCGCGATCGGGCCGTCCCGTTCAAGTCATACGCGCCGCCCGCAGCAGCTCTTCCTCCCAACAGAGTCAGAAATGTACGAAAGGAGTCTCTCTACCCTGGACTGATCCCGAATGATGCCTTCATTTTCAAATGGCGTTGGCTGGCAGTCGCAACGCTTTAAAGTCGAGCAAAGAAGAAACACGGAACTCTTTGGTGCGTGAAAGGAAAGACACTGCGCCACCTTTCGGCGTCCTTCAGTATTAACTGAAATTATGTTTTCGGCTCTGGCATCAACGGAATTCGAAGTTTTAAAACAATCCACTTTATTACCCGTCTTCCTTCAGTATAGTGCGGAATGCCAGCGCCTATCCTAACAGCAGTTGGCACAAGGCAGGAATGCCATTCTGTCCCAGGGCATTCATCCGATTCAGGGTCACCAGTCACTGCACGTCATTTCAGATGTGGGAATAAAGCTGAACATGCGGGTTGCAGACGGGACTGAGGTGCAGGGTACGACATGAACTTGGAAAGGACACCACAAAACACTGAAATCGAGTGACAGTTGCTATAGCTGTGAGGTGGCAGTGCCAACTACCGGGCATTTTACCAACAAAGTTTATTCCAGTACGTGGTCTTGGGATGCAACAATTCGAGAATGGGGGCAAACCGGTGAGGGACCATTAATCACTGGGTGAACTCCCATCCTGTTTTCCGTCATGCACAAATGTGGGATGTAAGCGGGAACCCCCTTGGGTGGCAACCAGGCTGGCACCTGAAATCAAGTACTTTGTCACCGTGAGCTATCAAACCACCAGTTCAATTAACTGTCATGGCATAACAACTCTGGGAACATTTCTGAGGTAACTCACTGCCCAGACGTCTTCATGAGTGATTTCTGGATAAAAAGGAAAGTTGAGCGCGGCGATCGATCATCGCGTCACATCTGCCTTCAGACCTCACGTCAGTCCGGCTGCGCTTGGAGGTCACTACTCAAAAATCCTGAACTTCTCCCAGCTTTGGCTCTTTAATGCAGATTCCTCCATGGCTGCCTTTCCCGTGAAGCTCTTAAAGGATTTGTAACACATTTCTTACAAGGACCCTGCAGTGGAGGTTTGTGATAAATAATGGACCTTTATTAAAACTCGTACAAAAAACGTCAACAAATGTACTGGAAAGCAACGCTTTTATTGCCAACAGTAACTCAGAAAATGTCAAGAAACGTAATTACTGCTGACCAGCACCGCGACTGAAAATCTCCATTTGAATGAGGGTCCTGGTCGTGTACCGCTGTGCCCCTGGCCTTCATACCGGTTAACACTGAAAGCTTCTGTGTTGTGATTTATATGTGCCGGACAAACCGCCACGAAGGAGTAATGCAACCACGATGGATTCTTTTATTTCTCGATTTTTTTTACTTTCACTTGTAAGAAGTATAGGTAAAGTATTAGAATCATCCAAAGATTTGATGTCGAGATTTCGATGAATCTCAATGATTTAGATCTCCCTGAGTCCGCCAATATCTTTTCTGGGATTATGTCTGGGTGTCTGTCTATCTGTGTGTGTATTAAGGTACAACCCATACAGGGTGGTCCAGATCTAATTATGCATTTTTCATCACGCTATAACTTATTAAGTTTATTACTAATGGCGCTTTTCCACTGCATAGTACGGCACGACACGGTTCAGTTCAGCTCACTGGGAACAGTACCTGGTCCTTTTTTTAGTACCACCTCAGCCGAGGTTCCAAGCGCGCCGAACCGTTACCAAAACGTGACGTGTAAACTCTGCTGGTCACTGATTGGCCGGAGAAAATCGTCATTACTGCGTCACTGGCTATTCTTTTCTTTTAAGTACACACACGCGGAAGTTTGTGTCCCGTCTCTCCATCGCTGGACGCAGTTTGTTGCATAAGTGGATGAATGTTTCTTCAGACATTCGAAAGTTCTCCAGCCACTGAGTGTTTGTAAAACCGGGAACAATCACATCCCACCACTCTGAAGCACGGTTAAATGTCCAAACAGATGGTCTGTTGCGGCGACTTTTTTGCAAAATGTGGAAGATCTGTAATATACAGAATCAGCATTTTAATGTTACACTGGCAGTTAAGTTCATTTTATGCTTTGCAACAGTGATAAAAGTTAGCTAGTGATGTGCTTTTTTTAGATGCTTACCCTTGCGCGTCGTCGAACTAAAGTGTTGTCGTTGTCTGCGTGTTGTTGTAAAAGTTCCACGGTGTCACGGCAGTAGAGGCGGCGCAACTATGACGACACGTGAATAATTCCGCCCACTCTAAAGCGGTACTAAACTGCAGTCGAAACGCAAACCGAGCCGAACTGAGCCGAACCAAGGTGAGCTGTACTGAACCGTGCTGTGTCGTACTATGCAGTGGAAAAGCGCTTTTAGAAAATCACCCGAAAAATTCCGGAGCATTGAGAAGTGTGCGAATTGACGACATGAAGAATCGTCTTCACGCCGAACTGGAATCGTCCCCCGCATAAATCAAAGTCATCCAGACGATCTGGATCTGCATAATTAGATCTGGACCATCCTGTAGATTTGTATCAACTTTTGAGCTATTACCGCTAACTGGAAGTTGTACTTTACCTAACCCAGCCACGGGGGATGCACAAACCAGTGTGTTTCTTCACGCCGGTCCCAAGCCTGGATAAATGAGGAGGGTTACGTCAGGAAGGGAATCCGGTGTAAAATTTTGCCAAATCAATATGTGGACAACAATACAAATTTCCATACTGGATCGGTCGAACCTCAGGCTAACAACGACCGCCATCAGGGCGGAAATTGGGCTACTGGTGGCCGAAGAAGAAGAGGGGGAGACGTGTCTGGAGGCAGGAGAGGAGAAGGAAGGTAAAGAGAGTGGAACTGAGGGTAGGAGCTTTGAATGTTGGCAGTGTGACTGGTAAGGGGAGAGTTAGCAGATATGATGGAGAGAAGGAAGGTTGATATATTGTGCGTGAAAGAGACTAAATGGAAGGAGAGAAAGGCCAGGTGGATCGGAGGAGGATTCAAATTGTTCTATCATGGTGTGGATGGGAGGGGAAATGGAGTAGGAGTTATTCTGAAGGAACAGCACGTCAAGAGTGCACTGAAGGTGAAGAGAGTGTCAGACAGAGTAATGATTACGAAGCTGGAAATCAGTGGTGTGATGATGAGTGTTGTTAGTGCATATGCACCACAAGTTGGGTGTGCGATGGATGAGAAAGAAGATTTCTGGAGTGAGTTGGATGAAGTGATGAAGAGTGTACCCAAAGGACATAAAGTGGTGACTGGAGCAGATTTCAATGGACATGTTGGTGAAGGGAACAGAGGAGACGAGGAGGTGATGGGTAGGTTTGGTGTCAAGGAGAGGAATGAAGAAGGTCAGAGGATAGTGGATTTTGCCAAAAGGATGGACATGGCTGTGGTGAATACGTATTTTAAGAAGAGGGAGGAACAAAGGGTGACGTACAAGAGTGAAGGAAGGTGCACAAAGGTAGATTACATCCTATGCAGAAGAGTTGATGTGAAGGAGATTAAAGACTGCAAAGTGGTGGCAGGGGAAAGTGTAGTTAGACAGCATAGGATGGTGGTCTGTAGGATGACGCTGGAGATCAAGAAGAAGAAGAGAGTGAGGGCAGAGCCAAGAATCAAATGGTGGAAGTTGAAAAAGGAAGACTGCAAGGTTGAGTATAGGGAGAAGGTGAGACGGCCACTGGGTGGCAGCAAAGAGTTACCAGACAGTTGGGAAACTACAGCAGATGGGTGACAGCAAGAAGGGTGGTTGGCGTGAGATCTGGACAGAGGAAGGAGGAAAAAGAAACCTGGTGGTGGAATGGTAGGAAAGTACAGGAGAGTATACAGAGGAAGAAGATGGCAAAGAAGAAGTGGGATAGTCAGAGAGATGCAGAAAGTAGACAAGAGTACAAGGAGATAAGGTGCAAGATGAAGAGAGAGGTGGCGAAGGCTAAAGAAAAGACATATGATGAGTTGTATGAGAGGTTGGACACTAAGGAGGGAGAAAAGGATTGGTGGGCTACAGAGAGGGGCCGAGCTGAGAAAGATGTGCAGCAGGTTAGGGTGATGAAGAATAAAGATGGAAATGTACTCACAAGCAAGGAGAGTGTTGAGCAGATGGAAAGAGAACGAGAGAGAGAAGGTTGGATGAGGTGGAGATAGTGAATCAGGAAGTGCAACAGATTAGCGAGGAGGGAGTAAGGACAGCGATGAAGAGGATGAAAAATGGAAAGGCCATTGGTCCAGATGACATACCTGTGGAGCCATGGAGGTGTTTAGGAGAGATGGCAGTGAAGTTTTTAACCAGATTGTTTTATGGAATCTTGGAAAGTGAGAGGATGCCTGAGGAGTGGAGAAGAAGTGTACTGGTGCCGATATTTGAGAATAAGGGGGATGTGCAGGACTGTAGTAATTATAGGGGGATAAAATTGATGAGCCACAGCATGAAGTTATGGGAAAGAGTAGTGGAAGCTCGGTTAAGAAGTGAGGTGATGATTAGTGAGCAGCAGTATGGATCCATGCCAAGAAACGAGCACCACAGAGGTCTGCGGTAGGAGTGACAGAGGTGGGATGACATCAGGGATCGGCTCTGAGCCCTTTCTTATTTGCAATGGTGATGGACAGGTTGACAGACGAGATTAGACAGGAGTCCCCGTGGACTGTGATGTTTGCTGATGATATTGCGACCTGTAGCGAGAGTAGGGAGCAGGTTGAGGAGACCCTGGAGAGGTGGAGATATGAGGAGGAGAGGAATGAAGGTCAGTAGGACCATCAAGACAGAATACATGTTTGTAAATGAGAGAGGGAGGTCAGAGGAATGGTGAGGATGGAGGGAGTAGAGTTGGCGAAGGTGGATGAGTTTAAATACTTGGGATCAACAGTACAGAGTAATGGAGATTGTGGAAGAGAAGTGAAGAGGAGAGTGCAGGCAGGGTGGAGTGGGTGGAGAAGAGTGTCAGGAATGATTTGTGACAGACGGGTATCAGAAAGAGTAAAAGGGAAGGTCTACAGGACAGTAGTGAGACCAGCTATGTTATATGGGCTGGAGATGGTGGCACTGACCAGAAAGCAGGAGACAGAGCTGGAGGTGGCAGAGTTAAAAATGCTAAGATTTGCATTGAGTGTGACGACGATGGAGAAGATTAGAAATGAGGACATTAGAGGGTCAGCTCAGGTTGGACAGTTGGGAGACAAAGTCAGAGAGGCGAGATTGTGTTGGTTTGGACATGTACAGAGGAGAGATGAGGGGTATATTGGGAGAAGGATGCTAAGGATAGAGCTGTCAGGTAAGAGGAAAAGAGGAAGGCCTAAGAGAAGGTTTATGGATGTGGTGAGAGAGGACATGAAGGTGATGGGTGTGACAGAACAAGATGACGAGGACAGGAAGAGATGAAAGAAGATGA
This sequence comes from Polypterus senegalus, assembly GCF_016835505.1. Lineage (NCBI taxonomy): Eukaryota > Metazoa > Chordata > Cladistia > Polypteriformes > Polypteridae > Polypterus > Polypterus senegalus. Next base: position 190,994,890 of record NC_053158.1, read on the forward strand.
TCCGCTGTGGCGACCCCTAATGGGAGCAGCTGAAAGAAGAAGAAGGAGGAGGAGGAGGAAGTGGTACTTTACCTTTTATTTGTGTAGCTGCAGAGTCTGATTTATTCAACTTTACTTTTAGAATTGTTCAATTTATTAATTTCATTTGATTTGTAGTTGGTGGTTATTTAATGTACATACTGTAATATAAAAATATAATCCTTATCTTGTGGTTTACTCCTCAAATATCCATCCCTATACCTGAGTACATGAGAAAGTCGAGGGGAGAGCACTCCTGGCCTTTTTTTTTTTTTGAAGACCGAACTGAAATGTTAAAATGGAGAACATAAAAAGAAATGACTGCTAAAGCGCTGCAATTTCTCCTCCTCCTCCTCCTCCTCCTCTGACAGTAACACAGCGGACGCTGATGACCAGAGGAGTCGAGAAGTAAAAAAAAAAAAATAATAATGATAACATAAAATTGTCCACGGGTCTGTGCAATCTATTTATGTTCTGTATGATTCCAATAATTTTCATCATTTTAATAGTCAAAATCAGAATTTGCGCATTTCCTGTTCAAATAAAGGAGAGAAACGCGAGGTGCGACTGCGCGCTCCATCACACACGTGGTCAATGTATGCATTTAGTGCGTGCCTGTTGCTGTCTCTCTATAATATAATTTTTGCAGACACGTTTATTATACACCCTGACTTTCCACAGGCTGGCTAATGTCATTAATGAATGTGTGTGACATATTTAGCCTTGCTAATCTTCATATATAATTTGATACTATCCGTATGTATGGTGTTTGTGTCAATAGCTCGACTCAATACAAGTTCGACCCATACAATAGGACTCTTCCTCTGTAGTTAGATCATAACGTGGCGGACGCAGTATTGTATGATTGGCTAAGAATGTTCGAATGCTTCAGTGACGCCGCTGGACGGCCGAGTATAGTGAGTCGTGTTGGTTCGAGGAGATAACAGTAAGTTCAGTTGGATTTTGGAACGTTGTTTTGGTGGGGCGTACTTTCCACGACTAACATTGGCGACTGACTTAAACCCTTCGACAGCTCCGGAACCGTAAGTAATTTAGAACGTATCGCCATTTGCTTGGTACATCGAAATCTATCTTTGGGCAGTTCGGTTTTGGCATCCGTCCTTCTGACATCTATTGGCAAACTGAGTAATGACGGCTGGGTATTTAACAACGGGCATTGTTTAAATTTTAGCTGATCTCAGATCTAAAATGACCACGCCAACATAATTATTACTCCGACTCTGATTAGAGTCGTAAAATACGGTTTGTTTTGAAAATTTGTGTGCTGGAAAAAATCAAATGAGGTGCGCAGAAGAGCCGAGTTCACGTCTCGCAGCCCCGCTTAAACAGGAAGCTCTTCATTACATCGGCCGAAAAAGTCTATTTAGAGCACAAATCAGCGCCAAGATAACAAAATCATTTCAAGGGCTTAAAAAAACAAATAATTCTTTGCAGAGAAAGTATGGATTTCACAAACGTAGAATCTGTAGCCCAATTCGATCGGCTCCCAGTCGCTAGTCGGATATACAGTAAAACCGCAAAGGCACAGGACGAGACAGACAGACAGACAGACAGACAGACAGTTCAGTGCTGCACTGAAGGCGGCGCATGTGAGCCCAACAGGTTCTTCTACGAGTCTACGCCATTGTCGGACAACCGGTGCGCCACTGCGCCGTGTAATTTTCTAGGGGCGCCGCAAAAACTTTTGTAAAATATTTAAAATTGCTCGTGTTTTTGAACTTTTGGTTGATTAAAAAGATAATGTTTAAAAAAAAATATTGTATGTTGGAAAAACAGATAACGGAACACTAACGGAAATGAAGTCTAAGAAACGCGGGAGACTTCAAATGATCGAGAAGGAAATGCGCGTCTGTCTTTCGAAAATTGATCCTCGCATCAATCTCATATGTGCTGAAAAACAATCTCAACGTTCACATCAATTAAATTTAAGATTTATCCTTTGATTCCTTTATTAATAAAATGTCTTTCAAACTTGTAAAATTAACTGCTTTTATTGGCGATTGTCCATAGATTGTGTCGTCACGACTTTATTTATGGGCAGTCCCCTCAGGTGCGCCGCGAAAGAAAATTTTGGACTTAGTGCGCCGCAACTCGAAAAAGGTTACCTTTCACTGTTCTACGCAGAGACGCCAATAAGTTAACGAGATCAGAAAGTCAAGTGCACTGCAGCGCTCCGTTTAATTTTATTTTTTGTTCCGTCTGACTGCCAAAATGATAGATTCAGCTTTTTAAAACTAAAGGAAAATAATGAGTACTTTTACAAGAAAATGACGGAGATTTTCGTGGAGAAGGATAGGCATATGGAGTTCATCTATCTATCTATATATCTATATATATATATGTACACTCACCTAAAGGATTATTAGGAACACCTGTTCAATTTCTCATTAATGCAATTATCTAATCAACCAATCACATGGCAGTTGCGTCAATGCATTTAGGGGTGTGGTCCTGGTCAAGACAATCTCCTGAACTCCAAACTGAATGTCAGAATGGCAAAGAAAGGTGATTTAAGCAATTTTGAGTGTGGCATGGTCGTTGGTGCCAGACGGGCCGGTCTGAGTATTTCACAATCTGCTCAGTTACTGGGATTTTCACGCAGAACCATTTCTAGGGTTTACAAAGAATGGTGTGAAAAGGGAAAAACATCCAGTATGCGGCAGTCCTGTGGGCGAAAATGCCTTGTTGATGCTAGAGGTCAGAGGAGAATGAATGGGCCGACTGATTCAAGCTTATAGAAGAGCAACTTTGACTGAAATAAACCACTCGTTACAACCGAGGTATGCAGCAAAGCATTTGTGAAGCCACAACACGCACAACCTTGAGGCGGATGGGCTACAACAGCAGAAGACCCCACCGGGTACCACTCATCTCCACTACAAATAGGAAAAAGAGGCTACAATTTACACGAGCTCACCAAAATTGGACAGTTGAAGACTGGAAAAATGTTGCCTGGTCTGATGAGTCTCGATTTCTGTTGAGACATTCAAATGGTAGTCAGAATTGGCGTAAACAGAATGAGAACATGGATCCATCATGCCTTGTTACCACTGTGCAGGCTGGTGGTGGTGGTGTAATGGTGTGGGGGATGTTTTCTTGGCACACTTTAGGCCCCTTAGTGCCAATTGGGCATCGTTTAAATGCCACAGGCTACCTGAGCATTGTTTCTGACCATGTCCATCCCTTCATGACCACCATGTACCCATCCTCTGATGGCTACTTCCAGCAGGATAATGCACCATGTCACAAAGCTCGAATCATTTCAAATTGGTGAAATGAGAAGCCGATTCTTGCTGTTAATTAAAGCCGTCATTTAATATCAGGACTTGTTGCTGCTCTCACTGTTGATTTTCTGTTTTTTTCTAAGACCACCGCCAAGGTGATTTGGTGACCTGAGCAGACCAACATGACCGAGACCTTCACCTTTCTTTATTTTCAGGTTAGCTGGCTTGTTTTGTGTCTCTTTATTGTTTGGCTGCTCATTAAGGAAAAAGAAACAACTAAGGTAGGGGTGTCAGACTCCCATGCTGGTGGGCCGCAGTGGCTGCAGGTTTTCATTCTCATCCCTTTTCCTAATCAGTGCCCAGTTTTCACTGCTAATGAGCTCCGTTTCTCTTCATTTTAACAGCCCTGTTTTTAAGGATTCAGTCCTCTGAATTGATTAATTTCTTCATTAAATGACAGCCAAACAGAAAAGAGATGTGAGACGAGCTGGCAGACGAGCAGCTAAATTGAGATTTCAAACTCCAGCCAATCTCTTAATCAGAAGCCGATTCTTGCTGTTAATTAAAGCCGTTATTTAATTCCATGGCCTGTTGCTGCTCTCATTCTGTCACAGCAGACATTTCCCAAACTGTTGATTTTTATGTTTTTTCTAAGAACGCCGTCAAGATGTTTTGGTGCCCTGAGAGGTCAACCTCACCGAGACCTTCAGCTTTCTTTATATTCAGATATTGTGTGATGGGCACAGGGGAGCTGGTCACGTGGCGGCACATTGTTTGGCTGCTAATTAAGGAAAAGGAGACGACTAAGGGGTCTGAGTCAAGTTAATAAAAACAAACGCAAACAAGTTAATTAGCAATAAAAACAGGTCACTGATTAAGAAGATGGTTAGAATGAAAACCTGCAGCCACTGCGGCCCACCAGGACCGAAGTTCAACACCCGTGAACTAAGGGGTCTGAGTCTTCAAGAGCAAGTCAATGAAAATGAATTAAAAAGAAGTTAATTAGCAGCAAAAACAGGTCACTGATTAAGAAAAGGGTTAGAATGAAAACCTGCGGTCACTGCGGCCCACCAGGACTGGAGTTTGACACCCGTGTTCTACATCATCCAAGTGACCGTCACTCTCTCGATCACAGTCGTGTCACGGAGCCACGCACAGGGTGTAAGGCAGGAAACAAACTACACCAACAATTTAGTGTCACCAATCCACCTGACCTGCATGTCTTTGGTCAGCTTGAAGGAAACCCACACCGACACGGGGAGGACACGAGATGCGGCCCCTGGTCTCCTTACTGTGAGGGCGGATTAGGCGGCGGTGTGAATGAGGCACCTGACTGAGCCGCTCGCCTTTGCACGTGTAGGCGCGATCAGCCAAGCACCCCAGTCAGGCCCGGAGTGAGGCGCGCTCACACACACACACACACACACACGTCCCAGGACGCCATTATTTATTTAAAAACTGCACTGCGCCGTGGAGCTCCCCTCACAAAGCAGCTATAAACCGATTGGAAGCATGTCGATAAATGATCAAAGGAAAACACGCTGAAGGGGATCGGTGAAGAAAGACGCGTCCTTGAAACAATGAGCAGATGTGAAGAACACGCGACGCACGACAGGAGGCGGACTGGTGAAAATAGTGCGGGGGGCAGCATTTAAGAGGAAGGCCAAAGCAAGACGTGTTATGTAACCTGAAAGACTGGTAAGTCACCCCAAGAAGAGACAGGAAGATCAGAAGAGGACGAACTGCAGCATTTAGAAGAGCAGCTATGGCCGATCACTAAAGAAGATGATGTGGTGTGGGGGGGCCGGGGGCCTTTGGTCAAACCATGGCTGTCAGGCATGGCGAGTCTAAGCTGACCTTCTACCACATAATCCTTCGTTTGCCCATACGGCCTGTGCCAGTTTGTCTTCTGCGCCACTCAAGGTGATTCCACCAGTGCCCGTCTGCAGTGACCGACTCTCCTCTCGTCCTTGCCAGCCGCCATCTCGTCGGTCAGTCAATAGCCTTTCATTTTATTTTGTTGAGTGCCTTCAAGTCCCGGCTCTAATGTAATCTGATCAGCCAATGAATGTGCAGGGGTGGAGTCAGAGGCGGGACACTTCTAGCTGGACAAAGGAGGAGAAGCTCAACGAAAACAAATGGAGGGGATGCTTCTTGTAAATACAAGAAATAAGAAAACCAACAAACAACAAATCTGTTCTCAGACAGCAACAACAGATGGAAGGCGGTGGACCACCAGAGCACCGGCCTCCCTGGAGGCCCCCTTACTTTTAGCAGGATGAACCTCTGGGGAGTTGGCAGCTTTTCCCTAAGGATGCAGGGATTCAATGCGGCGCAAGATGATTAGGCTGACACGTTCTCAGCACTTCACGGTGCAGACCTGCGTCAGCATCTTCATGAGCTGAGCAAGCTGTCTCCGAGGATAGCGAGTGCCTTCAGTTGACTCGGCTCCTCTCAGGGTGCACACAAATAAATGGAGAGGTGATGTCGGGCCGATGCGCTCCAGCCGAGAAGCTGACAGACGCAAACCAGACGGCTTCACTTCTCTGTGTCCCCCTGAGACTTAAAGCAGGGAGACGGCGAATCAATCAACCGATCAATAAATGAATGACGAGGAGCTGCATGGGGACTGAACAGGCCAGTGTAATTTATTGACTAGTCTGGGCACCAGTTAGGTCGGTGGTCTCAAACTCCTGTCCTGGGGGGCCGCAGTGGCTGCAGGTTTTCATTCTAACCCTTTTCTTAATTAGTGACAGTTTCAGAAATGTCTGCTATTGCACAATGAGGGCTGCAGCAAGCCATGGTATTAAAGAGTTAAATTAACGACAAGACTCGGCACCTAATGAGGCCACTGGTTGGAGTTTGAGGCCCTGACTTCGATGGTCTTCTGTTGGCTCCCTCACTTCACATTTCGTTTCTGTTTGCGTGCCATTTAAGGAGAGAAATGAAGCGATTCAGAGGAACAAATCTTCCAGCCATCATCTATCCAATATCCAACCCGCTATATCGTAACTACAGGGTCACGGGGGTCTGCTGGAGCCAATCCCAGCCAACACAGGGCGCAAGGCAGGAAACAAACCCTGAGCAGGGTGCCAGCCCACCGCAGGGCACACCCACCCACACTAGGCACAATTTAGAATCCCCAATGCACCTGACCTGCATATCTTTGGACTGTGGGAGGAAACCCACGCAGACACGGGGAGAACATGCACACTCCATGAAGGAAGTGAACCCAGGTCTTCTTACTGGGAGGCAGCAGCGCTACCCACTGTGCCACCGCAACACCTGGAACAAATCCTAAAGGAGTTAATTAACAGCAAAAACAGGTCACCAATTAAGAAAAGGGTTAGAATGAAAACCTGCATCCACTGCGGCCCTCCAGGACCGGAGATTGAGACCCCTGAGTTAGGTGATGGACAGTCCAGTGCTGTCGCCCCTAGACGGCCATTTACTGCCTCCATGACAGTTTGGAGATTTAGGCCCAGCATCTTAGCCCCTCCTATGGTGGTATGTCATCCAATGCCTTAACCACTAGGTGGCCACAATGTATAAATACCAGCCCACCATCTAAGGCTCTGGGAGGGGGACTCCCTGCCTATACACCAGTCGAGTGCCTTAACCACTAGGGGGCAACACTGCATAGATACCAGTTCTATGGCTTCCAGATGAGCACCTCAATCATTAGCATGCCACGCTGTCTGAGTGGCTTATCACCCAGGTGCCACACTTACTGCAGCCAATTGTCTTAACCACTAGATAAGCAGTTGGGTCATCAACATCCCAGCTCTCTCACCCCTTAGAGGCCGGCTACACTTACTGAGACCCTAATTAAGGTGATCAAGACCAGCATCTTATACTGCGTTCTGTTTGACCAGGGAAGGCTACCGGCTTACAGACCTTGGCAAAGATTACCAGCTCGAGGGCACCACTAAACTGTAATACTCAGACATTTGGCCTCCTCAACTACTGAGACTGGCAGGGTGCCCAAAGCACTGGAGCCTGTTGCTGGGACATTGCCCACCAGCAGTGCCTTGTGTGCCCCTAACCACATCAACATAATCAGCCTTAGCGTACCTTAACCGAATAAGAAAAACAAAATTGTAAGTATAAGTAGATGCGTATAAGAACCGAAGAGTGAAATAAATAAATAAATAAATTCAAAACTCCAGAATTCAGGCACTACAACTGCTCCTGTGTGAGTCACGCCACACGCCGCTGCTCTAAGTGATGAGAGGATGACACAGACGATACGCAACAGAAAAAATACCATAACGTAACATGACGTGACAAAGAGTGGAAGGACATGACAGAACAGGACAAAATATGTACTGACAGAACATAACATGACGTACCGCACAGCATGGAATGATATAACATGACAAGATGATACATTATAACATAGCATAGCATGATAAGGTGAGACGACACAGTGTAACAGAACAGAACATGACGTACTGACAGAACAGAACAGAACAGGACAAGACATACAGACAGAACAGAACAGAACAGGACATGACGTATCTGACAGAACAGAACAGGACATGACGTACCGCACAGCATGACATCTCACACGACATGGAATGATATAACATGACAAGATAAGAGAATGCAGAAAAACAAACAATGACAGGATAAGGTTAGATTGCACAGTGTAGCATAACACACAAGACATGACAGAACGGGACACAACATGTACTGACAGAACAGAACAGAACAGAACATGACGTACTGCACAGCATGGGATGTTATAACATGACAAGATGATACATTATAACATAGCATAGCATGATAAGGTGAGACGACACAGTGTAACAGAACAGGACATGACGTACTGACAGAACAGAACAGGACAGGACAGGACATGACGTACCGCACAGCATGACATCTCACACGACATGGAATGATATAACATGAGATAAGAGAATGCAGAAAAACAAACGACGACAGGATAAGGTAAGATTGCACAGTGTAGCATAACACACAAGACATGACAGAACGGGACACAACATGTACTGACAGAACAGAACAGGACATGACGTACTGACCGAACAGAACAGAACAGGACATGACGTGACTGACAGAACAGAACAGGACATGACTGACAGAACAGAACAGAACAGAACATGACGACATGACAGAACGGGACACAACATGTACTGACAGAACAGAACAGAACAGAACATGACGCATCGCACAGCATGGGACATGACAGATGATACATTATAACATAGCATGACGTACATGGGATGTTATAACATGACAAGATGATAATGATATAACATTATAACATAGCATAAGGTGCATGATAAGGTGAGATGACACAGTGTAACAGAACAGGACAGGACAGACATGACGTACTGACAGAACGGGACAGGACATGACGTACTGACAGAACAGACACAGTGTAACAGAACAGAACAGGACATGACGTACTGACAGAACAGAACAGGACATGACGTACTGACAGAACAGAACAGGACATGACGTACTGACCGAACAGAACAGAACAGGACATGACGTACTGCACAGCATGGGATGTTATAACATGACAAGATGATACATTATAACATAGCATAGCATGATAAGGTGAGACGACACAGTGTAACAGAACAGGACATGACGTACTGACAGAACAGAACAGGACAGGACAGGACATGACGTACCGCACAGCATGACATCTCACACGACATGGAATGATATAACATGAGATAAGAGAATGCAGAAAAACAAACGACGACAGGATAAGGTAAGATTGCACAGTGTAGCATAACACACAAGACATGACAGAACGGGACACAACATGTACTGACAGAACAGAACAGGACATGACGTACCGCACAGCATGGGATGTTATAACATGACAAGATGATACATTATAACATAGCATGATAAGGTGAGATGACACAGTGTAACAGAACAGAACAGGACATGACGTACTGGCACAACATAACAAGCTGTAACATAGCATGACATATGACACGACTTGGAATAATATAATATAGCATGACAAGATAAAATAATGCAGAAAAAAAACAAGGACAGGATAAGGTAAGATTGCACAGTGTAACATAACATAGTAAGACATGACTAAACAGGACATGAGGACATGACATGTATGGACACAAAATAACATGTTGTAACATAAGATGACATACCACACACCACGGAATGATATGACAAGATAAGATAATACAGTATGACATGCTGTAGCATAACATGACAGGGTAAGGTAAATATCTGTGTAACATAATGCAGTAAGATATGACATAACATGGAATAATATAGCATGACATGAAAAGATAATACAGAATAACATAACATAGCATAGCATGACAGGATAAGGTGAGTTAACGCAGTGTAACATAACGTAAGAGTAAGACGGAACAGGACATGATGTACTGACACAACATAACAAGCTGTCACATAGCATGACAAGGTAAGATAATGCAGAAAAACAACAGAGTGTAACATAACAGGAAAAGGTAAGATAGCAAAGTGTACCATAACGTGGCACAGAAAGACATAACAGAAAAGGGGCATGACATGCATTGACCTAACATTACATGCTGTAACTTCACATGACAAATAACACAGCATGGCATAATATAACATGACCAGATAGGAGAATACAGAAAAACCGACCATGACAGGGTAAGACAGCATTGCACAGTTTAACATAACATAGTACGTCACGACAGAATGGGACAGGACATGTACTGACTGAACACATGGTGTAATATGACATAGAATGAAATAATGTAACATAACGAGATAATATATTATATTATACCATAGCATAACATTACAGGATGAAGTATGACAGCACAGTGTAACGTAACACAACACAGTAAGACATAACGGAAAGGGACATGACATAACAACAACAACATTTATTTCTATAGCACATTTTCATACAAACAGTAGCTCAAAGTGCTTTACATATTAAAGAATAGAAAAATGAAAGACATAATTATAAAAAATAAATCAACATTAACATCGAATAAGAGTAAGGTTCAATGGCCAGGGGGGACAGAAAAAACAAAAACTCCAGACGGCTGGAGAAAAATAAAATCTGTAGGGATTCCAGACCATGAGACCACCCAGTCCCCTCTGGGCATTCTACCTAACATAAATGAAACAGTCCTCTTTGGATTTAGGGTTCTCACGGAAGGGCTTGATGATGATGATGTCACGTAGACTTCTTCCTTTTAATCCGTCCATCATTGTTGGAGCATCATGAAGCTTTGAGTAGGTGGAGGTGACGCAGGCCACCACCACAAAGAAACCGGAAAAAGAAACAGAAAAGAGAGTAGGGGTCAATATGGATTTTAGAGCCACCATGAATAGTTGTTATGATGAATTGAACATACAGAGTATCAGGATTAAGTTAAATTACGATTAAAATGAAGTTATAAAAAGGCCATGTTAAAGTAATGTGTTTTCAGCAGTGTTTTAAAGTGCTCTACTGTATCAGCCTGGCGAATTCCTATTGGCAGGCTATTCCAGATTTTAGGTGCATAACAGCAGAAGGCCGCCTCACCACTTCTTTTAAGTTTTGTTCTTGGAATTCTAAGGAGACACTCATTTGAGGATCTGAGGTTACGATTTGGAATATAAGGTGTCAGACATTCCGATATATAAGATGGGGCAGATTATTTAAGGCTTTATAAACCATAAGCAGAATTTTAAAGTCAATTCTGAATGACACAGGTAACCAGTGTAGTGACATCAAAACTGGTGTGATGTGTTCTGATTTTCTTTTCCTAGTTAGGATTCTAGCAGCTGCATTCTGCACTAGTTGCAAACGATTTATATCTTTTTTGGGTAGTCCTGAGAGGAGTGCATTACAGTAATCTAGTCGACTGAAAACAAACGCGTGAACTAATTTCTCAGCATCTTTCAGTGATAAAGAGGTCTAACTTTACTTATGTTTCTTAAGTGAAAAATGCTGTCCTAATGATCTGATTAATATGTGATTTAAAATTCAGATTACAGTCAACAATCACCCCTAAGCTTTTTACCTCCGTCTTGACTTTTAATCCTAATGTATCCAGTTTATTTCTAATAGCCTCATTGTATCCATTATTGCTGATCACTAAAATTTCAGTTTTCTTTATTTAACTTGAGAAAATTACTATTCATCCATTCTGAGATACTAGTCAGACATTGTGTTAGTGAATCAATAGAATCAGGGTCATCAGGTGCTATTGATAAGTACAGCTGTGTGTCATCAGCATAGCTGTGGTAGCTCACGTTGTGCCCTGAGATAATCTGACCTAACGGAAGCATGTAGATTGAGAATAACAGCGGACCCAGGATAGAGCCTTGTGGAACACCATATTGGATATCATGTGTCTTGAGTTGTAATTCCCACAACTAACAAAATATTTTCTCCCTGTCAGGTAGGATTCAAACCAATTTAAGACACTGCCAGAGAGGCCCACCCATTGACTAAGGCGATTTCTAAGAATGTTGTGATCAATGGTGTCAAATGCAGCACTCAGATCTAAGAGGATGAGAACAGATAAATGGCCTCTGTCTGCATTTACCCGCAAGTCATTTACTACTTTAACGAGTGCAGTTTCTGTGCTGTGATTTGTTCTAAAACCTGACTGAAATTTATCAAGAATAGCATGTTTATTTAGGTGGTCATTTAACTGCATAATGACTGCCTTCTCTAGAACTTTACTTAAGAAGGGCAGTTAGAGATGGGTCTAAAATTTTCAAGAGCGAGGGTCAAGATTATGTTTCTTAAGTAGGGGTTTAACTACAGCAGTCTTAAGACAGTCTGGGAAGACCCCAGTATCTAGTGACGAATTTACTATGTCAAGAACATTATCAATTAGCACGCCTGATACTTCTTTGAAAAACCTTGTTGGTATCGGGTCAAGGACGAGGTGGAGGGTTTTAATTGAGATATTATTTTTGTAAATCAGGTAAATCTATCCTAGTGAAAGAGTTTAATTTGTTTATAACAGGATGTTGGGGTTTAGGGGATCCTTAGTGTTGGGGAGATATACTATGTTATTTCTAATATCATTAATTTTTGATTGAAGAATACAGCGACAGCCTCACAGGTTTCACTGGAAGCACTTAGGAGGCATTCCTTTGAGCTACCTGGGTTTAGTAGGTGATCAATTGTTGAAAATAAGACTCTAGGATTACTAGCATTGTTATTTATAATCTTAGAGAAATAGCAGCGTCTCTCAAGACGGACAGTGTTATTGTATTCTGTTATTTTGACTTTTAATATTTCGTGGTGGATAGTAAGTTTACTCTTCCTCCATTGACGCTCAGCTCTACGGCATGTTCTCTTTAAATCAGACACTCTTTGGGTCTTCCATGGTATACCAATGCTAGAAGATTTTTTCACTGTCTTTTCAGGTGCAACTATGTCAACAGCAGCTCTCACTTTAGAATTAAATCTTTCCACCTTACTATTTACATTGTCCTCGCTATTATAGCTGGCACTATAAACGGACTGATTGCTTAAAATGTTTGTAAGTTTTAAAGCTGCTGCGAATCAAAGAAGCGTTTTTAACAATATGCTTCTCATGAGTGTTTTTTATCATTATTTCTATATTAAAAAGTAGAAGAAAATGGTCTGATAGACCAATATCAATGATCTGTTTTATATCAACTTTCAGTCCTTTAGTAATCACTAAGTCTAATGTATGACCTGCTTTATGTGTAGGCTGATTTATGAGTTGTCTCAAATCAAAAGAATCCAGGAGGTTCATAAATTCTTTTACTTTTAGATCACACTGATTATCTATATGAAAATTAAAGTCGCCAACTATTAGGAGTGTGTCATAATTAGTAATTAAAATTTAAATTAAGTCAGAGAATTCCTCAAAAAACGACGCGTTATATTTAGGAGGTCTATACACGGATAGTATTAGAACTTGAGAATCTCCATGAACAACAACGGCGAGATACTCAAAGGACATACTGAAACATAGCATGACATATGACATAACATCAAATGATATAGCATGACAAGATAAGACAATACATCATAACAACATGTATAACATGACAGGGTAAGGTAAGACATCGAAACACAGGAGGACAGGACTGGGAGTGACATGAACAAACCCAACATTGCATACCATGTAACATGGCATGACAGGACAAGGTTAAGGAACACGGTATAACATAAAAATCAGCCGGAAATAACATAACAGGTTAATACCATAACAGGACTAGACGTGACATAAATTGACACAACTTAACACACAAGAAGAGCATGAAATAACATAACATGGCATGACATAGGACAGGATGGGACATGAGAAGGGCAGACACAACATACTGTCACATAACATAAGACAACATAAGGTAAGAGAATGAATCGTGACGTGGAATAAGTAACAAATATGCTAACATTGGAACGATACGCTAACATAATGTGAAATAACTTGACATGGCATATCCTGTCTAACACAATATGCCATAAAGTAACATGACAAGATAATAAAACACAATATAACAGGAGGGGATATGACGTGATGCAGCACTGAGTACATAACATGACATGAAATAAGATGGCATAGAATGGCATGACATGATGTAACATGTCCTGTCTGCCACAATACAGCATAAAATAACATGACATAAGATGAAGCAGTGTAGGTTATGTTTTAGATCTGAGTGTCGCATTTGATACCAATGATCATGATATTCTTAGGGATCACCTTAGTCAGTGGGTGGGCCTCTCTGGCAGGGTCTTAAATTGGTTTTAATGCTACTTGGCAGGTAGAAAATTCTTTGTTAGTTGTGGCAATTATACAGTACTTCGAAGACACATGATATTCTATATGGTGGTCCACAAGGCTCTATCCTGGGTCTGCTGCTCTTTTCGATTTACATGCTTCCATTAGGTCAGATTATCTTGGGGCACAATGTGAACTACCACAGCTGTGCTGATGACATATGATATTTATCAATAGCACCTGATGACCCTGACTCAGATTCACTGACCCCAAAGTCTTACTTGTGTTTCTGAATGGATGAGTAATTTTCTCAAACTAAATAAACAGAAAACAGAAATTTTAGTGATTTGCAATAATGGATATAATGAGGTTATCAGAAATAAAGTTATGTTTAAAAGTCAAGATGGAGGTAAAGAATTATGAGTACTATTGACTCTGACCCAAGTTTTAAATCCCATAATAATCCGATTACTAGGACAGCATTTTTTCACTTAAGAAACATAGCAAAAGTTAGACCTCTTATATCATTGAAAGATGCTGAGAAATGAGTTCACGCTTTTGTTTTCAGTCGACTAGATTACTGTAATGCACTCCTCTCAGGACCACCCAAAAAAGACATCAGTCGATTGCAACGAGTGCAGAATGCAGCTGCTAGAATATTAACTAGGAAAAGAAAATCGGAGCACATCACACCAGTCTTCGCGTCGTTACACTGGTTACCTGTGTCATTTAGAATTGACTTTAAAATACTGCTTATGGTTTATAAAGGCTTAAATAATCTGCTCCATCTTATATTTCAGAATGTCTCTCACCTTATATTCTAAATCGTAACCTCAGATCTTCAAATGAGGGTCTGCTTAGAATTCCAAGAGCAAAACTTAAATAAAAGAAGTGGTGAGGCGGGCGGCCTTCTGCTGTTATGCACCTAAAATCTGGAGTAGCTGACTGATAGGAATTCGCCCGGCTGATACCGTAGAGCACTTTAAAACACTGCTGGAAACTCATTACTTTAACATGGCTTTCTCAGAGCTTGATCTTAGTTTACGGTAATCCTGATGCTCTGTATATTCAATTAATTATCATTACTATTCATGGTGGCTCCAAAATCTGTACTGACCCCTACTCTCTCTTCTGTTCTTTTTCCAGTTTTCTGTGGTGTTGATCTGCGCCACCATCACCACCTGATCAAAGCACCGTGATGTCCCTACAGTGATGGAAGTCCACGTGGCTGTCATCATCAAATTCTACCGTGAGAACCCAGAATACCATGAGGACTGATTGAGGTCATTTATGTGAGTAGAATGCCTAGAGGGGGCTGGGTGGTCTCGTGGCCTCTGAACCCCTGCAGATTTTATTTATTTTTTTTCTGTCGTCCTGGCCATCAGACCTTCCTTTAATTCTATGTTAATTAGTGTTCCCTAATTTTCATTCTTATTTATTTTGTCTTTTTTTCTCTTTTCTTCATCACGTAAAGCACTTTGAGCTGCATTGTTTGTATGAAAATGTGCTATAGAAAGAAATGTTGACACCATAACACGGAATTAGATACAAGAACACGGCTTCACGCAGAGTAACAGGACAAGATGAGATATCCCAGCAGAACATGACGTGTCATAAGGCGGCGTTTCTCAACCTTTAAGTATTTGCAACCCGAGTTTTCATAACAGTTTTGATCGCGTCCCCCTAAAATCTTTTAGCCCACTAATACCAATTTGTTCTTTTTTAATTCATGATATATCATAGATGCATATTTTATTATACTTATTTAACTTTTATCGAGATTTATCCAACTCTTTATTTTTTTTTCTAGTATCAGAATGTAGTTTAAGTTCATTTGTTTTGGTTTCAATAGATGTACTTTTCATATTTTTGATTCTCGTTGTCTTCTTTTTCACATCTTTGTGCCCCCCACTAGGGGGGCTGCCCCACAGTCATGAGGTGACACGGTATAACGTGACAGGGAGCTGCCTTGTGTCAAGCGAGAGGAGGCCCATTTGTCGCCCCGTTTGCTCAGCTGGTCGCTACGCAGTCCGAGTGTCTCATGCAGATCCTCCTTACAGGTTGTCTAGATTTACACTTTCAGCTCCACGTCTCGGTCGATTGTTTCAAATTCCCAGAATTCTTTGAGTAAAGAAGTGCTTCCTGGCCTCCGTGTGACGCTGCATTGCATGATATAACATGGCCTGAGGTCAAATAACATAAGACATGTAAACGTAACCTGATATTGAGCTAATATAACCGAGGCAGCCATTAGAGCCCACTTAACCCCATGCAGGTTTGAATCGGGAACAAAGCAGGAGCCCACCCTGGATGGGGCACCAGTCCAACCCACAAGATCACGTAGGGGATAATAAACTGTGAGGGGCGTTTTAAAGGTTCTGTTCAAGTGCTGACCACCAGACTGAGCGAGAGTCTTTATGGTGGTGCAGTGTCCTCGATGGCAGACGGATCAGAAGGAGACTTGCTGCCCCTTTGAAGAGCACCTTCCATATTTGGAGTCTCTCCTTAACTTCTGGGCCTGCCACAAGCCAGGTGGGTGCCACATCTTCCATTAGTCACCCTTTGGGGGAGTCGATGGAGCAGACACTGTGGGCTTTTGCCTGCGTTCCGTTGCTTCTGTGAAGGTCCTAAAAGGCACTATATAAGAATACATTGAATTGCACCGTATTGGGCCACCTTGAAGGTGCAGTGGTGGTCCTCATGTCTGCCCCACGGTCCTGGTGCCCTGCTGCGCAGTTTGTATGTTTTTGTCTTGTGCTTGTGGATTTTTGCCTTTCTTCCCGCAATCCTCCACACTCGGTGATGGCCCCATACGGTAATGTCCAGGGTGGGTTTCCTATTCCACGCCCAGTGTCACCGGAGCCCACGACCCCGAACCGTACATGGAGGTTAGAAGAAGGACGAATGGGTGAATCGGCCCTCTGTGGCTTCTAGCAGCTGTGAAAACAGCCATTTTCATTTTAATCAAGTTTGACAGCAGCGTCCAATGCTGGCGCAGCAGCGGCTCTCGTTCTGCCAGGGCCAATTACGAGTGGCCATTTCAAGGGCTCCATTCTGCCTTTCTGTCATTTTGCGCTTTTCCTGGCAAGTTGCGTTGGTGTTGACTTTGGAAATGTGTCGTGCCACGTTCACTGCCAAACTGGGCAAAAAAAGTCCTCCTCAAGTTTGACTGCCTGTCTTTTTAACTTTCTGTACAGCTCCTGGCAGTCGAGCTCCTCCATCAGTCATTCTCTGTTTTATATAGTGCCTTTCAACGTGGGCAATGACTATAAAGCAAGACCTGCTGCTTCTGTTTTGGGATTGAATCTTTGCTGGTGGGCAGGGACCAGGTCTGGATGCGATACCAAGGGCCGGTCAATCACACCCACACACCACTCAGTCCGGGCCAGTCTGGGGTCACCAGCTTAGGTGACACGTGTGACACAGCCAGGGTATTCAGGGACACGCGTGAAGATGAACAGAAGGACAAATGCCATGAACTTCCGTCTCTATTTCTGATGATGGTCCACTTGTCAAACCTGCTCCTCTTGTGTTTTGTTTGATTCATCTCTTCACTTTGAGCGACACATCAGGTCTGTTTCTCCGCCACGTTGCCCGCCTCCACCCACTTCTGTCCTTTAATGAAGCTCAGACTCTGGTTCATTGTTACCTAATGTCTCGTATTGATTCCTGTAATTCCCTCTTCGTCGGCCTGCAAAATCGTTACAGAAGCTACAGTCCATTCACAACTCCTCGTCCTGCTCCCATCTCCCCAGTTCTCTCCCAGCTTCACTGGTTACTGGTTCCATCAAGGATTACATTTAAGATTCTGATTGCAGCAGTGCTGCTATAAGTTAAAACTGCATCTCCCAGCAGTCCCTGCAGAGGCTCTGATTGGTCTCCTGTCTGGGGTCAAAGGTGGTCAGAGTGGCTCTTAAAAGGAGGGCGGGTGTCCAAAGATAGGAGGAGTGTTGTGTTTTGTTGTGTTCCTGTCTGGCTGCCTTCTGTTGGTTGACCGTATTTAGTCGTCGTGTCGTGGATTGTTTCGTCGTTTGGGGTCCGGATTGTCTTCTGTCTACCGGTGTGCTGAGGACTGATAGTGGAATTCATGGCCTTCCCGCTAAGAAAAGGAGCGCTCCTGAACCGTCTTCACCTTCACAGTGTCTACCGGTAGGGCTGTCTTTTCATTCGCTTTCAACGTGCTGATCTCTGGACTTACAATCTTCATCATTTCATTACATCTGTCGCTGTTTCCATGGACTTTGCTGTGGGGAGTTGTCTGTGTTTGTGGTTTAATGTAATATTGGCGTAGGGGTACAGGGGTGGGTTTGTTGTTTTCATTTATTTCATTATATTCTTCAATTGTTGTTTGGTTCCAGTGTGTATTATTTTGTCTCTGTTTGTAAGTGTGTGCGGGTCGGGACCTCCTCTATAAAAATAAATAAATCGCCGTCTTCTTGATGGTGTGAGTCTTAGCGGCACCGGACCACTACATGCTCCTCGTCTTCAAAGCCCCACATAACCTTGGCCCCCTCTACATCACTCAGCTCCTCGTCGCTCTCCTTACTGTCCCACGCACCAGACTCTTCTTCACTGTTATGGCTCTTCCTCAGTCGCTCCTCTTTCTGCACCTTTAAATCTCAACTGAAAACTTTTGTCATCTGTGTCATTTTTTTTTTTTTACTCTGTATGTAAAGTGACCTTGGGTTTGTGAAAGGCACTCAATAAATGTAACTTATTATTATCTATATATATAATTCACTAAGGTAAGACTCCCATGGAAAGCACGCCGGAGGAGCGTGGATTCACTAAGCCGCCGACAAGTAAGACACCTATGGCACACGCAGTGTGGAGCCACGCCCACCAACTCCAAGACCATTGGATACGACGACAACTCGCAGAGCCACGCCCACCAACTCGGGCGACGGCGACACAGAAAAACGGCGTCATTTATATTCGTCTGTCGTAGAGGCCTCATGTACCTCCGAGCCACGTTGACTGTTCCTAGAGGCATGTTTCTCGCGGAGGTGAACGGTTTGCGGGGGGTATCCCATGGGATCCTTAAAACAATCCTTTACAACTGAGGTTAAAACACAATGAAGTGAGCAGTCTTTAAAAACTGAGTTTTCGGTTACGACGCACGATCGCGTGCACTATAGCAAACTGTTTTACACGCTACATACAGCAATTCGCATCCACGACAAACGTGCGTCGTCTTAGATGCTCCTGCACTTTGTTCACACCCCCCTCCTATCTCGCTACTACTGTGGTCGGGTGTTTTGGT
This sequence comes from Polypterus senegalus, assembly GCF_016835505.1. Lineage (NCBI taxonomy): Eukaryota > Metazoa > Chordata > Cladistia > Polypteriformes > Polypteridae > Polypterus > Polypterus senegalus. Next base: position 191,014,131 of record NC_053158.1, read on the forward strand.
GGATTATATATAGAAAGGCAGCCAAAACCGCACAGAGCAATGAAAAGTCCAGAGTTCCATCTTTTCATTCTCTTTCTGTTGTATCCTCAAACCCTCCCTTTTTAGACAACTGTGTCTTTCCAGAAGTGTTCAACCATCAATAAATAATTATGCGGCGTTTGTTATGCCGCAGGTTCACTATTGTGTTGTATTTTGCTCTCTCCAGAGTTCCATCTATTCATTCTCTTTCTGTTGTATCCTCTAACCCTCCCTTTTTAGACAACCATGTCTTTCCAGAAGTGTTTAGCATTCAATAAATAATTATGCATGACTTCGAGCGTGTATCTACCCGGCGTGGGTAAGCCGTTGAACCCCATTCGGGCTGCAAACCGTGGAATTCCCACTAAATGTGACTCATACGCTCCCACTGGTTGTGTCCCTACCCTTTATGCACACCCACCTCGCTACTACCGTGGTCGGGTGTCTTGGTGCATTATATTTAGACAAGCAGCCAACGACTCAAGTGACGAGTTGGAGGTGGGCACATGAGCGGGCAGTGCATACTGAATGAGAAATCGGCAGACTAGCATGACGGAGGGAGCTGAATGGACGTCCTTCTCCTCTCCTCCCGTTCCACACTCCACGCCGTGCACCCCCATCCCTCCGTCTGGCAAGAGAAGGCGCGAGGACGGTCCGCCAGTTTTCAGTCATGGACGATTGTGTGTTGGTTCGTTCCGTGCATTGTTGCAATGTTGCTTTTCTTGCTGATTTATTACATTACCGAATTTTCAAATGTTAATTTTCTCCCTGTGCTTAAAAATCATTAAAAAACCGGCCTGATTATGCGGCGTATGGTACGCCGCGGGTTGGCTAGTTATTATTTATTTACCTTAAAATGGAGTTGTGGTCACAGCACCACATTGACGTCAGAAGGCCACAGACGCCCCCATTGATACTGTGGGCAAAGAGCACACCTAGTCTGGCATCACTAGGAACCACAAGGGCACAACATGGCATAACACCCTCAAACCTGCTTACATCAGTTCAGGGTTGTGGGTCGGGTGTGGAGTTTATGTTGGCACCGGCAGCCAGGCAGGATTGAGTCTCGGTTTGGGGATCAACTCGGACTCCAATGCAAAGAAATCTGCTGCTGAATAGGCTCCGCCCACAGGGCTTCTTCCTAAAACCCCGCCCACAATTTCCATTGGACCGTGCACTTTAACCCTTCAGGGCCGCTCCGTCTCATTTCTCCTCATGTATTAGACAAACGCGTAAAATAGAAAGATGGGGAGAACAAAAGCTGGACCCTGAGAGAAAAAGGAAAAGTGAAAGGCCTGCCATCGATTCAAGAGCTCAGCAGCACAAGGTAAGCGAGGCCTACAGGTGCATCTCAATAAATTAGACTATCGTCAAAAGGTTACTTTATGTCAGTAATTCAATTCAAAGAGTGAAACTCCTATATTGCATCGATTCATTACACACAGAGTGATATATTTCAAGCGTTTATTTCATTTCATTTTGCTGATTATGGCCTACAGGAAATGAAAACTCCAAATTCAGTATCTCAGAAAATTAGAATATTACATAACACCAATAAAACAAAAAGATTTTTAATACAGACATGTTGGCCTACCTTAAAGTATGTCTATTGTGGACATTTGAACCCCGGACACAGACAGACAGATGAAACCAGATGTCCTCAAAGACACGCTTTTATTCTCCTCTTCACAACACATCACAAACACAGAGCCCAAAGACTCGCAGTCCTTCTTCACTCCTTTCTCTTGTTCCTTCTCTTCTGCCGTCTCCACTCCTCCAGTTGCAAGCTCTGTCCTCTTCCTCCTGACTCCGGCTCCCCAAATGCAGTGAGGCGGCTCCTTTTATACTTCACCCCAGATGTGCTCCAGGTGCTTCCTGACGATCTTCCAGCAGCACTTCCTGGTGTGGTGGAAGTGCTGCCATCCAGGGCTCCATAATTGTCCAGGCAGCCATGGGCCCCAACAGGGATGAGCTTCCTGTGGCCCCCATGTAGACCTGGGTGGCTGCCCTCTCTTGGTCCAGGGTCGGTGTTGTCCCTCTCCCTGTCCTTCCAGGTGTCCACCACACCATGTACGCACTCAATACTCGGTCGGGGCTCCTTTTGAATGAATGACTGCATCAATGCGGCGTGGCATGGAGGTGATCAGCCTGTGGCACTGCTGAGGTGTTATGGAAGCCCAGGATGCTTTGCTCGCGGCCTTCAGCTCGTCTGCATTGTTGGCTCTGGTGTCTCTCATCTTCCATAGATTCTGTATGAGGTTCAGGTCAGGAGAGTTTGCTGGTCAATCAAGCACAGTGATACCAGGGTCATTAAACCGGGTACTGGTACTTTTGGCAGTGTGGGTAGGTGCCAAGTCCTGGTGGAAAATGAAATCAGCATCTCCATAAAGCTCATCAGCAGAGGGAAGCATGAAGTGTTTGAAAATTTCCTCGTAGACGGCTGTGCTGACTTTGAACTTAATAAAACACAGTGGACGAACACCAGCAGATGACAGGGCCCACCAAATCAGACACTGTGGAAACGTCACACCAGACCTCAAGCAACTTGGATTCTGCGCCTCTCTCTCCACTCTTCCTCCAGACTCTGGGACCTCGATTTCCAAATGAAATGCAAAATTAACTTTCCTCTGAAAGGAGGACTTTGGACCACTGAGCTGTTAACAGTCCAGTCGATTTTCTCCTTAGCCCAGGTAAGACGCTTCTGACGTTGTCTCTGGTTGACACAAGGAATGCTGTGACAGTTGTAGCCCATGTCCCCGATACACGTCTGTGTGTGGTGTATCTTGAAGTACCGACTCCAGCCGCAGTCCATTTCTTGTGAATCTCCTCCAAATTCTTCAATGGGCTTCACAATCTTCTCAAGGCTGCAGTTATCCCCATTGCTTGTGCACCTTTTCCTGCTGTCACATTTTTTCCTTCCACTCCATTTTCCATTAATATGTTTGAATACAGTACTCTGTGAACAGCCAGCTTCTTCAGCAATGACCTTTTGTGGCTTAGCCTCCTTGTGGAGGGACAAGTGTCAATGACTGTCCTCTGGACAACTGTCATGTCAGCAGTCTGATTGTGTGGCCTGCTGAACCAGACTGAGAGACCATTTCAAGCAGGGGTGTCGAACTCTGGACCTGGGGCCTCACGTATAACGCGGTGCGTCGAACTCGCACTATAACATGGAGTAAGCACAAAAGCTGAAATGTCCTTACGCACAGAAAAATCCAGATGCAGGAATCTGTGCGTCCTCCAACTTCCACGTTCTTCCGCTACATAAATCCCGGTCAGCATGAAACATAACGCTGTTGCACACGCCTTCTGTCCCGCCCCCAACTCCTCCCAGAATTACGCCTCTATGAATATGCAAATCAATATAAATAGCCCTTAAGCTCAGCCTTCTGTGAAAAGACAATGGGAAAATCACGGGGGAAAATGTAAGAATTTCAGCGAATACCAAGTGGAGCTAAAGGAAAAACATACTATTTGTTCAAATAAGCCGTGGTATAATCAACAAAAGGAAGTTGATCGAGTGACATAGCGTGTTGGAGAAACTTGAAAGCTCAACTCCACAAAATCGCACAGTACCCGAAATAAAAAAGAAGTCACATATCAAAGTCGCCGTGAAAAGGCGAGTCGTAGCCCACCGTCTGAGTGTCATATAGAGAAAAGCCAAGCAAAATGACACCTTTTATTGGCTAACTAAAAAGATTACAATATGCAAGCTTTCGAGGCAACTCAGGCCCCTTCTTCAGGCGAGATGTAATCAATATGAGTGTCATATGAAAGCTTATTAGGGTACAGAGAAAAAAAAATAGGCACACAGTGGGGAAAAAAAACGGGAAATGTCCACTTTAATCTCGACATTTCCACTTTAATCACGTAGTTTATTTTGTCATTAAAGTAGAACATCACAAACTTTATCTTAAAATCGATTAATTTACTAGTTTCTCAAATCTCATCGTAACTAAAGTAACACGTTAAATGCTTTGTTTTGTATTTGATCTTCTTTGTGCTCTATGTGTGTGAATCACTACGTGGTTTTTAAACCGTCTTTCTCTTCCTCCGACAGGACACAGAATCCATGACATTCGTGATATTACAGCTCTCTGAATAACTAAAATACTGAGATGTATACGTGATATCATTTTTAGGATGATAGGAGTTAAAGCACGTTATTAAACATGTGTTTCACTTCGATGAAATAATTTATTGCAGCAGTACTCATGGGCGGCCAGTCTGCAAAACCGAGCGGAGAACTTGCGTACAACAAGCTATGAGGTACCGTGGAAAAGTGCGTGGCTTTACGCCAAGTGTAGGTTTTATATGTCGCGATTTGAACGTGGAAAAGTTCTTACGCAACATTTCTGTGCGTACGCACCGTTTATACATGAGGCCCCTGGTGGGCCGCAGTGGCTGCAGGTTTTCATTCTCATCCCTTTTCCTAATCAGTGCCCAGTTTTCACTGCTATTGAAATCCTTTTCCCTTCATTTTAATTGCCCTGTTTTTAAGGATTCAGTCATCTTAATTGATTTGTTTCTTCATTAAATGACAGCCAATCAGAAAAGAGATGTGAGACGAGCCGACAGATGAGCAGCTAAACTGGGATTTCAAACTCCAACCAATGTCACTCCAACCAGTCTCTTAATGACAAGATGATTCTTGCTGTTAATTAAGCTCGTTATTTAATTCCATGGCCTGTTGCTGCTCTCATTCTGCCACAGAGACATTTCCAAAACTGTTGATTTTTCTGTTTTTTCTGAGAACACCACTGAAATATTTTGGTGACCTGAGAGATCAGCCTCACCGAGACCTTCTCCTTTCTTTATATTCAGATATTGTGTGATGGGCACAGGGGAGCTGGTCACGTGGCGGCTCGTTTTGTGTCTCCTTATTGTTTGGCTGCTCATTAAGGACAAGGAGACGACTAAGGGGTCTGAGTTAAGGTAATTAAAAAAAAAACTGGTCACTAATGAAGAAGATGGTTAGAATGAAAACCTGCAGCCACTGCGGCCCACCAGGACCGGAGATGGACACCCCTGACTTAAAGGCTCAGGACCCCTTTGCAGTTGTTTCTGGGTTAATTAGCTGAGTGGAGTCGGACACCAGGAGTTGAACTTTTTCACAATATTCTCATTTTCTGAGATCCAGAATTGTAGGTTTTCATTAACTATAAGCCATAATCAGCAAAATGAAAAGAAATAAATGCTTGAAATATTTCACTCTGTGTGTAATGTAATGTGAGTTTCACTTTTTGAATCAAATTACTGAAATAAATTTACTTTTCGATGATATTCTAATTCTACTCAACCCAGACATTTTATTTTATCTTTTCATGGGACAACACTGGAGATATGACACTTTGACACAATGTAAAGTAGTCCGTGCCCAGCTTGTATAACAGTGTAAATTTGCTGCCCCCTCAAAATAACTCAACACACAGCCATTAATGTCTAAACCGCTGGCAATAAAAGGGAGTTCACCCCTAAGTGAAAACTGCCCAAATTGTGCCCAATTAGCCATTTTCCCTCCCCAGTGTCATGTGACTCGTTAGTGTTACAAGGACTCAGGTGTGTTAACTTTGGTGTTCGCGCCCTCACACTCTCTCATACTGGTCACTGGAAGTTCAACATGGCACCTCATGGCAAAGAACTCTCTGAGGATCTGAAAAAAAGAACTGTTGCTCTCCATAAAGATGGCCGAGGCTATAAGAAGATTGCCAGCACCCTAAAATTGAGCTGCAGCACGGTGGCCAAGACCATACAGTGACAGGTTTAACAGGACAGGCCTCGCCATGGTCGACCAAAGAAGTTGAGTGCACGTGTTCAGCGTCATATCCAGTGGCTGTCTTTTCAAAACAGACGTATGAGTGATGCCAGCATTGCTGCAGAGGTTGAAGGGGTGGGGGGTCAGCCTGTCAGTCCTCAGACCATACGCCCGCTGCACACTTCATCATATTGGTCTGCATGGCTGTCGTCCCAGAAGGAAGCCTCTTTTAAAGATGATGCACAAGAAAGCCCGCAAACAGTTTGCTGAAGACAAGCAGACTAAGGACATGGATTACTGGAACTGATGAGACCAAGATAAACTTATCTGGTTCAGATGGTGTCAAGCGTGTGTGGCGGCAACCAGGTGAGGAGCACAAAGACAAGTGTGTCTGGCCTACAGTCAAGCATGGTGGTTTGGGGCTGCATGAGTGCTGCTGGCACTGGGGAGCTACAGTTCATTGAGGGAGCCATGAGTGCCAACTTGTACTGAGACATACTGAAGCAGAGCATGATCCCCTCTCTTTGGAAACTGGGCCGCAGGGCAGTATGCCAACATGATAACGACCCCAAGATGACCACTGAGGGTAAAGGTGCTGGACTGGCCAAGCATGTCTCCAGACCTAAACCCTACTGAGCATCTGTGGGGCCTCCTCAACCGGAAGGTGGACGAGCAAGGTCTCTAACATCCACCAGCACTGTGATGTCGTCATAGAGGAGTGGAAGAGGATTCCAGTGGCCACCTGTGAAGCTCGTGTGAACTCCACGCCCAAGAGAGTTAAGGCAGTGCTGGAAAATAATGGTGGCCACACAAAATATTGACACTTTGGGCACAATTTGGACATTTTTCACTTAGGGGTGTACTCACTTTTGTTGCCAGCAGTTTAGACATTAATGGCTGTGTGTTGAGTTATTTTGAGGGGACAGCAAATTTACACTGTGATACAAGCTGGGCATGGACTACTTGACATTGTGTCAAAGTGTCATATCTTCAGTGTTGTGAAAAGATAGAATAAAATATTTACAAAAATGTCAGGGGTGTACAAACTTTTATGAGATACTGTACGTTTTATGTTATCTAACCCACGTAGTTTGTAGTGATGGCCGAGAGAAAAATGTAATCTTGTGTTTTCATTCAGAATGGAGTTAAAAAGCTGCTGATACAAGCTTCAGTCACGTGAAAAAGTAAGTGCACCCCACTGGAAACGGTTGGGTTCTTCCACATATTTGAACAGGCAAAACATTAGAGCTTCATATAAACAGAGCCCACAGATGAACAAAGGACACATAAAATGGACTCATAACCTAAATGGGCAAAAATGCAGGTCTGTCACAAGGAAAAAGTAAGGAGACCCCCTACATTTATCACCACGTCAGATCCGTCAAATTCGAATCAAGTGCTCCAGATTTGGTGCCAATGATTAGAACTCCTTAGTACAGGGGTGTCCAGCTCTGGTCCTGGTGGGCCGCAGTGGCTGCAGGTTTTCATTCTCACCACCTTCTTTATCAGTGAGCCGTTTTTGCTGCTGATTGACTTGCTCTGCCTTCGTTTTAATTGACGTAACTCAGACCCCCTTAGTTGTTTCTTTTTCCTTAATGAGCAGCCAAACAATAAAGAGACCCAAAACAAGCCAGCTAACCTGAAAATCAAGAAAGGTGAAGGTCTCGGTCATGTTGGTCTGCTCAGGTCACCAAAACATCTTGACGGTGGTCTTAGAAAAAAACAGAAAATCAACAGCGAGAGCAGCAACAAGTCCTGCTATTCAATAACGGCTTTAATTTAATTTTAATTTAACAGCAAGAATCGGCTTCTCATTAAGAAACTGGTTGGAATGAAAGTGGCTGGAGTTTGAAATCCCAGTTTAGCTGCTCATCTGTTGGCTTGTCTCACATCTCATTTCTGATTGGCTGCCATTTAATGAAGAAACAAATCAATTCAGAGGACTGAATCCTTAAAAACAGGGCAATTAAAATGAAAGGAAAAGGAGTTCATTGGCAGTGAAAACTGGAGTCACACACGTGCACATGGGAGGCAGCTAAAGGGCGTGAATGACAGCAATTCCGAATCAGACCGGGATGTGGCAGAGTGATCTGACTCTTTTTCTTGCTTTCCTGAAGACCATTCACAGGAAATTCCGCCTGGCCCTGTTGGCGTCACTTCCTTTTTCCGAGCCTATGGTTGAAGACCCTTCCAGTCCCGGCCCCTTTGACGTCACTTCCTATACTGACCTTTAAAAGCCTCCACCTTTCCCTTATCCCGTCAGTTCTGTTTTGGACTCCAGTTTGTGTTCATCAGTGCCACCACTTGTTTGCAATTTTGGAGCCAGGAAAACAATAGACTGGTGGCTACCTCAAACCTAGCTATGGCTCTCGTTCGAGTTTGTGACACTGATTAGGAAAAGGGTTAGAATGAAAACCTGCGGCCCACCAGGACTGGAGTTGGGCACCCCTGGTATAGCCTTTACCCCCTGTAGATAACGCACCTTCTTGGCTATACCGGTAATACAGTGAGTGAGTTATTCAAGTCAGGCTGGAATAGGCAGATTGCTAGCATGGACTGATAGACCCATCTGGAGTTTGTTAATGGGACAGGCGTTCAGTTTTCTGACTGTTTAGAAACGGTTCGACTGTATGAGCAAACTTAAAGAAACAAAACACGATAAAAGCCAAGAATTGAATTTTCTTTAAATAAGGACTTTTCTTTACTTTGCCACATCAATTTTTTTCTCTAATTTTGTGTGAACTGTTTTACTTGGAATCTTTACTAAAGTTTCTAAAAATGAAGATATTTTGTCTGTGGAATCATTTCAACGTGTCACCTTAGTGCCAGAATCCCATGAAGCAACCTTAAGCTGCCGAACTTGGGTCATTTTGGGTAAACGCAGCTACACTAAGTATGCAGGACACTCATAACTTAATTCATGCACTTATTTCTAGTAGGACTCACCATTGCAATGCGTGTTTCCCTGGTCGCTCAAATCGTACTTTATGCAGCTTTCAGTTAATTCAAAGTGTTGCTGCCAGAGTCATTACAAGAACTAGAAAGTCTGACCACATATCTCCAACTCTCAAGTCGTCACACTGGCTCCCAGTTACGTTTAGGGCTGATTTCAAAATCCTCCTTTTAAATAATAAAGCATGAAATGGCCGAGGCCCTGCTTACTTATCTGAGCTTATCATTACAAACCTGAACACACATTGAGTTCTCCGGTTGCCGGCTTATTTAAGACCCCAAGGATTAATAAAATGATTGTGGGGGGTCAAGCTTGTAGTTACAGGGCCCTGAAGCGGTGGAATGATCTGCTGGCTAATATGAGAGATGTCTCTTCAGTCTCAGCTTTTAAATCAGCCTGAAAGCTCACTCTGACAAGAGCTGCGGGTTTGTAGTGCATACTGCATTTCCATTTGTATAGAAATATAAGTTATCCAATATTTAGAAACAGTTACTAACCCTCCTCTGGTTGGTTTCTCTTCTCGCTCGCTGGATGTGTCACACAGGTGCCAATACTCTACTGCCAAGCTGCTCTCCTGCCCATAGAACAGCCGTCTGAGCTGCTGGGAGCCTTGGAGTCATCAGATCGGACAATCAGCACAGTCTCTACTCTAGGATGCCCAGAAGGAGGTGAGTGGCCGAGGTCTCCAGGACTGTGCCCGTGCCCAGCTTTGTCCTTTTGACTTTCTCTTTTATAATGTGAGAGTTTCATTTCCTTCAGTGATGCTGCTGACTGGAGTTTTTGTTTTCCTCTCCTCCATTCTCAACTCGCCATAGTTCAGCAATTACTTAATGGACTGATATCTCTGCAAAAGAACGACGGTCCAAGTCTTTAGAGTCCTGGTGCTTCCTGTTTGCGAGACATGGACGCTATCCAGTGACCTGAGATGAAGACTGGACTTCTTTAACTCTGTGTCTCTTCAGAGAATCTTTGTGTCCTGCTGTGTTGCTCATGGAGTCCCGAATGAGTCACATGACCTGCATTGTGCAACAGCGTCAGTTACGGCAGTACGGCCATGTGGCGTGATTACCCGAGGGTGATCCAGCTCGTAAGATCCTCATTGTTGAGGACCCGAGTGGCTGGACCAGGCCAAGGTGGCACCCACATAACACCTGGCTGTGGCAGATACTGTAGAGCAGGGGTGTCCAACTCCGGGCCTGGAGGGCCGCAGTGGCTGCAGGTTTTCATTCTCACCCTAATCCTAATCAGTTTTCACTGCTATTGAAATCCTTTTCCCTTCATTTTCATAACCCTGTTTTTAAGGATTCAGTCCTCTTAATTGATTTGTTTCTTCATTAAATGGCAGCCAATCAGAAAAGAGATGTGAGACGAGCCAACAGATGAGCAGCTAAACTGGAACATCAAAACTCCAGCCAATTTCACTCCAACCAGTTCCTTAACGAGAAGCCCATTCTTGCTGTTCATTAAAGCCGTTATTGAATATCAGGACTTGTTGCTGCTCTCACTGTTGATTTTCTGTTTTTTCTGAGACCACCGTCAAGATGTTTTGGTGACCTGAGCGCAGACCAACATGACCGAGACCTTCACCTTTCTTTATTTTCAGGTGAGCTGGCTTGTTTTGTGTCTCTTTATTGTTTGGCTGCTCATTAAGGAAAAAGAAACAACTAAGGGGGTCCGTGTCACGTCAATTAAAACGAAGGCAAAACAAGATAATCAGCAGCAGAAACGGCTCACTAATGAAGAAGATGGTGAGAATGAAAACCTTCAGCCACTGCAGCCTACCAGGACCGGAGCTGGACACCCCTGCCGTAGAGGGTCACTTCTATGAGTCTGCCTGGGGGGGGCTGCCAACATCACCAACGTCTAACTGATGATCACATCAAAACCAAACTGCCAGTCAGTCTTGCTCCTGGATACACCCGCAGACATTAGTGTTCAATCATATAGCACATAGATTTTTAGACTGTAAGTTTGTCAGCTTTTCTGAGGTGATTAGATAGATCGATCGATCCTGAGCTGTTTTTTCGTGTGGTGGATCTGACAACACGCTGTACCAGTTCATGCCCCCCAACCTGACCTGATATTAGTGCTTTCCATTTTTTAAACAAATCTTTTGTCTTTATATGTACTCTCTCTCTCTAGCAACTTGTAAAGCTTACCTGAGATCGTGTGCCAGCGCTCTGTGCCCACAGTCCATGAAGGGCGCAATACAAACCTCACCTGAATTGAATCGAAACGGTGCAGATCTTGGCCTAGTTCTGGTGTCCCGACTGGAGGGAGAAGCAGAGATCCCGCACGTATACAGGTACTGCAGTTTTCTATGAAAGAGTAATGGAGGGAGGCATTCATAACAAATATACCCGCTGGCCCATCATTATCTCTTCCATATGTAACCAGAAAGAGGGCGAGAGTCAGAGATTGCAGGTATCTTTGTTGATGCATTTTATTGTGAGATGGGGAAGTCAGATTTAAAAAAAAAAAAAAAAAAAAAAAAAATAAAATATATAAAAATGACCATGAATGAACAGGGAACTTAAAAAACAAACCAAAACATAGCCTTGAATTAGATATACAAAGTAACATTGGCACAGTTAAAAAAAAAAAAATAATGTTATCAATATAAATTTTGGCTTCATAAGAGGACGTATGGTGATACAGCTTAATGGTTAGGATAATCCTTTATGAAAACAGCAAAACAAGTCATGCTATTAGTCACACAGTTAGTCGTCAAATTCAGTAGCTTCATATTAAAGAGGGGTAAAGATACTGGAGAGCGGACTCCACGGTTATGGCGGCAATGGTAAGAAGATCCGATCTTTTTGTTCCTCTTCGAGACGAGCTGAAAACCAAAGACATAATACGAATTTCTGTTTTTTTTTTTTTGTTTTTTTTAAACAAACCTCATTGCCCGAGAGCTTTGAAATCCTAATGACCTTCCAAATTATTTTTTCATACTAAAATATATTATTGTATTAATACAAACTACAGTATTATACACTACATTGTGTAATAAATAACCATAAAGAAATATAAAAATAAGACACATAAATATAAAAGGCTTCTAAAACTAAACTGGTAAATACATCATTGAATAGGGTATTAATACTGCCATTGTTGCAAACATACAGTACACATTTGTTTTTGCACAAACATAAAAAAAACAATAAAAATCCTAAAAAGGATAACAGAATTAAAAAAAAATAATAATACTGAAAGGTAAACCCGGCAAATCCTTAACATTCTGGGGCCATATCTCCTAATACACAAGTTTCGATGATCGGCGAGGGGTAAAGTGAAGAATACGGGATGAGGAGAACAAGACATTTTACAGACATCCACGTCTTTGCATTTCTCTTTTGTTCATGCATCACTTTTTTTATTTGAAACTGATAACTGGTAAAGAATACGATTTCAGTAAAACCGACTTTTGGTGAATATGCGGAAAACATCCTGAGACAACAGCTGGTACGAAAACAGCCAAATTTTTGATTCAATGTGGGCCCTTTTTTTTATTTTTTTTTATATATATATTTAAACTTCATTTAAAGAGGCCGATTGTACGGAAAACCTCCTCGACGGCGTTGCCTACCTTGTGGCTTGCACGAGATTAGCGGACTTTCTAACACTGACTGTAAAAGGAAACGAAACAATCTTAAGAAAACAAAGAGCCAACAACGAGACAAAACGATTCAACACTGGCTTTGAAATTCTGTTCCCTGCTTGGAAATTGTCGCAATGACAACAGTCGTCGACTGATTAAATTCCTCCAACCCAAACGTCTACGTAGATCCCTAGGACTTGCTCAGTTAAGGCTAACTATCATTCACTTTAAACAAATGCTATGCTAACATCATCGGCTAATGGTTCAACATCTAAACGCTAGTGCCGTAATACTGAAGGGTAGACACTGAAGCACGTTACATGCTTAGGTAAACCAGGAATACTGTAGTGCAGAGGTTCGTCTCTTTCAACTTAATAAAATACTGATTTAGCAAATTCATTGGCAATAAAAAGGTATAGAAATCTCTCCCAACTGTACAGCTTAAAAGATTATAACATGAGTGAAGAAATTAGTAACACTGACAAAGTAAATGATCCAGGATGTCATCGTAACAAAACGTTTATCTAAAACCTGTTAAACCTAGCGTTCAAAGTCAGTATATGCATTTTTTTTTTGTTGTTTTGTTAAACTTCCTGCATTTTTACAAACTTAATTTTCTAACACTGAAAATTCTCATGTGGAAAAGTTACTAGTTTTCGAGGTTCAGGCACACCTGGATTTTAAACACAGTAGTGAACAGAAACACAGCATCTACGCTACTGTGTTTTCAATAATAAAATTTAAAATTGTATAGAGCAAACTGTGGTTTTGTATTTCTTCTTTTTTTTTTTTTCTCTTTTTCATTTTTAGAAAAATAAAAATCCATTCGACTTCATATTTCCTTAACGCTGCCTTCAGGAGGCTGCTGATCCTCCGAATCTTGGCTTGGGTTTGTGATGGCCGCCGCTTCCTTTGCACTTTCCTCCTCCTCCTCCTCTTCTTCTTCTTTCTCTGCTCCCTGCTGCTCCACTACCTTCTCCTTCTCCTCCTCCTCCTCGTCCTCTTCTTCTTCCTGTGCCTGACTTTCCGTGCATTCCGCTTTCACCTCCGTCTCCTCTTCCTCATCCTCCTCGTCCTCCTTCTCGCTCTCCTCGTCTTCCCGGGTGCTGCTCTCTCTGTCATCAGAGTCCATGTGTGAAGGAGGAGAGGCAGCCCGGCTTTCGGACAGTTGGATCTCCTCCGTGACGCCGTTCTCTCCTTCTGCCTCGTCTTCCTCTTCCTCGTGCTGCTCAGGACCCTCCCGCTCCTCGGCTTCCCTCTTGCAGTAGGAGTATCGATGGTTCATGTGCTGCGAGTAGGAGCCGGAGTGGGAGAACCGCTTGCCGCACTTGTCGCACTGGTACGGCTTCTCGCCAGAGTGCAGTCGCATGTGTTCAATCAAGTGGTGCTTGTGTTTGAAAGCCTTGTTGCATATCCCACACTCATGGGGCCTCTTACCTGGAAATGAAGAAAGGGACAGTTAGTTGAAAAGGACTGGAGATGTTACTGTGTTACACATGTGGACCTGGTGATAAATAAAACAACCGTGAGCAGACACTTTGTTCATTGGCTGGAGTAGAGAATAGTAATCTGTGAATACATAGACATAGAATTACTAGACGCCGCATGACCAGCAGCATCGTACGTCAACGTCGCCGCCATATTGCGAGTGGCACTGCTGCGGAGTGAAATAATGAATAACGTGCTGCTTGGGATTGTACAAACCGCTGTACGCCCCAAACCACATCCCGGGGAAGGGTTACATTTCGTAGGTAAGGCTGAACAATTGTTTTGGTTATATCTGGCCATTAGAAAATCCCGTTTTATAACCTTAGCACTCAAGGTCACTTTACAATAAATTTAAACGACATTAGTAAACTTAAAACAAGAGAATGATAAATCAAAAAGCAATGATTAGCAAACAGGCAAAGATATCTGGCAATAACAGTGCAAAATTCACAATTGGTATGCCAGTTTTGAGGGCAGTTTTAAAATGTGTTATTGAATCAAGGTGACGTACAGTGGTGTGAAAAACTATTTGCCCCCTTCCTGATTTCTTATTCTTTTGCATGTTTGTCACACAAAATGTTTCTGATCATCAAACACATTTAACCATTAGTCAAATATAACACAAGTAAACACAAAATGCAGTTTTAAAATGTGTTATTGAATCAAGGTGACGTATATGAGAGGGAAGAGAATTCCCGAGTTGAGGAGCACAATGAGAGACGCTCGAGCTTCCATAGAACTGAGTTTAATGTGTGGTACAGAAAGTCGAGCTGCAGTTGAAGATCTGAGTGGAGGAGAGTTTTAAATGTTAAGAGCGGTATTGTGTAGTGAACAGGGGGCCAGTGAAGGTGTGAGAGGATAGGTGTACTGTAATATGTTCAGTGGATTTAGAGCAGCAGGTTATTATCCTGGCAGCAGAATTTTGAATAAATTGTAAGCGATGGATACGTTTTTGAGGTATGCCAGATAGAATAGCATTACAGTAATCTATACGTGAGGTGACTCGGACATCAGCCAATACTTGAGTACTGTGTTGCGTAAGAACAGGACGAAGTTTAGAAATGTTTCGAAGATGAAAGAAAGCAGTCCGAGAAATGTTACTTATATTGGAGGAATAATTTAATACTAATAATAATACATATTATTATTTAATAATTGCCATTATCAGTGTATAAATAGATATAAATAATTGCATGTAAACGATTCGCCAAAATCTGTTTTATGTAAAGGATACTGTTTTAAACGTTATTGTTTTTTCATCAGAAAACCCGGTTTCCACGTCAACCTGTATTAGTTTAAATGGCACTTTTGCCACTCGCAATCGGGCGGACGCGCTGACTTATCGTGTCGACTGGGCAACACAGTGAATGTGGCGTCTATCTATAAGTATACAGTATGTCTATGTGTGATTACACAATCCAATTAAAGGCACCTGTATGGTCAGGGGAGTGACGGCTACAACCAATAGCAGCACAGCCCAATGCCTCTGCTAATTACTCCACAGGCAAATAACTAAGAGCCATTCGTATCTGTGCATTTATTGAGAGGCGCATTAACAATGGTGCATTTTTTCGTGTGTTAAAGTGTGTTTTAAAGGTGTAACGGAAAATTTTGCTTAGGGACGAAGAAAAGTGAACTGAGATGAGGACTACACAAACGGCATTTGTTTTCTACAACTTCTCTTGGTGCTGTGTACTGTAATTGTAGTATCTAGCATCTTTGTGATGATTGTCAGTACATTGTCTTTAAAGGCCATGTTTGAACTGGTTGCTTAAACGAAAGAAGCAACTTTCTGACAATAAGAAAAAAGTGTTCTGCTCTCCACATCTCTATATACAGTCAAACTCGGTTTTAACGAGCTCGGTTATAAAGATTTCTCGATTATAATGAAAAAAAAAATGTAATTTTGAAAGACATGGCAGCTATTCGCATGTAAATTTGCCCTGTTATAACGAGCGAAATCTCAACATTTGACCACATCCTGGACTTTTGCGAGCCACTAGCGGAATAAATTTCAGTATGCAATAAATATATTGGGCGGCACCGTGGCGCAGTGGGTAGCGCTGCTGCCTCGCAGTTAGGAGACCAGGGTTCACTTCCCGGGTCCTCCCTGCATGTTCTCCTCGTGTGTGCGTGGGTTTCCTCCCACAGTCCAAAGACATGCAGGTGAGGTGCATTGGCGATCCTAAATTGTCCCTAGTGTGTGCTTGGTGAGTGTGTATGTGTGTGTGTGCCCTGCGGTGGGCTGGGATTGAATCCAGCAGACCCCCAGTGACCCTGTGTTAGGATATAGCGGGTTGGATAATGGATGGATGGAATACATTTCTTATCTGATGCCTGGAACAATGTGACGACTGTTATCATACAGAATTGCTTCAGGAAATCAATATTTTTGAAAAAGAGGATGAATTGCTATTATCTACATGGGTTCACCAAAACAATATTGAAATTAATAATAATCATCATCATCAAGTCCTTCCGTGAGAACCCTAAATCCAAAGAGGACTGTTTCATTTATGTTAGGTAGAATGCCCAGAAGGGACTGGGTGGTCTCATGGTCTGGAATCCCTACAGATTTTATTTTTTCTCCAGCCGCCTGGAGTTTTTTTTTTTTGTTTTTTCTGTCCCCCCTGGCCATCGGACCTTACTCTTATTCTATGTTAATTAATGTTGACTTATTTTATTTTCTTACTGTGTCTTTTATTTTTCTATTCTTTATTATGTAAAGCACTTTGAGCTGCTGTTTGTATGAAACTGTGCTATATAAATAAATGTTGTTGTAATAATGTAAATCATTACAACTATCAACACGTGGATGACGTGATGATGTTTACTAGCAGAATTCCAACAGGAAAAAAATGTAATAAACGCATTGCTTCAAAAAGAAGACGACGATGAAGATGACAAGGAGGAAGACGCCGCTGACATATTGTATTTACCAGAACGCAGTTTACCAACATTGTCTGATGCTTAAAACGCCTGCAATAGATCGATGGCATTTTTTTCAAGGGACTGAAGCAAAAAAGCAAGCGTTGGATGCATTAAGTGTTTTAAGAGGCAAACTGCATGACTGTAGATAAGTATTTTGGACTTTCTTAGAAAATGGCATACTGTATTGTACTTAATGTATGTTTTCATTATGGGCTAACTGCATATTTTTTTCAATAAATCACGATTACTTTAATAGACTTGAGTTAGTTTTTGTCGAATTTACATTTCCCGGTTATACTGAATTTCACTTATAACGAGCAAATAGTGTCGAGTGTGACTGTATATAAACTCCAACGTCTGTCTGCTTTTCACAAGAGAACTGCTTCATGGATTTAGATCAGGTTTCTTTCTATAATTTGCTAGAACATTCCGGTTGATTTTACGACTTCTCTCATTGCACAAAGTATCATTGCTTGCAGTACTGATTAATCTGCGTGAATCTGAGAGACATGCAGCGGGCAGAGGGGCAGGGCCCTCCTCACTCACGTGCCAGCCTCTGGGCATTCCTTACCTCTGCTTAGCTAGCAAACGAGAGAACTACTTACCGGATTTAGATCGGGTTTTTTTCTACAATTTGCTCGAACATTCTGGTTGATTTTGCGACTTCTCTAACGCCTTCCCCAGATTCCCATGATTACAGCACAGTTCATACAAAACTCTTCTTCTTGCTTTTCTCTCTTTCTCTTTCCTCCACTCCCCCAGTCAAGCTTAGTCTAACCCCTCCCGACTCTGGCTCCCGGAGTAGTAGCTACTGGCTCCTTTTATAGCCCACCCACGCCCAGTCAAGCTCCAACCCCTCCCACTGCTCGCTAGTAGCCTATTTCCGCCCACACTGCTCAGGTGATAACCTATTTCCGGCAGCACTTCAGGATGTGGCGGAAAAGCTACAGCAAAGGGCTCAGCAGCAGCCGCAGCACCCCCTGGTGGTCTCCACAGAACCCAACAGGGCTGTATCAAACTCCAGCTCCCATGGAGCCCTGCAGGAGTCCGAGGCAAGCCAGAAGGGCTGCCACCTAGCACTCTGGAGGAGGTATTGCTCTAGATAGGCTCCTTCCCCATTTCCTTCCAGCGTGGAGGCATCCCAGCCGGGTACGTCACAACACATATGGTGAAATGTCATGCAGCACATCAGGAAGAAACCCAAAAAAAGGAAAAAAACAATCAAGGAGAAGACCAGTCACCACACGTCAGGTGGAGTAAAGCATAGATGGGAGCAGAAGAGGAAACCTAACAGTGCCAAGAAAAGCTTAGCAACCATTGACTTTTCTCCTCCTTTTTTATTTCATAAAAGTTGTTCTGCGGTTTTATAGTTTTCTATTGCATTTTCATAGATAGGGACTACAGACATCCATAAAAACAAAACTATTTCTGATGTATTTTTCTGAGGACCTTTACAACTCCAGGGGTCCAATGATACAGAAGATCAATCTTAAATAGAAAATATCATTTTATTAACATAGACAGCGGACGAGATGGTGGGACTGATGTCAGAAGGACTGCACCTTCCAGCTGCCTATCAGTTCTACTGTGTATTGCAGAAGAACCTTTGAGAACCTGGTCTCCCTCTGAAAACCTAACCCTAAACCTAACCAGAACCCTAGCGATGATTTCTAATCAGCCTGTATATTAATGAATGCAATGACTAGTTATGCACTGGTGTAGTAATGGATTGTGCAGATTAATTAAGGCACAAGAGCCTATGAGCTGGGTTTTTATGGGGCCATAAAGATTGTTGAAAAATTGTATAAAACTAAAACAGCGGTTTCACAGTCTCGATGCAGTGGCTACAACGTTCAATGTCTTGTTACCATCAACTCTGACCTCGATGACTGATGCTGAATTGTATGCTGCTGCCGATCTTCTCAATGAACGCTATACTGGAGCACCGACATTTCACCACCGATTTCTGCTCAACTGTTGGCATTTCGTGTGTGTTTTCAGTCCATCCTGTCAACCAAGTCAAGGTTTTCGGAGTAGCTGAACTGTTGCTGATA
Source organism: Polypterus senegalus (assembly GCF_016835505.1). Taxonomy (NCBI): domain Eukaryota; kingdom Metazoa; phylum Chordata; class Cladistia; order Polypteriformes; family Polypteridae; genus Polypterus; species Polypterus senegalus. The sequence goes on from NC_053158.1 coordinate 191,032,931, forward strand.
GGTCATTGTAGACTATCGTCTACTTTCAGTGACATCTGCATAGCTTACATGTTACTGCTAACTACGCCAGTGACTGTTGCTGTGTGTTTGAACAATCAATCTCCAAGTTAAAACTCATCAAAAATGACCTTAGAAGCACCACATAGTGAGACAAACTGTACTCTCATTCGAAAACGAGCACACCAGAGAACTTGATGTGTCAAACATTGTTGAGACTTTTGTGCAACAGAAGGTATGCAAGCGAGTATTTTAAGGTACTAGTGATATTAGGCAGCTATGAAGAGGGTCAAAAATGGAAAGGCTGTTGGTCCAGATGACCTACCTATGGAACCATGGAGGTGTTTAGGAGAGACGGCAGTGAAGTTTTTAACCAGATTGTTTAATGGAATCTTGGAAAGTGAGAGGATGCCTGAGGAGTGGAGAAGAAGTGTACTGGTGCCGATATTTAGGAATAAGGAGGATAGGCAAAAGTGTAGTAACTACAGGGGAATAAAACTGATGAGCCACAGCATGAAGTTATGGGAAAGAGTAGTGGAAACTCAGTTAAGAAGGGAGGTGATGATTAGTGAGCAGCAGGATGGTTTCTTGCCAGGAAAGAGTGCCAAAGATGCGATGTTTGCTCTGAGGATGTTGATGGAGAAGTTTAGAGAAGGCCAGAAGGAGTTGCATTGCGTCTTTGTGGACCTGGAGAAAGCAAATGACAGGGTGACTAGAGAGGAGTTGTGGTATTGTATGTATGAGTAAGTCGGGAGTGGCAGAGAAGTACGTACAGGATATGTACGAGGGAAATGTGACAGTGGTGAGGTCTGCGGTAGGAGTGATGGATACATTCAATGTGAAGGTGGGATTACATCAGGGATCGGCTCTGAGCCATTTCTTATTTACAATGGTAATGGACAGGTTGACGGACGAGGTTAGACAGGAGTCCCCGTGGACTGTGATGTTTGCTGATGACATTGTGATCTGTGGCGAGAGTAGGGAGCAGGTTGAGGAGACCCTGGAGAGGTGGAGATATGAGGAGGAGAGGAGAGGAATGAAGGTCAGTAGAAACAAACAGAATACATGTGTGTGAATGAGAGGGAGGTCAGAGGAATGGTGAGGATGGAGACAGTAGAGTTGGTGAAGGTGGATGAGTTTAAATATTTGGGATCAACAGAACAGAGTAATGGGGATTGTGGAAGAGAAGTGAAGAAGAGAGTGCAGGCAGGGTGGAGTGGGTGGAGAAGAGTGTCAGGAGTGATTTGTGACAGACGGGTATCAGCAAGAGTGAAAGGGAAGGTCTACAGGATGGTAGTGAGACCAGCTATGTTATATGGGCTGGAGACGGTGGCACTGACCAGAAAGCAGGAGACAGAGCTGGAGGTGGCAGAGTTAAAGATGCTAAGATTTGCATTGAGTGTGACGAGGAATGAGGACATTAGAGGGTCAGCTCAGGTTGGATGGTTGGGAGACAAAGTCAGAGAGGTGAGATTGTGTTGGTTTGGACATGTGCAGAGGAGAGATGCTGGGTATATTTGGAGAAGGATGTTAAGGATAGAGCTGCCAGGGAAGAGGAAAAGAGGAAGGCCTAAGAGAAGGTTTATGGATGTGGTGAGAGAGGACATGCAGGTGATGGGAGTAACAGAACAAGACGGCGAGGACAGAAAGATATGGAAGAAGATGATCTGCTATGGCGACCCCTAACAGGAGCAGCCGAAAAAGAAGAAGAAGTGATATTAGAAGTAATATGATTTGTGACTTGTCAGTCAGTTCCATTTTTGTAAGCTTTAATGGTTTAACAAATCTGTAATCTGTTTTATTGTGTACCTTAGTATGGTTTAAGTGCATCAGTGTCCCTACCGTGAGGATTTGTGAGCGTGAACACTTTATGATATCCATTTTTTCAGATCTTGTGTTGATTATGTAGTTGTATCCTGTCAGCCGGTGTTGTCGTTTTAATTTGTTACAAATTGAATTTACTTCATTTTATAGCACAGAACAGTTTCTGCTTTGTAGCTTACGTTACATTTTAATCCTCTTCTTTCACAAAGTTGTCTTGGACAAGTAAGCGGGTCCACATTTTACATACTGTCGATGTATGTACTACTATTACCCACACCCCATTCCACAGATTTAGTTTGGTTTTGCTAACTTACAGCGGCTGTAATAAAGCGATTTAAAAAGTTATTACAAATTTCACTTAGAGAGCCGGTTTGTTTGTCACCAGTGTGTGATCTGATAGTGACGTGGTTGCGGATGCCACTGCCCCTCGGATCCAGTTGTGAATTACCTATTAAGAGTTATGCTGGACAGGAGCCCACCTCAGGGACGCTGCACAGGGGGCCTTCAGCAAGCTGGCTACGCCACTGTATGTAGTTATGACTTATAAAGAGCACGACAGGTAGGAATTGAACCTTTACACACTGGTAAAGTGTCACGAGATGCACCACCGTGAAAGCGTCATCTGACTGGATTATTTGGCACTCACCGGTGTGTTCGTACTTGTGTCTCAACAGGGAGCTGCTTTTCTGGAATATTTTATCACACAAGTCACATGCATACATTCCGTTTTCTGTCTTCCTCATCTTCTTCCTCGGAGGAGTGGAGTCCAAGTCATTCTGATCTTCTACGGTCGACACTCCCTCCGAACTCGTGTCCTGTCTTTCATCCTGGCAGTAAAACAAATCAAAGTTAATTGTCTTCAAGTGGCATAACATTAAAATGAAAAGCCAGGGAGAAATCAGGAGGGATCAACTCCGACAAAGAGTCCATTGCACCGACGCTACACACCTGTTTCTCGAAGCGCTCGTGTATTTCAACGGTTTACGTCCTGTCAACTGGTGCCGCGATTTAACGGCTGACACATTAGTAAAACATTTCCTGCAAAAGCCAGTAAAAACCAGCTCGAACAACAAACACGAGTCAAGCCGCGCTCTCGTTAAAGACTTCTGACAGGTACTGACAGAGGAGACTCCAAGGTCAACAAGCACGACTTCCAAGAGCTCCGATGGCGACGAGGACCTGGGATTTTACAAGCAGGTGTGCAGCCTCTCGGACTTGATGTGTTTATGTGGATTTCTCTGTTAGTTTGAGGATTTATGACCATATAAACACTGCTGGCAATTAAAGTCTTTTCAAAGTTTAGGCTTTGACTTGAATCGACAGATCTAACGTATAAAGCCCTTTTATTGAACTAATAAGCTAAATGGACACTCAGTAAAGGCTCGTCTAACATCACGGGGGCTTAGAGCTCATGAACAGAAACGGCAGAAGCCCCACGAGGCCGGCTTTGAACCCTGGTCTGCTCCTTGTCTGTGCCAAGTATGCCTGTTTGGGTTTTTCTTGCACATTTTAAATTTGGTTAACTGGACACTTGAAATTGGGTTCATATAGATGAGAGCAGGGGACTCTAGGAGTGTGGCCATCAAGGTTGGTTTCTTTGTTGTACCCAATGAAAGCTCCAACCCTCTAAACCAGGGGTCCCCAGCTCCGGTCCTGGAGGGCCGCAGTGGCTGCAGGTTTTCATTCTCACCCTTTTCTTAATCAGTGACCGGTTTTCACTGCTGATTAACTCCTTTTCCATTCATTTTAACTCTTTTAGGGTGGGTGTCGACTTTTCTCGAAATTCAGAGGGAAGAGAACGATAATCTGCTGTAAATGTGACAAATACGTTTTAGTTCAACTCTATTTGCTCGAAGGAAAATTCACTTCATTGATTTGACTTCGATTCCCTCTGCGTGCGCGAGTAGCAAGGAGCAAACCACCTCTAAAATGGCACCGACGTCTGGCGAGGGACCAAAGTGAATGCGCAAAGCAAAGTACTCCGTGGATGACGTTTAGCGCATTATCGCTGAATCAGACTCTGAATTGTCGGACTCCAATTTTGATTCTGGAGATGGGGATTGAAAATGAAAGTGAGGTAGCAGCATCAGCTGGTTGTGATGCTCAACACAATCGTGTAGCTGATGCGCCTATGGCAACGTTCGCCTGGAAGGACAGTCACTTACGATGACAAGCGATACAAATCGGATTGCGTCGCACAAAGACAGCTAGGTATCCAGCCCACCACGTATTCCCGCTGGCCGTCGAGCCCAACAGCAGCAACCCCCCCCAAATCCATGTGCGGCCAATACCACCAGCGATGGCGAACAGGCACCCACAGCAGCCACAGCACACAGTGACCGATGTGTTATGTCGATCTTGTTGTGACGCCATTGCTTTGTGTGGAAAAAAATATTCAGCCTTCAAAGAGTTAATAGCCCTGTTTTTAAGGATTCAGTCCTCTGAATTGATTCGTTTCTTCATTAAATGGCAGCCAATCAGCAATGAGATGTGAAACGAGCCAACAGTTGACCAGCTAAACTGGGGCTATAAACTCCAAACAATTTCACCCCAACCAATCTCTTAATGAGAAGCTGATTCTTGCTGTTAATTAAGCCCGGTATTTAATTTCACACCTTGTTGCTGCTCTCATTCTGTCACAGCTAACTGTTGATTTTCTAAGAACGCCGTCAAAATGTTTTGGTGACCTGAGCAGACCAACATGACCGAGACTTTCACCTTTCTTTACTTTCAGATTTTGTGTGATGGGCACAGATGAGCTGCTCATGTGGCGGCTCGTTTTGTGTCTCGTTATTATTTGGCTGCTCATTAAGGAAAAAGAAACAACTAAGGAGCCTGAGACAAGTTAATTAAAACTATGAAGATTATGAAGAAGATGGTTTGAATGAAAACCTGCAGCCACTGCGACCTTCCAGGACCAGAGTTTGACACACGTGTCCTACATCACCCAAGTGACCGTCACTCTCTTGAGCATGGTCATATCACGGAGCCGGCAGGTGGGAAACAAACACGGACAATTCAGCGTCGCCAAATCCACCGAACCTGCATGTCTGTGATGTCAGAAGGACTGTGGATGCTCCAGTTTGTGAAGAAGCCCACGGCCTCTAATGTTCAAGGATGGTGCATCACAACAGTAATGAACTACCTTAGCACATTTGTGTTTGGTAGGGTGTCCAGTGAGAGCCTGGTGGTCTTTTGGCCTTGAACCCCAGTGGGTTGGTGTTGTTGGATGGATGAGTATGGAGTGGTTTAATAGAATCCACTGGTCACAAGATAGGATCCAACCCTAACAGTTCATGAATGGGCTCACACCGAGACGGTCTGCACTTGGACAATCCTAACGACTTCAGTAGCACCTCAAAAGGCTGGTCTTGGACAAAGCGAGGTAGACCACCTGTACCCACTGCAGCTTGCCTATCGGGCAAAGACTGGGGCGGATGAGACAATTATGTATCTGCTCCACAAGGCTGGCAGTGCTGTTATGGTGATGCGTTTCAATTTCTTCAGTGCCTTCAGCACCTTCCAGCCATACCTGCTAAGGGGTAAGCTGAGTGATATGCTAGCAGTCCTTAATAATAGACTGCCTATTGGCAGATCACATTTTGTGAGGATCAACGACTGCCTCTAATGTGACACAACTTCAAGCGAGGCCTACTGAATCAAGAAGATGGTTAAAAAGGAAGGCTTAAGAATGGGACGTCCCCTGGACCTGCTGGAGGCGGTGGCGGAGGAAAGAATGAAGATAAAACTGATGGCCATCCTGAACATTGTCTCTTTGACACGCCAGCATTGAGGCCTTTTAGCCAACTGAAGGCAAGGTGTATGGACAACCGGAGAAGACGGAAGATCCAAAGTGACCAAAACTAGAAGTGCCCTTGGGGTCATAAAGAGCAGCACTATCGCCCCGCCACCTGTACGTGTAGTAATGGCTGGTTTCCTATTGTTAGTGGTTCAATGAATCATCACCCTCACCTTTAAAGTCGGGCACAGCTTGCTAATTCACAGTAATAAAGCAGGTCCACCCTTCACTCCTCACTCACGTATGGCACACAGATGTCTGAATCCTGCCAGCTTCTTCATAGTTTAATCGCTAGAGGGGGCCAGAAAGTTACATTTCCCTAAATAAAGAAGGCATTTTTTCTAACATGCCCTTCCTTTCTATTTTGTTTTTTTTTTTTTAGACAATTTCGTCTGATGCTTGTTCGTGGCTGAGAATTCTGAAGTATAAAACGAGTCGGGAAACAAAATGCACTGAAGAAAAAAACGTGGAATAACTTAAATATTTTCTTACTAGGGTTCTTTTGTTTAGTCTGTAGGATGGCAAGACGGGCCCGTCACGGTGAGCTGTGCAGTCTAAGGATTAATGAGGTGAGATGAAAAGCTACGTGAGCACCGGCGGCCTGCGAGCGCACACAAGTGCCACGTGAGCCGGGCTTTGTGTTCTCCACGACTACAGCTTTGAAATCGACTCCAGGAATGAAAACGGTGCTAACACACATTATACGGAATTATTTATTCAGCACCACATCACAAACACCGTAGGCACTGAAGAGACAAAAGCGGCTCGGAATATGCAAGTCTCTGACAAAGGAAAAGACAAATGACTTTAGAAAGAAAGTGCTGACCCTACTACCGGGGTGTCCAAGAATAATGAAAATCAAAAAACGATGTCATGCTCAGGGCTGGAGATCAAACCTGGCACGTGGAAGTGCTTAGATTATGTCAAGTGAGCATTTTAAAAAAGTGAAACATAAGCAAAGCAGGAAAGGAAGCTCTGCACTGAGAGAGTTCAAAGCCCACCCATCTCCACAGATAGGAAAATGAACTCGCCAGGATTTGTATAAACGTGCCACCTAAATAAATGCCTCCCATCATTCACTGCAGGGTCACAGATCCTACCACAGCTGCAGTGGGCACAAGGCAAAAGCTTAACCTGGCAGCCCTCGGGCAATTTTAATGTTTGGGGAAAGCCGATGCCCTCTGATCATTACAGGGTCACGGGGCACATCCTGACAGCAGGGCAATGGTGGACGTCAATTATGGGACACAGCAGGTCCATTTTGGTGTAAATATTTGGGGGATACCCCTGAGCCCCAAAATGCACCCTGGGAAGTCAGTCATAACAAAAAAGTATGTTTTATTGTCCAGATAATAAGTAATTCTGTACAAAGCTCCTCACAACGGCCATTGTTTCCAAAACAGCTGCCTAGCGCCGCTCGCCCAGTTGGTACGGCTGAGGTATTGTTTACACACCTGGTTTCCATTCGTCTGCACTGCTTTCTGTTGAGCTTCACATCCGGCTGGGCTGGTGGCCGTCGTTGAGTACGTGTAGGTCACCTGCGGGATAAGGATGGTCGATTTGTTGGTAGCCAGAGCCCTCAGACAAGGAACGCTGTTCTTGTCAGTAATGGCCACAATAGTCGGGAGCTGAGTGGTGACAGTGGGGATGGCAATGTTAATAGGATTGGCACTTGAGGAACTAACATAAATAGGATTTGGGTTTGTATTAATACTGTCGCTTGGAGGCTGCTCCTTCTTTGTGCAAGTTAAATTCAAGGGTTCTTCCTGAACGGAGTAAACACTGTTCTGGTAAACACTGGTACTGGTGGCTCGGTCCGCGTTCTCTCTGGGTTGCTTTGGTAGTGACAGATCAAGGGGCTCTGCCTGTGCATCCTGTTCCGAGTCCTCTTCTTCTTTCACTGCAACAGGCCTGGACGAAGATAAATTTAGTGGTAACGGAGGAGGAGTGGTGCTGCTAGAGCCGTTGACCTTCATGTTTAAAGGCCTTATAGAAATCACCTGGGATGTAGTCAATAGGACCGGGCTCTGGGCCACCGCGGCGCCTTCCTGTGATTCCCCTGCTGGAAGAGAGAGCGTTTTTGCTTGATCGCACTCGGGGCCGAGGACCTCCTTTTCAGACGGCGGACTTGAAGTCTCCATGGAAATCTGCCCGCTCTGCATCTTCTCAAACCATTTCTTCACAACGTCGAGCGGTAAGCTCACCGAGTCGGAAATCTTGGAGAGTTCCTCCGTAGTTGGCTGTGCATTTAAGGCATAATACGCCTTCAGGAGTGACAGGAGATTCTTCAGAGGGGGCTGACCTGGAAAGACATTTGCATCGGGCGGCAGAGACGAAACGGCAGAGTCACATTTCTCCGAGTCCGTTCCGTTCTGCTGAGGGGTCTGAGCACCACTGTTGCATTTCGAGTTGCAGTGCTTAGGCTCTTGAAGTCCATTCAAAGCGCCCGGGCAGTCGTCGCACAGTAAACACGTGCTGCTGCCATTTTCAGCCGCTGGACTTTTGCTTTTCTCCGTCTTCACGGTGAGGTCTTCTGGCAGCTTCTCAGTTTTACAGATTTCGGTATTCCCAGGAATCTCCTTTTTTGGGCTCAGAGGCAGTACCTGAACTTGGCTGGGTTGCTCTAGACTATAATTGATGATGATTTTGGTTGTTCCATCTTGGTCAACCAGAGGAAGACTAAAAGCAGATATAACTGAATGAGAACCCTGCTGGACTGTGGCCGAGCCGATTGTTCCTTGTTCTTTGGACGAAGAATTGGCGTGAGCGTTCTCGAGGACTGCTACTTTGAGAACATTCTGAATGTCGCTTAGGTTGATGCTGATGGGGGAGACCAAACCAACAGTTGGCAAAACCACCGCCTGCACCACGCCCTGAGACGACGCGGTGGCCTGAAGCGAGGAGCCGCCGTTAAACACTCCATTTTGCAGAGGGGCGGCACAATTGATTCCGGACACCACAATAGGCTTGTACTCAAAATCCACAGGTTCAGTTTTGATTTGGTTTAGAGGAAGCTGTTCTTGCAACGGCTTGCTGTTATCTATCTTCTCGCGAAGCTGAGTTCTGGAAGGGGCACTTGGCGATGAGGACAGTGATGGGGAAGGACACTGAGACGTCTTGACACCTGGCCGGGGTCTGCCATTCACTGGCATGACCCCGATGCACTTTTTGCTACTGATGTGGGAGCTGTAGGAGCCGGAGTGGGAAAATCGCTTTTTACAGTTTGGGCATTCATATGGCTTCTCCCCTGGAAAGAAGAACAGAAAGCACGATTTGTTAGGATTCGATACCGAAAGGATGGGCAAACATTAAAGAAAACACTCCAAATATGAAAGTAAATTACTACTAATGAATAGTTTCAGGCATTTATTAGAAGAAAAGAAGTTAATCCAAATGATTATCGTAATTTATCAAATTAACTAGATAAAACAGAAGGAAGCTGTCATGTTTCAGCCAGCATTTCTCACTGGGCTGTGTGTTTTGTCTAATTTTGTATCTTTATTTGTATTAATGCTTCTTTTCTTTATTATGTATGGTATTCTTTGTTTTTATTTGATTATGTCCCATATTTGCATGTCCCGTTATGTCTCAATCACCGCCAGGAATTGCCCTCCATACTTTCTATTGGTTCTCCAAGGGGCGGGGCCACCTGCCAATCACCGCCAGGAACTGCCCTCCATCCTATCTATTGGTTCCCCAAGGGGCGGGGCCACCTACCAATCACCGCCAGGAACTGCCCTCCATCCTTTCTATTGGTTCCCCAAGGGGCGGGGCCACCTACCAATCACCGCCAGGAACTGCCCTCCATCCTTTCTATTGGTTCCCCAAGGGGCGGGGCCACTTACCACTCACCACCAGGAACTGCCTATCCTTTCTATTGGTTCTCCAAGGGGCGGGTCCACCTGCCAATCACCGCCAGGAACTGCCCTCCATCCTATCTATTGGGTCTCCAAGGGGGTGGAGCCACCTGCCAATCACCACCAGGCAATGCCCTCCATTCTATGTATTGGTTCCCCAAGGGGCTGGGCCTTTTGCCAATTACTGCCAGGCACTGTCCTCCACTCTGTGTATTGAAGGGCCTGCCATAGTTCCTAGCAGTTCATTCTGAATGTGCTATGGAGTGGAGTGTTTCTTGTAGTTAATTGTGCTTCTTTTTGTTTGATTTTGGGATTTTCTTGGTTTTTTGAACCTGTGATCAGTTTTTGACTTTTGCCTTTGGATTCTGGTATGGAACTTGGCTTGCTGTGGATAATTGTCTTGCCATCTCAGGCAATTCCTTTGTGCTATTAGGAGCTTTGTGTTTTAGCTGAGCCTTTTGTTAAAATAAACGTCTTATTTCATAAAGGTTATTCAAGGCCCTTTTTTGTATCTAGTTGGGTTTTTGACAGTATTCCCCCCCCCTAGAGGGCCACTTTTGAAGTGCTTTGCAGATTCCCGGGTCAGGACAGAAACAGAAGAGGGTTAAAATGAAACAAGGAAATTAACTAAGAAATTACACAACCAAAGTAAAGGGCTAGTTATTTAAAAAAAGAGAAATCCTAAGCAAGAAACCGAACAGGGAAAACGGAAGGCAAATGTCAAGCAATGACAAAAACATAAATTCCTAATAATAAATACTCTTGTTTATCAAAACTAAACTAACTATTTAAGCTTTAGTTGAACAGTACTGATTTAAAATACTCAGTAACTGGGATGAGACAAAGTGAGAATGACAGGGACAAAAATAAAAGCAATCAGAGCAAACTAATACCACGGAAAAGAGCTGAGGAAATGGGAGTTTTTTATGTTCCTCTCAGGTGACTGCAGCCCAAGTGGCCCTAGCACTGGCTGAATGTATTGTAGTCCATAATTCACTCTTAAATTGAAAACAATGAATAAAGGAAAGGAAACAAAAGAAATTTAAACAGAGATATGGTAGGTGGTCAGAAATTTGGGTACATCTGACCATCACACTCGTTACACCTTGTTGGGCATCTCATTCCAAAACCGTGTCAAGTCAAGTGGGCTTTATTGTGCCACACACGTGTGCTTTGGAGGGCGTCAGGGGTTGATGCTGTGCACTAACGCCTCTTCTCCTTCCTCTGCGAATCACCAGATCATAAGAAGACCTAAGCCCTAACCACCTTCCTCATTCCTCTCTAGGCCACGCCCTCTTCCTGATCTTACTTCCGCCTCTTCCTTCCTGGACCCGCCTCTTCCTCTCTACCGCCTATAAAAACCTGGCTTCTTTCCTTCTGTTTCAGTCCTGTTTTGGACACAGTCTCTTGTGACTACTTGGCTTCATTAGATTATATGGGGTGGATTCACCAAACCTTTTTCCGTCTCTGTGTTCTTGTATTTACGATTGTCATACCATCCGTACACCGCATGGTGGCATACAGTGGCATGAACTAATGTTTTACAGGACAATGGTGCCAAATATACAGTATATAAACATAGGATAAGTGCAAGACTGGTAAAGAACTATAATTATACAATAATAGATCAATTAATAAATAAAAATAAGTGAATAGATAGCAATAATTTGAAACAGATAAAAAAATAAATAAATAATAAGTAATAACAGTAGAACTAATAATAAAAAACAACAATAATGACAAATAATAAGTGTACTGCATATAAATTCACTACTAGGGGCAGATCTGAGGGCAGGGTGGCAGCCCAGAATTCAGAGTCCGGCAGCCAGGGGGTAGAAGCTGTTGTAACACCTGGCAGAACTGGAAGTGGGACGAAGAGACCGTGGGGGTGGTCCTTTCATCCCAACGGTGTTCAGTAGGGTTGAGGACAGGGTTCTGCACAGGCCAATGAAATTCCTCTGTGCCTTTATGGTCCTGGCTTTGTGCACGGGAGACCGGTCATGGCGGAACAGAAAAGGGTCTCCACCAAACTAGACCACACAATTGTCTCAAATGTCTTTGTATGCTGCAGCATTAACAGGACCCTTCAATGGAACCGAGGAGCCTAACACAAGCCCTGAAAAAGCAATCCCATGCCATTTTAATGCTCCTCCACCACACTTTACAGTCGGCACTATGCAGTCTAGAAGGTAGTACTCTCCTGGCATCAACCAAACTCAGATTCATCCATTAGACTGCCAGACAGTGAAGCGCAATTCATCACCTCAGAGACCACGTTACAACTGCTCCAAAGTCCAATGGCGATGTTCTTCGCACCAGGGGTCGCCAACTCCAGCCCTGGAGGACCACCATGGCTGCAGGTTTTCATTCTAACCCTTTTTATAATGAGTGCCCTGTTTCTGCTGCTAATTAACTTCTTGTGAATTCATTTTAAATGAATTGCTTTTTAAAGATTTGCTCCCCTTTTCTTCATCGTTTGTCTGAATTGCTTCATTTCTTTCCTTAAATGGCACCCAAACAGAAATGAATTGTGAAGTGAGGGAGCCAACTGAGTCAGACCCGCAAACTCCAACCAATTTAACTCCAACCAACTGCTTAATGAGGAGCCAATTCTTGCTGTTAATTAAACCCATTCTTTAATTTTGTGGATTTGTTGCTGCTTTAGTGGTGCATTAGCAGACATTTCTGAAATTTCTGATTTTCTTTAAGAGCACTGTTAAGACGTTTTAGGGACCTGAGCAGATCAACATTCCTGAGACCTTCATCTTTCTTTATTTTCAGATATTAGATGATGCTCACCAGTTTGCTGGTCCTGTTTTGGCTCATTTTATATCTCATTATTGTTTGGCTGCTAATTAAGAAAAAATAGACAATTAAGGGGTCTGAGTCTTCAAGATCAAGTCAGTTAAAATGAATTCAAAAGAAGTTAATTAGCAGCACAAACAGGTCACTCATTAAGAAAAGGGTTAGAATGAAAACCTGCAGCCACGGTGGTCCTCCAGGACCGGAGTTGGAGACCCCAACACCACTCCAGCTGTAGCTTGGCATTGCACATTCTGATCTTAGGTTTGTGCGCAGCTGGTCGGCCATTTCATGAAGCTCCCAATGCGCAGTTCTTGTGCCAATGATGCCTCCACAGTCTAGAATTCTGCTGTGATTGACGTCACAGAGGATGGTCGAGTTTCACCTGCAATGTGCCCTTGGCAGTCCCACCGTGTGAGTTTTTGTGGTCTGTCACTTTGTGGCTGAACTGTGTTGCTCCCCGACGTTTCCACAGAGCAGAACTTTCATGTGTTGACATGTGGCAAAGGTGGTGTCCTATGACAGCGTCACATTTACAGCGCAAGTCAAAATGATGTTAACACTAATGGATTATTTTTATCTTGACCACACCTTTCCAGGTCGATGGATAGGTCAGGGTGGACGATTGCCATGGCCTCCACACCCTCCTGATTTGATACCCTGGGATTTCAGGGAGCGTGTGTATAGCAGACAAAATACTGACTGTGGTATCATCTATTCCCTGTGAAAGGTGTGTTGCTCGTTGGTTTTTGCGTGTTGAACGTGATGGTGAACAGGTTGAGATATTCCTGTAAATCATCTTGCACATATGAAGTATGTTTTGTGAATAAATTGTTTCCGCCATTCAAATGTTAACATCATTTTGACGCACCCTGTAAAGTCCCTGAGTTCTTCAGTACGACCCGTTCCACCGCCAACAGAGACTACTGGCTATGCGCTTACGCACCTGTTAACAACAGTTGCTTAATAATTTAGAGGGGTGCCCACGCATTTTCAGCCATATAGTGTGGGTGTAGCTTGGGGCCTAGACAGAGGAAACAATCTTAATGACAAGGACCACCCTTATTTATGACCCTCGCCGTCATTTTAAGCTGTTCCGTTTTAGTACAACACAGAAGTACCAACTTAGAGTAGGTGCCATCATGTGACTGTGCTCAGATGTGTTAACGGCAAGCAACTTCATTCCCGCTTACCAATTTACCAAGTGTTGTGCTGTGAAAGGAGCAAAGCAGAACACCTACCATTCTTTTCAAAGAATGCAAATGTCAAATAAGAGCTGGAGAATAAGCAGCTGTAAGCAAAGTTCAGATACCTACCGCTGTGAATACGCAAGTGTTCTTTTAGGTGGTGCTTATATTTAAATGCTTTTCCACATTCAGTGCATTTGAATTTCCGATTACCACCAGACTGTGCTACGTGACGCTGAAAAACAAGCAAAAAAAACAAACATCATTACTTTCAATTGTAATTACATTTCTAAAAAAAGGCATATAAAGCTAATAGAACACTTTCCCATGAATGTGTTACGGTTTCTCTTAATGCGGTGCAGAGGTGAGTGCTGATGCCTCATGGATCTCAGGACTTGAGTAGGATTGTCAGCCCTGTCCCAGCTGGTTCATCTTTTGTTCTCCATAAGTTTGCATGGATTTCTTTGCCAATCCCCAACACATATTTCAAACATATGTGAGTTGGCATAACTGGTGTGTTTAAATTGACACATGTAAGTAGGGCATCTCATCCACCCTATGCATTTGGCGCTTTTCCACTGCATAGTACGGCACGACACGGTTCAGTTCAGCTCACTATTGGGGCGTTTTCCACTGGGAACAGTACCTGGTACCTGGTCCTTTTTTTAGTACCACCTCAGCCGAGGTTCCAAGCGCGCCGAACCGTTACCAAAACGTGACGCGTAAACTCTGCTGGTCACTGATTGGCCGGAGAAAATCGTCATTACTGCGTCACTGGCTATTCTTTTCTTTAAAGGTACACACACGCGCAAGTTTGTGTCCCGTCTCTCCATCGCTGGACGCAGTTTGTTGCATAAGTGGATGAATGTTTCTTCAGACATTCGAAAGTTCTCCAGCCACTGAGTGTTTGTAAAACCGGGAACAATCACATCCCACCACTCTGAAGCACGGTTAAATGTCCAAACAGATGGTCTGTTGCGGCGACTTTTTTGCAAAATGTGGAAGATCTGTAATATACAGAATCAGCATTTTAATGTTACACTGGCAGTTAAGTTCATTTTATGCTTTGCAACAGTGATAAAAGTTAGCTAGTGACGTGCTTTTTTTAGATGCTTACCCTTGCGCGTCGTCGAGCTAAAGTGTTGTCGTCGTCTGCGTGTTGTTGTAAAAGTTCCACAGTGTCACGGCAGTAGAGGTGGCGCAACTATAGCGACACGTGAATAATCCCGCCCACTCTAAAGCGGTACTAAACTGCAGTCGAAACGCAAACCGAGCCGAACCAAGGTGAGCTTTACTGAACCGTGCTGTGCCGTACTATGCAGTGGAAAAACGCCTATTGATTCCCCAAGGGGTGGGGCCACCTGCCAGTCATCGGTTCCTTTGCTGCACTTTAATGCTGCCAAGAAAGCCAAAAAACCAGCACAACACACTTTGATGAAAGCCCGATCCGGACGGGATTAGTTTTGTACCCGGAGGGGAGTGAAAGTAGTTATAGTTTTAGTCCAATTTCCTCAAATGACAAAATCGGGAGTGCTCTCCTCTCGACTTTCTCGTATACTCAGATATGGGGCTGGATATTTGAGGACTAAACCTCAAGACGATGATTATATTTTTATATTATGTACATTAAAGAGCCACCAACAACAAATCAAGTCAAATTAATAATATATTGAACAATTATTATAAAAGTCAAGTTGAATAAATTGGACTCTGCAGCTGCACGAATAAAAAATTGAGCATGATAATTTTATTTTGGCTAACAATTCAGGTAAATTACCACTTTCAGCAAGCGGAAGTGAGTCAAAAGTTGCAAGAGACTTTAGTGAGGTGTGTAATGTAATACAGAAAATTTAATTTACATAAATTAATTTACGTGTATTACCATCTGAACGTCAAACGGAAAATTGTGATTATCTCGAAAACTGGTCGTTTTTCGAAAAATGCAAAGTGACAAAAAATGCTTAGAATGTGGTGCTTTACCGTAATATGATGTGAAATGATCACATTTCTAATATTTTTGGGGAAACATTTCAGGCAATTTACCAGTTCCGGATAGCAGAAATAGCTCAAAAGTTAATAGAAATCTACATTTTGTACCCAATACTTGCATGCAAAATTTGGTTGACCTAAGTGTACTCAAGTTATCGTATTTACTCACACACACAGACAAGACATAATTCCAAAAATGATATTATCAGACTCAGGGTGGTCTAAAATGCTGAGATTCATCAAAATCTTGAAATCGAATTTTTGGACGATTCCAATAGTTTCCTTATATTTCGTATATGAGCAAGTAAAAAACTGATTGCTGACAATGAATTTAATGAACAGAATTGTATGGGTGGGCTTCTTGCAAACATTTTGCAGTGTAAGTATTTACTTATACGCAGTGGAAGAAGAAGTCATTGCATGTATAAAGTGCTTTACATAGGGACGGGTGGCGCCACTTCAACCACCAACATAGTGGGCGTTCATTAAGAACTCGCGACTGATAACGACAGAATTAGAAGTGACTTCAGGCACCTTGTATTTGTTCATGACAGAAGTCATTATTCAGCACCCATCTGCGCACTCTTCTTTGCCTTTTCCAAATCGCCAGCATTAAATGGGGTTACCAAGGTGGAAGGAATCCTTACCCTTTGTTTTGACTCCTCTCTTGATTTATTTATATATTATACATTTTTATATACATATATACATTTATATACAGTATATATATACAGTATATGCCATAAAATATCTGTCAAATAATACAAAGTGTACACAATACATATTTTGCTCTAATTGGGGCTTATCAAGTGTATGCACCTTTGCTTCCCCTTGCAGGGATCGAACCTCAGACGTCAATGCCTGAGGCAGAGCCTCATATGTTGTGCCATGACAACTGTTTTGCTTACCTGTGACAAATGGAGTATTATATCCATAGGTCTGATCCGCAGTCTGATTATTTGGGTGGTCACTCACCAGGTAACAAACATCCACCAAATCCTCTCAGTTGTGAGAAGCCGCAAGTGTTACCTGGTAGGTAACCACACAAATAATCAGATTGTGATCAGATCTAATATATTTTAATGAATGGTATGGAATGCAGGGTCCAGGGTATGCCATTAAACTGCATTCAGTCCTGCAAGCGGTCCTCCAACTTGCAGGGAAATCATGGGGTTTGATTGGCACTCCAGCCACCGTAATAAAAACTTCCCGCAGCTCTGAGACGACGGACAGGACTCCTTTCTGCTGTCCGCGGGAGTAGCTCTGCCATAAGAAGGCTGCTTGCATTATGAAGGGGATGGGGAAAGCCCTTGGGAGCCCCATCCCTGGAAGAGTCAAAACTGTCAGAAAACCAATGACGTCAGGCCTGTTGGGGATCAGAACTGGTGTGGTGCTGAGGTGTCGCCCGCTGCACAGCAACACTCGGGTCCCAATTTGAGGCGGCCCATCCGGGTAGGTGTGTGGAACGTCTTGTCTCTCCGGCATGATGATCACCTTCATCTGCTGTCGAAGGAACTTTGTAAACTCCGCATTTCAGTGGCGGCACTCTCTAAAGTGGGCAGACCTGGGACTGGCCAGATCTCTGTAGGTGGGTACATCAGACAAGACAATAGACAAGGCAGCCAGAGAGTGCTGTAATCGGAGTCTCATGCAGAGACTGGCATCCCAGTAGGGACTGAGCAAGGAACCGTACCCAGGCCAGTATAATGAAAGGACAGGGGAAGACAATTTATTTGGGTTATTCTCCTCCCTGGGTGACGGTACCTTTACTGATACCCACAGGACAAGTTGGGCGCTACAGTTCCACGGACCTGTTGGGTTCCATGGGGTGCTTCCAGGGAGTGTTGAGGGGATTAATATTCCCCATTTTCTAGAGCTTCAGCCTCACTCGGAAGTACATCCAGGTATGAAAGAAGCAGCTCCACTTCAGCACACGGAGCCAGAGTCCTAATTAGAGTTGGACGTGGACAGGAGAGTGGAAGAGAGAAACACAAAAGAGAGAGCTGTACAGAAGGCACTGTTGCCATTAAAACACTTTAACTCTCGTGGTGTAAATGTGTAATCTACATATATAGACACAAACCATTCTTTTAAAAGAAGGCAAATGTCAAATAAGAGCTGGAGAATAAGCAGCTGTAAGCAAAGAAAAGGTTGCAAGAAAAAGTAAGTGAATCTTTGTGATTTCTGTACTGATTCTTAATAAAATGTGGTGAGATCTTCAACTAAGTCATAAGGGTAGACAAGCACAATCTGACTCAACTACTAACACACACAGTTGGACTTTACGTGTCTGTACTGAGCACATTGAGTCATCATTCACAGTGCAGACTGGACAAAGTAAGTGACTTCCGTGTTAATGGCGTCTCGAGAAGCGATTTTTAGAAAGGTGTCTCAATTAAGGAGACGAGACTGGTAGTGGGGGTCCCCAGCCAGGTGCCTCAGTCTTTAAATGAAGGCACACAAAGCCTGCTTAATAACAAATCTGTTCTCCTCATGAAAGATTGGTTAGCGTGAACCATACCTTGATCCAAATGACTGCCACAGGACTTTAGGCGATGCATTACAGGTGCCAGTCATAAAATTAGAATATCATGACAAAGTTGATTTATTTCAGTAATTCCATTCAAAAAGTGAAACTTGTATATTAGATTCATTCATTACACACAGACTGATGTATTTCAAATGTTTATTTCTTTTAATTTTGATGATTATAACTGACAACTAATGAAAGTCCCAAATTCAGTATCTCGGAAAATTAAAATATCAATTAAGACCAAAGGATTTTTAGAAATGTTGGCCAACTGAAAGGTATGAACATGAAAAGTATGAGCATGTACAGCACTCAATATTTAGTTGGGGCTCCTTTGGCCTGGATTACTGCAGCAATGCGGCGTGGCATGGAGTCGATCAGTCTGTGGCACTGCTCAGGTGTTATGAGAGCCCATGTTGCTCTGATAGTGGCCTTCAGCTCTTCTGAATTGTTGGGTCTGGCGTATTGCATCTTCCTCTTCACAATACCCCATAGATTTTCTATGGGGTTAAGGTCAGGCGAGTTTGCTGGCCAATCAAGAACAGGGATACCATGGTCCTTAAACCAGGTACTGGTAGTTTTGGCACTTTGTGCAGGTGCCAGGTCCTGAAATCTGCATCTCCATAAAGTTCGTCAGCAGCAGGAAGCATGAAGTGCTCTAAAACTTCCTGGTAGACGGCTGCGTTGACCTTGGACCTCAGAAAACACAATGGACCAACACCAGCAGATGACATGGCACCCCAAACCATCACTGACTGTGGAAACTTTACACTGGACCTCAAGCAACGTGGATTCTGTGCCTCTCCTCTCTTCCTCCAGACTCTGGGACCTTGATTTCCAAAGGAAATGCAAAATTTACTTTCATCAGAGAACATAACTTTGGACCACTCAGCAGCAGTCCAGTCGAGACGCTTCTGACGCTGTCTCTTGTTCAAGAGTGGCTTGACACAAGGAATGCGACAGCTGAAACCCATGTCTTGCACACGTCTGTGTGTGGTGGTTCTTGAAGCACTGACTCCAGCTGCAGTCCACTCTTTGTGAATCTCCCCCACAGTTTTCAATGGTTTTGTTTCACAATCCTCTCCAGGGTGCGGTTATCTCTATTGCTTGTACACTTTGTTCTACCACATCTTGTCCTTCCCTTCGTCTCTCTATTAATGTGCTTGGACACAGAGCTCTGTGAACAGCCAGCCTCTTTAGCAATGACCTTTTGTGTCTTGCCCTCCTTGTGCAGGGTGTCAATGGTTGTCTTTTGGACAACTGTCAAGTCAGCAGTCTTCCCCATGATTGTGTAGCCTACAGAATGAGACTGAGAGACCATTTAAAGGCTTTTGTAGGTGTTTTGAGTTAATTAGCTGATTAGAGTGTGGCACCAGGTGTCTTCAATATTGAACCTTTTCACAATAATTTGGGACTTTCATTAGTTGTCAGTTGTAATCCTCAAAATTAAAAGAAATAAACATTTGAAATACATCAGTCTGTGTGTAATGAATGAATCTAATATACAAGTTTCACTTTTTGAATGGAATTACTGAAATAAATCAACTTTGTCATGACATTCTAATTTTATGACCAGCACCTATATACAGAGGCATAACGGCAGAAAAATCTACAAAAGCATTGCTAAAGTCCTTGGTGTTCATCAATCCATGGGAGGACAAATGGTCTACAAAGTGTCGCCAAGACAGATTCCAGGAAAAAAAAAAAACAGCACGGATTGCTGACAATGGATTAGTGGACAGAAATGTATGGATGGACTCCTTGCAGTGTAAGTATTTACATGCCCACAGTGGAAGAAGAACACGTTGCATTTTATAGCTCCTTTCAAGACAGTCAATAGTGCTTTGTATAGAGATGGGGGGCATCCACCTGAATGATGTGACGGCAGCCATTTTTGCATCACACATTAGCTATTAGGTGGTGAAAGAGTGAGAGCCAGTTAGAGATGTGGAATGATTAGGGGGCCAGAATGACCGGGATACAATGGGCAATTCAGAAAGGCCATTGAGGAACACCCTACTCTTTACTAAGGATGCCCAGGGATCTTTTATGACCACAGAGAGTCAGAACCTCAGTTTAACATCTCATCTGAAGGATGGCACCATTTTTACAGCACAGTGTCCCCGTCACTGCACTGGGATTCACACACAGACCACGGGGTAAGCACCCCCTGCTGGCCTTGTCAACACCTCTTCCAGCAACAACCCAAGCTATTCCTGGTTGATCACTCCAAAAACACAAGAGGCAATCCTGAAAGAGGCAGAAAAGAAACCCAAGGGAAACAGAAAAAGTCCTCCAGAAAAGTCCACAAACTTCAAAATGTAAAAGTCTTTGTTTTACGTGTCCACCTTTAGGAACACACTGAACAAGAATGGTGTTCATTGAAGGACAACCACAAAGGAAATCACTGCTGTCAAGGAAAAAAAAACACATTGCCGCAGATCTTAAGCGTGTCCACCTGGATGATCCACAACACTTCTGTGAAAATATGGACGGTTGAGGCAAAAGTTGAAACTTTCTGGCACAAATGCACAACATTATTTCTGGAGGGAAAAAGGTCTGTAGACCCCACTAAAACCTCACGTCAATGCTGTGTGATGTGAGAGAGATTCCTGGTTTTGGCCTACTTTGCTGCCTTAGGACGTAGATGTCTTCAGTCATCGGGAGAACAATCCAGTCAAAGGTGAATCAAGACATTTGACAGGGATATGTATGTGCAACAGCTCATGACCTCAAGCTTAAGAGAGTGAGACAATGACCCAAAACGCACAAATACATCAACTAAAGAATGGCTGACAAAGAAGAAGATTTGTGTTTGTGGAACGGCCAAGTCAAGAGTCCTGACCATAACACGATTGAGATGCTATGGCTCAACGTGAAGAGCTCTGTGCAATCAAAACAACCTGAAAATATCGATGTAGCGAAACAGATTTGTCGGGTTAGGTGGTCCACAAGTCATCTTCAATGTGCAGCCACAGGAAATGTTTGGTTGTTCCAGCTAAAGGAGGACTTACAAGTATTTGAAATGACTTACGTTTTCCAGCCTGCACTGTGAATGATTAGTCGACGTGCTCAGTACAGACCAGACAAGTCCAGCGGTGCGTGTGTTATTAGTTTAGTCAGATTGTGATTGTCTAGAATTGTGACTTGGATGGAGTTTGGACCACATTTTATTAGGAATCAAGGGTTCGCTTACTTTTTCTTGCAACTGTATACATACGCATTAAAAACAACCGTCACGATGCCAAATGTCCTACCTGATCTCGCCCAGATTTGTGTGCGGTCATGTGACGATCAAGCTGCGTCCTGTAGGCAAAAGTGTAACTGCACAAAGAACAGCTGAAGTTATCTTCGTTCTTCTCGTGGCGATATTTGATGTGTTCCTTTAGTGATGTGTAGCGTTTGTATCCCCTGTCACAGTATGGACACGTGAGAAGCTGAGAAAATGCATCCGGCGTCCCTGTGTAGGATAAAACAAACAAAGAAAAAAATGACGTGGCAGGTAAGAACTGACTTATTACAGTACATGTAGAGAATAACATGTTGGAAGAGCCCATTCCCAGCCTGCTCCACTTCCCATGTAATAAGCACATCAGTTTACTGTAGCGAGCTCTTATTCCCCATACCCCTGTGTTAAAAGGCAAGTCATCTTTGGTCCCCCCAATAAGGCGTCCCCACATTTTCTAAAGCAGACCTGTACTTATTTAACTCTTTGAGGGCTGAATCTGTTTTCAGAGTGGTCTTCAGCCACCGGAGCTAAAGGCAGTTCTGATAAGAGAGTGAAGTGAAGGCGCAAAGCAAAATCCTCCATGGACAATGTTTTGCATATTATTGCTGAATTGGACTCATCCGACTCTGATTTTGATGCAAGTGATCTGGGGCCTCACGTATAACGCCAATGCGTCGAACTCGCACTATAACACGGCGTAAGCACAAAAGCCAAAATGTGCTTATGCACAGAAAAATCCAGATGCAGGAATCTGTGCGTCCTCCAACTTCCATGTTCTTCCGCTACATAAATCCCGATCAGCATGAAAACTAACGCTCGTGCACGCGCTTTATGTAACGCTCCAACTCCTCCCAGAATTACGCCTCTTTGAATATGCAAATCAATATAAATCGCCCTTAAGCTCAGCCTTCTGTGAAAAGACAATGGGAAAAGCACGGGGGAAAATATAAGAATTTCAGCGAATACCAAGTGGAGGCAAAGGAAAAACATCCTATTTGTTCAAACAAACCGTGGTATAATCAACAAAAGGAAGTTGATCGAGTGACATAGCGTGTTGGAGAAACTTGAAAGCTCACGTTCACAAAGTCGCACAGTGCCGGAAATAAAAAAGAAGTCAGATATCAAAGTCGCCGTGAAAAGGCGAGTTGTAGCCCACCGTCTGAGTGTCATATGAAAGCTTATTAGGGTACAGAGAAAAAAAAGGCACACGGTGGGGAAAAAGCACGAAATGTCAACTTCAATCTCGACATTTCCACTTTAATCACGTAGTTTATTTTGTCATTAAAGTAGAACATCATAAACTTTATCTTAAAATCGTTTAATTAACCAGTTTTTCAAATCACATCGTAATTAAAGTAGCACGTTAAATGCTTTGTTTTGTATTTGATCTTCTATGTGCTCTGTGTGTGTGAATCACTACTTGCTTCTTAAACTGGCTCTCTTCCTCCAACTGGACACAGAGTCCATTACATTCGTGATATTACAGCTCTCTGAATAACTAAAATACTGAGATGTATACGTGATGTCATTTTCATGATGATAGGAGTTAAAGCACATTATTAAACATGGGAACACGGTGGTGCAGTGATTGTGTGTGACCTTCAATGAAATAATTTATTGCAGCAGTACTCAGGGGCGGCTCTAGGCTCATGGCGGCCCTGGGCAGAGGAAGAATTGGTGGCTCCTTCGCCCGCCAATGCCAATATGGTAGCTTATGCACGGTGCATGGCCACGTCCGTTGCAGACACTGCATAGCCGCCTCGTGCTCATGACACAAGCATTTAACTTTTGCCAAATTTGTCGCTGCTTTTAGCTGTGTTGTTATTTTCTCTTTCTGTTTTATATTCAATATATATTGGCGTGGCTGTCACTGCAGTCAGTGCTTTTCTTTCTCCAAGTAACTGATCGCCACACAATCAGCTCTGTAATAGACGTTAAGCCATCTGTAAGCTTAGCGCCGATTCTTCAAAACGTTTAAGGAACATTGAAATATCTTCATAGTACGTGTTTAATTATTCTATCCTTCACGACACTCCCAGTGAAGAATATAGATTATTTAAATGAAGTTAAAGTTTTATCTGTATAATTTAATAAACATATTTTGCTGCATTTCACCTTAAAAATGATATCATCATCATATGTAAATACGCGCTTTATAAAGTGGCTCAGGTTGTGAGATATTATAACTGTAGTGCAAGTTTACAGTGGGGTGATTGTACTTATAAGTACAAACCGTTCTACAAGGAGCAATTGATTGGCTGCATTTAAAGTTCTTGGGATGAAACTGTTTCTGAACCGCGAGGTCCGTACAGGAAAGGCTTTGAAACGTTTTGCCGTGGCAGAGACAGCGTGTCCTTGAATGCTGTATACCGATAATTCTCTTCCGATCAGCTGCTGCTGTGATTCACACTCAGATACAGTGATATAAATACTCCGAGTGCTGCAGTGAGAGTAATATGGAAAAAGATGATCTGCTGTGGCAACTCCTAACGGGAGGAGCTGAAAGAAGAAGAAGAAGAAGAAGGAGAAGTGAGAGTAACAACACTAAAGCAGTTATGGTATTTGGAATACTATGGCTGTTCCCTGGACCATTATATTGTTACAAGTTAATTACAATCAGATGCGTTACACTAATAAACAATATGCGGTTAGTTTCAGTGTATTTATAAAGCCGCGTCAGGAAAATAATGAGTAATCACACAGGAACAGTACCATTGCTTTGACGCTGGGTGCCGCCAGTCTGCAAAACCGAGTGGAGAACTTGCGTACGACAAGGTATGAGGTACCGTGGAAAAGTGTGTGGATTTACGCCAAGTGTAGGTTTTATACATCGCGATTTGAACGTGGAAAAGTTCTTACGCAACATTTCTGTGCATACGCACTGTTTATACATGAGGCCCCTGGACATTGAAAACGAAAAGTGATGTACCGTCATAAACTGATCGATCCCAGGCTGATCGTAGTGCTGAACCCGGGTATGTAGTGGCTGACAGCTGCGTGAAGACACTCCTATATGCCATTACATGTCGACATCCGCCTCTAAAGAGTTAAATGATGGCAACGGACCCTTTGCCTAAGTATCCCCCACAGCCACTGATTTTTCTCTTCCTCTCCCAGATCTCAGGTCTTCACAGTAAACTAGTAGTAACAGCATTGGACTAACAGATTCAATCCCGCACCATGTGCCACTTACCATTTGTACAAGATGTCTATCTCTATTAAAGTATAATACACTATTGTCATGACCTTGGGAATAACAAAAGATAAAGTCTCAAAAAACAACAAACAAAAGGAGTTGCCATCAAGGCAAACAAACCCCAATAAACAAATGGAGAGAGAGGAAAAAAAAACGAGCAATAGGTGAGAAATCCAGTAAATCCACAAAGCACAAAGATAAATAATCACAAAGACTCAGGTGACTCCAGGTGGCTCATTAATATTACCAAGATTCATCCCCAGGTATGTTGGAAGTCCATTGTAGGGCTCTGCAGTTCCTGATGGTGGCCCCCACAGAACCCAACAGGGCTGTACCAAACTACAAATCCCAGCATGCCCTGCGGGTGTCCGTAGTGCCTCAGCTGCCCAGTAAGACTCGTCCAAAGGGAAGGTAGTGATCTCTTCCGCGGTAATGGCCAAGGCCTCCAGACACAATAAATATATATATATATATATATATATATATATATATATATACTGTATAAACATACTAGGGGATTCCCCTGCTCGCTTCGCTTGCCAACACCCCAGGCCTGTGCTATACGCCAGCCCCTTTGCATCTCTGCCTCTCGTGTTGTGAAGAGGGGGGCAGAACGTACCCCAAGGAAAAGCGGTCGCTCCTCCGAAACCCCCTCTTAAACGGTGGTACAATGGGAAACAAATATTTTTTTTTTTTACCTCCTCTTTGCTCGATCAACTGCTGGCTTGCTGCTGCCATGCCATGTGATCTGCATCTTACGCGGAGCTTTGAACATTTATATATATAAACTAGTTGTGTAAGCCCATGCTGTAAAAGGCCTGGGCTCCTAGAAACCATGGATTCTGGCACTTCAATCAATCAATCGCATCAGTTGTGCATTAGTGGCTAAGTGAGTTTCTCTTTCCTCTGTGGTTTCATTTTGCTGATGTGCTCACCTCCATTGTCTATCAGCGGCCAAGCGAGTTTCTCTTTCTTTTGGAGGTTTCGTTTTGCTGATGTGATGGCCTCTCTTGTGTATTAGCGGCTAAGCAAGTTTCTCTCTTTTCTCGGTGGTTTCACTTTGGTGACAGAGTCGATTTCTTTGAGCTTCACGCTGTACCCTCGCACTTCTAGGCCAGACAGACAGAAAGACAGACACACTTCCACTTGTAGATGTTTATATATAAGATGTAAAATAAAGATGTCTGTCTGTCTGTGTATTCCCTACATAATCCTACACCCTTTGACCAATCTCGACCACATTTTGTATAGTTGCTCTTTAGGACCATACAGACAAGAGAGACTACTTTGGAACCAAAGTTTTGACTCTGGGGGGTCTCAGTGGGTTTTTTTTTTCTCCGTGTGTGCTACAGTTTGTACACCAGTGCCACCTGCTGGCTCAGAGCAAGTGAAACATCTGAAGAGACTGAAGCCAGCAGAGCCTAGCAAGACTTACCCGGTCAACGCCGTGTGCTGCTTCTGTCGACTGTCATATAAAATGGAGTGTCGTGTGCTTTGGCAGGCGGTGCTGGGTGAGGCCTGATCGAGAGAGGGTGAATCAGAGGGGTGTTGTTTAACTGCTACTTTGTCGGCCTTTCTTAATAATTTATGCACTATGAACTGTCCACCTTGAACTAGGAGAACATGTCAGACATGACAGCATTCATGGTTACAACCCACAAGGCATTATCACAATTCTGGAATCTAATCAGACCTGAAAAGGACAAATCCTTGACTCGTGGGAGCACAGACACTGATGGAGAGGCAGTGTGGATGAAAGATGGGACAGCCAGAAATAACAAGAGGGTCCCCATTTTTAAAACGCACATAAACCTTTGCTTTCTTTTTTCCTTAACCCATTTTACAACGCTAACATTAACATAAACAAGAGAATCCAAAATGAAAGAAAAAGGCCTGTAAGAAAAGGAATTTGAACCCCAGCCAGGCTGAAACCTAACAACTGTACTGAGTTAAGATTGCATTTGTCTCCATTGATCTCGGAGGTGTCTTTCCTTTCTAATTAGGGGGCTCCATTCACAGCGGTGTCCCTACCTCCTGACAGCCCCTACAAAGCTGGCCACAGAGCAATTATGAAGAACAGAAGAAGATTCCAACATGACTATTGTTTAGCTCATTAGAGCTCATTACGGTTACCAAATATTAAATGGTTTTAAGACACCGAAGATTTATGTCAAATTCAAATCCACGGCTTAGCAAATCAATCTCATCCTCCGATTTCGACAGTTAAAATGAGCTTTGAGCGTCTATCCTAAAAGCATGGTGGTACTCTACTGGTGTCTAATAATAACGTTATCAAGTAGGTACGTGCGCTTACATCTGTCTTTCATTTTTGACTGCATTCAGGGACGAGCGCTATACAAAAATAAAGCGAAATCAATGAATCATTGCAGCACAACGGCAAATTGGCGCATAGGGAAATGTCAGCATCTGCCATTTGATTCAAGTGTGCAAGAAAGGCAGGTGAGCAGTCCTTATTTAAAATAAACACATTTTAAGAAGGTCTTAAATGCGCACAGCTTGGCCTTTTTGCTCTGATATGCTGCCCTGGACTTTTCAAACTTTGGCGGTACAAGCTACTAATTTTCAGCCCCGACAAGACAGCAGCAGAAGTGATGTGCCGTTCCTTCCTTCTTCGCCACCTTACCATGGCAGCAGCTGAAAGAAGGAGCTGCAAACTGTTTTTGAAGTTGTGCCACTGTGCCGTCTCCTCCAGCCAAATCCTTCTCCATGTGTCTGGCTGAGGTGGCGGTGGCGCTTGAACACACTCTTTCCTACAGTCGAGTATGACATCTCTTTCATCTCCTGCTCAGTCCGCCAGTCTGTCTGTTATTAACATTAAAGCAAATCCATCTTTTGGATTTTGGCAAGCTTGTTGAAATCTCTTTGACTCATTCTCTTGACTGTACGAATGTTGGCCTTCATTTCTTTTTTCAAGTATGTCTTTGAAACGTTTTTCATTTCAGTTGTATCTGACATCTGGAGACAAGGGCACACGTTTTAGGGCACCGGTGCAAGTTGCTTTATGTAAAGACTTTGAAGTTGCAGTAAATTGTAGCAAGCAGGCTGTTCCTTCTCTAAATGATCCATCCATCAAATTTCCAAACCCTGCAAATGCACTTCCAGGGGTCCAGGAAGCCAGGGCCTATCTTGACAGCACTGGGCATGAGGCAAGAATGAACCCTGGATGAGGTGTCAATCTGCTACATGAACAATTGTGTGCAAACTCATGTTGGGCCAAATTAGAATGACCAATCAATCCAACCTAACCTAACGATCTTCATAATTTAAACACTTCAGTCAGGTCTCCTCTTAATCTTCTTTTGCTTAAGCTGTAAAGGCTCAGCTCTTTTAGTCCTGCAATAGGCCTAGTTGTTTTTATCTGGACCTTCTCCAGTGCTGTTATGTCCTTTTCATAGCCTGGAAACCAAACCTGCACACAGGACTCCAGAAGAGACCTCACCAGTGCGTTATAAAGCTTCAGCGTCACCTCCTTGGACTTGCGCCCTGATGTGTAGAGTTCAATATAACCTGACAGTCTGCTAGTCTCCTTAATGGCTTCTGAGCACTGTCTGGATGTTGATAGCTTAGAGCAGGCATGTCAACCTCACTACCACTGGTGGGCCGCTTCGACTGCCATACGTGCGTGAGCGGGCCGCACTGTAACAAATACTATTATACAAAGTTACTGTAGCTTTCTTTCCAATACTGAAAACTATAAAAAAATGTAACACTTTAAGTTTAATGTTTAAAGAAAAGTAATTTATTTCCATACAATCTCCGTACAACGGCGTAAAATTAGAGTCTTAGCTTCTTAGCTAGGTCCTTATATAGGTGTCTTATAGTGTGAGATCTTTTTCTTTTGTCCCGACACTTGGCATCTCTTGTTAGTAACCAGTTCATCAATATCAGGCTTGAAGTCTTGTGCAGCTGCAACTTTTATGAGGGATGAAAGGTGCTTGACAGTAAGTCTTGAGCGATGTGGGGTTTTGGTAGCTTTCATTAACGAAAACAATTGCTCACAAAGGTAAGTTCTTCTGAACATAGACAGTACTCTCGATGCCAACTTACAGATCTGCACATGCAAGGGTGGCAGGTAAGCATACAAGCCTGGCACACCAACTTTGTCGTGTTTTGCCTTCAGAATAGAATCTGGCTGCAGTTCAATCAATTCCATTTGGATATTCTCAGGCGCATTCTCAACGTTGTAAGAGAACAGCACAAAGTCCTGTTCGTGTGGACTGAAATCACGAAAACGCTCACTGAATTCATTGCTCAGTAATTCAAGTTGGAAAAGAGACCCTCCAAAAATCAAATTTTACTTTACTAAGTTTACTTCAAAGTTTATATTGTAAAATAAGCCGATATGCAAAAAGCCCCCTAACCTACACTAATTTTACAAACTCAAAATCACAAAAATTTGTTAATAAACAACTCACCAACTTCTCAAATCCACTTCATATCTTCAGATGTAGTCTGCACTAACTGTTCGTTACAATACTAGCACAAAATGACATAAAACTAGAGCAAAAAAACGTGAAAATATCCATCCATCCATCCATCCTCTTCCGCGTATCCGAGATTGGGTCGCGGGGGCAGCAGCTTGAGCAGAGATCCCCAGACTTCCCTCTCCCTGGCCACTTCTACTAGGTCTTTCAGCATGTCCTGGGTCTTCCCCGGGGCCTCCTCCCAGTTATGCGTGCCAGGAACACCTCACCAGGAAGACGCCCAGGAGGCATCCTGATCAGATGCCCGAGCCACCTCACCTGACTCCTCTTGATGCGGAGGAGCAGCGGCTCTACTCTGAGTTCCTCCCGGATGACTGAGCTTCTCACCTTATCTTTAAGGGAAAGCCCAGACACCCTGCGGAGGAAACTCATTTCAGCCGCTTGTATTCGCGATCTCGTTCTTTCGGTCACTACCCACAGCTCATGACCATAGGTGAGGTTAGGAACGTAGATTGACCGGTAAATTGAGAGCTTTGCCTTACGGCTCAGCTCCTTTTTCATGAAACAGAGAGACTGATGCAGATGCCGCACCGACCTGCCTGTCGATCTCCTAATCCATTAAGTGAAAATATGCAAGCTATTACTAGTTGTTTTGGTCACTTCTGCCCAGTGGCCGGTCTCAGCAGTCCAGCCAGTAGTGTAGCCTGCCAGGCTGCTGCAACCTAGCACTTCAGTTGCGACGTCGCGGCTCATTAACTTTGGTCAAAGCTCCTGGTTTGGGGGCAGTGTCATGCCTAGGGTATCAAGGAGCTGATGCTGCAGCTGCAACTATACTAGCAGATGACGTTTTCGGTACCGCAATGCCATGGGAAAACGTGCTTTTGTCAGAAAGCGGAAGTAAGAAAAGTCAATAAGTAACGCCGAAGTTACAGAATGATTCAGTCACAAACGATAGTACAGCAATCCCTCGCTATATCGCGCTTTGACTTTCGCGGCTTCACTCTATCGCTTATTTTATATGTAAGCATATCTAAATATATAATGCAGATTTTTCGCTGGTTCGCGGATTTCTGCAGACAATGGGTCTTTTTACTTCCTGTACATGCTTCCTCAGTTGGTTTGCCCAGTTAATTTCATACAAGGGACGCTATTGGCGGATGGCTGAGAAGCTACCCAATCATAGCACGCAGTTAAGTTCCTGTGTGCTGATTGGCTCAGCGACGGAGCGCCAAATTCGATTCTGCTGCGTTAACCAGGAAATCTCGTGTCGCTCATTCAACATCAACGTGTTCCGCTGTGTAAAGAGTTAACTTTTGTGCTCTTTTGTGTTTATCTTTGTGCATAGTCAAGCCCTTCGTTATGGCTCCAAAATGATCTGCTCCTGCTACTGTTTCAGGGGCCGTGCCCAAGCGCCAACAGAAGATGCTAACGATTGCTGAAATGGTAAACGTTTTGGATATGTTGAAGGAAGGGAACAGCTACACTGCTGTAGGATGCCATTATGGCATCAATGAGTCAACGGTTCTTTTAATTCAAAAGGAGGAAAAGAATATAAGATCTACGGCCGTAAACTTAACCAGCTTGTTCCTTATATTCCTATCTAAATCATTTATATTTATTAAAAATAGCAGCGGCCCTAGCACTGACCCCTGCTGGTCACCACTCTTAACATTGGCCAATTCTGATGAGGTTTCTCACACCATCACCGTCTGCTTCCTGTGTCTGAGCCAATTCAGCACCCATCTAAAAACATCACCCTGAACTCCCACTTCTTTTAGTTTGATGCCCACCTTCTCATGTGGCATCTTATCAAATGCTTTCTGAAAATCAAGATAAATAATATGGATAGGAACCCCAACTTGGGGAGGAATCCTGGCTGAGACATAACAGAGCCTTTAGTTACAAGACCCCGAAGGAGTGTATAATGATCTGCCAGTATATATGAGGGATATCCCCTTTGATCTCAGCTATTAAATCCCGGCTGAAATGTCGCTCGGTGAGCATAATAAATCTGATGGCTACCTGCATCTATAACATCTGAGAATATAGGAGACTCTAAGGAATGAAAAGTGAGACATATCAAACATTCTTGTGTTCAGCTGGTAGCACTGCAATCACTGCTGCCTAAAGAGCCCTGTTACATCCTATCGGGAGAGCTGCTCAACTGAAAATGAAAAGGCCGAATATCCGGATTAAGGACACAAGTTGCAAGCTCATCTGGAGATAGAAGAGGTGAGGATAAAAGTAGGGGAAAAAATTCAGACCTGGCCAGACTTCACATAATGAGAAATGTTCTAATGTTCTAACAGCTTATATGAGCTTTCATATTAACTATGTGAACTGTTATATCTCATCGCGATTTAACACATCAGGTGTCTGTTAGGCCTGCTCTATCCAAATATCAATGATGGGAATTATAAACCTGTGGCACAAAATGAGCACGCCTGACCTCATCTTACTGCCACCTACAAGCCTGACATTGACAGCAGCATCTCCCTGTTACCCATCTTTATGTGTGCTGTTTGTTTTATTATGTTTATTTATTTATTTTTGGAGCTTCTGTAAATTTAAACATTTTCCCTTGGGGACAAAGTTCGTTCTATCTATCTATCTATCTATCTATCTATCTATTATATAGTGCCTTTCCTATCTATCTATCTATCTATCTATCTATCTATCTATTATATAGTGCCTTTCCTATCTATCTATCTATCTATTATATAGTGCCTTTCATATCTATCTATCTCTCTATCTATCTATCTATCTATCTATCTATCTATCTATCTATCTATCTATCTATCTATCTATATAGTGCCTTTCTCTATCTATCTATCTATCTATCTATCTAAATAACAGGCACTATGATGCAATGGCTGAGACACAGGACTGTAAAGCCCAAGGGTGCCAGTTCAATTCTGGTGTCTGCCTCTCCGTGTGTCACTTAACCTGCATGTGTTCCAAGTTTACAAACAAATCTTTAAATAAGTGTGACATCTCCTAATCTTGTAAACTGCCTTGGCTAAAGACATCATATAAATACATATAATGATACAATCCTACTTTGATTCATATCTGCCTCTAGCAGCCTTCAGGTGTGGCTATGTGAAGTTTCGGTAGCCAGGGGGCTTATCATGAACTCCAGCGTTCGCTGACCTCCCATTAAGCCACAGGTCTAAATGGCAGACATCACAGAAGGCAGCTGCCGTGTTTACTGTATCGGTGAAGTGAGGCCTTCCACAGATTTTCTGTTACACTCTGTTAGCTTCAATGTCAAATCTGTAAGCTTGGGCCAAGGGGTTCGCCAGTGTTGTCTCTGCATTTCATATGATCAATTGCTCCTTCAGTTGTACTTCATTATTTTGTTTAGAAAAAAATTACTAGAGGGCTTTACTGATTGATTGGGTGAAAGGATCATAGGCTGGTAAAGATATTGCAGAGATGTTGTTTAGCTTCAGGTCTTTGGATTCTTATTCATCAGTAGCTTTCCTCTCAGCATTGCCCCTGGAGATATCAGCACTTCTCTGTATAAAATTCAGCCAACACTTCATCATTATTTAGTTACGTGGGAGGCTATGCTGGTCAGCTCCAAGGAGCCTGGGTTCAAGTCCTGGCTTGGATGCTGTCTGTGTGCTGTTAGCACTCCGGTGGACGGGCATCATATCCACTGTTAGAAATGTAGAATATTCTAAAAATTCTGATTAGAACCGGCCATTCAGGCCAACAAAGCTTACCAATCCAATCCACGTATTTGTTCTGAAATAACATCAAGCAGAGTTCTGAAGGTCCCTAAAGTCCTACTGTCCACCACATGACTTGGTCACTCATTCCATGTGTCTGTGATTCTCTGTGTGAAGAAAAACTTCCACATTTGTGCAAAATTCACTCTCAACAAGATTCCAACTGCATCCCTGTTTTCTTGTTGAAGAATTTATTTTGAAGTAACAACCTTCATCCAATGTACTAATAAAGTTTCTGAAACCACTTTTCCTGGCGAAGGTTGCAGTGGAAACAGACCAAGCAGGTCAACCCAGACTTCCCTATCCCTGTCTACAGATTCCAGCTCTTCTTGGGGAATTCCGAGTCATTCCCAAGCTAGCTGTGAGTTATAATCTCTCCAGCATGTTCTGGGTCTGTCACAGGGTCTCCATCCAGTGTCCAGAGCAGCTTTACGGGGTGCCACTTGGGAGGAATCCCTGAAATGTCCAAACCACCTCAACAGGTTCCTCTCAATACTGAACTTTACTGAGCTTCTCACCCTATCATGGAGTGTCAGCCCTACCTCGTTTCTACTACTTGCACTTGTGATCTCATTCTTTTGGTCATTACCCACAGCTCATGACCATCGGTGAGGACTGGGAGGTAGCTTGACTGGTAAACCAAGAGTTTTGTCTTCATACTCAGCTACCGCTTCATGCTTCACCGCCATGACCAAGTATAAGCTATTCCAACTGGCTTCTTGATCTCACATTTCCTTTTCCCATCATCCATAGAAAAGATCTTCAGTCACCTGAACTCCTCCTCTGAGGGTAGTTGTTGCCTCCCCTTACCTGGAAAAAGCAATCCACTCTTTACCGAGAGAGTACCATGACCTCAGAATTGGAGGTGATGATGCTCTTCCCAGACACATCTCTCTCAGGAGTGGATCACTTGAGTCTAGGCTAGAGGTCACAGTCATAGGAGGTAAAGCGGAAAATATCAGCTTCAAAAAGCAATGGTGTGACCCCTTGGCTCACCAACTGGACACCCTCACATGCTTGGCTGCGCCTTGACTTCCTGTCCATGAAAACCACAAACAGGAGTGGTGACAAGAGCCAGTCTTGGCAGAGCAGAACACCCGCAATGAACGAATTTGACTTAATGTCGAGTATACGGACTCGATGCCTGATGACAAGAACGAGACTGTGAGTACAATAAATGAGGTTTCTTTGCAGGGCTTGCTGGGATGAAACTCCATGATAGGGTGAGAAGCTCAGCGATTTGGATGAGCCTCAGAGTAGAACTGTGGATTGAGTGAAAACTGTTGAAGTGGTTTGGGTATCGTCACAGACGGCCGAAGTCCTTGTCCGGCCTGGATGCCTCTCCACTGTATGGATCGGGGGAGCAAGCCTAGCCAGAACAGTACCTCCCCTAGAATGCTAGATAGCAGCCCCCCTGGATTGCAGCGGTGCCTAGAACTCCCGCAGTGCTTCATGGGAGTTGGAGTTTGGTTGAGCACTGTTGGGACACATGGGCATGCTGTAGCTGCTGCTGAACCCTACAGAGCAGCTCTTCCACCACACCCGGAAGTGCTGCCAGAATTAGGTCTTCAAGAACCTGGAGCACTTCCGGGTGGGCTATAAAAGGAGCCAGCAGCTACTACTCTGTGAGCCAGAGTCGGGAGGAGGAGGACGACGAAGCTTTGCTGAAGAGGAGTGGTGGAGAAAGAAAAGAGAAGGAGAAGAATTGTGTGTTACTGTGCTTGTGGGACTGTGTTATGTACTCGTGGGAACGGGGAAGACGTTCTCCACAAGTTCAAGTCAAGTTGGAGAGCATGCACTGGTATGGTGCGTTGCTGCACCCACCACACGACGAAAGAACTTGGGATCCCGGTTTGCAATCCCCTAGGCAGACACGCAGTCCAGTCCCACCCTCCGGAAATGACCCCCTAACTATCGCAGCCAGGTTTTACATGGGCGACCTCTTGGCCTGGTCCAGTTACTGAGGTCCCCAACAATGAGGATCTTACGAGCTGGATCACCCTCGGGGAAATGCACCACGTGGCCGTAGTGCCGTAACTGACGCTCCCTCACAATGCAGGTAATGTGCCTCATTCGGGACTCCATGAGAAACACAAAGTCAAACTAGTGGTACCCAAGGATTTTCTGGAGAGACACAGTACCAAAGGAGTCCAGTCTTCATCTCAGGTCACTGGATAGCATCCATTTCTTGCAACCACATAGCGAGACAGGAAGCACCAGGACACTTAAGACTTGGACCTTCGTCCTTTTCCAGATATCAGGAGCGCCACACACCCCTTTCCAGCGACCTCATGACCCCCCCATGGTCTCCCAATCCGTCTACTGACTTCATAGGAAGAGTCACCAGAGACATGAATGTCACTGCCGAGGTAAGTAAACCTCTCAGCAAGGTCGACACTCTCTCTGTAGACAGACGTGCCCAAGAGGTCATTAAAGGTCACGTTCTCCACGAGGGCAGAAAAAAGGAAATAAAAGTCCTGTGTGCTTAAACCTTCTGTCCTGCGTCTGTCGGTGTCAGGGCTGGCCTTTACAGTATGTTGTAAGGATACCACTGGGTGGCAGACCCTGGAGGGCTTATACAGCTGGGAATTCCCCAAGAAGGGCTGGACTCTGTAGTTGGGGACAGGAAAGATTGGGCTGACGTGCTGGGTCTGCTGCCACTGTGACCCTCACCACAAAATGAGATGAGCTAAGACGAGCTGAGCATTTACTGTCTTCAGCCACTGTGGAAAAAAACAGAAAGAGACCCCAAGACCTGCACTGCATGCACTTCTCGTCTTGTACCATGGCGCGAGTTAAGCTAGGCAGAGCGAGAGGCCTGTTGGATTCGTACTGTCTGCCCATCACACAGTGCGGTCACAGTGCAAAACAACATTTTTTTGGACTTGTATTGGCTGCCTGGTCTAATATGTGGAGTTGAGCCCATACTGCCAAGAGGCATCTTGCCACACTTCAATAAGGGAAATATTAATGGATGGTTCCTTTCAGCCATCTTTCTCAGTGCGGTTTGTTTAATTTGGAAGTACAGTGCTTTGGCTTCAAAAGAGCCGGTGTGCTTTTCAAAGGTTCCCATCCATCAAAAGGAATTCAGACCTTCTCTGAGATCGACCTGAATAATGAAGGTGAAAATTATCTTCAGCAAACACAGGCGCTCATAGAGGAATTATCTGCCAGGAATTACAGAAGAAAGTCATAAATAGTTAAAAAGAACACAGATTCTCTCTGGGAATGCAAGAAGGAGAGTTTGTCAACAAGCAAGTAAAGCAGATCAGGGTGAGACTGAAGGAAAATGGCGAACTGAACTGAGAGAAGGAGATGTGACATCAGAAAATGTGGTCAGAAAGACGTAAAACAGCCTCACACACTGTAAAGTCACCAAATAAGTGAGCTCGGGCACAGGACGCTGGTGGATGATAATGTGCAGGGGGCTTGGGGTAGTCTTGTTTTAAGTGCACACTATATGATTGGATTATAAGGGATTTTGATTTTCACAGGAAGCAGGAGGTGAAGTTGAATTGTCTCCAAGCCGGACTAATGGTGCCCTGCAGGGTTTTATGTCATCACTACTCCTTTGTTAATGACTCAAATTCGTGGATGACTACTCTTGGAGGGCTTATTTCAGCACGCATTTCTAGAATTGTGGCCATACTACAACCAATATATCCTTCTCCAGTAACCACAATATCTCTCTATATATAAAATCTAATGTCTGTATGTCTGTCCGCTTTTCATCAGAGAACTACATAACGGATTTAGATCGGGTTTTTTTCTATAATTTATTTGAACATTCCGGTTGATTTTGTGACTTCTCTTATTTTGCTATGTATCATAGTTCGCTTGTGGTACCGATTTATTAGCGCAAATCCCAGAGAGATTCATAGGGCTGTGGGGCCCTCCTCAATCACGCGTCTGCCTC
Source organism: Polypterus senegalus (assembly GCF_016835505.1). Taxonomy (NCBI): domain Eukaryota; kingdom Metazoa; phylum Chordata; class Cladistia; order Polypteriformes; family Polypteridae; genus Polypterus; species Polypterus senegalus. Next base: position 191,069,439 of record NC_053158.1, read on the forward strand.
AGGGTGTAACCTTAACTCCGCTTAGTTAGCAAATAACTTAACGGATTAAGATCTCTTTTTTTTTTTTCTATAATTTGCTTGAACATTCCAAGTTGATTTTGCAACTTCTCTCATCTCGCTAAAAATCATAGTTCACTTGCAGGAGCGATATATTCACGCTAATCTGAGACAGAGGCTGCAGGCCAAAGGGAGGGGGAGCATGACATCAGGACTGGGGAGCAGGGCAGGGCCCTCATCACTGTCCTGTTTCACTACTACATGGGCACAGCTAGTATATATATAAAATCGAAAGTCTGTCTGTCCACTTTTCACGAGAGAACTACGTAACGGATTTAGATCGGGCTTTTTTCTATAATTTATTTGAACATTCCGGTTAATTTTGCGACTTCTCTCATTTTGCTATGTATCATAGTTCGCTTGCAGCAGCGTGAATTTGAGAGAGACTCATCGGGCTGCGGGGAGGGGACCTCCTCAACCGCGCATCTGCCTCGGGGCGTAACCTTAACTCCACTTAGTTAGCAAATGATAGAACAACTTAACGGATTTAGATCTCTTTTTTTTTTTTCTTTCTATAATTTGCTTGAACATTCCAAGTTGATTTTGCGACTTCTCTCATCTTGCTAAAAATCATAGTTCACTTGCAGGAGCGATATATTTACGCTAATCCGAGACAGAGGCTGCAGGCCAAACGGAGGGGGAAGCATGACGTCAAGGGTTTCGAGCAGGGCAGGGCCCTCCTCACTGTCCTGTTTCACTACTACGTGGGCACAGCTAGTATATATATAAAATCCAATGTCTGTCTGTCCGCTTTTCATGAGGGAACTACGTAACGGATTTAGATCAGGTTTTTTTCTAGAATTTGCTTGAACATTCCAGTGGATTTTGCGACTCCTCTCATCACACTATGTACCATAGTTCACGATTTTTTCGTGCTACTCCGAGAGAGAGGCAGCGGGCCGAGGGGAGAGGAAAGCGCGATGCCAGGAGTGGGGCAGGACCCTCCTTACTGTCCTGTTTCACTACTACTTGGGCAGAGCCGCGGGGGATGGCTGGTAGTTATTATGATAAAGAAATATGGAAATGATGAAAGGATCTATTAAATGTGCATTTAAAATAAACTTTCACTTCCAGCTACAAACATCTGAAGGAAGCCCATAGAAAGGTAAAAATATTCTTTCTTTGCTGACAGGGGATCAACATTATTACGTCTAATCCAATCAGAGAAACTCCAGACAGATGGCACCAATGTTGGAAATCCACAGAGACTAAACGCTTCTCCGGAGTTCCCTGCTTGTCCTACCACCCTCTTTTGTCGAGTGCACATCAGATGTACAAATACTCAAAAATAAACACCATATCAAGAAGATATTGACATAAAGCATTTCCCAAATTTCACTAAATTTTGTGTTTTTATGGCTACAGGTCCTTCAGAACGTATTCAGACCCCTTCCCTTTTTCACATTCTGTTATGTTACAGCCTTGTGCTAAATTCATTTAAATGATTATTTTTTTCCCCCCTCATCAAACAACACTCAATACCCCAGAATGACAAAGCGAAAAGAGGATTTTTAAAATTGTGGGAAATTTATAAAAAAAAAAAACCTGACATTTCGCACTGACTCAAGTATTCAGACTCTTTACTCCGTACTCAGTTGAAGCCCCTCGCGCAGCCTGGAGACTTCTTGGGACTGATGTGACAAGTTTTACACTCCTGGATTTGGGGATTTATCTATCAACTAGCAAAATACCCGCGCTTCGCAGCGGTGAAGTACTGCCTTAAAATTTTTATCAAGAAGAAAAGTAAACCTTTTTAAACTGAGGGAAAATATACCAATAATTATTTGTTAAGAATCTCTTTGTATACCACATTGTGAGTTCGGCCCTCCGGTTGTAATATGACCAAGCTGTGCGCTGAGCTTACTCTTGAGCATGCAACGTACAGTTGGCCATGTGAACAGTAATCTTGTCTCAAATCTCACAGCTTGGATTGCTGCTGTCATAATCGGTTTGAGTTTCATGGTTTGTTTCAATTACGACAGTATTTGCAGGACTTGTGTTGAAGAGACATTCGGCATCTGTCAAGCGTTGTAAGCACACAACCGGTTTCATCGATAACTTCACATCCAGCTTTTGAGAGTTTAAACATTCATAAACATCAAAGTGTCCACTACTGAAATCGTCACCTGTGAATCTAAGATGTTTAAGAGGCATAGGCGGTTGTCGAAGGTGTAAAATATTTGGCCATTTCAGTACATTTGAAAGCGACAACTGAACAATTCAGCGGCAGCCATCAACTCACATGCAGATCCATAGGTGAAGGGCTTAAGCATTTCACTCTTCTAGTGCTCCTGTGTAGTATAATTATCTCATGTACCGTCATCAGTCCACACCTTGAACCTGTCCCAGTCATTCAATACATAAGACACAATGTTTCTCCAGATATCAAGAGCGAGCCTGATATGGCCGTGCAATATGTAACACAGAGAATGAAAAAGGCAGGTGCCATCTCCGGGCATGGAAACCACTCGGTAAGTGACAGTTCTTTGATCGATGATGATCACCTCGATAGACTTGTTAATGGGGTACAGTTGGAACGATAAAGGAAATGGGTACCTGAACAATGTAAAGTAAGTCTAAAATACCTACACAATAACTATAATTGTAATAAATGAACAATAAAACAGCAGAGAATCCGTGGATTAAATAAAAAGTCTGCAGTTATCAGCAGGGAGACATGAATCCTGTGGCGAAGCAAGGAAGGGAATGTTGAGACTGGAGCGACGGACGGTCTTATATAGGCAGGCAGCCAACAAGGTGGGAGGCGTTGGGATGGGGGACCCAATGCTGCCTCACACGGTGACCGAGCTGCAGGCTATGGACGTATATATGTACGTAAGTAGGATTCAGTTAGCGTTGGGAACCCGCGTACCAAATTCCTCGAAGATGAGCGCATAAGTAACAAATACCGTTGAAAAGTTCAATATGGCGGCTGACAGTGGCATCATACCACCAAAATAAGTACAGTACATACATCGGCTTTGGTTAGCGCAGGGAAGCCGCCTACCAAATTTCGTGAAGATGAGGCCATAAATAAGAAAGTTCAACATGGCGAACGCTGTCAACCGTTATGACCGTCACGCGTAGAATTTCGAAATGAAACCTGCTTAACTTTTGTAAGTAAGCTGTAAGGAATGAGCCTGCCAAATTTCAGCCTTCTACCTACACAGGAAGTTGGAGAATTAGTGATGAGTGAGTCACTCAGTCAGTCAGTCAGGACTTTGCCATTTATTAGTATAGATTCTTGATCCTCTGATGCTCTGTCAGGTTAGATTGAAACCCTCGGTGGACAGATTACCTTCAGGTCTCTCCAGAGATGTTCAACTGGTTTCAAGTCCAGGCTTTGGCTGGGCTACTCAATGACATTCCCAGAGTTATCCCTAAGCCTCACTCATGTTGTCTTCGGGTGATTGTCCTGTTGAAAGGTGAACATTCGGCCCAGGCTGAGTTCCAGAATGCTCTAGAGTACATTTATGGCCAAATGTTTTGAGAATGACACAAATATTAATTTTCACAAAGTTTGCTGCCTCTGTTTTTTAGGATGGCAATTTGCATCGACTCCAGAATGTTACAAAGAGTGATCAGATGAACTGCAACTAATTACAAGGTCCCTCTTTGCCATGAAAGTGCTCTTAATCCCACAAAACCCATTTCCACTGCGCCAGGAGCGTCTCATAAAGTGGATTCAGCTGGAGGCACCACCAGGGCAGAGCTTGCTCAGCAATGGCAGCAGGCAGGTGGGAGTGAGGCAAAGACTTTTGCAGGATGGTCTGGTGGGTGTCAAGACGGGCAGCAAAGAAGCCATCAGGGACAGACTGATATAATGCAAAAGGTCCAGGGATTGGCCTGCTGGGGTCAAATCATCTTCTCTGATGAATCCCCTTTCCAATTATTTGGGGCATCCAGAAAAAAGAAAAGGTGAAGTGCGCTACCTGTGCCACTGCCAACAGTAAAGCATCCTGAAACCATTCGTGTCACATGGGGATGCTTCTCAGCCAAGACTTTGGGCTCACTCACAATCTGGCCTAAGAACACAGCCATGAATAAAGCATGGGACCAAAACATCCTCTGAGAGCAACTTCTCCCAACCATCCAAAAACAGTTTGGTGACAAACAATTAACAATCCAGCATGATGGAGCACCGGGCCATAAGACAAAAGTAAGAACTAAGTGGCTCAGGGAAGAAAACATCAAAATTTGGGGTCCATGGCCATGAAACTCCCCATTTGGAAACTGTGGTCAATCCTCAAGAGGCAGGTGCACAAACAAAAACCCCCAAATTCTGACAAACTCCAAGCATCGATTATGCAAGAATGGGCTGCCATCAGTCAGGATTTGGCCCAGAAGTTCATTGCCAGCATGCCAAGGTGAATTGCATAGTTCTTGAAAAAAAAAAGAAGGGCCAACATTGCAAAATGCTCGACTCTTTGCATAAACTTCATGTCATTGTCAGCAAAAGCCTTTGAAACTTATGAAATGCTTTTAATTCTACTTCAGTATAACATAGAAATATCTGACAAAAAGATCTAAAAACACTGAAGCAGCACACTTTGTGAAGACCAATACTTGGGTCATTCTCCAAACCTTTGGCCACGACTGTAGGTTTTCATGAAGGATATCTCCATACGTTGCTCTGCTCAGCTTTCCCTTAACCCTGACTAGTCTGCCAGTCCCTTCTGCTCACAAACAACTTCACCGCGTGACGCTGCCACCATCATACTTCACCGTCAGAATGGTACTGCACAGGTGACGAAGGATGCCTGGTTTCCACCAGATCTTAAATGCAGAACTGAGGCCAGACAGTTCATCCTTAGTTTCATCAGACCATAGAACCTTGTTTCTCACAGCTGGGAAGTTCTTGGGGGCGCCTTTTTGCATGGGCTTTCATGTGTCGTCTGAAAACTCTGGAGTGGAGTGTTGCAGTGATGGTTTTCCTTCTGGATGTTTCTCCAATCTCCACAACAGGTTCTCTGGAGATCAGCCAGAGTGACCATCTGGTTCTTGGTCACCTCTCTTATCAAAGCCTTTCTCGGTTTGGCCGAGTGGCGTACTCTAGGAAACGCTGTGGTTGTTCCATATTTTCTCCTTATGGAGGCTACCATCTACTTGGGACCCTGCATTAAGTGTTTTGTTTTTGTAAATGTCCATCTCCACACAGTCCTGTCTCTAAGCTAAGCTTAGACCTCATGGCTTGGTTTCTTCTCAACTGTGAGACCTTCTCTAGTCAGGTGTGTGCCTTTCCTAATCCTGTCCAATCTACTGACCTGACCACAGGTGGACTCCAAACAAGGTGAAGAAACATCTCAGCGATAACCAATAGAATGGGATGCTCCTGATCTAAATCACAAATCTCACAGCAAAAGGTCTGAATATTTGAATACATTTGGAAATATTCCTAAAATGCTGCTTTCACCTTGGAATTCTGGGATATTGAGCGTTGCCTGATGAGGGAAAAAACGAACTTCGATGAATTTAGCACAAGGCCACAACATAACAAACAAAGACAACAGTGAAAGGTCTGAACACTTTCTGAAGGCACTGCATTATAATTTTTGATATATTTTTAAAACTGCCAGAAAGCCGGATAACGTGAACCCAAATATATGAAAAAAGATTTCCTCCACAATGCGTAAGGAATGCTGTCGTCTTCTCCTCCTCTGGTCTCTCTGCATTCACGTCCATTACTGTTGGTGCAATGCCAGTGTACCACAGCCAGTGACTTGTTTTGAACGTACTTACCATTTTCATCATGACTGCTGGCTTCAGGCGTCCCCTGCCTCTGCTCCTCCTCCGGTGCTTCTGGGTAAATAACTGCAGTATCTCCCTGCTGTAGGATTTCTTCTACGCTTGGGTCATTGTTTTGTTCATCTTCAGCTTCTGAGCCACACTCGTCTTTTACTAAAATCAAGAATAGGAGAGACATTATGTTAACATAGGTCAACACCATGAAACAATAACAAGTCATTATTTTGATCTCAGTCTTATTTTGCTTATCCACTATGGGGTCAAGAACGGCTGATGTTCGTGCCTGTTAGTAAGGTGCCAACCCTGTAAGGGGCACTTAGCTATCACAAGGCACAATGACATCACTAGTTATACCAGGCCAACTTAGACATCCCAATTAGCCAGACCTGCATGTTATGGCATGGGGGTGGTTTAGGAGGGGGGCTGGGATTTGCACCGACAATTCAAAATAATGACAGCATCTTAAATAAAATGGGAATACAAACATAACCCCTGTGGCCTGTAGGGGGCATAGCAGAGCCCCAAACTAAACTCCACGCAAAACTGCACAGGCTTAGTCCCAGGTTCAAATGACTATTTGTTTTTAAAGAAATAATAATAATAAACATAATACTAATACTACTAATAATAATAATAATACAGTTTATTGGTATAGCACCTTTCCCATGCTCAAGGCACTTATATGTCATACAGAGGCTTTCCAGAGTCAGCACAATACTCAATCCTTTCTTTCTTTCTTTCTTTCTTTCTTTCTCATGCTCAAGCCACTTATATGTCATAGAGACTTTCCAAAGTCAGCACAATACTCAATCCTTTCTTTCTTTCTTTCTTTCTTTCTTTCTTTCTCATGCTCAAGTCACTTATATGTCATAGAGACTTTCCAAAGTCAGCACAATACTCAATCCTTTCTTTCTTTCTTTCTTTCTTTCTTTCTTTCTTTCTTTCTTTCTTTTCTTTCTTTCTTATGCTCAAGTCACTTATATGTCATAGAGACTTTCCAGAGTCAGCACAATACTCAATCCTTTCTTTCTTTCTTTCTTTCTTTCTTTCTCATGCTCAAGCCACTTATATGTCATAGAGACTTTCCAGAGTCAGCACAATACTCAATCCTTTCTTTCTTTCTTTCTTTCTTTCGCGAGAGTGGTGAGTGGGCGGAGCTCTGTGAGAAAGTGAGAGTGAGAGCGGGAGAGTTTGAAGGTCTGTGATTTCACTATTTGTTTTTCCTGTTTTTGTTCTTAATTGTTATTCTGTCTCTAACTGTTTATCTTTTTGTTGGATTGGTTTATTCTGAGGAAGGCCAGAATGGCCTCCTCAGGAGGAGTCCGTTTTCGGAACGGTGATTTCAAAAACTCACCAGACAACGTGGAGTGAAGCTTATGCCAGAAACGACCTGTTCTCTGGAAGAATGTGTAATGGCTGTAGGAAATGTAATAGGCTGTGACAATGTTCGTTCAGCCTCAAGAATGAGCAGCGGTGGTAATTTTGTTGCTACAACGGATTTTGTCCACAGATTGGTAGAAAATGGAGTTGTTATAAAGGACACTTTAACCCCCGTAATGCCCCTTACAACTCCAGCAAAAAAGATTACCCTATCTAATGTACCTCCTTTTCTATCTAACGAGACCCTTGAAAGAGAGCTATCTCGCTATGGACAGTTAATCTCGCAGATTAAACGAATACCTTTGGGATGTAAAGCACCCCAGTTGAAGCATGTGATGTCTTTTCGGAGGCAAGTTTTAATGATTTTAAAAAATACAGCGGATGAGTTAAACGTAGCATTGAGATTCCGAGTGGATGGTTACGAATACGTTATCTTTGTCACATCGGAACCGATGAAATGCTTTAAATGTGGCAAAGCTGGTCATGTAGCTAGAGATTGCAAAGATGTTGTTAAAACTGCAGAATTAGGCAAGCAACTGACCCCAGATGAGACCCCCGACCGCCCTGGGGATCAGACAGATGCGGCAGAGACGGCGTCTGCATTTAATAACACAGCGGAAAGTAGCGGCGGGATCGCTGTTGCTCAAAATGAAGACGCTGCTAGCGATCAGACTGCGTTGGTCCAATTGATCAGCGATTCACTTAATGCCGATCCCAAAATGAATAGGGATAATGAAAATCAAGACCTCCCTGTATCAGAGTCTGGAAACACTGTTAATGAGTCGGGTGTTTTGGAGGTATCGGACTCTACTATAGAATCAGTGGTCCCAAGCATATGGGGTGATATGGAAATGGAGTGTGTCGGCTCCGACAGTACTTTCAAAACACCGAAGGCTATTAAAAGACCTTGTGGGACAGACGAGCAAGTTGCTTTTAAAAAAAGAAGCTTTGAAGAGACTGCAGCTGCGGCTGACACTGAAGCGTCCTCGGTTTCAGATTGTGGGGAGGACGGGTATTTAACTGATTCCTCTGTTGTGTCAGAAAGTAGTCAGGACACCACAGAGGATATGGATTCTACAGAATTAGAGCCTTTCTGGTTGAAACAAAGGGAAAAGAGTGGATGTGCAGAATTTTTTTCCGGATGTTAAATTATTTATTTCCTCCGTTAAACGGTTAATGAAGCAACGATCGGGCACTGAGGTTTTTTCAGACAAGGAGGGGTGGAGGCTTCGGAGTATTTTAAGAAAGTTACGTACCACTGCTAATTTAACAACTTGTTAATAATGGCTCAAAAATCTGCATTTCATATATTACTTAATGGTATAGCATTTTTTTGGTTGCATTATCATTTTAACAATGTACGATTTTAAAATTGGGAGTCTTAATGTTGCAGGCTGTAAGAGCCCTCTTAAGATCATGAAAGTGTGCGACTTCCTGAGAGGGAAGCATCTGACAGTGGCTTACCTTCAGGAGACGCACAGTGAAACTGCTCTAGAAATTGAGTGGCAGAAATGCTGGGGAGGAGACGTTTTTTAGTCACGGGTCAACACGCAGCTCTGGTGTTGCCATTGGTATATCTAAACAAGTGTGTCCGACATCGGTGTCTGCCTTCGAAGTGATAAAAGGGCGGATGCTTAAAGTAAAAATTGACTTGGACAACAGCAGGTTGGTTTTTATTAACGTTTATGCACCAACAATTGGCAGTGAAAGAGTGCGCTTTTTTAAATGTCTTGAGCGTACTTTATCAGAGTGTGACCCGGATGAATGTGTGTTTTTAGGTGGGGATTTTAACTGCACCCTTAATGATGCACTGGACAGAAATCATGCAGAGCCCCACCCGCGATCTGCCAGAGAGCTGAAAGCGCTCATTGAGCGATATGAATTGAAGGATGTGTGGAGGGTTCTGAATGGGGGCGACAGGCAGTATACGTGGGCACAGGTGCGTGGTGGCACCCTTTCACTTGCCAGGCTTGATCGGTTTTATACTTTTAACCATCATCTTAACCGTTTTAATTCATGTGTCATTGTGCCAACAAGCCTTTCTGATCATGCATTAGTTACCTGCAATGTTCTTCTTTCATCTTTAAAGTCAAAAAGCTCTCATTGGCATTTTAATGAGCTTTTATGTCAGGACTCCCATTTTAAAAATTGTTTTAGGTACTTTTGGACACAGTGGCGGGAAAGGATATGTCAGTTCTCTTCTCTGAGTCAGTGGTGGGATGTTGGTAAAGTGCAGATTCGCCAGTTCTGTCAGCAGTATACTCTGAATGTCACAAGGAGTTTGAATGATTCTATGAAAGCACTGGAGGAAGAGATAGCAGCACTCCAGCAGGACTTGGACTCCTCTAAGGGCAGTGAGAACCTGGACATGATAAAAGTGAGAAAGGCTGCCCTCGCACAACTGACTGATTATAAAGTACAAGGTGCTTTGGTTAGAGCCCGTTTTCAAGTGGAAACTGAGTGTGATGCTCCAACCAAGTACTTTTTTGGGCTGGAAAGAAAACAGGGCCAAAGCAGAATGATTCATTGTTTACATGACCCCTCTGGAAGTGAGATGAGAAGCTCTTCTCAAATTAGGGCATTTGCCGTTGATTTTTATTCTAAGCTTTTCTCATCTGAGCTGATGGAACAGGACCCTGCTTGTTCGGGTTTTACTAAGGGACTGCCGAGGTGCCAGTGGAGGAGTTACCAGCCTTACAGAGAGGACTTACCCTTGAAGAACTCTCGCGGGCATTGGCAAGTTTAAACACCGGGAAAGCTCCAGGTATTGATGGACTTACTGTGAATTCTACAGGCTGTTTTGGGAGTTCATCGGACCAGACCTACTTGCGGTTCTTCAAGAGTGTTTAGATAAAGGTCTCCTCCCTTGAGCTGTAGAAGAGCTGTTGTTGCCCTCATTCCAAAAAAAGGAGATCTCTGTAATATTAAGAACTGGAGGCCAGTAGCCTTGCTTTGTACTGACTATAAAATATTTTCTAAAGTGTTGGCTACGAGAATGAAGGAGGTGTTGGGTCATGTCATTCACCCTGATCAGAGTTACTGTGTACCAAACAGGTCCATATATGACAACATCTTTTTTATCAGAGATACATTTGAAATCTGCAAATTGTTTGGTCTACATGGTGGTCTAATTTCCTTGGACCAGGAGAAGGCTTTTGATCGGGTGGAGCATCAGTACCTTTGGCAGTACTAATGGGATTTGGTTTCCCACCCTGCTTTGTTTCCATGGTTCGGTGCTCTATAGTGACATTCAGGGTGTACTGAAAATTAATGGTGGGCTGAGCTCCGTTTAAAGTAGATAGAGGGATTAGACAGGGTTGCTCTTTATCTGGCATGTTGTATGCCCTGGCTATAGAACCCCTGCTGATCAAATTAAGGAAAGTGGTGGGTGGACTGACTGTTCCTGAGTGTTCAGTGCCTTTGAAGGTCTCAGCATATGCAGATGATCTCGTAGTATTAGTTGGAACACAACAAGATGTGGATGGGCTGGTGTCTGTGCTGGATGAGTTCCAAAAAGAATCATCAGCTAAAGTCAATTGGACCAAGAGCTCTGCAGTACTATTGGGTAACTGGATGGGTCCTTTTCTTTCATTGCCTTCTGGACTGAAATGGACAAGAGATGGTATTAAATACCTGGGATTACATCTAGGAGGCATAAACAGTGACAGTAAGAATTGGGAAGGCGTTACAGAAAAGGTCAGAAACCGTTTACAACGCTGGAGATGGCTACTTCCCCAACTGTCTTATAGAGGACGGACGCTGATCATAAACAACCTTGTCATCTTCTCTCTGGCACAGGTTGGCATGCCTGGAACCCCCACCTGACCTGATTACTGAAGTGCAAAGAGAGTTGATTATTTTTTTTTGGAATGGGAAGCATTGGCTGTACCGAGGTATTTTGCATCTACCCAGGAGTGCAGGAGGACAAGGACTGGTGGACATTTTTAGCAGAAAAAATGCGTTCAGACTGCAAACTCTGCAAAACTGCTTTATGGTCATATGGCTGTGTCCTGGAAGCCACTAGCGTGTGCTCTCCTGCGCCAAGTTGGCAACCTGAAATTGGACCGCGCGCTTTTCTTAATGGACAGTGCTTCCTTCCCCATAGGTAATGTTTCAGATTTTTATCAAGTATATTGAGAATCTGGCAACAGTTGGATTGTCGCATTGAGGAAAGATCCTTAAATTTATATTGGACTTTAGAATTGCCAGTTGTCTCTATATGGCTGTAGAGTCAACATCTCTGAAACAACGCCTGATCAGAGCTGGTATTCTACAAATTAAACATTTGATTCAACCACAGCTACTCAGTTGGCTGAGCGCAGAGTCAGTGGCTGCAGCTTTAGGTCTGAATTCAGGCACAGCAGAAAGATTTTTGCGGCAGATTTTTTTGAATATACCTTCAGCTGCTAAGGATTTATTGAAAGACTTTTTTAATGCTACAGATTACCCAGAGCCTTTGTCTGCATTTCCAAATTTGTTAATTAATGCCAATGAGAACTTGATGGGGGAAAATGGCAGGAGAAGAACTAAATATCTTCCTTTTGACTCTGCAGAAGGGAAGGAGCTCTATAAAGTGTGTGTCCAAGCTCGATATCAGCCCCAACTATGCAGATACCCGGATACACCCTGGAGGGATAAATTGGGAGGGGTAGAGGGTGTCGGCCCCATTTGGGAGAGTCTGTACAGTCCACCATTGAATAAGAGAACTGGCGATCTGCAATGGAGAATTGTTCATGGGATTGTGGCAGTTAACTCTTTTTTGTCCTTAATTAACCCCAACATCTCAGAGCTGTGTCCTTTTGCCAACAGAGAGAGACTGTTTTTCACTGTTTTCTTTACTGTTTTAGGATTCAACCTCTTTTATCTGTACTTGACAGTGTCTTTAATGTTTTGGGTGTTTATTTTACCAATCAGATTTTTATATATGGTTTGGCTAATGTGAAAGCAAAAAAGAATGTTGGCAGATTAGCAAATTTTTTATTGGGACAGGCTAAGCTTGCCATTTATATCACGAGGAAGGAAAAAATTAAGAGTGACAGGGAGTCTGACTTGGTGGGTTTCTTTAAAGCACAATTAAAAATAAGAATTTTATTAGATTTCAAGTTTTATACAATGACCCATAATTTGCATACATTTATAAAACAGTGGTGTGCAATGAATGCAATTTGTAAAATTGTTAATGACGAGTGTGTTTTGTTTTGTGAATTAACTATTAGGATACTACAGCAAAATACGCATTCATAGGTTACATAGGATGTTCTTTTTTATTGATGGTTTGTTGATTTTGTAATGATGTTTGAATGTTTAATAAAAGGTATTTTAAAACTCAAAAAACTCTTTCTTTCTTTCTTTCTTTCTTTCTTTCTTTCTTTCTTTCTTTCTTTCTTTCTTTCTTTCTTTCTTTCTTTCTTTCTCATGCTCAAGTCACTTATATGTCATAGAGACTTTCCAAAGTCAGCACAATACTCAATCCTTTCTTTCTTTCTTTCTTTCTTTCTTTCTTTCTTTCTTTTTCTTTACTCCAGCTCCCCAAGTCAAATGAGTCGGACCTCAGAGCACTTCCACTGCCACAACAGTGCACTAAGGAAACATGTCAGTTTGTCCATTATGTCTGTCACCATCACACACCTTATGTTATTTTCACAGTAAATTATTAAGTTATTAAAAAGGTCAAATTAATCTGCCATTCCATAACCTTCTTAATTCACTTCAGGGGCATAAAGACCAAAACTGAAAGTCAAGAGTCGCTATTTTGACCTTTTGAATTTCACATTTCCCCCCAGTGCAACTAGAACGTGCCCTCAGTGGTCCAAGGCCTTTTAAACAACACTGATTACTGCCTCCCGTCTCCTGAGTCCTGGCTTCGAGTGCTTGCTGTGTGCACTTTGCATGTTCTCTCCACACCTGCATGGGTTCTCTCCTGATGCTTTAGTTTTCCTTCCACATCCTAAAGGACTAATCCAATTCTAGGTTTATAGGGTGACGTGCTGTGCTACCTGTTTGTGGTCTGGTGGTAAGGAAGCAGTCCCGAGTAGGGAGAAATGTCTGACCACCCCAGTAACCCCATTTAATTATAGTGCACACTGAAAGAAATAAAAAGCAAAACGAGTGTGTGATGCACAACAAGATGCTAATTCAAAATCGGCCAACAGTACTTTTGGCTCCCTTTTTGTATCTTGGCTTTGTCGACAAAGAGTCGCCACTTTTTATGGGGGAGTGTGTGGAAAGGGTGGGGTTTTTGCTGTGGAAGTGATGGCTGGGTAAGAGTGCCCTCACTGGGTGTCTTCTCTGGGCTGTGGGAAAAGGAGCGGACACCTTTAGTGACAACACCCTCTCTTGTCCTGGAAGAGTACCATTTTGTAATGCACGTAGTAATACAATGCATTGCATTTGTCATTTCAACAAATGGTGCATCACAAACATTTGTTGTAATAAAAGTATAGATGTATGTGATACACCATCTGTTGAAATGACAAATGCAAAACACATGTCTCCATTATATATCATTTGGTATGGGATTCGAAAGCAATTTTAATGTTTATGAAGCACCATCTGTTGAAATGACAAATGCAACTCACATGTCTCCATTATATGTCATTTGGTATAATAATACATTTTATTTATATAGTGCCTTTCGGGATTTGAAACAGTGTGCCATCTGTTGGAATGAGAAATGCATTGCATTGTATTACTAAAAATATTTGTGATGAGCCGTCTTTTAGAATGATTAGATATCATTTGTTATGGCATTTGTAAAAGCAGAGTTAATGGTTGTGATGTGCCATCTGTTGGAATGACAGACATACAGTATCACAACCAAATGGACACACAGAGACACTTGTCCTTTTATTAAGGTATCTTGTCTCATTTTTGACCCAGCATGAGGTAGGGTTGCTGTGTCCTGTGATGGACTGGTGCTGCTGGGACAGAGTCTGGCCACTACTACCTTCCTGAACTGGGTTTGTCAAGTGTCAATATTATCTTGCATCCAGACATTCAAGGTACCCAATTCAGCAATCTTTAAAAATAAAATCAAAACAAGCCTAAGGTATGACATTCAGCCTCTCATTTATTTTCCAGATCTCATTATTGGAGCACATCTGAGCGTGTGGAGTGCACCGCACAAGCACACAGACCAGGGCCGTCATTAGCTTTAGCGGTTTTAGCCCCTCTGATAATCCCGCTAGTTCTACAAAGGGAGGGGGATTCCCCTTGGATTTTTAAAACGTTTAAAGGCAGGCAGCTTGGTCCATTGCATTCGGCTGGGGGACTTTGCATATTTGCCGTGTGCCACTAAGGTGTTCCTGTAGAGGTTTACACAAGTCATGCCGCTGAAGAAGGGTCGGGCTGGGGCTGGCTGCTAAACATCATGGGACGTTATTGTCCTTGAAGAAAAGCCGCCCTTACAGGATGCCTGTATGAGTTGCCAGTGTATCACCGAGGACATTCACACTCCTTCATGTTGTGCCCGTTTCAGAGTCGTCGGCTCACCTAACCTGCACATCATTGGCATCGGGGAGGAATCTGAAGCACCAGGAGAAGAACATACGAGGACATAGGAAGGGAGAAAATGACAATGGCCCAGACGGTAACTGAACCCAGATCCCCGGAGCTATGAGGCTACACCAATAAACACTACACCACCCTGCTTCACACATACAGTATGACTCAGTAGAACCTTAATATTTTTACAGTTATTTAATTCAGTTTAATAGTGTATGGAAATGATTATAATGTGTATAATTCTAAAGGTTTAATTGAAGGCAAAAAATCTTATAAAACCATAATTGCTGTAATTTAACAGTTTAAGGTGAACTTATGTGAAAATATTAAAAGTTAACTTCCTGAAGCAAAAAAAAACGGTTGGTGGGCAGCGTGCCAATATCGTTAAACTTTTAAAGAGCAATAGAAATGAGCGTCTCTAAAAAGAAATACTGGCTCCGTACGCGTGAGTGGGGCGTTACAAAGCAAATCTCTTGAGCGTGAGTGGCACCCTAACCAGGGTTGGACCCCACTTTGCTGTCCTTCTTGTGACACTCCAATGGATAACACTAAAGCCCACTTGACTCGACAAGCTGCTTAAAAGACGGATGGATTCAATATTGTGATGCTGTATTGTCAAGCTAATAAATAATACAGTTACTGTATATACTCGCGTACAAGTCGGGTCTTGAAACCTGAAAAATCGATCATAAAATCGGACCTGAATGAACAAAGTTATCCAACACCAGCCAGAACTGTGTGAAAAAGTGATTGCCCCCCAGTTACTGTAAATACAGTGGGATGCAAAAGTTTGGGCAACCTTGTTAATAGTCATTATTTTCCTGTATAAATCGTTGGTTGTTACGATAAAAAATGTCAGTTAAATATTATATCATATAGGAGACACCCATCCATCCATCCATTTTCTAACCCGCTGAATCCGAATAGGGTCACGGGGGTCTGCTGGAGCCAATCCCAGCCAACACAGGGCACAAGGCAGGAACCAATCCTGGGCAAGGTGCCAACCCACCGCAGATATAGGAGACACACACAGTGATATTTGAGAAGTGAAATGAAGTTTATTGGATTTACAGAAAGTGTGCAATAATTGTTCAAACAAAATCAGGCAGGTGCATAAATTTGGGCACCACAAAAAAGAAATGAAATCAATATTTAGTAGATCCGCCTTTTGCAGAAATTACAGCCTCTAAACGCTTCCTGTAGGTTCCAATGAGAGTCTGGATTGTGGTTGAAGGTATTTTGGACCATTCCTCTTTACAAAACATCTCTAGTTCATTCAGGTTTGATGGCTTCCGAGCATGGACAGCTCTCTTTAACTCACACCACAGATTTTCAATTATATTCAGGTCTGGGGACTGAGATGGCCATTCCAGAACGTTGTACTTGTTCCTCTGCATGAATGCCTTAGTGGATTTTGAGCAGTGTTTCGGGTCATTGTCTTGTTGAAAGATCCAGCCCGGCGCAGCTTCAGCTTTGTCACTGATTCCTGGACATTGGTCTCCAGAATCTGCTGATACTGAGTGGAATCCATGCGTCCCTCAACTTTGACAAGATTCCCAGTCCCTGCACTGGCCACACAGCCCCACAGCATGATGGAACCACCACCATATTTGACTGTAGGTAGCAGGTGTTTTTCTTGGAATGCTGTGTTCTTTTTCCTCCATGCATAACGCCCTTGTTATGCCCAAATAACTCAATTTTAGTTTCATCAGTCCACAGCACCTTATTCCAAAATGAAGCTGGCTTGTCCAAATGTGCTTGAGCAGACCTCAAGCGGCTCTGTTTGTGCTTCCTCTGCATCACTCTCGCATACAGCATCTCCTTGTGTAAAGTCGCCAATGGTTGAACGATGCACAGTGACTCCATCTGCTGCAAGATGATGTTGTAGGTCTTTGGTGCTGGTCTGTGGGTTGACTCTGACTGTTCTCACCATTCGTCTCTTCTGTCTATCCAAATCTTTCTTGGTCTGCCACTTGAGCCTTAACTTGAACTGAGCCTGTGGTCTTCCATTTCCTCAATATGTTCCTAACTGTGGAAACAGACAGCTTCAATCTCTGGGACAGCTTTCTGTATCCTTCCCCTAAACCATGATGGTGAACAATCTTTGTCTTCAGGTCATTTGAGAGTTGTTTTGTGACCCCCATGTTGCTACTCTTCAGAGAAAATTAAAGGAGGAGGGAAACTTACAATTGACCCCCTTAAATACTCTCATTTCTCATTCTAGGATTCACCTGTGTATGTAGGTCAGGGGTCACTGAGCTTACCAAGCCAATTTGAGTTCCAATAATTAGTTCTAAACGTTTTGGAACAATAAAATGACAACGGTGCCCAAATTTATACACCTGCCTGATTTTGTTTGAACAATTATTGCACACTTTCTGTAAATCCAATAAACTTCATTTCACTTCTCAAATATCACTGTGTGTGTCTCCTATATGATATATTTAACTGACATTTTTTATCGTTACAACCAATGATTTATACAGGAAAATAATGACTATTAACAAGGTTGCCCAAACTTTTGCATCCCACTGTATGTGATGCCCTGTGGTACCCACAGCCTTGGCATCACCCTTTTCCCAGGGTATCGATAGTCATAACTGAGATGGACTAGTGCAATGAGGACACAAACAAGCAAGACTGGTGCAAACGCGCTTTTCTTCCACATCAAAATGCAGTGTCCAATAAATAAAGAGCAATGCGGTCTTCTTCCAAAAATAAATAACCAATAAATAATTCAATAAAAACAAGTGGGGGATAAAATCACCAAATAAATAAGTAAACCCAGGGTTAAAAACAAGTCTAAAAGTTTAGATTGGACTTTTCCAGACTGTCTCCTTCCTGCTCACCCACTGGGTCCCCGAGGTGGGGCAGAGATGCCAGCAAGTGGGCCGCTTGTCCCAGACACCTCAGTCGGTCACCACCTGGATGCTCACAGCCAGACTCCTCCGTACCGTCACCTGTCTTTGGTGTGGCAGTACGCCTGGTGCAGTCGAATAGGAGCCCATTCCCCTCGCCCCGTGACCGCCACTCTCACCAACTGCCTTTCTACCCTGAATTTCTCCCGTCTCTGTTTCTTTCCTTTCTAGATGCGTGTTTTACTTAACCACTTGCAGAGCAAGAATGGGGGCCAGCCGAGCTGATCACGGTTACGCTACTTCATTTGATTTCAATTCCCCGCAGCCCTGGAAGTGTCAGCTTTATAGCTGGGGTTGCTGGAAGGAGAAAAGAAGCTGTAAGACTGCCCTGACTCTTGAGTAAAACTGGGAGAGACGTGCAACAGTCAAATCAAACACAAGTAAAATAAAAAAACACTTATGAAAGTTCAGGGGCGTAACACTGCAGACACAGAGGGGGAAAACAATACTGAGTGGGCGCTGTTACCTTCTGGGTGCCGTTTATGAAAGTAACACTCTGCACACTCTTTATACCAGGGGGCATACGCTCTTTAAAGTCTGCAGTATAAACACAAAGGGGCACCATTTGTGCTACCGAAGACAAGGGGGGGATGGTCATCAGACTCTGAGCAGACTGAGTGGGTGCCATTTATGAAAGGAAACGTGAGCATGCTCCTGACATTGTGCCCCCCACAGGTCATCGAAGTCTAATAATACCAACTACAGTACCTTCTTAGGAATTTGACAGGAAATGTCCTCCCGAATGTTCTTTGCCTGGCACTGGGTTGACAGCTAGTAACAACTCAAACTAAGGCCAGTTTTAAGATAAGTATTGACACACACGTGAGGCAGTCAAAGGGCTTAATGGAAGGTAAGATGTCAGCTCAAGGGGTAATAAAGTCCACTAAGCTCTCTTCTTCCTCTGCAGATGCACAGAAGGGAAACCCATGTAAACTAACACCAACTTCTGCCCCACTGTCCAGACCATGCCCTCTTACTGACCTCCTGTCTGGACCACACCCACTTACTGACCTCACTTCCACCCTCCTGTCTAGACCACACCCTCTTACTGACCTCACTTCTGCCCTCCTGTCTGGACCACGCCCTCTTACTGACCTCACTTCCACCCTCTTTCCAGACCACGCCCTCTTACTGACCTCACTTCTGCCCTCCTGTCCAGATCACACCCTCTTACTGACCTCACTTCCGCCCTTCTGTCCAGACCACGCCCTCTTACTGACCTCACTTCTGACCTCCTTGCCCTCCTGTTCAGACCACGCCCTCTCACTGACCTCACTACTGCCCTCCTGCCCAGACCACACCCTCTTACTGACCTCACTTCCGCCCTTCTGTCCGGACCACACCCTCTTACTGACCTCACTTCCGCCCTTCTGTCCAGACCACGCCCTCTTACTGACCTCACTTCTGCCCTTCTGTCCAGACCACGCCCTCTTACTGACCTCACTTCCACCCTCCTGTCCAGACCACATCCTCTTAATGACCTCACTTCTGCCCTCCTGTCCAGGCCACGCCCTCTTACTGACCTCACTTCTGCCTTTGCCCGCACAGACCCGCCTCTTCATCTACAACAACTCTAAACGCCCGCACCTTCCTTCCTCAGTTAGTCTATTTGGCACTCAGTCTTTTGTGATTACGCTACGCGAATGTTTTCTAATTGCCTGATATTGAAACCCCAAACCTTTTTCTCTCCCCTGTCTTTTCATTACAGTAGCCGACGGTGAAGACAGGCAGTCAGCCTCATAAGAGCCATGATTAGGAAAAACGCCTTCAGCTCACGGAGGTCCAAGAACTGAAATGACCCTCAGTGCGGTGCTAATGCCAGGCACTGGCGCCTCTTCAACACACGGCCTGTCAGTAGGCTGCACAAGACTTACCTTGACATCAGGAACGTGGGCGAGACAATAATATTATGACTGATGGCTGACAAAATAAGAAGTCGCTTGTCCGGGGAATGTGAGAACAACCTTTTTTTTAGTTAATATGCAGGCAATACAGATAATCCGAGAGGTTCCTTCAGCGTGTCGAGGCCTAATGAGTTGTGCGTCAGTGTGGATGACAGCCTACAGAGCTGCCAGGGCTGCTAGGTGCTTAAAATAGAGCCGGGATTAGTTGTATGTTGATGCTTGATAAGAAATATAATAGCAAAATGGATTAAGGCCAGACTGGATGAGATGGATGAACCCCACGTGATAAAAATCTGCAAACTCTGCCAGAAGATTACAACACTTTTTCTGGCTGAAAGAAACGTAATTAGTAAATAAATAAATAAAATCAATTAAGAGTAATTAGGCTATAAAATGCACTGGATATAAAGTGGTCTTGAATGAACGAGGTTAGAAGTCTGAAAATGAGCCAGACTGAGCTGGAACTGTTAGAAAACAATAATTATAAACTTTAGCTCAGATGGTTTGTCTTACAAAATCTTACAGTCATGGGATGTTTTTTATAGAAATGAATGTTTCATTGTTGGGCGCCAGCCAGGTGGCACAGCAGATAGCCGTCGTACTGCAAAGCATGTGGACTCTCGGGTTCAGCTGCCCATTGGATGCCAGGCAGGTGGCACAGCAGATAGCCGTCGTACTCCCAAGCATGTGGACTCTCGGGTTCAGCTGCCCATTGGGTGCCAGCCAGGTGGCACAGCAGATAGCCGTCATACTCCAAAGCATGTGGACTCTCGGGTTCAGCTGCCCATTGGGTGCCAGGCAGATGGCACAGCAGATAGCCGTCGTACTCCAAAGCATGTGGACTCTCGGGTTCAGTTGCCTGTTGGGACTGACTGAGTCATAATACAGTGGGTTGAAAAAGTATTCAACCCCTTCTGGAAAGCCACTGTATTCCTTGCAGGAATCCGTGGTGCTGAGGGGGGCTGCCCTCTAGCGTCCCGGGGAAGGTAGTGTCTTGTGGATGCTCTCTTCCCCAGTCCTACCATCCTGCTGGCCAGGGCCATCTTAACAGCATTATAGGCCCCCCGGTCAAAGTGCACTGGGACCCCTGCCCACCTACACAACCACAACATGCAGAGATTAGCATGGGGGCCCCGGACAACTGCCCAGCATGTCCATGTGTTAAGATGGCCCTGCTGCTGGCATCCCGACCCGGGTAATGACCATGGCTGCCCATCACACACATGTAATGTGGTCTTTGCACACATGACACGTGTTTAAATGTTTAGCTGGGATCTTTGAAGGAGACTTTTCAGCCATTTAAATTTTATCCATCATTTATCCGTCATTCGTTATGATGTTTTTTTGGAATTATTAAGTGGATAGGACTGGCGAGCTTTGTTGGGCTGAATGGCCTGTTCTCATCTAGACTGTTCTAATGGCCACAAGCTTGCTGTTGCTGTTGGACCAACTGGCAGATTTATAAAACTTGTGGACGCACAAAAGGAGAAGCGAAAGGTGGGAAGCATAAAGGTGGAAAGCTAAATTCCACAAAGCGTCAGGGTGTTGTGGGTGTGCGCCCAGCAAAGGGCTTTTTACCAAGAACACCCTGCTACTTGAAATGATGGGGTATCTGCGAGTCAAAATGGCCAAGGTGGGACCAGCCCTTGAATGAAAAGATTGAGTATCCATGAGTCAAAATGACCAAAGTGACCCCTCAAGCAGAAGCTTGATGAAATGATCAGGTATCCACGAGTTGACATGACACTCCTCAGGTCAATGAAAAGATCTCTGAGTGAGTCGAAATGACCAAGGTGGGACCAAAACCCCACCCCCAGTGAAAAGAATGAGTATCTGCCAGTTGAAATGACCAAAGTGACACCCTGCCAGTCCCTGCTCAATTAAATGATGGAGTATCTGCAAGTCAAAACGGCCAAGCTGGGACTACACCCCTAGCGAAAAGACTGAGTATCTGCAAGTCAAAATAATCAAGGTGAAGAGTCCCCGCTAAACGAAATGATGGAGTTTCTGCATGTCAGAATGCCCAAGGTGGGACCACTTCCCAGGTCCATGAAAAGATCAAGTATATGTGAGTTGAAATGCACAAGGTGGGACCACCCTTACTGCTCAATGAACAGACTGAGTATTCACATGTCCAAATGTCCAAAGTGATCCCACATCCCTGCTTGATGAAATGATCAGGTACCCATGAGCTAACATGCCTAAGGTGTGACCACTCCTCAGGTCAATGAAAAGATCTCTGAGTGAGTCGAAACGACCAAGGTGGGACCACCCCCCCAATGAAAAGAATGAGTATCTGCAAGTCAAAATGACCAAGGTGGGACTATCCCCCCTACCCCAATGAAAACAATGAGTATCTGCCAGTTGAAATGACCAAAGTGACCCCCCCGCAAGTCCCTGCTCAATGAAATGATGGAGTGTCTGCATGTCAAAATGCCCAAGGTGGGACCACTTCCCAGGTCCATGAAAAGATCAAGTATATGTGAGTGGAAATGCACAAGGTGGGACCACCCCTACCGCTCAATGAAAAGACTGAGTATTCATGAGTCAAAATGTCCAAAGTGACACCCCTTCCCTGTTTGATGAAATGATCAGGTACCCATGAGCTGAAATGCCTAAGGTGTGACCACTTCTCAGGTCAATGAAAAGATCTTTGAGCAAGTCGAAACAACCAAGATGGGACCACCCTCCAATGAAAAGAATGAGTATCTACAAGTCGAAATGATCAAGGTGCCCCCCACCCCCAAGTCTCTGCTTAATGAAATGATGGAGTATCTGCAAGTCAAAATGTCCAAGGTGGCACCCCATCCCTGCTTGATGAAATGATCAGGTACCCATGAGTTGACATGCCTAAGGTGTGACCACTCCTCAGATCTTTGAGTGAGTTGAAATGACCAAGGTGGGACCCCCCAGGGCGAAAAGTCTGAGTATCTACGAGTCAAAATGATCAAGGTTCCTGACCCCCAAACCCCCAAAGTCTCCGCTCAATGAAATGATGGAGTATCTGCAAGTCAAACTGTCCAAGGTGGCACCACTTCCCAGGTCCATGAAAAGATCAAGTATCTGTGAGTCGAAATGACCAAGGTGGGACCACCCCTACTGCTCAATGAAAAGATGGAATATCCACAAGTCAAAATGAACCCCCATCCCATTGAGAACTTGTGGTCAATCCTCAAGAGGTAGGTGGGCAAACAAAAACCCACCAATTCTGACAAACTCCAAGCATTGATTATGCAAGAATGGGCTGCTGCCATCAGTCAGGATTTGGCCCAGAAGTTGATTGCCAGCCTACCAGGATGAATTGCAGAGGTCTTGAAAAAGAAAGAAGGACCAACACTGCAAATATGGACTCATTGCATAAACTTCATGTCATTGTCAGTAAAAGCTTTTGAAACTCATGAACTGATTGTAATTCTACTACAATATACCAGAGAAACATCTGACAAAAAGATCTAAAAACACTGAAGTAGCGCACTTTGTGAAGACCAACACTCGGGTCATTCTCAGAACTTTTGGTAATGACTGGATTACATGTCTGCCTCTCTGTGTCTGATGTTTTTGCCATCCCATAATGATTTATTTTTGGGTTAAAGAAAAGGAAGGATTTGTCAGAGTTACAAAATGGTAACTCGATTTATGGCTCCAGCATGTTTAGAAGTTGGTCACCTCTGTACTGGGAGTGCATGGCAGCAGCTGGCACATAAACAATCAGAGTGTCAAAAACGTTTAAAATCTTCCATTACAAAAAAAAAAAAAAATTCTTGAAAAAAAGAGAAAAAGCCGGTGAGCATGCAAAGCAAAGAGATTGAGGGGTAGAAAAAAAAGTTTCTGTTTCCCGGGGCTGCTTGGAAAAATGGAACAAGCAAGCTCGATGAAAGCATCTTGGCTTTTGTGTCATTCTACCTGGCATCATCACTACCTGGCAACATTTTTATATGCGGCTTTCAAAACAACACTGCGCTGTTGGAAAAAAAATATAAAGCAAAAGCAACCATTCTCAGTTTTTCAAATGGCAACGAGCGCCACATCACAAGCAGCATGAAACGGGGGGTTGTTTTGTACGTCGCCAAGCTAAAAATGGAAAGTTCTTGCGTAAAGTGAAATGCTCTCCTTGGCAATAAGAATGGATGGGTAATGTACAACGTTTGTTTAAAGAAGTGCTTTCATTTCAAGACTGCTTTGTCTGTGCTATGTTCCCTGCCTTGAGTTTGCATGTTTTTCTGGTGGCTTTACTTGGCGTGCTTCAGTTTCCTTTCAAAGTCATGTAGGATGTGGGGTTTTGTTACGTTATATTGACCCTGCTACTGTATGTGTTGCTCGTATTCACCCTGCGATGTGCTGGCGCCCCATTCAGGATTTACTCCTGCCTCGCACACGATGCTTGCTGGGATGGGTTCATTAATTTATGATGGGGTTTGAGAAAATCTAGTAAATTAAACATTCATTTTAAGATGAAGTTTAGTTTGCGACATTCTACTGTCAAAATAAAATACGAGAATAAAGTGGAAATGTCGACTTTAATCTCGACATAAATGGCGAGAATAAAGTGGAAATGTCGAGAATAAAGTCAACATGTCGACTTTTTTTTTTAATTTTTTTTCCTTCACTGTGTCCGTATTTTTTTTTTCCTGTGGCCCTAATACGCTTCCGTACATTTTTGCACTGTGTAGTGATGGGAAGTTCGGATCATTTTACTGACTCGGATCTTTGAGTCTCGTTCAGCAAAATGAACGAATCATTTTTTGAGTCATTTCGTTCAATTCTCTTTCCGGCTCAGACTGCATACTAGGTTAAGCTTATGGGGATGTCACGTGATGAACGAACGACTCGAAAAACCCGAAGACTCGAGATGAACTAATCAATTCTGTTTCCGGCTCAGACTGCATACTTGGTTAAGCTTATGGGGCTGTCACGTGATGAACGAACGACTCGAACCCAATGACTCGAGAGATGAACTAATCAATTCTGTTTCCGGCTCAGACTGCATACTAGGTTAAGCTTATGGGGCTGTCACATGATGAACGAACGACTCGAACCCGAAGACTCGAGAGATGAACTAATCAATTCTGTTTCCGACTCAGACTGCATTGGTTAAGCTTATGGGGCTGTCACGTGATGAGCGAGCGACTCGAAAAACCCGAAGACTCGAAACAGGTGAATCAATTCCAATACTGAAACTATAGGAAGTTGCGCAAATGCGCATGCGCGACTGAACGAATCACTCCCACGAGACGACTCGTTCTTCTCGAGTCACATTAAAGATTCGTTCAAAATGAACGAATCGTTCAAGAACGACCCATCACTAGCACTGTGGAGGAAGTCAAAGAAAAAATTGCTGCAGGCATCGGACAATGTTCCTTTTCAGCGATTCCAAAAATGTCTCCACCAGTAGGGAAAACCGTTGGGACAAGTGCATTCATTCACGTGGAGAGCACTTTGGAGGAGGCTAAAGTTTCAGTAAGTAACACCTTTTTTTTTTTTCAATTCCGGTTATTTTTGAGTACCCCCTCGTATTCACTGGGAAAGGGTCGCATACAGTTTGCAAAGTGTCTCACAATGGGTCGCCACAGGCAGTTTAAGCAATTGCCATTGGTCCACCATTAAAGAGCCCCAAACCCCACCAAATATGACTGTCAATGTTGATTCTTGAAGGGGGAACCCTCCCTACCCATGACTGTTGGCAGCAAATCTCCAAGGGGACCCCCTCTCTGCCTTGGTCTCTTAGTCATCATGGACTGGGTTTCGAAGACACTAATTAAAATTGGGTTGCGAGAAAAATAAAAAGTTTAAAAACCACTGCAGCAGACGAAAGCATCTGTTAAAGACCTGTACTATGGACTTCAAATCCTCTCCTGGACGTCTGCACGCTCTCCTCATGGCTGTAAGGGTTCTCCTGCTTTTCTTCCCACATCTCCAAAGACGTTGGCTCAATATGAGTGTGGTTGTGTGCACGAGGGGCTCATGTGATGGACTGCCGCACTGTCCAAGCTTGCTGTCTGCTTTATGTCCAGCTCATCAGGGATTCTGGGGGCATCTCACCAGTCCTTATGCCAGCAAGTAGTTTAGAAAGGAAGCAGAAGATAAGATGTGGAGAAGAAAAACAGCCAAATTTGGCAGGTTACAGTCAAGAGTCCTCATTCAAGAGTCATTGGTCACGAGCCCTGTCTTCAATTTAAAATGTCCTCCTGATGAGGCTTTAGGTTTCCTGTTCATAGTGTGTGCAGATCATTCTGGAAGCATTTATTGAACGATATAATAGCCAAAACATGTGTATTTTTTTACATTTTGAGCCTGCATCTGGATAACTGTGATATGAGTAACGTGAGAGGTCCTTTTTTTTGCCATTTGTTCAGTTTCATGTGCCACTGTAGAGCATTGGGCACAATTGCCTTCCATTATGTCATAAACATTTTTTCTCTCCGTTCTGCATGAAGATTCAAATTTATTCTTGGATATCACTACAAAGTGCATTGGGTCACAAACGTATTCCTTTATGTCCAATGTGCCTTTCTAATCTCTTTGTATTTCTGCACATGTCCCGGTACCACCAATCTGGTGGGGTGATGTGGCGTCATCTTTACTGTTTGTTAATGGTAACTTCAACCTCAAAGGAACAATCACTTAAAAATCTTTTCTGCTGCAAAGCAGTCGCATTTCTTTTTCACGCCTATCACGTATCTAATTCTAGTCTGTGGGATGAGGGGGAAAAAAATCGGGGTACCCTGAGAAAACCCCACACAGATAACAGGAGATACTGCACAGTCCACATGGGCAGGGACTGGTCTGGGATTCAAACCCCAGACTCCGTAGCCATGAGGCAGCAGTGCTCACCTCTCTTTTTATTGTTTTGTCTGCTCGTCGTAAAATTCATATCACCTTGGTGCTTTGATAATTAAACACAGAAGAACAAAAAAAAGAAACAGAGGCTCTGTTACAAATGCGATGGCCGCCATCTGGCTAATTCACCATCCATTGATTCTGTATTAGGCTTGTCAGTGCAACGCCATTAAGAGTAACAGTAGCAGAAAGAAAAACACAGTTCTGTCACACTCATTAACTATAGAGTCCTATTTCACGAAGACCTCTAGTGACTCTTGATCTATAGCTGGGGTGAGGTTTCTACCGTACATGAGCTCCATGAATTCCTCCATTTGCTCGATCCTCTTTTACGTTGTTTCCACCTTCATGTAAACTTTATGTAAATCCACTGACATGTCCATTCTTTGGGAGATGTTTGTTCTTGCAGCAGGCACTCCAGTTTTTCTCTCAGATTCAAAACTTAGGCAGGGTGCCAGCCCACTGCAGGGCACACACACACCCACAGGAGAATTTAGGATCGCCAATGCACCTAACCTGCATGTCTTTGGACTGTGGGAGGAAACCCACGTAGACTCGGGGAGAACATTCAAACTCAACGCAGGGAGGAGCCGGGAAGCGAACCCGGGTCTCCTAACTGTGAGGCAGCAGCGCTACCCAATGTGCCAACGTGGTGCCCATTTTAAGATATCATGAAATTAATTTTAAGATATCTAAAAATGTATTTTAAATAGATCATACAACAGTGAATTTTCAGTTATCTTAAAATAGACAGGAAGTCCCATTGAAAGAATAGGAAATTTTACAGGAAGTGATTTTCAGAGATCTAAAATGCATGTCACACTGTTATAGAAAAACACGGTGACTGAGCTGATCTTGGTAATGACAGGCCAGCCAACGTCACAAGTCATTAAGTAATTCAGACTTGCCGAATGCAGTTGCTGATCTAGCCGCTAAACCACGTCAGCTTATATGATTGAAAAATCGCTGGGCATGTGAAATTACGTTAAATGGCTACCACGACTCAAAATGGTGCTGACCAGAAGTACATAAAGTAACGACAAGCCATTTTACAATTCATAATGATGTCAGGAGCCTGAGTATCATCTTTGAGTTGTCACCAAGTTTTGACAAAAAGATCTCCACGGTGGTAAAGTCCAGATTTTACCAACTGAGGTAAATCTCAACATTAAAATCCTTTCTTCCACAGAAGGATATGGAAACCGCGATTCATGCTTTTATCACATCTCGGCCGGACTACTGCAACTCCCTAGATGCGGTATTGCCCAAATCTGCCCTGCTGTTCCTTCAACTGGATCAAAATGCAGCAGCTTGATTTCTAACCAGCTCTAGAGAAAGACAGCATATCTCATCAGTACTGGCGTCTCTACACTGGCTACCAGTGAGATTTTGGATTAATTTTAAAATTTTACTCTTTGTGCAGAGGAGAGATGCTGGGTATATTGGGAAAAAGATGCTAAGGATAGAGCTGCTAGTGAAGAGGAAAAGAGAAAGGCCTAAGAGGAGGTTTATGAATGTGGTGAGAGAGGACATGCAGGTGATGGGTGTGACAAAGCAAGATGGAGAGGACAGGAAGAGATGGAAGAAGATGATCTGCTGTGGCAACCCCTAACTGGAGCAGCTGAAAGAAGAAGAAGACTCTTTGTTTTTAAGGCCTTGCAGGGTTTCACCCCAAAATACAACTGCAATCTCCTTTATCGCCTCTCTGGAATGGGGGACTTTTAGGTCACCTGCTCAACTTCTGCTTGCAGTTCCAAGATCACGGCTGAAGTTGAGGGGTGACAGGGCTTTGTCAGTTGTTGCTCCTAGGCTTTGGAACAATCTGCCGTTCCCCATCAGATCTTCTCCTTCTATTGAGGTTTTTAAGACTTAGTTAATAGCCCACTTTTTCTCTCCCGCCTTTCACTGTGGGTAAGATTGTCAGGAAGGGGGGGAAGATTGAAATGAAACAGTCATTAACAACCTTTTACATAATTATTTGCTTTACGATTGTCTTATATGTTCTTTTGTACAGCACTTTGGTACAACTTCTGTTGTTTTTACAGTAAATGTAATTTTATAAATAAACTAGCTGTACCCCATGGCAGGGCCCACATAGCAGTGAAACAGAACAAACTTTAAAAATAAATCGACGTTGGCACTACATCTGATCATGTTCAGCTCTGACGGGACAGCATCCCCCACGCAGCCGTGATATCTCTGCCAATCACTAGCTACCCTCTAAAACACACGGAGCTCTCAACTCTCTCTCAAAAACGTCAAACATTACTCCTTAACAATGTGTAGGTGATAATGTCTGCTGAACAAACAGGTATCGCTAGCTAAGTGGAGGCCCCACGTGGTGAGAGGTACAGCGACTCAAATAGAAGCTGGTGAGTGAATGAGGAAGGCCCTGCACCCCCGTTCTCGGCCCACAGCCACTCTCTTGGATTTGCGTACATACATCGGTACTGCAAGTGAACTATGGCCCTGCCTGGCTCCCCACTCCTGACGTCACGCTTCCTCCTCCCATCGGCCCCCAGTCTCTGGCTCAGATTAGCGTGATTATATCACTCCTGCAAGCAAATTATGATTCTTAGCGCGATGAGAGAAGTCACAACATCAACAAGAAAGTTGAAGCAAGGATTTACATCCGTTAAGTAATTCTCTCATGAAAAGCGGACAGACATACAGACAGAACGTGCTTGACCCATGAAATTTTTAAAAACTTTTCTTAGCGAGCACCTATGGGCCAAGGGTAACCTGCATTCCAAATTTCAAGTCCCAAGTCCTCATGGTTCGGGAGATTTCGTGATGGGTGAGTCAGTGCTTATTAAGCTTATCTATATATATATATATATATATGTCAGGGATGCCAGGGGCCATGACCAAGTAGCAGGACGGGACAACGGACGAAGGACCGGATGTGGGTCTGCACCCACCCTGGATCACGTGGGGTTGCCTTCCGGGTTGCTTTGGGGCCACGGGTACAGGGCATGTGAGCCCAACCCTGTGGGGCCCGTGGTCACCGCCAGGAGGCCCCAATGCCTTGGGACCTGTTACCCCAGCACTTCCGCCACACCAGGAAGTGCTGGGGAGAAGATTTATGACGGCGCCCGGAGAGCAGCCGGGAGGACAGCCGGCACTTCTGTCACGCTGGGGCGTGGCCAGAGGAGGAATGCCGGGAACACCTGGTGCTCATCCGGGTACCATATAAAAGGGGCCGTCTCCATTCATTCGAGGCTAGAGTCGGGTGGAAGGAGGGCGAGGCAAGAGGAGCTGTGGAGGCGGCCCGAACACAGGCATTTGTGGCCAGGACTGTGATTGTTTTGGGGTATTGTGCACGTGACTGAGGTCTGAGTGACCATTGGTTGGGGTCTTAGTGACCTTTATTGTAAATAATTAGTGTAAATAAACGTGTGGTGTTTTAAACAACATGTCCGCCTGTCTGTGTCCGGGCCAGGTTCACAATATATATATATATATATATATATATAGCCTTATATATAATTTTATACTATCCGTATGTATGGTGTTCGCGTCAATACCTCAACTCAATACAAGTTAGAACATAACGTGGCAAACGCGGGTGCAGTATTGCATGATTGGCTAAGAATGTTCGAAAGCTTCAGTGACGCTGCTGGACGGCCGAGTATGGTAAGTCGTGTTGGTTCGAGCAGATAACAGTAAGTTCGGTTGGTTTTTGGAACGTTGGTTTGGTGGGGCGTACTTTCCACAACTAACATTGTTGTCTGACATAAACCCTTCGACAGCTCCGGAACCGTTAGTAATTTAGAACGTATCGCCATTTGCTTGGTACATCGAAATCTATCTTTGGGCAGTTTGGTTTTGGTATCCGTCCTTTTGACATCTATTGGCAAACTGAGTAATGACGGCTGGGTATTTAACAACGGTCATTGTTTAAATTTTAGCTGATCTCAGATCTAAAATGACCACGGCAACATAATTATTAGTATAATTATACTAAAATACGGTTTGTTTTGAAAATTTGTTTGCCCGGAAAAATCAAATGAGGTGCACCGAAGAGCTGAGTTCACGTCTTGCAGCCTTGTTTAAACAGGAAGCTCTTCATTACATCGGCCGAGAAGATCTATTTTAAGCACAAATCAGTGCCATGATAACAAAATCATTTCAAGGACTTTAAAAAAAAAAATTCTTTGCAGAGAAAGTATGGATTTCACAAATGTAGAATCTGTAGCCCGATTCGATCGGCTCCCAGTCGCTAGTATATATATATATCTATATATATCTATATATAAATTTAACTTGACTAAAATAAATAATAAACATATGAAAATGAATAAAAAAATAACCCCAAGAATTATGAGGAACAAGAACAAGAGGAAACAGATGAGTTCACTAAACAATCAAAAGGAGAGCTGGATGTCAAAACTGGTTGGAATAAAACCGCTGCAGCCGGGACCCCCCTAGGACTGAGCTTGGGAGCCGCTGCTATCATTTGGGTGCATGTCTGAGTTTATCGCAGGAAAGCTTTTGGCTAAATGAACACACCACTGCTATGGGTCGGGAAAGGTTTGTTTTTTTATATTCTAACAGAATGATTGCTGTAATTGTGTTAATTATGTTCATAACAGTCATTATTTTTGTTACAGCTCATAACACTTGCTGAGGTGGTGCCAAAAAAACAGAATTTTATTATGGGAGCAAATAATAACGTACTGTAAAACCTACAAGGAGAGGCCACTGAGGTCCCCGCCGCGATCGCACTCGTCTGCTGTTTCCAACAACACGTCAACGTTTAAAGGTCTTCGCTTTCAACCATTTTCAGTTCTTTGTGTAAGGCCCCTGGCACTGCCCTCCTCTGACCTTGGCTTACGGGAAGCCAACACGAGTGCGGCCTCCTCCTCTTGTGGATTCCTCCTAACGCTTTTAATTAATATTCACATCTGGCGACCCAGATTACCGAAGTTTCTTTCTCTGCGTATTGACTTGAGCGCCGGCCAACATCTGAAATCGTTCAATCAATTTTAAGTTAATAAATGTGAGCGCTCGCCCAAAGTGCTTTAGGAACCCTCTCAATGCTAATCCAATGAAGAGCACAAGGCAGAGTGGGTCGCGCCACTCTAAATGCATTGCAACTCCTCTGCGTTTCAGTAGGCTGGCAGTGTCGGGTGGTGGCCATGGCATATGGACGTTAAATCACAAGGGGCAACTCACGTAATGCTGGGTAGTCTTGAGGAAGACCACTTAAAGGATAAGTTTGGTATTTTTGAAGTTGAAGTTATTTCTTCACAAACAAACATGCATTTGCAACGGGAAGTTATGTTGACAAGTTAAGCACTTTCTATAAATTACAAAAATAATATCTTGCCTATACTTGCACTTTACAATAGAGGGTATTGGGGGCATAGGAAAAGAGTGAAAACTTACTAAATAAGTCATTTTTTTCAAGCCAAGGCAACTGTTGAGTATCAATCCACACTTTTCGTGGACAGCAACAGGGATCTTGAAATAATCCTTTGTAATGGATGGCACACATGGATTGGCATCCCGACCAGAGCTGAAAAAAGATCCTTACCTGGCAGAGACACCAGGGCAAAGGAAGGAGAGAGGGGGTGATGAACAGCGTTGAACATTTTCACCCCCAAAACACCAGATGGCAGTATCCTGGGGTTGGGAATTGCATGCTGGGATCTGTAGTCCCATGGGGGGTTCTGTGGGAGCCACCGGGGGAGCTGTTGGGATTTCAAGGCCCTACTTTCAGGTTGACCTTGAAGTGCTTCCAAACAGGCCATGCCCTATCACCGAAAGGACTCCCTGGTCACAGATAAAAGAAACCGCTGCTCAATCTCAAGCCAGGCAAGTCGGGGTCGAGAGAGGAGCCTGGGAGAAGTCGAGGACAAAGGAGAAGAAAACGTTTGTTTTGTTGTTCTGTATTGGGATGGATCAAAAGGAAGAAACCTGTTAAAGGTATTTTTTGTAAATAAAAAAACGATTATTTATACCCGGAACTGTTTTTGTGTAGCTGTGTCTGCTGTTTGGGGTTGTGATAGCGTGAGTAGGCCCCATGCTACCGGGTCCTTCTATGGAGCCTCTTAAACCCGCTACCGCCGATAATGTACCCGAGGGATGAGCCGGCGGATGAGGACACAACACACAAACATAGCAATGGTAGCAGGTGAAATGGTACCTTAGTGCTTTTATTTGAACCATCAAAAAGATACAGTGTTCAATAAGTGCAGTGCGTTTAACAAATAAATAATCCATAAAAGTGAACTGTGGGGGTTAAAACCAATGAAATAAACAGATCTATTAAAAGCGAGGTTTAAATCCCTGGGACAGGAAGTTTCTCCTTAAAAACCAAACCCCAGTGCTTCACCTTAAAATGGCCGTCTCCTCAGGTTATCCCAAGTGAGATCTTTCATCCGAAAGAGACGCCTAATCGGCAGTTCAGCCAACCTTCTGCGCTCGCTCCTAGGCTTGGACCCCTGTAGCTGTCTGTAATTTCGGCAAAGCAACCCGCCAAGCCTCCGACTCTTGCTGCCAGGCTCCGTGGCACCACCCGTGCCTTCAATACCCCTTCAGCTCTTGCTGCTTTTCTCCCGGCCTTATGAGGAGTCGCTCCAACCGAGCAGCACCTCAGCCGCTCCAGCTCATAGGTCGCTCAGCCGAATTGATCAGCTCCTGGGTGTCAGCCATATGCTCACCCGAGGGACTTTCTCCCTTCTCTCGTTCGCTCACTCGCACCGGCTCCCTCCGCCCTCCGCCCGCCTCCCACCTTCTTCTCTCCATTCTTTTCTTAACCTCCTTCCCCTTTTCCTTTCAATCTTCTTTCCAATTCACATGCTGCCTCCCCCTTATATGGGTGCAGTGCTTCAATCGCACACCATAGAAAGCTGATAAAGCAATTGAGTCAGAACTCACCCTCACGTGCAGCTGCGTCTCGCCCCAATTACTTCACCGGGCTCCTGACTGTTAAACTGCAGATCTGCTATTCCACAGGGGCTCGGTGGTGCCCCCTAATGGTCACACCTTTTATTGCATATTCCTGATGCTATTTCTCTTGCGGTAAGGATACATTTTCTATTTACTTGTCTGAGTTTTCAAGTAAATACAGTGAGAAGTGAAGCAAAATGACGCCTTTTATTGGCTATTTAAAAAGATTACGATATGCAGGCTTTCGAGGCAACTCAGGCCCCTTCTTGTGGTGAGATGTGAATACAGAAATTGGAGTTCCCTGTGTTTATATGGACACCAGGACAAGTAACAACATTGGAAAACCTTTAAGTGAGACATCTTAGATGTAAAAAAATTAATAGACCTCTTCAGGCTAAGATTCATTAAGCAAGAGAGGAGAACAATGTATGGTCAAGATCTTTGGATAAGATAACTGTCCACCAAAGTCTTTTGAAGTTTCTGATGGAGGGTCTCTAGTCCGGTTGTCTGTGTCAGTCCGAGAGATGCAAACAATCCTCATATCTGGCCATAACACTCTTGTCTCTATTCAAACCATGTTCTCATGTGTTAGCGTGAGTTGAACTTCCCATTCTTTTCTCTCTTGCTGTGTTCTGTCCGTAAGCCCCGTGACATTGAAGTCCCTCTCACAGTGTCCATGGCTGTTGAAGTAGGCCACTACAGGAACATCTCTGTTGCCTGCTTAATGTGGAACCTGTGGAAATTCATTCATTGGCGGAGTGGGAAGAGGTCTATTAATTTTTTTACATTTAAGATGGTAAATGGTCTGTATTTGATATAGCGCCTAACTAGAGTTCAAGAACCCCCCTAGGCGCTTTACAACACAACAGTCATTCACCCATTCACACACACATTCATATGCTGGTGATGATAAGCTACTATGTAGCCACAGCTGCCCTGGGGCACACTGACAGAAGTGAGGCTGCCGAACACTGGCGCCACAATCCTTCCGACCACCACCAGCAGGCAAGGTAGGTTAAGTGTCTTGCCCAAGGACACAACAGCTGCATTCTCATGCCGGGAGCCAGGATCAAACCTGCGACCCTCCGATTGCTGGACAGCCCGCTCTACCGACTGAGCTACTGCTGCCCTACATTTAAGATGTCTCACTTAAAGGTCTAACAATGTTGTTACTTGTCCTAGTGTGTATATAAACACAGGGAACTCTAGATTCTGTATTAACATCTCACCAGAAGAAGGGGCCTGAGTTGCCTCAAAAGCCTGCATATTGTAATCTCTCTAGTTAGCCAATAAAATGGGTCGTTCTGCTTGACTTCTCACTACATTCACAATGGCTACAGCATCCTAGTACTACAAGTAAATACAGAAATAAAACAAACTAAAAAACAACCAAACTTAGCAAATTTAGGGCCTTGGCAAGAGAAGAACCTGATGGTCACACTGGATGAACTCTGGAAGAAACCTGCGTGGAGATGAGAGAAACTTCCAGAAGGACTCTTTATGGGCTTTACCCAATAGATATTCACCACCTTTCTCTTATTTGAGTCAGTCGTGTTAAGACTCAGTCCTTTGAGGCTACTTGCTTGGTGTTTTCCTTGAAATTCCACAAAGTTCAAGTATACGGGGTGGATCCCCAAACCTCATTCCTGTCTCTCTTGTCTTCTTTTACACAATCCATTCAGTTATAGAACACATTTAACCCAATCCTAGGTTCACCCAAGGCCACCCGGGTAGCATCTGGCACAAAGCTATAAAGCACAGGTGTCCAACTCCGGTCCTGGAGGGCCGCAGCGGCTGCAGGTTTTCATTCTAACCCTTTTCCTAATCAGTGACCTATTTTCACTGCTAATTCATATTTTATTAGCCCTGTTAGTAGGATCCAGTCCTCTGAATTGAATCATTTCCTCATTAAAATGCAGCCAAACAGAAATAAGACGTGAAACGAGCCATCAGACCGGCTAAACTGGGGCTTCAAACTCTAACCAGTTTCTTAATGAGAAGCCAATTCTTGCTGTTAATTAAACTCGTTATTTAATTCCATGGCTTGTTGTTGCTCTCATTCTGCCACAACTGACATTTCCAAAACTGTTGATTCTCTGTTTTGTTTTTCATAACAACATTGTCAAAGTGTTTTGGTGAGTTGAGAGATCAACCTTACTGAGACCTTCACCTTCCCTTATTTTCAGATATTGTGTGATGTGGCGACTTGTTTTGTGTCTCATTATTATTTGGTTGCTAATGAAGGAAAAAGAAACAACTAAAGGGCCTGAGTCAAGTTAATTAAAAGAAGTAATCAGCAGCAACAACTGGTCACTAATTAAGAAGATGGTTAGAATGAAAATCTGCAGCCACTGTAGCCCTCCAGGACTGGTGTTTGACACCCCTGCCATAAAGAACCCTGATTAGGATGCTGGCACAATAATCTACATAGAATTTAAAGATCACCATAATGATGTCAAGGAAGTGCCAAGAAAGTCAGCAGGCAGCATGTAGAATGTACTCATGGACTATGGCTGCAGGAGCTCAGCACATTTATGTAACTCTTCCTGAGCGACCGATACCTTAACCTTAAGGTTTAACAGTCTTGACTGCATCATTCCAGCTTCCTGAGCTCCGCACTTTAAGAAGCAGCGTTCTGTTAGGGTGTACTCACACCAGCAATCTGTTCCGTGCCTGAGCACGTTTGTCCGAATGTAACCTCCCAAAGTTCATTTCGTCTGACTAGAGCAGGGGTCCCCAGCGCCGGTCCTGGAGGGCCGCAGTGGCTGCAGGTTTTCATTCTCCCCCTTTTCCTAATCAGTGCCCAGTTTTCACTGCTAATGAACTCCTTTTCCCTTCATTTTACTAGGCCTGTTTTTAAGGATTTAGTCCTCTGAATTGATTTGTTTCTTCATTAAATGGCAGCCAAACCGAAATGAGACGTGAATCGAGACAACAGATGACCAGCATAAATCGGGGCTCCAACTACGTACTTAATGAGATTCTTACTGGTAATTAAAACTTGTTATTTAATTCCACAGTGTGTGGTTTTCTGTTGTTTTCTAAGACCACCGTGAAGATGTTTTGGTGTCCTGAGCAGACCAACATGACTGAGACTTTCACCTTTATTATTGTCAGATATTGTGTGATGGACGCAGGCTAGCTGGTTATATGGCAGCTTGTTTTGTGCCTCATTATTGTTTGACTGCTAGTCTCTCTCTCTCTATATATATATATATAAAATCCAACATCTGTCTGTCTGTATGTCTGTTCGCTTTTCACGAGGGAACTACTTAACGGATTTAGATTGGGTTTTCTTCTATAACTTGCTTGAACGTCCCGGTTGATTTTGCGACTTCTCTTTTCGCGCTTGGTATCAGAGTTCGCTTGTGGTATCGATTTATTTGCACAAATCCGAGAGACACACATCAGGCCGAGGGGAGGGGGGAGCGGGGCCCTCCTCACTCACGCGCCAGCCTCAGGGCGTATACCTTACCTCTGCTTAGCTAGCGAACGAGAGAACTACTGAACGGATTTAGATCAGGCTTTTATCTAGAATTTGCTTGAACATTCCGGTTCTCTCATTGCGCTAAGGATCACAGTTCGCTTGCAGGAGCGATATATTCGTACTAATCCGAGACAGAGGCTGGGGGCTGAGGGGAGAGAGAAGTGTGATGTCAGGAGTGGAGAGGGTGGCTGGGCCCCCATCACTGTCCTGATTCACTGGTACGTGGGCACACCCATGGGGGATGGCTAGTCTCACTCTCTCTCTCTATATATGCAGGGGCCAGTCATAAAATTAGAATATCATGACAAAGTTGATTTAGTTCAGTAATTCCATTCAAAAAGTGAAACTTGTATATTAGATTCATTCATTACACACAGACTGATGTATTTCAAATGTTTATTTCTTTTAATTTTGATGATTATAACTGACAACTAATGAAAGTCCCAAATTCAGTATCTCAGAAAATTAGAATATCAATTAAGACCAATGCAAA
This sequence comes from Polypterus senegalus, assembly GCF_016835505.1. NCBI lineage: Eukaryota > Metazoa > Chordata > Cladistia > Polypteriformes > Polypteridae > Polypterus > Polypterus senegalus. The sequence continues at coordinate 191,106,660 of NC_053158.1, forward strand.
AAAAGGATTTTTAGAAATGTTGGCCAACTGAAAGGTATGAACATGAAAAGTATGAGCATGTACAGCACTCAATATTTAGTTGGGGCTCCTTTGGCCTGGATTACTGCAGCAATGTGGCGTGGCATGGAGTCGATCAGTCTGTGGCACTGCTCAGGTGTTATGAGAGCCCATGTTGCTCTGATAGTGGCCTTCAGCTCTTCTGAATTGTTGGGTCTGGCATATTGCATCTTCCTCTTCACAATACCCCATAGATTTTCTATGGGGTTAAGGTCAGGCGAGTTTGCTGGCCAATCAAGAACAGGGATACCATGGTCCTTAAACCAGGTACTGGTAGCTTTGGCACTTTCTGCAGGTGCCAGGTCCTGTTGGAAAATGAAATCTGCATCTCCATAAAGTTCATCAGCAGCAGGAAGCATGAAGTGCTCTAAAACTTCCTGGTAGACGGCTGCGTTGACCTTGGACCTCAGAAAACACAATGGACCAACACCAGCAGATGACATGGCACCCCAAACCATCACTGACTGTGGAAACTTTACACTGGACCTCAAGCAACGTGGATTCTGTGCCTCTCCTCTCTTCCTCCAGACTCTGGGACCTTGATTTCCAAAGGAAATGCAAAATTTACTTTCATCAGAGAACATAACTTTGGACCACTCAGCAGCAGTCCAGTCGAGGCGCTTCTGACGCTGTCTCTTGTTCAAGAGTGGCTTGACACAAGGAATGCGACAGCTGAAACCCATGTCTTGCATACGTCTGTGTGTGGTGGTTCTTGAAGCACTGACTCCAGCTGCAGTCCACTCTTTGTGAATCTCCCCCACAGTTTTGAATGGGTTTTGTTTCACAATCCTCTCCAGGGTGCGGTTATCCCTATTGCTTGTACACTTTTTCTACCACATCTTGTCCTTCCCTTCGCCTCTCTATTAATGTGCTTGGACACAGAGCTCTGTGAACAGCCAGCCTCTTTAGCAATGACCTTTTGTGTCTTGCCCTCCTTGTGCAAGGTGTCAATGGTCGTCTTTTGGACAACTGTCAAGTCAGCAGTCTTCCCCATGATTGTGTAGCCTACAGAACTAGACTGAGAGACCATTTAAAGGCTTTTGTAGGTGTTTGGAGTTAATTAGCTGATTACAGTGTGGCACCAGGTGTCTTCAATATTGAACCTTTTCACAATATTTTGGGACTTTCATTAGTTGTCAGTTATAATCATCAAAATTAAAAGAAATAAACATTTGAAATACATCAGTCTGTGTGTATCTGAATGAATCTAATATACAAGTTTCACTTTTTGAATGGAATTACTGAAATAAATCAACTTTGTCATGATATTCTAATTTTATGACCGGCACCTGTATACAGTACATATATATAAATATATATATAATCCAATGTCTGTCTGTCTGTCTGTCTGTCCGCTTTCATGAGAGAACCACTTCATGGATTTAGATAATTTTTTTTTCAGAATTTGGGACCCTCCACACTCACATGCCAGCCTCCATTGGATTCAGTGTACTTCTGCGTTTTGGAGTGTACCTTGCCTCCTCTTAGCTAGTGTTACCTGTTTCTTTATTAATTTTTAAAGTTTCACTACTATGCAGGCGGAGCCGCAGGGGACGGCCAGTTATGGATAAAAGAAACAATTCAGAGGCCTGAGTTAAGTAAATTACGATTAAGGCAAAAGAAGTGAATTATCAGTGAAAACTGGTCACCAATTAGGAAAAGGGTTATAATGAAAACCTACAGCCACTGCGGCCCACCAGGACCTTGGACTAGAGTGCTCACTACCATGTCGCTTGGAAAAAGTGGGCCCGGGCACGAAACAGTGTGATCGCTAAGTGTTCCCGAGCACAGAACACACACACATGACGTCAGAGATGCAAAGGGATCTCTCTGGTCCACTGGAGAGCGGCTGATGAGAACAACACACAAAAACTCGGACATATCTGGTAAGATACGGGACAATCTTTGTGCTTAAGGATACCAAAGAACAACTTAACAGTGTCGTGACAAACTGAAAGAAAATGTGGGTTCAGTACCTAAAGATTAGGGATGCACTATGTAAGTCTGGCAGCTCACCGAATAGAAAAGAAAAATTTCAATGATACGATGCCATTGACAAAATAATCAGCCTCACACCAAGTAGAAAAGCATTTTGGAGTCATTGGCAGCACCGGATAACGTAACCTGTAGCAGGGTAGGGCATTACCCACCCTACACGATTCCAAAAAAATAACCAGTATAAAATAAGGACAATCATTTTGACATACATGCTGTCACTCTGTGTTTGGATCTTGTTTTGCTGTTACACAAAGTCACGTGGTGATGACGAAAGCACGCCCAGGCCCAGAACGTTAAAGTGCGGTGTGAGTGCAGGGTGACGGGACAATCGGGCTCAGGTATGGAACAAACGTGCCCAGTGTGAGAACACCCTTACGTTTTACTGGGCTCATGCCATTCACAGCCCACACAGGCAAAATCAGGAAGGTTGTTCTGTGTTAACACTTTGGTCTTATGTTAGAATAACTGACAAGGGATGCCACTTAACCAAATCTCCTACCTTTAAATTGAATGTCCCCTGTATGAGCATCAGGCCCCAGGGAGTCATCTTCTTTAACATCTGTGAATAAAGATAAAACTTGTAAATCCTGAGCTCGGACTGCCCAGTCCACGACATTTGACAGCACAGACTGTGACAGACTTGGCACTGATGTCCGCATTAGGTCACTGGAGAGCGTCCATGTCTCGCAACCATTTAGTAAAACAGGGAGCACCAGGACTCTAAAGACTTGGACCTTCGTTCTTTTGCAGAGAGCGCCACACACCCCTTTCCAGCGACCTCATGACCCCCATGCTCTCCCAATCCATCTACTGACTTCATAGGAAGAGTCACCAGAGACATGAATATAAGTAAACCCCTCAACAAGGTCGACACTCTCTCCGCAGACAGGCACACTGCTCAAGGCACACTGGATAACAATCAGTCCTCAGATCTTTAGCTTAACATGAAGTTTGCAGATGATACCAAGATAGGTGGATTAGCAGATCATTTGGAATATTATATCATCACAGAAGGACTTGGATAGCACACATGCTCGGGCAGATGAAGTTTAATGTAAGTAAATGTAAAGAATCACACATAGGAAGTAAAAATGTTAGGTTTGAATACACAATGGGCGGTCAGAAAATCGAGAGTCCACCTTATGAGAAGGATTTAGGAGTCACAGTGGACTCTAAGCTATCGACTTCCAGACCGTGTTCAGAAGCCGTTAAGAAGGCTAACAGAATGTCAGGTTATATAGCGCCTTGAAGCGAGGAGTACAAGTCAAAGGAGGTGACGCTGAAGCTTTATAACACACTGGTAAGGCCTCATCTGGAGTCCTGTGTGCAGTTTTGGTCTCCAGGCTACAAAAAGGACATAGCAGCACAAGAAAAGGTCCAGAGAAGAGCGACTAAGCAGTAAATTTAAAGGATTACATGGAGAAAGTGAAAATGTAAGGCTTGAATGCACAATGGGAGGTCTGAAAATCAAAAGTACACCACATGAGAAGGATTTAGGAGTCATGGTGAACTCAACGCTATCAACTACTACACGGTTTTCAGAAGCCATTACGAAGGCTAACAGGCTGTCAGGTTATATAGCACCTTGATGTGTAAAGTCCAAATCCAAGTAGGTTATAACACACCGGCGAGGCCTCATCTTGAGTACTGTGTGCAGTTTTGGTCTCCAGGCTACAAAAAACAACAACAATTTCTTTCTCGTATAGCTCAAAATCACGCAATTTAGCGTCACCAATTCACCTAACCTGCATATCTTTGGACTGTGGGAGAAAACCGGAGCACCCGAAGGAAAACTACGTAGACATGGAGTGAACATACAAACTCCACGCGGGAGAACCAGGGTCTTAAACCGAGGACTGTGTGCAGTTTTGGTCTCCAGGCTACAAAAAGGACATAGCAGCACTAGAAAAGGTCCAGAGAAGAGCGACTAGGCTGATTCCAGGGCTACAGGGGATGAGTTATGAGGAAAGATTAAAAGAGCTGAGCCTTTACAGTTTAAGCAAAAGAAGATTAAAGGAGACACAACTGAAGTGTTTAAAATGATGAAGGGAATTCGTCCAGTGGGTTGAGACTGATGTTAAAATGAGTTCATCAAGAACACGGGGACACAGTTGGAAACTTGTTAAGGGTAAATTTCGCGCAAACATTAGGAAGGCTTTCTTTACGCAAAGAACAATAGACACTTGGAATAAGAGACCAAGTAGTGTGGTAGACAGTAAGACCCCCTTTAGGGACTTTCAAAACTTGACGTAAATGTTATTTTAGCAGAATTAAGTGGATAGGACTGGCGAGCTTTGTTGGGCTGAATGGTCTGTTCTCGGTATGAGGTATGAGGCTGATTTGCATGTTCCATATATGGTTGTTGCAGGTTAGCCACTGGGCGGGGCTCGAGGCGTGTTCACGTACACACATTTAAATAATTGTGATTCATAAACTACAATCACATGTGTAAGCCAGTTTTTTTTTTTTTTTGCATACACACGCCCCTGCTTTTCGGCATATAAATATTTTCACACTCAAATCCACATGTATTTTTATAAATGGGTCCGCAGGGCAGGTTCCTGCCTTGTGCCTAGTGCTGTCAGGACAGGCCCTGGCTTCTGTGTCCCACAAATGGAATCAGACAGCTTTGTGACTGTTACGTGGTTCTGTTTTGTGTTTTTCTTGCATTTCATTTTTTCATATTAAATTTGGAATTGCTGTACAGGAAAGAGTCCGTTCAGTCCAGAACATTCCAATCAAATATCCTGCACCTGAGGAATGGAGGGGCTGACACATTGTGGGGGAGCCTCGATTTCAAAAAGGCCTCGTGCCTCCCCTTGTTTTCCTCTCACCGACTTTCTTAGAAGGGTGGGCTGGCCACCGCAGCGAGCTCATTACTGTGACGGTGTCTTTGTAGAAGTCACTTCATCATTTTAAGAAAAGTTTCCTTGCTAGCATGACTGTGATGCTTCTTTGAAAGAGCGGCCTTCTCGGGGTGAGTCCTTTGACAGCGGCCAAACCTCGGTTTCCTTGACAACAAGGGCTCTGCCAATAATTAAACAGATGTTGTCAAGGCAACTATACAAAATGTCACTGAAACCTGGCAGGGACAAAAACACACCTGAGTAGCGGTGGGCTGGGACCAGTAAAGAACGGGGTGATTCTTCACAGGGCCGCTTCTCGAACTCAAGAATGTGTCACACTTGTCTGGGTCAGACCCCCAAAGTGTGGCAGCCGCCGCCAGCTGAACTTCACACCTGGCCTCGAAGAGTTCAGACGCTGTGTATCACTGTCATACGCTTTTAAAGCAGTAATAGATCTAAAATGTAGCAGACTGCGGGAAGCCTCCTTTGAAATACGGCTCCTCGAGCTCAGTCGGCAGTGCAGAAGGGCCTTCGACTTTATGATTAGCACCACTCAGTCTTCGGGGTTACACACAAGTGGCATCAGTGGAAGAAAGGCACTGGAAATGTGCTAACTGATAAAAAAGAAGCATAAAAATATATGTGTGACTCCTATGGATCCGCCAATAGTGATCCAAGCTGAGGGTGGGATCTGGTGGTCATGTAGCTGACCCCGTAAGAAAGTAATAACTGAGAGCTGAAAATAGAAAATTAACCCTCAGTAGTTTCATTCAAGACCCCGAGATACTTGAACTCCTCCACTTGGGGCAGGATCTCGATCTACGCTCCTAACCTCACCTATGGTCATGAGCTGTGGGTAGGCACACCTGACCCGAGAACGAGATCGCTAATACAAGCGGACTGAAATGAGTTTCCTCCGCATGGGTGTCTGGGCTTTCCCTTAAAGATAGGGTGAGAAGCTCAGTCATCCGGGAGGGGCTCAGAGTAGAGCATCGAGAGGAGTCAGATGAGGTGGCTCGAGCATCTGATCAGGATGCCTCCTGGACGCCTCCCTGGTGAGGTGTTCCGGGCACGTCCAACCGGGAGGAGGCCCCGGGGAAGACCCAGGACACGCTGGAGGGACTATGTCTCCCGGCTGGGCTGGGACTATAAGATTCTCCCGGAAGAGCTGGAAGAAGTGGCGGGGAGAGGGAAGTCTGGGCCTCTCTGCTTAAGCTGCTGCCCCCGCGACCCGACCTCGGATAAGCGGAAGAGAATGGATGGATGGATGGAGTTTCATTCATTCCATTGCCCACCCATTTTCACATGTGCTTACCCAGCTCAGGGTCTGAGTGGTGCCTTTGACCCTGGCAACAAGGCAGTAGACAAGTCCTGATAGAATGCATGTCTGTAATGTGGCACACACGACCCCACCCAGGGGGTCAATGTGCTTACAAAAGCTGGACATCATGAAGATCTCGATGAGTTCCCAAAGACGACATGAGATGTGCGGTGGTAGCGTTGCTGCTTTGCAGTGAGAAGATTGTGGGATCACTTCCTGTGTCCTCCCTGTAGCTTTGAGTGGTGAGAAAAGCGCTATATACATGTAAAGAATTCATTATTATTAATTATTATTTGCTCTTTCATCAACTGCATCAAGAATATCCAAAATTGTAAGTGAAAAGCAAGAACGGGCGTCTCACTGGTTGATGTGTTCTCATCCAAAGATTAATAAAATACCAGTGGGAGGTCGAGCTTTTAGTTACAGGGGGCCCCTAAACTGTGGGGTGGTCTGCCTGCTACTATAAGAGAAGCCCCTTCGGTCTCAGCTTTCAAATCCCAGCTGAAGACTCACAACTTCAGTTTAGCACACCCTGACTAGAGCTGCTGATTAACTGTGCAGACTGCATCTCTGTTGTTAGTCATTAGCACTAAAACATAAGTAACATGATATTTATAAATGTGTTACTAACCCTCACCTATTCTGTTTCTTTTCTCGGTACTCAGATGTGGCACTTGGTGCCACGGCCCACCTGCCAAGTTGTTTTGCCTGCCTAAGGTAAAGTCATCTCTGATGGAGGGGGTCCTTTCATCGGATTGGCTGTCTCAGCTGTGGAATGGCCAATTGGGGGAGGCAGCTTGATGGCCGAGGTCTCCAGGACTCTAAACAAATCCAAATCCTATTATGTGATATCATGTCCTGTTAAATTTTGCTCCCGTACTTGTAATATTTTTATTTTTATACTGTATTGAGGATTTGTTCTGTTCTGTGTATTGTATTGTATTGTATTGACCCCCTTTTTATTTTTGACACCCACTACACGCCCAACCTACCTAGAAAGGGGTCTCTCTTTGAACTGCCTTTCCTGAGGTTTCTTCCATTTTGTTTTTCCCTACAAGATTTTTTCTTTGTCTTCTTAGAAAGTCGAGGCTGGGGGCTGCCAAGAGGCAAGGCCTGTTAAAGCCCATTGCGGCACTTCTTGTGTGATTTTGGGCTATACAAAAATAAATGGTATTGTATTGTATTGTATCATCTAAGTGGGTTTCATCCTGGTATTGGTGTTTGAACTTAAAATATAAAAGCACCATCTTAAAATATCCTCTTTGTCAATTGCTTTATGATGGTAGATGTCAGCCAGTCAGTCTTTGTCAAACCCACCTAACCAGGGTCGTGTGCTTGGTGGTGCTAGCATAGGGTGCAAGGCAGGAAAAAATCCTGGACAGGGTGCCAGTTTATTGCAGGGCAAACACACACACAGACAGCAAACTCACACATGGGCACCACAAATTCTACAAAACCTGCATGTCTTTGGACTGTGCGATGAAACCCCAGGCAGACACGGGGAGAACATGCTAACTCCACACAGGGAGGGCCTGGGACATGACCCCTAGCTGGTCCCCTTACTGCGAGGCAGCAACGCTGCTACTGTGCCACCATGCCACCCCATGGTACTGAACAAAACAGGTAGGGGGAAATATACTTTCAAAACTCACACCAGCAGGCTTCATTAAGACGGTGTGTGTGCATCGGTGTTGACCGTCTGAAAGTCAGCATCAGCCACAATAACAAACGTGGGCTAAGACAAGATGTGAGTGACTGGCAAACCCTCCTGCAAAAAGCAGAGGGAAGGCGCCGTGGCACAGACCCAGTTTAAGATTTAATCTGGACTGGCACATGCAGGTAAGACTTGCATTGTAGTGTGTGCGCATGACAAGAAGAACCCCATAAGCCTAAACTTGTATGGACTCGGCCTAGCTGCCCACTGTAGAAGATGCCACCTCATCCCAACAATTAAAAAAAAAAAGACAATTCTGCCTCAAAAATATACAATCTGCTCCTGGTAAGTGATTGAAGTGAAAATGAAAAGTGACAAACAGCAGGTGTGCCACAGAAATACATAACCATAGAACAACAAAGTCAAGCCGAGGATGATGGGAATTGCATCATTTACATGTAGATCAGGTATCATGCCACTTTCAGATGTTTGTCTTGACTTCTACAAAGCTAGTAAATAAAATATTATGGTAGAGTGGCTTTACCTGATTTGTTTTTTTAATGTAATCACATAAGAACCTATAAAAGTGGGGAAAGAAAAAGACACCAAATTCACATCTCTGTTACCGCTAGGTCAGCCCCCCAATGCCAATAGACAACAGCCCCCCATTCTCACGCGGTCCTCATTGTTCTGCACTTCTACATTTATCTTTCATAAAATACATGCCTCCTGCCCTCTAGTGGGAGTACATTGAAAAACACCCTTTTCAGGCGAGCTGTGGTGGCACTTTCTTGATCTTCCTGACCTACAGGCCCCCACCTTGGGTTTCCAGCCCTCAATGGCAATAAGCCAGTCTTTCTTCACTCCTCTTTTGGTTTAGTGTCATCTCATTTATCTTTACCTGGGATTTGCACCCACCAAATAGGCCTTCTGCTCAAGGGTCACCCCTTAGATAGATAGATAGATAGATAGATAGATAGATAGATAGATAGATAGATAGATAGATAGATATGAAAGGCACTATATAATAGATAGATAGATAGATAGATAGATAGATAGATAGAAATGAAAGGCACTATATAATAAATAGGTAGATAGATATGAAAGGCACTATATAATAGATAGATAAATAGATAGATAGAAATGAAAGGCACTATATAATAGATAGATAGATAGATAGATAGATAGATAGATAGATAGATAGATAGATAGAACTTTATTTGTCCCAAGAGAGAAATTTATCCACCTTTATAATAGAGTAAGTGTCTGTACTTTTGTGTAGTTAGAGCACAATCAAAAGAAGCAAATTGTATCCAAATCGAGACTTGTCTAATTTTTCAGTGTTAATACATTGGGTATGTTTCATGCATTATTCATCAGATTATTTTTGAGTGATACTGTCGATGGACTTGTGTCACGAGATGGGCAGACATCACTCAGTTAAAGGCATGTGGTATTGATGTTGAAATCTGTTAAAGCCTTGACAATGACATTTTTGACTCACTCTATCTATCTATCTATCTATCTATCATCCATTTTAAGATCCTACCCTTAGTTTACTAATGTCTTGCTGGTTTTCCCCTGTCTGTCTTCGTGACTGACTTACCCCGTGTACACCTGCCAGCTCTTTGTGCTCTTTGGGGGCTCCTCTAACCTCCTGACTGATCCACAGATCAGACTGTGCACAATGGGCAACTTAACCTTCTGTTCTTTGGGGCTCGTCTATGGCACAAGCTCTTGCAGTCAGTCCAGAGCTTTGTGACTAAGACTACTTTTAAGAGGAATTTAAAGACTTGATCTTGGTCTTAATTGAAAGCTTGTGACCCGATTTTGGGCTGATAAGTCCAAAAATAACTCAAAATAAGTGAAAAAAGTCTGCAAACTGACCTGCGCTGATTGGCTTCTTATGGCAAAGTGACAGGCATGCCAGAAAGCAAAAGAAGACCAGCCACATCTGCTGAGGGTCAAGTAAATCACACAGGTCGATGATGTGAAGACAAACACCATTGTAGCGGTGCCACATAGTGTTTAAATGTCAGTGCTGTGTGTGTCTCGTTTTCATTGTCCCATTGACTGCGTTGTGTGTATCAGTTAATGTTGTCCCCGTAAAGGAGGACGGATGATGGGAGGAGTTCACAATCACTTACCTGGAAAACACCTGTATATCAATTAATCAATTACTGCCGTCACGGATTATTTAAGGAGAAGAGGAGGAGACGAAAAGGGGAGACCAGCACGAGGAGAGAGAAGGAGAACAACCAATAACGCATTCACGATTACAACCTGCCTGCCGTTTCATTCCATTGCGCTATCATCCAGTTTGTATTTCATTCATCCGGACTGCCTTTCAACCTGCTTCCGCTGAAGACCCGGTCGAATCATCATTCGCCGCGCGCCGAGGAATCACGGTGAGGTTATTCCAAGCGCGGAAATACGAACATTACTATAGTCATTAATCAGTACCCGTATTCAGGACATTTATTTCACGCGTGCGGACTCAAGTTCATGATCATTCCGTTTGCCAGCCATTTTGTCGTTTGTGTGGTGTGTGTCATATGTAGCGTGGACAAGGAGGGATTTATATATATATATATATATATATATATATATTGTCGGGTTTGCTGTGGGATTGTTGGGGTGGAGGAATATTTGAGTGTACATTTGTCTTGTGGCGTGTCTTGTCCCATTTAATACATTTATTCTTGTTTCCTTTTACATTCTGCTTATTGTCTTTGCTTTTCAAACCGTCGATTGTGGGGAAAGTTAATCTGTGTAGAGATGCGGCTTGACAGGAAAAGGTTTCTCCGTCAATTATCCAGGCCACAGGTCTTGGAGGTGTAGCTGCCGGCTGGGAATAAGGGGTCGGCCGTTACACCATAACAGGAAGAAAGAAACAGAAGAGGAGTGATACTTGCTCAGAATGCAAGAACAACAAAGACAAAGAAATGCATGTGGCTGGAGGGGGGGTCCGTGTTTTAAAATTGGTACAAGAGAAGTAGAAGGCATTGTGATGGGGTCAAACTTTCAAAGGGTGGACTCCTTTCGGGCACCAATGGCCACTTCTGCAGTCATGTCTGGATGATCTGCAGAAACAAAAACGTACCCACTAATCACTGCATCCGTAGGACTGTAAAACCCTAAAAGCCGATTGACTTTGAGCAGCATCACTGCAGGCCATCATGAGTTGACATTTTTTGGTCACATTTGTGCCTCGAGTGCAATACACACGGAGATGAAGAATATGTTTTTTCTTTTTTTTTTCAGAAAGTTATGCTTCTTCCATTTCACTCCACGTAATAAATGACAAGCCTGGAATATCTGAGTGCTAAAATCACAGCTTTATGTAGGGAAAGTCATGTGCTGCCACATCAGATTTTCATTTTCGGTGTCACGTCAAGTATGACAGCCAACACATTTGTGCTCATCTGTACGTTTTGCCTGTAATGCAAGAGTTCCCAGTGCTTTAACAGAAATCAGCCGGGTGGTGTCTCAGTATCACAGCCACGAAAGCCATCTGTTATGTCACAGAGGATGTTAATAAAAGGCTTGAAACGGAAAAAAAAGATCATGAGATAAGAGGCTAGACGTGTGGTGAACCATCCGGAGCACTCGCTCACGGGCACTCAAGCTCCTGTGCTCTAGCGTTTCCATGCGGCTCTTGATAAACCTTTGGTTCTGTTGTCCTGTTGGCTTGGAGGCAGAATCTCTGCGTTTTTCCCAGTTCTGGGGCTCGTCATTGGTGTGTTTTGCTCCTACTTTGTTCAATGCTTGCATGGGCTCGGTGTTGGGTGGGGTCATGGGGTCCAGCGGCTGTGGGGCATCTGTTAGTGAAGTGAGATTCACTGATCTTGACTTTGCTGACGATGCTGTGATCTTCATGAAGTCAATGGAGGCTCTGATCTGGGCGTGCTTGAGAGACTGAGTGAGGAGTCTGAGGGTCTGGGCTTGTGAGGGTCCTGATAAAAACCAAAGAGCCAGGCCTTTAATGACCTCTTGGGCACGGCCATCAGCAGTGTGTCTGTCTGCGGAGAGAGTGTCGACCTCAAACGAGAGATTTAGATGATGCATTTATGTGTCTGTTGACTCTTCCTATGAAGTCAGTAGATGGATTGGGAGAGCATGGGGGTCATGAGGTCTACTGGAAAGGGGTGTGTGGCACAAAAGGATGAAGGTCCAAGTCTTTAGAGTCCTGTTTGTGAGAAATGGACGCTATCCAGTGACCTGAGATGAAGACTGGACTCCTTCATTGCTGTGTCTCTTCAGAGAGTCCTGCTGGTTTGACTTTGTGTTGCTCCCAGAGTCCCGAATGAGGCACATGACCTGTGAGAGAGCGTCAGTTACAGCACTACAGCCATGTGGTGCGATTCCCCAAAGGTGATCCTGCTCGTAGGACCCTCATTGTTGGGGACCCGAGTGGCTGAACCAGGCCAAGGGGTCTCCGTGAGCAATACAAAGTCAAACCAGTGGTACCCAAGGATTCTCTGATGAGACAAAGTATAAAGGATAATATGAAGAAAAGCAACAGAAATGAAAAAGAAAATCAACCCCGCGTGTTAATGCTGTGAAAGGAGGACTTGTGGCGATTTACCAAAATACGGATATTAAAGAGCTCGAGTCCCGGAATGAGCCAAAGAGGACTACCGATCCTCAACCGTCGAGTGTACCTCCTGATCCACAATAAGGTCGATCAGTTGAAGGTCAATGTCCTCCCTTCTGTAGCAGCAGAAGTCACACTTGTTTCTTACTACCCTTCATCCTTGGAACTGGCCCGGTCCCATTATCAATCTCAAATGAGCAATGGTGCACTATAACTTAAAACACATCAGGAACACATTATCAAAATGAACCAATCAAAAAAATGAAAGGACCACTTGTTAATGAGAGTAGAGCATCAAGTCAATGACACGTCTGGGCTGCTGATCTGGTCAGTGAAGTAGCAGAGGGGCTTGTTCATCAGTTTCAGCAGCTTTGGTGCACTAGAGGGGCAACACTGAGACGACCCCCAAAACAGGAATGAATGGTATAACAGGTGGAGGCCACTGACAATTTTCCCTCCTCTTCTGTTTTGTCACTCATTTTGCATTTGGCTACAGTCAGTGTCACTACTGGTAGCATGAGGCCATACCTGGACCCTACAGAGTTTGGTGGCACAGGTAGTCCAACTTCGCCAGGATGGCACATCAATACGTGCCTCCCACTGCCAGAAGGTCTGCTGTGTCTTCCAGCACAGTCTCAAGGGCATAGAGGAGATTCCAGGAGACAGGCAGTTACTCTAGGACAGCTGGACAGGGCCCCTCTTAGAAGGTCCTTAACTCATCAGCAGGACTGGCTGGTATCTGCTCCTTTGGGCGAGGAGGAACAGGATGAGCACTGCCAGAGCCTACAAAATGACCTCCAGTAGGCCAGCCACTGGTGTGAATGTCTCTGAGCAAACAATTAGAAACAGACTTCATGAGGGTAGCACTTGTCTGTGACACACACTCAGAGGTTACGCCTTTAGGGATTTGGGAAGAAGACCGTCAAAGACGTGGGGAGAAAGGCAAATGGCACACGGACTACGACCAGACACGGGATTTGAACCCAAGACAGTAGAGCTGTGAGGCCGCCGTACCAGCCACCTGCTTCAATTTACCCTTATTGGGCACAACATTTAGAAGCCAAGGGCACAATACAATATCTATAAATAGGAGTATGGAAAAATCGGGAGCCTCAACTTTCTCGTATACTCAGACATAGCGATGAGTTATTCACATGGGTAAACCAAAAAAAAAATATATTATTATCATATTATTGTTTGCCTTAATAATTTTAAAGGTTGGCATAATATTTTAAAATATAAATGAAGCATCTTACGAATGGCGTCAGTTTGCCGTACCTATGCACTGTGGTATGGGCCTCAGGTATAACGCGGTGCGTAGAATTCTCACTAAAACATGGCGTACGGACAAGAGTGGAAATGTGTGCATGCAATGGGTTGTGCTGCCGAGTGTGGCGTTATGCTGACTTTAGTTTTTATACATCGCGATGTGAGCGTGGAAACGGGCTCACAATGGCACCGTGAACAATCTCGTAAGTGGTTCAAATTGCCAGCCTCACGTTCTCACAACCTGTACTGTCATTTAAAGCTATTTGTTTGATTCGTCCAGCTTTGGATGAGGTGATGGGCGAGAGTGAATTACTTCTTCACTATTCACTTCCCTTTCAGTGAGCCACCACACCAGCACCACTGATTCCAAGGTGTGAAACAGCTCTGGGTGGGCCTGCTCACCATCGAGCGCGTGACACTGTCAGCCATGTCAAATCCAACCGAGAGAGGCAACAATGCTGTCGGCGTGCGGCGCTCACACCGGGTAGCACTTGTCTGTGACACACACGTAGAGGTTACGCCTTTAGGGATTTGGGAAGAAGACCGTCAAAGGCGTGGGGAGAAAGGCAAATGGCACACGGACTACGACCAGACATGGGATTTGAACCCAAGACAGTGGAGCTGTGAGGCGCTACCAGCCACCTGCTTCAATTTACTCTGATTGGGCACAACATTTAGGAGCCAAGGGCACAATACAATATTTATAAATAAGAGTATGGAAAAATCGAGTCTCAACTTTCTGTACCCTCAGATACAGCGATGAGTTATTCATATGAGTAAACCAAAAAATATATATTATTATCATATTATTGTTTGCCTTAATAATTTTAAAGGTTGGCATAATATTTTAAAATATAAATGAAGCATCTTACGAATGGCGTCAGTTTGCCGTACCTATGCACTGTGGTATGGGCCTCAGGTATAACGCGGTGCGTAGAATTCTCACTAAAACATGGCGTACGGACAAGAGTGGAAATGTGTGCATGCACTGGGTTGTGCTGCCGAGTGTGGCGTTATGCTGACTTTAGTTTTTATACATCGCGATGTGAGCGTGGAAACGGGCTCACAATGGCACCGTGAACAATCTCGTAAGTGGTTCAAATTGCCAGCCTCACGTTCTCACAACCTGTACTGTCATTTAAAGCAATTTGTTTGATTCGGCATCCAGCTTTGGATGAGGTGATGGGCGCAGATTGAATTACTTCTTCACTATTCACTTCCCTTTCAGAAAGTCACCACACCAGCACCACTGATTCCAAGGTGTGAAACAGCTCTGGGTGGGCCTGCACACCATCGGAACGCGTGACACTGTCAGCCATGTCAAATCCGACCGAGAGAGGCAACAAAGCTGTTGACGTACGGCGTTCACACCGGGTAGCACTTGTCTGTGACACACACACACACACACACAGAGGTCCTACCAAGATAAGCCACAACAACACAAAGCTCGCTGTCAACTAAAACCCAAAACTGATAAAGGTTGGCCCCACATAGAAAACCACTTCCTGTGAGGTAGGCCATATGCATAACCAGGCTGTTCTCACTTCTCCAGCAGATCTTTGATGGGCTCACTGCCACAGAGCTGCTCCAAGAAATGCCAAACTTACAGTATAACTTCCGAGGGTGAAAATGAGAAACGAATGTAAGTGGTGGCAGGACTTGTGGCAGGGGGGTGCGTTGTGAGCAAAAGAAAAAAAAAAATTTAAGGAAATGGTGGGGGTCAGGAAGTCACCATAGGCCTCGGTGGCAGCAGAACAGCACCCTCCATTATGATTTCCAATGATTTCCCCTTCTGCACCTGCACAGCTAACTGTTAACTTTACAAAGAGAATCAAAACCGTTTGAGAAGGAAACGGGTACCTCAGCCAAACCACGGTGGGCACTGGGAAATCTGCCGGTGCGCCCCTCGCCGAAGGGGGCTAACCGATGACAATGTTCTCACGAGTCGGGCGGCTGCTTTAAAACTCGGCTTCGACTTCTTTATACACATTCATCTCTTTTCTAACCTTCTTACCAGCTCAAGATAACGGGGAGTCAGCATTATGGGGTATACATCACAGGGGCACACTTCATGCCACCCTCGTTCCCTCAAACCTGCTACAATGAGTTACCGGGCCTGCAGCCCACTTCCTTATTCCTAGTTGCTACACTTATATGCATTGTACTTGCTGGATGAGTTTTCATTGGTCATCAGCTGTCAAGCGCACAGAGCCCACCCCTGTGGCTCAAGACAAAATGAAAACATGTCTGACTTTGTTGGAGTGAGTCGCAGGACGTGTGTCACATTACATGACTTCCTTGACCAAAGTGTTGAAGGCCAAGGCTGAAAATCACTGGAAAAGTCACATAATGTGACATGGCCTTAAGCTGGAGAGGTGGGCCGGCACCCAATGAGACAAGAAACCAGGAAACCCCACACCTCATTAGCGGCCCCTGACAACAAAGTACTGGAAAACCACAGATCTGTCCTCAGTTACCCCCAATGTGAATGCCAAACGAACATGCCTGGGAACAGCTGGAGTGCCAATTGTGCAAGGGTGAGCAAATTCCATCCAAAAAAAAAAAAAAAAAAGAAAGACCACCAGAACAAATGAAACTCACTTTAGACCCGATGAAAATCATTACTCTCCAGGAGTGACTAACGCACTCAAACGTCTCCGAGGGAAAATCCCTCAGAAGCTGGATTTGCGCTCACATCAGGAACCCATCTCAGATTTATGGCAGGAGCTTTCAAGCAGTCTTGTTTATGGAGCCGTTTATCAGGCGATGTCAAGGAGTGGGAAATGACTCTGTGCGCGTTCAGCCAGAAATGAATGGCTTCCAAAAAATCATTGTAAAATGGTGTGCACAAGCACATGCCAGCACAAAAGTAAAACGCCACATTGCTACTGTATTATTAGCTGGGCATCTCTAGTGGCACACTGCTTAAAGTAAGGCAGAATTGCAGGGCCCCACTGTGATTCGATTCATAACTTAACAGAACCTTCCAGAAATCTGCTTCAGTCGACTCAGGGTCTCAGAGGGCTGGGACACGCTGGACACGAGACTGGAAATGGTGTCCATCACAGGGTACAGTCCCACACTTTCAAAGGGCTCATTGAAACAAACCAGCATATCCTTAGGGATGTGGGAAGAAAACCATCAAAGACGAGGGGAGAAGGGTAAATGGCACACGGACTACGACCAGACACGGGATTTGAACCCAAGACAGTGGAGCTGGGAGGCTGCAGTACCAGCCACCTGCTTCAATTTACTCTTATTGGGCACAACATTTAGGAGCCCAGGGCACAATACAATATTTATAAATAGGAGTATGGAAAAACCAGCAGTGAACTCCCCTCGACTTTCTTGTGCACTCCAACACAAGGATCATTCATGTAGGTGAACCGAAAAAAATGGTGGAGAGGTGGAGATCTGCTCTGGAGAGGAGAGGAATGAAGGACAGTAGGACCAGCAAGACAGAATACATGTGTGTGAATGAGAAGGAGGGCAGTGGGATGGTGAGGATGCAGGGAGTAGAGTTGGCACAGTAGGGATGAGTTTAAATAATTGGGATCAACAATTCAGAGTAATGGGGATTATGGAAGAGAAGTGAAGAAGAGGCACAGTGGAATGGGTGGAGAAGAGTGTCAGGAGTGAAAGGGAAGGTCTACAGGACGGTAGTGAGACCAGCTATGTTATATGGGCTGGAGACGGTGGCACTGACCAGAAAGCAGGAGACAGAGCTGGAGGTGGCAGAGTTAAAGATGTTAAGATTTGCATTGAGTGTGACGAGGATGGACAGGATTAGAAATGAGGACATTAGAGGGTCAGCTAAGGTTGGATGGTTGGGAGACAAAGTCAGAGAGGCGAGATTGTGTTGGTTTGGACATGAGCAGAGGAGAGATGCTGGGTATACTGGGAGAAGGATGCTAAGGAAAGAGCTGCCACGCAAGAGGAGAAGAGGAAGGCCTAAGAGAAGGTTTATGGATGTGGTGAGAGAGGACATGCAGGTGATGGGTGTGACAGAACAAGATGAAGAGGACAGAAAGATGACCTGCTGTGGCGACCACTAACAAGAGCAGCCAAAAGAAGAAGAAGATTATTATTATTTACCTTTGTCACACACTGTGATTAGGGGGACACTATATAATATATAGATAGATAAATAGATAGATAGACATGTGAAAGGCACTATATAAAAGATAGATAGATAGATAGATAGACAGGAAAGACACTATATAATAGATAGATAGATAGATAGATATGAAAGGCACTATATAATAGATAGATAGATAGATAGATAGATAGATAGATAAAGATAGATAGATAGATAGATAGATAGATAGATATGAAAGGCACTATATGATAGATAGATAGATAGATAGATAGATAGATAGATACTTATAATGCAATACTCCAGTCCTAGTAAGAGTCAATCATATTAAGTTAATATTACTAGAAAACATTTCTAAGTGTTAACTTAATTTGAATAGAATAGACATTTCTTATATCTTCCTAAATGGTATCATCCTTTACCCCAGTCAGCTCTCGTGTAATAGAACTTTCTTAGCTATAATTGTAATAACAGGATGCTAATTAATTCAGTCAGGAGCGCAGTCTCTCTGGTAGAAGCATGAACTGTTAGATTTGCTTGAAAACAGAACAATGGCGCAGAGTTTTATTTTCTGGCTCCATGTCCTGATGTGAGCCTGCATGACTGTGTGACCATAGAGATAAGGAAACACACCAAGATATTGAAGAATTAAACAGAAACATCCTATATAGTAACATTTCCTTATTTTCGCGTTATCAGTTTTTCATTTAGTTATGTGTGGACTGTTTTTGCTTTGAATTTTTCTAAACCTTTTAAAACAAAGATACTTGGACTGTGCAGTTATTTGCATACACGTCCCACTCATTGCTTAAGTTTCTCTGGGGAGCAAGCTGAAGTTGCAGATCATTGGAAACCTTGGACAAACGCAGCTACAGTATACTCTGTACAATACAATGTGTAGTGTAATGTATTATGGACTAGTTCTCCATATGCTGTAATGCATAATGTACACTATTATTATTTAAAATGATATATGATGTAATTTGTAATGGTTGCATTCCCCGGTCACCCCGACCTCACTGTCTTGAAAGCACATCTGTAATGGCAGTAAAACTTTGTCAGCCAACACCACCCACCACTGCATCAACAGACGCCACTTGTGGCTTTAGTATGCAAAGCACAAGCCACATATGGGCACTGCCCAGCTTCTCTCAGCTCGTGCTCATCTGAGATGTGGCCCAGTGGAATCGTATTCTGTGGTACAACAACTCAACATTTCAGATAGTTTTGGAGTAAAGAGACATTTTGTTTTCTGGGCCAGAAAGGAAAAGGACCATCCAAGGTGTTATAAGCATCAGCCATCATCTGTAATGGTATGGCGGTGTGTCGGTGCCCATGGCATCTGTAAGGGCACCATTCATTCAGAAATAATATTTACAAATTTTGGAGCAACATATACTGCTATCCAGACACTCGCTTTCCCAGAGACATCCCTGCATTTTCCAGTAGGACAACGACGAACACATTCTGTTCAGATTACAGGCGCGTGGCAGCATGAGCACAGAGTGAGGGTACGAGATTTGCCCTCTGCAGTCCTGACCTATGTGGTGCATTATGAAGCACAACATGCGACAATGAAGACCCCGTACAACTGAGCAGCTGATAGACCTGCAGAATGGATGAATGGGGGAAAAGTCCACTACACCTGACCGACTTGAGTCTTCAGTGTCGACACGCTTAAAAGAATCGGTGACGTTACACTGTGGGACACACTTGACTGTCCCAGCCTTTCTGGAGTGTGTTGCAGTCATCAGATTTGACAAGAGTGTATATCTAAAAAAATAACTGTTAAATTCACAATCAAATAAAGTGTTGTTGTAGTGTTTTCAATATAGCACTGAGTGAATAAGATTTACAAATCACTCGTTTTTGTTTTTAATAGCATTTTGACACAGTAAACAACTGCTGCCGTTACTTGCATTAACCAGCAGATGTCACTAAAATATGGCATTGGAGTACAAGGAGCCATGAGAGAGCAAAGGGGGCTAAAACAATGGAAGTGTCAGACAATGAAACTGATTTACATGTCAGATTAGCAGCACTCCTTGTCCAGTTGGCAAAGTTCTTAAAAAGGCACGGCAGAGAGACACAACTGAATACGAACAGTGCTCATTGGATAGGAATGACACGATGTTATAGATAAATATGAGAGACACTAAATAACATACGTTTATACAGATAGATAGATAAGGAGGAAGGCACTATATGATAGATAGATAGATAGATAGATAGATAGAGAGATAGATAGATAGATAGATAGATAGATAGATAGATAGATAGAAAGATAGATAGATAGACAGACAGACAGACAGACAGACAGACAGACAGATAGATAGATAGATAGATAGATAGATAGATAGATAGATAGATAGATAGATAGATAGATAGATAGATAGATAGATAAGGAGGAAGGCACTATATGATAGATAGATAGATAGATAGATAGATAGACAGACAGACAGACAGACAGACAGACAGACAGACAGACAGACAGATAGATAGATAGATAGATAGCACTATATGATAGATAGATAGATAGAGAAAGAAAGATAGATAGATAGATGGATAGATAAGGCACTATATGACAGATAGATAGATAGATAGATAGATAGATAGATAGATAGATAGATAGAATCAAGGCTCTGGTGATAGGAAACACAGAGAGAAGAATGTCACACAGTCACTAGCCTATCTTGTGTGTCTGCCCATAGAGAGGAGGACAAGTCCCCAGGAGATGTGGGATGTCACTTCTGGCCAGGACAATGCAAGCCCCACCCCTTCTGGCTTCAATATCATATAAACTGCCATTTACCCAGAAGTCAGAGTTCATTCCTGGACCAGCTTCTAAGGAAATCAAATGTCCTGGAAATAGGACCTTACTTTACTTTTTAGAAAGAAATCATAAATGGCAAATAGTTCCAGTTCCTTTGGATCTCTCTGTTTGTTTTCTGTTCACAATAGATAGATAGATAGATATGAAAGGCACTATATAATAGATAGATAGATAGATAGATAGATAGTGCTGGTTTGAACTGGCAGTGTGTCTTTCCTTTAACTTATTAGCTCAGTATTTAACGTGAGTGTTTTCAATTCTTAGTGACACATTTATGATTTCTCAGTTTTGACATTTGATTTTCTCCCAAATATGTTATTTATTATGTACACTGATGTCATTGTTTTAGAATGTGATTTCATTTCAGTGTGTGCTCCAGTCCTGCCCAGTCCTTCAGTATTTATCTTCATTGTAGGTTTATCTTGTATTTAAGTTCAATTTAAACAGACTTTAGTATTCAGTGCTGCTTTACAATGTTTTTGTTTTGTAAAATATGAAATGATGGCAAAGAAAGGCACTATAAAAGATAACTACTAACAGAATAAGGTAAATATTAACAGAGGTATTGAATATCTTGAAATTTTACTTAAAGTGTTGCAGTTTCATGAAGCTGATTGACTTTTGGATGTAATTTATTTAATGAATCAATCAGTCAGCTAGTTGCTGGTATGTATGATCTATTCCACAATACAGCAGTATTTCAGTCATCCTTCCTCCAAACCAGCATATCCTGGGTGAACGACGGGGAAGCTGAAGCCAATCCCAGCAAGCACGGGCCACAAGTCAGAAACAACATTTGGACAGGGTGTCAGTGCGTCAGAGAGAGAACACACACTCACACACACGCAAACACACACTCACACACACACACTCACACACTCACACACTCACACACACACACACGTTCTCTCACTCTCACCAGGGCCAATACACCTAACCTGCTTGTCTTCGGTCTGCCGGAGGAAATCGGAGCACAAGGAGGAAACTCCCACAGAGAGGTGAGAACATGCAAACTCCGTGCAGAGAGGACCCGAGGTGTGTATCCTGGCCCTCCTTGCTGTGTGGCACCAGCACCTGCACTGCACCACACCACTGTGCCACCTCATTATTATCTCCAAAGAAAACCAAATAATGTTTCCATTGATCCCACAAATCCCTGAATTTGCACAGTAAAGACGAGTTACAAAAATGTGAATCTCTTATTCATTTCAGAGATTTCTCCTTCACCTACCTTCATCCCAACCTTCTTCATCTCCTCTCCTTCCATTTTCCGGTAATACTGTGTGGTTGCTTGGCAAATCATCATCTGGCAGATTATTATCACAGTCAGCAGGGTCTGTCAGGCTTTCATCTTCAACTATGTGCAACTTGTCTTCATCGTCCGAGTCGGAGTTTGTTTCCACCACATTGTTGTAATTTGTAACTGAAACAACAGAAAAGGAAGCGAAAATCAGAATTTTGTGTCAGGAGAGAGTTTTGTCATTCGTTCACTAATTTCAGAAAGAGTTCCAGACCACTCGGCCTTTCGTTGTGAGGTCCACCATACTAGCTGAGGGAGTCCAATACAAACGCTAACAGTAATACATTCAGAGCACCGGCAGCGGAGACTGAACTGGAAGCATGCAGCATTATATATCACACATTAAAGCAGGGGTCCCCAACTCTGGTCCTGGGGGGCCGCGATGGCTGCAGCTTTTCATTCTAACCCTTTTCTTAATTAGTGACCTCTTTTTGCTGCTAATTAACTTCTTTTGAATTCATTTTCATTGACCTGCTCTTGAAGACTCGGACCCTTTAATTGTTTCTTTTTCTTTAATTAGCAGCCAAACAATAATGAGATACAAAATGAGCCAAAACAACTGGTGTCCATCACACAATATCTGAAAACAAAGAAAGGTGAAGGTCTCAGGAGTGTTGATCTGCTCAGGTCCACAAAACATTTGACCAGAGCTCTTAGAAAAGAGAAAATCGACAATTTCAGAAATGTCTGCTAACACACAATGAGAGCAGCAGCAAGCCATGGAATTAATGGACGAGTTTAATTAACAGAAAGACTCGGCGCCTAATGAAGGAACTGGTTGGAGTTTGAGGCCTTGACTTTGTTGGTCTTCTGTTGGCTCCCTCACTTCACATTTCATGTCTCTCTAGTATAATAAAAAAAATCCTGGGACGAGGCGTGACTTTCGCAGAGAGATACTTTCACATCCCGCGAAATGAGACTTTGTGCCAAGAGATTTAACCAGGAAATAAAAGACAAAGAGTAGATGACAAAGTAGAACGTCATAAAGAATTCAAAAAACGTTGAGAGCGAAACACATGCACAGCAGGTTAGAGATAACGGAAGTACAAAAATTCGAAAGTCTCTAAAAAAGGATAGTAAAGATCGCATAACGGAAATTATTACTCGGTGAAATAACATAACAGCGAAAAGAGATGGAATATATTGTTCGGATTGAAACTCGGAAGTCGGAGACTTGTAGATCGTCTAATTCGTGTTGCCATCAGGAAAAAGTCGTGTTTCTTCCCAATGAAGAGGCGTATCGGCGAGAATTAAAAGATCGGTTGTTTGGTGAGAATGAAATACATCGAGAGAAAATTTCAAGCCCCTTGAGATGAGCTTATGAAAAGAGATTTGGAAAAGTCCTGCCCGCATCTAAAACATTTACAACCACGCATACGGCTCAATCATTTCTCTTTTGTGTGAATGCTATTGTCAGACACAGTTTGTGTAGAGAGAAAGAAACGAAATTCACTCACGGACAGTTGCACGTCGCGTTGTCACGATGTAATTCGAAACACAGAATCAAAATTAAATGCGATATTGATGAAAAGGTAAAAGCGAAAAGAGATCGAATATATGGACATGGGTGATATGACAGGAGTATGCAGATATTGTTTGGCTTTAAACTTTAAGTCGGAGACTTGTAGATCGTCTAATTCGTGTTGCCATCAGGGAACAGTAGTGTTTCTTCACAATGAAGAGGCGTATCTGTTGTTTGATGAAAAGAAATCCACATACGCAAGCAGCAGAGACGTGAAGTGGCTGGCATGTAGTGCAGGCCAGGATGGCGTTGTCTAGCCTGTGGAGGTCTGTGCGTCCCTCCATGGATATGCCTCCCCAGACCATCACTGACCCACCACCAAACCGGTCATGCTGAACGATGTTACAGGCAGCATAACGTTCTCCACGGCTTCTCCAGACCCTTTCACGTCTGTCACGTGTGTTCAGGGTGAACCTGCTCTCATCTGTGAATAGCACAGGGCGCCAGTGGTGGACCTGCCGATTCTGGTATTCGATGGCAAATGCCAATCGAGCTCCACGGTGCTGGGCAGTAAACACAGGGCCCACTTTAGGACGTCAGGCCCTCAGACCACCCTCGTGAAGTCTGTTTCTGATTGTTTGGTCAGAGACATTCACACCAGTGGCCTGCATGCCTACTGGATGTCATTTTGTAGGCTCTAGCAGTGCTCATCCTGCTCCTTCTCGCCCAAAGGAGCAGATACCAGTCTGTCCTGCTGATGGGTTAAGGACCTTCTACGAGGGTCCCTGTCCAGCTCTCCTCAAGGAACTGCCTGACTCCTGGAATCTCCTCCATGCCCTTGAGACTGTGCTGGGAGACACAGCAAACCTTCTGGCAATGGGAGGCACGTATTGATGTGCCATCCTGGAGAAGTTTGACTACCGGTGCCAGCTCTGTAGGGTCCAGGTATGGCCTCATGCTACCAGTAGTGACGCTGAGCGTAGCCAAATGCAAAACGAGTGACAAAACAGATGAGGAGGGAAAAATGTCAGTGGCCTCCCTCCACCTGTTAAAGCATTCAT
Source organism: Polypterus senegalus (assembly GCF_016835505.1). Lineage (NCBI taxonomy): Eukaryota > Metazoa > Chordata > Cladistia > Polypteriformes > Polypteridae > Polypterus > Polypterus senegalus. Next base: position 191,131,154 of record NC_053158.1, read on the forward strand.
TCCTGTTTTGGGGGTCGTCACATTGTTGCCCCCCTAATGTAACTGTTGTTAATTTCATTAAACTGATGAACAAGCCCCTCTGCTACTTCATTGACCAGATCAATAGCCCAGAAGTGTCATTGACTTGATGCTCTACTCTCATTAAAAGGTGGTCCTTTCAGCATATATAAAGCAGGCTGTAACAATCTTGGGGTCTTGTGTGTATGTTATCATCCAGCTGACGCTTAGTAACCACAGGGGGGCGCCAGAGAGCCCTAGACACAGCAATACAGTCCACAATATAAGAATATAAATACAATAAAGAGATTTTATTCCACAAAGCACCTTCCAATGAACACCTCCTCAACAATTAGCCATATCTATATATATATTAGATATTTTCAGCTGTGGGACTTTTCTTTTTTGTTTTGTTTGGTTTCATGAATTACAAGCCACAACACACATAATGTGTATAAACAAAGTGAACCGAGATAATACGAGATGGAGTCTCCGCGCAGGATTTCACCTTTGGCCACATGAGCAGGTTTGTTTATGGGACTAATTATTATTACTGAATATAATTAGCTCATGTTGCTATGAAGCCGACCGTTTTAATCCCATGTAGTGCTGAAGATTAATAATAAAGTGTGAAGCAAGGTGTGCAGCTCTAATTAAGGAGAGCAGGGGGTGAAAATGGAATATTGATTTAAGAGCATCGCCTGGCTGAGCAGTTTAGGCCGACCCGCGGCGTAATTAGGAGGCTTTTTGGGGTTTTTCTCCTTCCGTCACTCAAAAAAAGGCCTTGAGGGGAGGATCTTAAACCATCGGTTTAACGAAATAAGCTGCTGATACGCTAGAGAAAGCTCAATTTAGCCATTCATTTCAGAAAGGGGTCCACACTTTTAATTACTAAGTGCTATCCGTTATTATCAGATGTTGGGACAGCTTAGCTATTAGCTCAACAAAGGACTGAATGGCCTCCTCTTCTTATTCACTGCACTAAGCTGACCGTCTATCAGGCTCACACATACACTATACGGCCAAAGGTTTGTGGCTATATGGCCCCGCCTCTTAATGCTGATTGGTCATTTGATTACATTTAGTTCTGGCACAATTACAGTGTGGTCTCAAATTGAACTGCAATACACACGCAGCTGCCACTAACCGAAACGCAACACATTTGCTTTACTTTTACTTACGACACGCGATCTATGGACATGAATTAAAATTTGTGAGAGACGACACGTTGTGACTGGCATCCCAGCTGGAGCAGAACTGGGATCCTTACTCGGCAGGGATGCCAATAGTGTGGAAGGACTGGGGAAGACAATTTATTCAGAACATTCGTCTCCCCCAACACCCTAGGTGGCAGTCCTCCTCTTGGGTACCGCTACAGCATTGTCGGGCAAACGGTGCGCAGTGCGCCGCCGAATTTTCTAGGGGCGCCGCGAAAACTTTTTGAACTGTTTTTGAACTTTTGGTTGATTAAAAAGATAATGTTTAAAAACAAAAGATTTTATGTTGGAAAAACAGATAACGGAACACTTACGGAAATGAAGTCTAAGAAACGCGAGAGACTTCAAATGATCGACAAGGAAATGCGCGTCTGTCTTTCGAAAATTGATCCTCGCATCAATCTCATATGTGCTGAAAAACAATCTCAACGTTCACATCAATTAAATTTAAGATTTATCCTTTGATTCCTTTATTAATAAAATGTCTTTCAAACTTGTAAAATTAACTGTTTTAATTGGCAATTGTCCATAGATTGTGTCGTCACGACTTTATTTATCGGCAGTCCCTCAGGTGCGCCACGAAAGAAAATTTTTGGACTTAGTGCGCCGCAACTCGAAAAAGGTTGCTTTTTACTGCGCTATGGAGACCCACAGGGCATATTGGGAATTGTAGTTCTTTTGGCTAGCCCTGTGGGTGCTGCCAGGGGCGCTGACAGCATTTACATGGTAGGGATCCAGACAACAACAACAACAACATTTATTTATATAGCACATTTTCATACAAACAGTAGCTCAAAGTGCTTTACATATTAAAGAATAGAAAAATGAAAGATACAATTATAAAACAAAATAAATCAACATTAACATCGAATAAGAGTAAGGTTCAATGGCCAGGGGGGACAGAAAAAACAAAAAAAACTCCAGACGGCTGGAGAAAAAAAAAATAAAATCTGTAGGGATTCCAGACCATGAGACCGCCCAGTCCCCTCTGGTCTGACGTACCCACAGGTATTTCTGAGCCACAGTTATTGGGACACTGGTAGCGCTCCCGGTTTATATTAATTGGGACTTATGTGTTTGTCTTTGTGTCGGGAGTGTGGGAGGCTACAGCGCCCCCTGGTGGTCACAAATGCAATGGTTTTTTTTTTAACCGTATTTTTAACAACTCGAAAATTCTGTGCCATGGTGTAAGGCGATCGATCATTTGGTTGGCATGTTGTTAATTATGACACGATAAAACCCTGCCAAAATACACCGTTTTACACCGTTTGGCTTGCTCTCTCTCTCAAGGGTGGGGATCGATCTGTTCTTAGCATAATTCTTTTTTTTTTGTAAAAACTTGATTGCTATGTATTGATTGTAATAAAATTAATAAATAAATTAAAAAAAAAAAAAAACCCTGCCAAAATAAAGTAGCCCACTTGCATACGCATTGCATTTAGTTTGGACACAAATAAACTTCTGTAAAAAAACGGAGTTAAAGTTTGAAATATCCAAGAAATCCCAAGCAGAAAAAAAAAAAATCACAACGCACAGGAACTCCCAAAGCACATTCATAGTGGGGGACCACCCTAAAAACCACATGGAATAATACACACGAGCACACAATACACAAAAGGAACACTAACATAAAACAATGAGCCAAATGTGAAACCAAAATTCAATAAAACAAGAATATGAACCCTGAGGAGACCCTGGAGAGGTGGAGATCTGCTCTAGAGAGGAGAGGAATGAAGGTCAGTAGGACCACCACGACGAAATACATGTGTGTGAATGAGAGGGAGGTCAGTGGAATGGCGAGGATGCAGGGAGTAGAGTTGGCGAAGGTGGATGAGTTTAAATACTTTGGATCAACAGTACAGAGTAATAGAGATTGTGGAAGAGAGGTGAAGAAGAGAGTGCAGGCAGGGTGGAGAAGAGTGACAGGAGTGATTTGTGACAGACGGATATCAGCAAGAGTGAAAGTGAAGGTCTACAGGATGGTAGTGAGACCAGCTATGTTATATGGGCTGGAGACGGTGGCACTGGAGACAGAGCTGGAGGTGACAGAGTTAAAGATGCTAAGATTTGCATTGGGTGTGACAAACATGGACAAGATTAGAAACGAAGACATTAGAGGTTCAGCTCAGGTTGGATGGTTGGGAGACAAAGTTAGAGAGGCGAGATTGTGTTGGTTTGGACGTGTGCAGAGGAGAGATGCTGGGTATATTGGGAGAAGGATGTTAAGAATAGAGCTGCCAGGGAAGAGGAAAGGAAAAAGGCCTAAGCGAAGGTTTATGGATGTGGTGGGAGAGGACATGCAGGTGATGGGTGTAACAGAACAAGATGACGAGGACAGGAAGATATGGAAGAAGATGATCTGCTATGGCGACCCCTAACAGGAGCAGCCGAAAGAAGAAGAAGAAGAAGAAGAGTATGAACCCTGCTGGGTGGGAGCAGAAGGGGAGCCCAGAGAAACCAACAAGGAACTCAAGGGAAGCCCCACAGCATGTCCTCCTCACCAAAGTAAAGCAAGCGTGTTAAAGGAAAGGAACACGTGAAGATTTCTAACATGGCAATTGTTCTCAGGAGGATTTTGTCTGTTGGTTGCTTTGTCTAATTAATGTCTGTGTTTTGACATCTGCACTTTACCTTGTTGGTTGGCCCTTTTTGCCTAATGATTCTTTTTGAATTTTCAACTTTTATCAACGTTTATTGAATTCTTTGAGGGCTGAATACTTCAATTTTCTGAAAAGCACCCACACATAAATTGACATAAAACGTTGTCTGCTGCCGCGTGCCGTGGTTGGTGTAGGCGCCTGTTGGGCGTCTCTGGCAGCAGAGGGTGCATGAGGGCAGCTCGATGGCAAGCAGGAATGCATGGCAGGCTGGCTACCTGGCTGTCTTCACGCAGCGGTGGCAGTCACAGTGCGACACAATCTGGTTTGTACCTCTTGTCATCGTAAGTGGCGGTCCTCCCAGGCCAACGTACTGTAGCTATAGGCGCATCAACTACACGACTGTGTTCGGCACCACGATCAGCTAGGGAGCGGTTATCTGAGGCTGGCACCTCACTTTCATTGCTGTTCTCCATTTCCAGATCACTTGTATTAAAATCGGAGTCCGATTCAGTGATAATACGCAAACATGTCGCCCACGGAGTGTTTTCCTTTGCACATTTGCTTTGGTCTCTCGCCAGACGTCGATGCCATTGTAGAGGTTGTTTGCGCTTCGCTACTCATACATGTGCAGGTAATCGAAGTCAAATCAACAAAACCAACTTTCCTTCTAGCACAGAGAGTCAAAGCTAAAAGGTAACGGCAAGTTTTGTCGCCATTTACAGGCCAATCTATCCCTGAATTTCCACAAGAGTTGACATCTGCCCTGAAAGAGTTCAACTGAGTCTGTTATTCGCTTTTCGGGGGCTCAGTCTTTTCTTTAAGCCCAAACACTGCCACACCTCAGCTCTACCCAAGTGGCCCCCCAACAATCCACTGGAGACCTCCACTCTACAGCATGCCCTTGTGATGATCCTCCTCATCCTCCACCCAAGGTAAACATGAAGGCTTACTGGCCCACCTCCCCTCTTTCTTATTTTTGAGATTGGAGATCCGCGCCATCGTATTTATTGCTGCTGTGCTTGCTGGTAAAAAAAAAAACACAAAAAGTGTCACGCTGGTGACGTTATACACGACGGTGATTTCCAGAGGTACTTCACTTTACACCTCTCTTCTCTACCTGGAGTGCAGAACTTTTTGGGTTAATTTTTTTTTTTCTTGCAGATGTTTCCAGAAGTCACACGGCAAGAAGAGTCCAAAGACCCCCCTATTTCTAGATTTTCCACATGAGTTCATGACACCGACTGAGTCACCCAGGCTTATGACTCACTCTGCCTGCCTCCGTGTCAATATGTGCGCTGCCTACGACGGCCGCTCCTCGCCGGCAACTTCATTACCTCTCATCATCGCCTGTGCCAACTCGAGAGATGATGAACTTCCCACTCTGGGCCTGCTGTGTTGCAGCTTACAGCATCGACTGCACTGCGTCATCGGGTCTGCCGATTGCTTTAGGTCCTCAAGATTTAATGGCCCTGATTAGCATGTGGAGCTTTCTGACCTACTCGAGCACTCCTGAGGTGAGCCAATGTCAATGTCACATTAGTTGGTGGTAAGCAGGGAGGAGAAACCTTTACGCAAATCTTTATTTAAGACGTCCGCCCATCGAAGGGACGCAAATTAGAAGCCAACTCTGGATGGGTTAGCACTCATGGTGCAGACCTCTGCTACTCTGTGATTCACTAGCTCCGCTGGACAGCCAATTAGATTGCAGATTTTTTGTCACTCCCTCCTAATCTTAACCTGGCATCATCACTGATGAATAATATTATTATCCATCCATCCATCCGTTATCGATAGATAGATAGATAGATAGATAGATAGATAGATAGATATGGAAGGCACTATATAATAGATAGATAGATAGATAGATAGATAGATAGATAGATAGATAGATAGATAGATAGATAGATATGGAAGGTACTATATAATAGATAGATAGATAGATAGATAGATAGATAGATAGATAGATAGATAGATAGATATGGAAGGCACTATATAATAGATAGATAGATAGATAGATATGGAAGGCACTATATAATAGATAGATAGATAGATAGATAGATAGATAGATAGATAGATAGATATATGGAAGGCACTATATAATAGATAGATAGATAGATAGATAGATAGATAGATATGGAAGGCACTATATGATAGATAGATAGATAGATAGATAGATAGATAGATAGATAGATAGATAGATAGATAGATATGGAAGGCACTATATGATAAATAGATAGATAGATAGATAGATAGATAGATAGATATGAAAGGCACTATATGATAGATAGATAGATAGATAGATACTTTATTAATCCCAAGGGGAAATTCACATATAAATAATATACAAATTTAAATTTAAATATAAAAATATAAATATAAATAATAACATATCCAACCCGCTATATCCTAACTACAGGTTCACGGGGGTCTTCTGGAGTCAATCCCAGCCAACACTGGGCGCAAGACAGGAAACAAACCTTGGGCAGGGTGCCAGCCCACCGCAGGGCACACACACACACACACCAAGCACACATTAGGGACAATATAGGATCGCCAATGCACCTCACCTGCATGTCTTTGGACTGTGGGAGGAAACCCACGCACACACGGGAAGAACATGCAAACTCCTTGCAGGGAGGACTCGTGGAGCGAACCCACAGGTCTTCTAACTGTGAGGCAGCAGCGCTACCACTGCGCCACCGTGCCCCCCTAATATTATTATATATTATATATATATATATATATATATATATATACATTCACATACATACATACATACATACATACATATATATATATACATATACACATTGTGGAGACTGGCCCGGACACAGACAGGCAGACACGTTCATGTCATCCACAAACACGTTTATTTACACAAATATTTACAAGTCAAAGTGCACACACAAACCCCAAAGTCCTGGCCAACACACAATGCATTCTCCTTCGGGCTGCCTCCTCTCTCTCTTCTCCTGCCTCGTCCTGCTTCCACCCGACTCCAGCCACTGAATGAAGGGAGGCGGCCCCTTATATAGGAACCCAGGTGGCTCCAGCTGCTTCCCGGCAATCTCCTGCGGACACACCCCCGTGTGGCGGAAGTGCCGGCTGCGCACCCGGAAGCCCTTTGGGTGTCCCTGCTCCTCTTCCCCCCAGCACTTCCTGGTGTGGCGGAAGTGCTGAGGTCCAGGGTTGTTCAGGCACCGGGGCGCCGCCTGGCGGTGGCCACGGGCTCCTACAGGGTTGGGCTTCCAAGCCCTCTACCCGTGGCCCCCAATACAACCAGGGCGGTCGCCCCCTCGCGGTCTGGAGGAGGTACAAGCCCTCCTCTGGTCCTCCTGGGCGTCCCAGCTGGGCTCCACCCCCAGCCGCATGCGACAACATATATATATATATACATATATGTTGTCACACATGTGCGCATGGGAGGCAGCTAAAGGGCTTGAGTGACGGCTGTTCTGAGGCATGGCAGAGTGCACTGACTCTTTTTCTCCCTTTCCTGTAGGCCATTCCCGGGAGATTCCACCTGGCTCTCTTGACGTCACTTCCAGGACCAAGCCAATGGAAGTAGACCTTACTGGCCCCGGCTCCTGTGATGTCACATCCGGGCTCGAACCAATGATTGATGAACATGGGCCCGATCCTTATGACCTCACTTCCTGTCTTCCCCTTTAAAAGCCTACCCTTTTCCCCTTTTCCCTCAGTCTTGTTCTGGACTCAGCTGTATGCACTTCTGTGCTGATTATTGGATTAAAAACGACTTTTGCAGCCGGGATACCATATTATACGGGTGGCTGCCCCAAACCTTTATCTGTTTATGTCTCGTTTTTGTGACAATGTATAGATATATATACATAAATATATACTGTACATATATATATATATATACACAAATACATATATATATAAATACAGGGTGGTCCAGATCTAATTATGCAGATCCTCTCTGGATAACTTTGATTTATGCGGGGACGATTCCAGTTCGGTGCAAAGATGATTCTTCATGTTGTCAGGTCGCACACTTCTCGATGTTCCGGGATTTTTCAGGTGATTTTCTACGTAATAAACTTAATAAGTTATAGTGTAATGAAAAGTGCATAATTAGATCTGGACTACCCTATACATATATATATATATATATGAGATGTATTAGGAGGTTCGCCCGCTACTCGCTTCGCTCGCCAACCCCCCCGGCCTGTGCTTCACGCCAGCCACTTTCCGTCTCTGCCGCTCGTGTTGTGAAGAGGGGGGCTGAACACACCCCAAGGAGACGCGGTCGATCCTCCGAAACCCCCTATTAAATGTTGATACAACGGGAAACAAAAACTGTTTTTTTTTTACCTCCTCTTTGCTCGATCAGCTGCTGGCTTGCTGCTGCTGCCGTGCTGCGTGATCTGCGTCTCGCACGGTGCTTTGAACATTTAAAAGCCTGTACAGCAGCTGTCCTACTCTTTGTTTTTTATTTCCGGCCCCGGGTGTGGTTAATTCTCTTGGCACAAAGTTTCATCTTGCAGGATGTGGGTTCTTGATATTGTTTAGTTTACAGTTTAAAAACGGAATAAGAATCTGAAAATCTAACAACATCACATTAAAGTTTGATACATTCTGAAAAGAATGATACCAAACATATATACGTTTGGTATATATATATATATATATATATATATTTAGGTTTTATGTATATATGTAGGTTTTATACTAAGCCCGATTTAAAGTGAGACAAAAAACATGGCATAAAAAGTTACATAAAATCATTGCACAAAATCTTTGCACTTTTAGGCTTAGGATTTTATATACGTATACAGAGTAAATAAGGAATATCTATATAAAATCCAACGTCTGTCTGTCCACTTTTCACAAGATCGGGTTTTTTCTATAATTTGCTTGAACATTCTGGTTGATTTTGCGACTTCTCTCATCGCACGAAGTATCATAGTTTGCTTGTGGCAGCAATTAAAACACGTGAACCAAAGAGAGAGGCTGCAGGCTGAGGGGAGGCGGGACCTCAGGAGTAGGGAGCCGGGCAGGGCCCTCCTCACTCACGCGCCAGCCTCTGTTCGAGTCGCTCTACCTCTCGCCATGTGTTGCAGCGTACCTGGCCTCCCCTTAGTTAGCGATATCTGTTTGTTCAGCAGACATGATCATCTAGAGATTTTTAAGGAGTAACGTTTAATGTTTTTCAGAGAGAGATCAGAACTACGTGTGTTTTAGAGGGTAGCTTCTCATTGGCAGAGATATGCCACGGCCACGCGGGGGACGCTCTCCAGTCAGAGCTGAACACGATCAGATACAGTTGCAGCGTCTACAGATTTTTAAAGTTTGTCCTGTTTCACTACTCCGTGGGCACAGCCGCAGGGGACAGCTAGTACAGCATATACAAGGTGGGGCAAAAGTAGGCTTACAGTTGTTCATATGGAAAAAGCCAGGCAGGTCATGATTATTACATTAGCTTTATTAACTCAGTAGCTGGAGCTCTGGAGGTCTGCAGTTAGTGTCCATTGTCATAGTGGGCCAATTCAGATTTGCAAATGAACTTAGCATGAGTGAGTCTGAATGTTGACCTCAGCAGGCCAATGCATTTGATATTCGACAACATCTGCCACAGGGCAAAAACCCAACGCTGGAAAGGCACGATCCAGGCCAAGTTAAATTCACCAACTAACACTAAGCTGCATGTTGGGGGGTCAGATGGTAGCCAAACCACTTTAAAGTTGGGAACACAGACATCAACAATCAGCCCTGCAGTGGTCAACAAAGGGAAAAACTGGACAGAACTGGCAGGTGACATTCAGAGTAATGACAGCCGAGGCTGCAATATGCCACATCTTGATCTAGGATAGGGGGGTCCCCAATTCTGGTCCTGGAGGGCCGCAGTGGCTGTGGGTTTTCATTCTAACCCTTTTCTTAATTAGTGAGCTGTTTTTGCTGCTAATTAACTCCTTTTGCATTCATTTTAATTGACTTGCTCTTGAAGACTCTGACCTCTTAATTGTTTCTTTTTCCTTAATTAGCAGCCAAACAATAATAAGATACAAAATGAGCCAAAACAAATGGTGCCCATCATACAATATCTGAAAATAAAGAAAGATGAAGGTCTCGGGAATGTTGATCTGCTCAGGCCCCCAAAACATTTGAACAGAGCTCTTAGAAAAGAGAAAATCCACAATTTCAGAAATGTCTGCCATTGCAACAATGAGAGCAGCAGCAAGTCATGGAATTAATAGACGAGTTTAATTAACAACAAGACTCGTCGCCTAATGAAGGAACTGGTTGGAGTTTGAGGCCCTGACTTAGTTGGTCTTCTCACTTCACGTTTCACTTCTTTTTAAGGAAAGAGCTGAAGAAATTGAGAGGAATGATGAAGAAATTTGGGGAAACAAATCAATTAAAATGAATGGAAAAGGAGCTAATTAGCAGCAAATAACAGGTCACTGATTAAGAAAAGGGTTAGAATGAAAACCTGAAGCCACTGTGGCCCTCCCGGACCCCTGACATAGGAGATGTTAGAAACGTGGGAATCTAGAAAGGGGCTGTGCATGATGACAGACGTATTATTGGATTTGCTATGAGGTGAAAGGGGACGACTTTATTCACAACATTGTGAAGGCTTAAGAAGACTGTCTTAATCACTACAATGGAGTTCTTTTGGAAAGTGGGAGTTTCAAAATTTCATTAACATTCTGGAATAGTCGCCGAAAAAAGCATTCATCGGAATGGCGATTTTATATCTCGGAAAGTGGGGATGGCAGAGGTCACCTGTTATCCAGTTGCTTTTATGATGATGTCACACAGGTAGCGTCTCTGTGTCATTACTAAAGTGACATAACAACAAATGTAAGGAAACAAAAATAGCCAAAAGTGACAAAGACTGTATATAAATCAGGTCTAATTAAAAAAAAAAAAAACAAATGCAATATTCTGCATGAATCAAAATCTCAAGTAGGCACCAATTATTATATTATTAATGTTCAAGAAATAAATCACTAAAAACTAAAAACAGAAACAGATCCTAACATTCACAGTGTGGCCCTGTTTGTTACCACTGCTCAATAAACGAGGCAGCTATTACAATGACTCTGTGACGGTGCTGCATAAAGGACTTCAATTCCCAGCAGTCATCGGGAGCATGCAGGGGCTGATGGGAGGAGGCCTTGATCGGTGACCATTTTAAAAGAAACTGGAGGTTAAGTTAACATATTTTAGAGTGACAGTCTTCCACGCACAGCCTCCAAATATGGAGGAATATTTCGGACAAAATGAAATAAATAAATAAATGCGTAAATAAATAAAAGTACTGTGAAATGTGAGCATAAATAAATAAATGTGTCATGAAATGACAGCCTTAATAAATAAATATGTCATGAAATGAGAGCATAAATAAATAAATGTGTCACGAAATATGTTTTTCGTTGCTTATTTATTTATTTCATTTTGTCCGTAACATTCCTGCAAACCGTCATGAAATACGACTTGAAATAAAACTGTCACTTTCACTCGTCAAAGTTGAGAGGGTGGGCTCTAACACGCCCTCTAGTTACTGATTGGTGAATCGATAGCACAAGAATTAATTAGAAAAATGCTTACTACTGCCGATGAAATGGATTCTGCCGAAGATATTACGTATTTCAGAGAGAGAATTGAAGATTTATCGGAAGAAATGACAATGTTGGCGGCCCTTTTAGACTCCGATATAGATGAAACTGTTTTTGAAATTATCGAAGAACAGGTGGAACAGACTCTACTACACTGCAGTTCAGGTGATGCAGTACCCTGCTCTGGACGTCCATCCTTTGACATTCCAGCTGAGTCAATAGAACACCTTCTGTTATGCGGTTTAAAAGTACAACAGATTGCAGATCTGTATGATGTATCAGAGAAGACGATCACAAGACGAATGAGCCAGTTTGATATACGGTAAGCTGCAACGGCTGTATTAGTTTAGGTACTTTGACAAAGCAGCTCCACCTAATATTTTGAACTGAACAACTTTACCACTGATCACAGCTGTACAGTTGTTTGAAAAAGTAGCTGCGAATATGCAACTGACTTTCTACTCGTAAAACAAGGGTCAAATACTCAGTTCTAAAAGGGCCGCCAACATTGTAATTTCTTCCCACCCTCTCAACTTTGACGAGTGAAGGTGACAGTTTTATTTCAAGTCGTATTTCATGACGGTTTGCAGGAATGTTACGGACAAAATGAAATAAATAAATAAGCAATGAAAAACATATTTCGTGACACATTTATTTATTTATGCTCACATTTCACAGTACTTTTATTTATTTACGCATTTATTTATTTATTTCGTTTTGTCCGAAATATTCCTCCATATCCAAATGTGTAATGGTTCATAAAAAAAAATGGCTGTTCTGTGTACAGCACACGGTGGCATCGCTGTGCTTGCAGAGGACACAATCATTTACTTATCTGGCTGATGTTTTTATCATCAAGGTGACTTACAACATTTCTTATACATATAAATGTCTATGCGTGGGAGTGTGTGTGTCTGTGTCTGTCTGGCCCAGAAGTGCAATGCTACAGCATGGAAGCTCAAAGAGCCGGCAAGGCGGCCCAAAGTTAATGAATTAGAAGAAGAAAGAAGGACGAGGCTACAGCATGAAGCTGAAAGAAAGAGACTCCGTCGCCAAAGTGAGACCCCTGAGAAAAGACAAGCTCGCTTAGACGCTGATACACAAGTGAGGCGAGCACATCAGCAAAATGAAACCGCAGAGGAGAGAGAAACTCGATTAGCCGCTGATAGACAAGGGGCGAACACATCGGCAAAACGAAACCGCAGTGGAAAGACAAACGGGAGAGAAACCCGTTGGACGTGTGAGGAGTACAAGTCACAGGAGGGGACGCTGAAGTTTTATAACACACTGGTGAGGCCTCATCTGGAGTCCTGTGTGCAGGTTTGGTCTCCATATTATATAAAAGAAAGTCCAGAGAAGAGCGAGCAGGCGGACTCCAGGAGAGAGTGGCATGATCTGTGTGCAGAGACTGAAGGAGTCAATTTAACCAAACCGACATTAAGACGGGACATGACTGAGGAGTTTCAAATAAGCAGCCAGGTGCAGCCAAGCTGTTACTTTAAAGTAAATTCTGCAACAAGAACCCAGATGGAAACTTGAAACATTGCACAAACATTCAAAAGTTTTTCTTCACACAAAAAAACCCCATGGAATTAATGACCAAGTGGTGTCGTGGAGAGCAGTTAAGAGACCTTCCGATCTCGACTTCATGTTATTTAGGACAATCACGTGAACAGGATGGACGCGCACGCTGGGCTGAATGGCCTGTTCTCGTCACGTATAACTCTGCTCCCCCACTTGAAGGACCCACTCCTGCCATTTGCCCTAATGCTGCTGGGAAAGAAACGCCTCCTGCCTCCCTGCTGACCTAAATTGGATTCAGCAGGTCGGTTACTTCCTACTGCCAACCAGAAGACCCGCTGTCAGAAGTCTTCATGGAAATCTCGTTACCTTCTAATAAAAATTCAACTAAAGCCCAACTCGTTTCATTTACGCAGCTGTCAGATGCAACTTGAGGTAAAATTTATCAGGTTAACACAAGTGCTTGACACTGCAATCAAGCTGGGGGTCCGATGATGGAATACAAATCAGAAGGTGATGGGAAAAAAACAAACAAAAAATCGGGAGTGGTCTCCCCTCGACTTTCTCGTATACTCAGACATGGGGATGGATAGCTGAGGAGTAAACCGCAAGACAAGAATTATACGGGGTGATCCATATTTATGTATTCTAAAAGTAAAGTTGAATAAATTGGACTCTGTAGCTAAAAGGTAAGTAAAAGGTAAAGTACCGCTTCCGGTTAGCGGAAATAGCTGAACAGTTGATAGAAATCTACATTTTGTACCTAACACAAAAAAAAAAAGCCAAAAGTCGAGTATGTGTTCAGGTAAAGTATGACTTCAGGTTGATGGATTTGGCTCAGAAGGTGATACAGATCTACAATTTTTGATAAAAAGACCACATTTTTTCAAATTTCGTCCATCTATCTCGTTGCGTTTTTGAGTTATCGTGTTTACACACAGACAGACGTAATTCAATAAATGGTATTTTCAGACACAGGGAGATCTAAAATATCGAGATTCATCAAAATCTCAAGGTCGAATTTTTTCATGACTACTACACTTCGTATACGACAAAGTCAAAAAATAAAAATTCAGGAGTGCTCTCCCCTCGACTTTCTCGTGTACTCAGATATGTGGACGGATATTTGAGGAGTAAACAGCAACACAAGGATTATATTTTTATATTATGTACATTGAGGAACCATCAACAACAAATCAAATCAAATTAATAATATATTCAACAATTATTATAAAAGCATGAATAAAAGGTAAAGTACCACCTCCGGTTAATGGAAATAGCCCAAAAGTTGATAGAAATCTACGTTTTGTTCCTAATACTTGTATGCAAAATTTGGTTGACCGAAGTGAAAGTGTCCTCAAGTTACCGTGTTTACACACACACACACACACACACACAGACATAATTCCAAAGATGGAATTATTGGAGGTCTAAAACATCGAGATTCAACAACTCTCAAAATCAAATTTTTGGACAATTACAATGCTTTCCCTACGAGAAAGTAAATCGGACTCGGGGAGATCTAAAATGTCAAGAATCATCAAAACATCATACACACACACACAGACCTCATTTCAAAAATGGCATTTTCAGACTCGCGGAGGTCTTAAAACATCGAGATTCATCAAAATCTGGAAATCAAATTTTTGGACGATTACAATTCTTTCCCTAAGAGAAAGTGAATCGAACTCAGGAAGGTCTACAACGTCGAGATTCATCAAAATCTCATGGTTGAAGTTTTTCATGACTACTATACTTTCTCTACACTTCGTATACGAGAAAGTAAACATATAAAAAATCGGCAGTGCTCTCCCCTCGACTTTCTCGTATACTCAGATATGAGGATGGATATTTGAGGAGTAAACCGCAAGACAATGGTTATATTTTTATATTATGTTCATTAAAGAACCATCAACAGCAAATCAAATTAATAATATATTGAACAATTATTATAAAAGTAAATTTGAATAAATCGGACTCTGCAGCTGCATGAATAAAAGGGTAAATTACTACTTGCGGTTAGTGGAAACAGCTCAAAAGTTGATAGAAATCTACGTTTTGTACCTAACATTTGGTTAGGTTGGTTTGGTTGACCCAAGTGAAAGTGTCCTCACGTTATCGTGTTTACACACACACACACACACACACACACAGACGCAGAGAGACATCAGAGAGGTCTAAAATGTCAAGCTTCAACAAAATCTCAAAGTCAAATTTTTGGACAATTACAATTATTTCCCTTCAAGAAAGTAAATCAGACTCAGAGAGCTCTAAAATGTTGAGATTCATCAAAATGTCGAGGTCGAATTTTTACATGACTACTATACTTTCTCTACATTTCATACACAAGAAAGGAAAGTCTGAAACTTTGGAGTCACTAAATCAAACCTGGCAGCATTATAGAAGTTGAAAAGGATGTGAACAGACTGGAAAAGTCCATCAGTAGCTATAATGAGCACCAAAACGGCAGTCAAAACATCAAAAAAAAAAATCAAAAACTGTCCAAGAATGAGCATGGAAGTAGAATCAAGATGAAGCAACGAGTCTCACTCACATACCTGATTAGAAAACTGGAGCTCACACAAGAAGTTACTGTGGCCTGACAGTGGAAAACAACTGAGTGGCAGAGCATTACATACAACAGCTGCCAAGGGTAGGGTTAGGGTCAGCCGGACAGATGGGGGGGAGTGGGTGGGCTCATCAATCAACAAAGCAGTCTGTCATTTCACATAGAGAGATAGAGAAAGGCACTATATAATAGATAGATAGATAGATAGATAGATAGATAGATAGATAGATAGATAGATAGATATGGAAGGCACTATATAATAGATAGATATATAGATAGATAGGAAAGGCACCATATGATCGATAGATAGATAGATAAATAGATAAGCAGTTTATGACTAATAGATACATATTGTACATATATACACAGCAGTCAAATATAAATAAAAACTACAATTCTAAACTGTAAAAAACAATAACTTATAAGAGAAGAACTTGAATAACTACAGAGTCTCTTAATGGTGAGCACCCCTGCAATGCGTTTCAAACACAAGACAATGCCAGGTGGTCATTAAAAGAGTGACCTTGAATTTCATAAGCTTTTGACCAGCGCCCCCCGTTCCCCCTCATGGCTGCCACCCTGTTGTTAAGACAGAACATGAAAAATGAACGGCTGATTGACAGGAGCTGAGTGACAGTCACAATGCTCGAGTCACCTTGATGACGGCAGGCACAGACGAGTGAGCTGAGGGGGTGCAGGTGACAAGTAAATTGTGAATAAAGACAAAGGGTGGCAGACGCCACCCTTCATCCATTTTCTATCTCGCATGATCGTAATTGAGGGTCACGCGCTGCTTATCGAGCCTAACAGCATCTCTTCAGACTTTAACAGACATCAGCAGTCTTTAGATTAAAAAGACACAAACACTAGAAAAGAAAAAGAAGAAGTTGTGCCAACTCCTCACAGGAGGTCTGGAGCTGAACTGGCAGCCTTGGAGGTGTCTGAGAACAGCAATGTGGGTGACGCTGAACTACAGGTGACTGTGACCCCAATCTAACACTAAAGCAGGTGGATTCTTCACTCCTTCCTGTTTGCATCAGCTGCAGAGCACTCTGCGTAAAATTTTGCAAGGGGTAAACTCTCGTATTATACTCAGGTCACATACTAAAGGACATTACCAACGCATTTCTAGTTTCCTTCAGCGTGTGCAATTTTTTTTTTTTATGTTTTCTGCATGGCGGCACAGTGGCGCAGTGGGTAGCGCTGCTGCCTTGCAGTAAGGAGACTTGGATTTGCTTCCCGGGTCCTCCCTGCGTGGAGTTTGCATGTTCTCCCCGTGTCTGTGTGGGTTTCCTTCCACAGTCCAAAGACATGTAGGTTAGGTGCACTGGCGATTATAAATTGTCCCTAATGTGTGCCTGGTGTGTGTGTGTGCCCAGAGGGGACTGGGCAGATTTTATTTTTTTCTCCAGACGTCTGGAGTTTTTTTTTTGTTTTCTCTGTCCCCCTGGCCATTGGACCTTACTCTTATTCGATGTTAATTAATGTTGACTTATTTTATTTTCTTATTGTGTCTTTTATTTTTCTATTCTTTATTATGTAAAGCACTTTGAGCTGCTGTTTGTATGAAAATGTGCTATATAAATAAATGTTGTTGTTGTTGTGTGTGCCCTGCGGTGGGCTGCCCCCTTGCCTGGGGTTTGTTTCCTGCCTTGTGCCCTGTGTTGGCTGGGATTGGCTCCAGCAGACCCCTGTGACTCTGTAGTTAGAATATAGCGCGTTGGATAATGGATGGATGGATATCTGCCACTGCTGCACTGTGTCCCTTGTCACTACACTGGGCCACTGGGATCCTAATACAGTCTTCAAGGAAGGCGCCCCCTGTTGGCCTCACCTACACCTCCTCCAGCAGCAACCCAAGCTTTTCCAGGTTGGTCTCCCATCCAAGTAGTAGCCGGACCTGAACGTGCTGAGCGTCAGGCGGATGGCCTGTCCTGAAGTGTGGGTGCTGTTGCTGCTTTTCTCATGCAAACTCCACAAAATTGAACCACCGGGCTGGGAATTAATTGATGCCGGTGCCCCTGTGCCACCATTTATCGAGCCCCTTTCCCAATAAGCACCGTTATGTTGTAGCCTCACTTCAGCCTGCCGTTATATAAACATGTTAATGAAGTTTTGCCGGTAATTTCACAGTTCCAAAGTGCGCTGGCTCGTAATGAGTGGGCGCTGCATTTTTGAATTTATAAACGTTTTGAGGATTTTTCGCTCTCTCGCTCGCTCTCCCCCCGTTTTTTTTTTTTAAACTAAAAGCTTATGGAAGTGTATCCAGGCCAGCTGTTCTTTCTAATCAAGCTCTCCATTAGTCTCACTTCTGAAGTTCCAGCCCCAGTGAATTAATAAAAACCTCACGACTGCGTCTCCTAGCCTCACCTCTGAATACCGGAACCTGAAAAGCAAGTGAAGCCAGAAAGAAATGGAGAGCTGCAATCTAACTGGACCATCTATTACCATCCATAGCAACTTCCAAATCACAAACATACAATATGATTAATTCCACAATGGAAGCACTGTGAGATGTAGAGACCTACAGTACTGTACATCATGGGACAAATGGAAGAGCCCACCTTAGGGTTTACAGTTGGACACCTCAACCACTAGGGGGCCACGTCTCACTGTAGTGCGGTTGGGCGTAATCAACAAGTGTGAGGGAGAAAAGGATGAGAAAGATTAGGAGTGCGTGAAGGGGTTACGGTAACACCAGTTAAGACAACCGTATGTAAGGGAAAATCTACTGTGGTAAGTGTGGCCTGCAGGGGGTGCACAGCTCCCGAAGCCTGACACCGACAGACGCAGGTCACACGTTCAATGCACACGTTTTTTACATTTTTCTTTGTGGGAAACGCTTTCCCTCGTTTCCCACCTGCCCAGCACAGTTCAGAAACACAACACACGGCACAAAAGCACACTTTCCTCCTCTCTTCTTTTCTTTCTTTCCTTCCTTCCACCTTCACTCCACCTGGCAAGCTTTGTCTTCCTTCCTCCCGACTCTGGAGTGAGGCGGCCCCCTTTCATAGACCACCCACAAGTGCTCCAGGTGTCCCATAACCTGCTTCCAGGTGTGGCGAAAGTGCTGCAATAAAAGGCTCAGCAGTTCCTATAGCACCCTCTGGCATTGCCCACAGGACCCAACAGGGCTGTGCCGAACTACAACTCCCATGATGCCCTGCGGGAGTCCAAGGCACTACTGCAACCCAGGAGGGGCTGCCATCTAGTGCTCTGGGGGAGATAATGCTCTGTGTAAGTTCTCTACCCCAGTCTTTCCACCATATTGGTGTTCCAGCCAGGAAAGGGACCCCCTGGTGGTCCGCCACATACTTTAGACTCTTTTTTTGTTTTGTTTTTTTTCTGAACGGAAGAATCCAATTCCACATCTCCTACCTCCACAGGAATGCAATGTCTAATATTACTCTCGGGGTAATTAAGGCTTTCATTTAAATCTTTTCATGGTAAAGATAACACAATTATCATGACAGTACATACAGGAACAGAAGAATTAATAGAATATCAGTGACGTACTTAAGAACTGGAGACTCGCATCCAAATAACTGAACTGCTGGAGTGACAGGTGCAATGCACTTTATTACTAAAAATGTTTGTGATGCACCATCTGTTGGAATGGCACAGCAACCTGACGGACACACAGACAGACAACTCATCCTTTAATTAAGCTGGATGTCCTGCCTGAGTAGGCTGCGCCAACACATCAGGTCAGGTCAGGTTGGGGAGCAGGCATTGGCATGGCACGTTACCGCACCCACCTCATGACAAAACACCTCGGGATCCCGGTTGGCAACGCCCCAGGCAGACATGCAGTCCAGTCCCACCCTCACATAGCCAGGTGTCACATGGGTGTCCCCTTGGCCTGGTTCAGCCACTCAACAATGAGAGTCCTGCGAGCCGGGTCACCCTCGGGTAATCACGCCACATGGCCGTAGTGCCGTAACTGACGCCCCTTCACAATGAAGGTCATGTGCCTCATTCGGGACTCCGTGAGCAACACAAAGTCAATCCAGCAGGATTCTCTGAAGAGACACAGCACTGAAGGAGTCCAGTCTTCACCTCAGGTCACTGGATAGCGTACATGTGTCACATACAGGAAGCACCAGGACTCTAAAGACTTTTGCAGATTATCGGGAGCGCCACACACCCCTTTCCAGTAACCTCATGACCCCCCATGCTCTCCCAATCCGTCTACTGACTTCATAGGAAGAGTCACCAGACACATGAATGTCACTGCCAAGGTAAGTAAACCTCTCGAAGAGGTCGACACTCTCTCCACAGACAGACACACTGCTGATGGCCAAGAGGTCATTAAAGGCCTGGCTCTTTGGTTATCAGGACACTCACAAGCCCAGACACTCAGACTCCTCACTCAGTCTCTCTAGCGCCTTGATCAGAGTCTCCATTGACTTCATGAAGATCACAGCATCGTCAGCAAAGTCAAGATCCGTGAATCTTTCTTCACCAACAGATGCCCCACAGCCACTGGACCCCATGACTTTGCCCAACACCCAGTCCATGCAAGCACTGAACAGGGTAGGAGCAAAAACAAACCACTGATGAACCCCAGAATCAACTGGGAAAAACACAGAGGTCCTGCCTCCACTCTGCACAGCACTCACAGTACCAGCGTACAGGCCGGCCGGGATATCCAGCAACCTCGAGGGGAACCCGCGAAGTCTTAGGATGTCTGAGCTCGATCAATTGAGTCGACAAATTCTGCACAGAAACTCTGCCGGTATTCACATTTGCACTCCATGAGAACCCTCAGTGCCAGGATGCGGTCGATGGTAGACTTCTTAGGTGTAAAACCAGACTGTTCTGGTCGCTGGTAGGTGAGCAAGTGATCACGGATCTTATTGAGGACGACCCTAGCAAGGACCTTACCCGCATGGCCAAACACTCCGACTCCTCACTCAGTCTCTCGAGAGCCCCGATCAGGACCTCCATTGACTCTGTGAAGATCACGGGCATTGTTGGCAAAGTCAAGATCAGTGAATCTCACTTCACAACCCCACGACCCCACCAAACACCAAGTTCATGCAAGCACTGAAGAGAGTAGGAGCAAAAACAGACACCTGACGAACGCCAAAATCAACTGGGAAAAACTACTGAATCCTCGTAAATTAGTGAACTTTCAGATTCTTTAGAGGAAGGGATCATCAACCTGTCCTTGAAACTTACTACAAATGTCCTACAATTACTACAAACTGCTACTCCAGGTGCCCAGCGACCTTCTTCTGGCCGCACTTCCTGCTGTGGTGGATTTGCTCCCAAACAGGGCTCAGTAAACCTCCAGGCGCCCCCTAGTGGTGTCCACGAGGGCACCAGCAGGGTCGAGCTTCTATGCCCAAACCCGTGGTGCCACTGTAAGCCGAGAGGGCTGCCCTCTATCGGTCTGGGGGAGACAGTATCCAGAATAAACTCTATCTCCTGGTCCTTCTATGCCAAAGGCGTCCCAGCTGGGTAAGGGCCTCAGCGGTCCGCCACACCAGATGGTTTATGAACAACAAAGAGAGCGGCGGCCATAGCACAAACCCTGAGGTCACCACTTTTAATGTCACCTAACTCTAAACACGTTCTACTCGCCATCACCCTTTGCTTTCTGTTTGAGCCAATTATGTACCCACTTAAAGATTGTGAGTACCCTGAGTTGCCACTTATTGACATTTGGTCATTGACCTTTCATGTGGTGTAAATTATCAAAAGTCTTCAGAAAACCAAGACAAAAGAAGGATTCAGTCCAGGATGGGGAGGTCGTCGGTCCTGGACAAAATGAAATGTTCTTTCAATGACTTAATGACACCACTTGACCTGATTTTAGGGTCACGGAATCCCCAATCCTGGTAGCAATGGGTACAAGGCGAGACCCAGTCCAGGACGAGGTGCCAGGCCACAGCAGACAAATAACATGGAGGGTAGTGCTGTGGCACCCCATATCCAGCGCCCTGTGCCCTGTCCATGTGGCATTTGTACGTCTGCCCCTTTTTGCAAGTGTTTCCCTTCTACATCCTCAAAGATATGCAAGTTGGGCACACGAGTGTATGCCCTGATATGGACTGGCACCCTGTCTAAGTTGGTGTTCCCACCAGCAGTGATTTGAGTTAAGTGGGTCTGACCAAGCAAAAAAAAGAAATTACTGGACAGGGCGTCAGTCCATCATTGACAAAATGAAAAAGCCCCCTAAAAAATAAAAAACAGCCATAATGAAACAATTAAAAACTTGAAACGGAGCCCAGAAGGCATAACAGCCCTTAATGACAAGGAATGACACCCGTGGGCTAAGGTGCTGCTGACGCATCACTCTGCTGACAAGTGAGGAAATCTCCGATCTGCTGGCGCTTTTATCAGACGAGAAGCTGAATGATGGGGTGGCGATGCAGGCAGCTCCGCAGACACCTTCACACTCCGCGAATCCCTCATGGGCAGAGGGGGTGACATCGACTCCCATCATCCTTACAATTGAATAAACATTAAGCGCTTTGACTCGTCACACTGTCCCCCGGCCTTGGCGGCTTCATTTGTCTCACTGGAATGACACAATACTGAAAGGGGCAGCTGGCGCACAAAGACTGAAAATCCAACGGCAGTAAAATAAATCAGCAAAAATCAAGCGGAACAGCAGCAGGGATAAAACGACATTCCATGGATTGTTTTACACACACTCGGATTGTTTCCACGTGACACAGCTGTGTAGCACTGAGACGCACATGTCAGCCTTTAGATACAGAGACAGATAGACAGATAGAATATGAAAGGCACTATATGATAGATAGATAGATAGATAGATAGATAGATAGATAGATAGATAGATAGATAGATAGATAGATAGATAGATAGGCACTATATAATAGATAGATAGATAGATAGATAGATAGATAGATAGATAGATATGAAAGGCACTATATAAGATAGATAGATAAGTCACTATATAATAGATAGATAGATAGATAGATAGATAGATAGATAGATAGATATGAAAGGCACTATATAAGATAGTCACTATATAATAGATAGATAGATTTATATGAAAGGCACTATATAATAGATAGATAGATAGATAGATAGATAGATAGATAAGTCACTATATAATAGATAGACAGATAGATAGATATAAAATGCACAATATAATAGATATAGTGATAAATAGATATGAAAGGCACTATATAATAGAATATGAAAAGCACTATAAAATAGATAGATAGATAGATAGATAGATAGATAGATAGATAGATAGATAGATAGATATGGCAGAAAATTTAAATGTTACAAAATATACCCATTGATAACGTAGTAATAGTGTTGCTGAATGTTGAATATGTCGTGAGGATGAGGAAGGGCCCACTGGTACAATTCTGTCCTGAACCCTAACGTATAATAGCACTTTGGGATTAGGTATGACATGGCATTTTCTTATTAACAGATTTTTTCACATGATCTTATTTTAACACAAATGACACTCTAAATTAAGACGGTATGGATGTCACCACAACCTAAATCGCACTTTTCACGTTTTCCTCTTATATATCTCCGAAGCAGAGGACTCAAACGGGTAGTACATGTAGGTGGAGATGACTTCAGTGGGCGGTCCAAGTGGGTGGAGTTGACTCCAAATTGGCAACCCCAGGTAGGTGGAGTTGAAGCGGTAGGTCGCGATTGCTCCGCCCAGTTACCCTATAGTTAAGATTAGGAACGCGCGAAGGTTGTTTGACCCAAATAATGTCAAATACGGTCGTGTAACTTAACACCACCTACATGGAGCCAAAACCGTTTTTTTCCACAGTGCCGAGTACCTCCGAGTGGAGCGCTCCCGTATGAACATGCGCGTTCCCGTCGGCTTTCAAAAATAGGCGCGACGCCGCGATTCGAAGCTTTTAGGAACAAATCTATTGAAACTGAAAAAAAAAAACTTAACGAGACAAGCCGGGCTCCGTTCACGCGGAGATAGCAAAGCGTACCTGGCTGCCTATTCGGCTTCAGTCTGTCTCGCTTACTCGCACGCTCCGAGGCGCTGTATAGGAGTAATTAAAACAAATCACTTTAATTGGTGACAGCGCTCGCTGCCGCCGTCTGCGTTCATGTTAGCTAATTATTATTTCACTTCGTGCTGACACTTGGCTGCCGGTGTAAAGCGCTGATCATTTCTCTTTTTCTTTCATAGAGCCAAACCTGTCAAGTGCCGCATGGAAGCCACCACTGAGAGTCAAATCGCTCCCCCCTTGCACTGACAACAGCGACTTCACTTCTTCTTCTTCCTACTCGTTAAGTGATAAAAGTTGCACACCCGTGACCCGTCCAGTATGAGGCAGGCAGGTTGGGAGACAAGCGGACACGTCGCCGCCCGGGTCAGCACTCATCCATCTATCCATTATCCAACCCGCTATATCCTAACTACTGGGTCACGGGGGTCTGCTGGAGCCAATTCAGCACTCATCCTAACCGTGAAATGTCGTGGCGGTGCAGCCCACAGCTGTTCGTTTTCCGGGAAGCTTCACTCATTCAAGGGCAGCTGCGGGGAGCTCTTTTGACTCATTGGAAATTCCTTAATTTACTCAACACTTCATGCTGCTCCGGACAGTTGCTAAGATATTTGAGTGGATGAAAGACGCTATATAAGTTAAACATTTCATTAATTATTATTATTATTATTATTATTATTATTATTATTACTGGAGTGGCGGGCTGCTGTCGCTTTGTTTCTATTGACACGCCGCGAGAGTGCGAGGTCCGAAGGCAGAACGACGTTTAACACGAGACGGCCAGCTGGCATGGAGGGATATTCCAGACACAGTTAATGAAATATCATACCATTTTCTAAGCCCACCTAATCCTGAGCAGGGTCGCGGGCGTTACTGGAGCCAATCCCACCAAGTATGGGATGCAAGGCAGGATCAGCCGCACGCCACACGCGCACCTGAACCAGTCCGCCGTCGCCAATCGTCCTTGTACTGAGGGAGGAAACCCATACGGACACGGGGTGAACAAACACACACCACGCATGGTGGGCCCTGGACACAAACCCCTGGCCTTTCTTGCTGTAAGGCAGCAGCGCTAACACTACAATTAAATAAACTACACAAATAAACGAAAATACTGAGAAATGTGACAATACATCAATAATAACAACTTGATACATGAGTATAAATAATAAAATAAATGGCACAGGATATATTTTGTTGTTGCTTCTTTATGTCATTATTTCTTCATTTATTTATTTCAGTGACTCAGTGTGTCACTTTCACTAGTCAAATTTGAGAGAGTGTTGGTTTTTTGTGGTGTAGGGATTGAGGCTTCGGACTTCCAAACCTGCGTCTGTGGGTTCAAATCCACTGCTGGCCAGTGACAAGTCACATCACCAGCCTGCGCTCCAATGGAAAAAACAAATGAAATGTAATCAATTTTATGCAGGTCGCCTTGGATAAAAATAATCTCGATATATATAGAATCCAACGTATGTCTGTCCGCTTTTCATGAGAGAACTACTTAACGGATTTAGATCGTTTTTTTTTTTTTATATATAATTTGCTTGAACATTCAGGTTGATGTTGTGACTTCTCTCATCGCGCTAAATACCAGAGTTCACATGCAGGAGGGATAGAATCGCGCTAATCCGAGACAGAGGCTGCGGGCGGAGGGGAGGGGGAAGCGTGACGTCAGGAGTGGGGAGCCCGGTGGTGTCCTCCTCACTCACCCGCCCGCCAGCCTCTGTTCCAGTCGCTCTACCTCTCACCACGTGCTGGAGCGGACCTGGCCTCTGTTTAGCTAGCAATACCTGTTTGTTTATTGAATTTTTAAAAAGTTTGTCTTGTTTCTCTATACTACGACAGGTAATAAGTAATAAAAATAGGCAAATAGACAGAAAATTAGGCACTATATAATATAGACAGATAGATGACAGAAAATCAGTCATTTTCTAACCAGCTTAGTCCTGAACAGGGTCGCGCAGGGTGCTGGAGCTTTTCACAGCCAGCAAAGGGTGCCAGGCCATTACAGCGTGAACACACACACACACAAAGACACACATATGCCCCAACCTCACACACTGTGGCCAACTTAGTATTGCAGATCCACCCAGCCTGCGTGTCTTTGGACTGGAGCACCCAGAGGAGCCTGCGCAGACACTGGGAGAAGATGCAAACCCCGCACAGCGAGGACCCGAGACACAAACCCAGCTCTCCTTACTGCAATGCCATCCATTACTAGAGAAAGGCGCTATATAGTAGATTGATATATAGAAATGGGCACTATGTAATAATCAGTTCAAACAAGGCACTATATAGCAGAGAAAGACACTATATAGTAGACAGATGATAGAGAAAGGCACTATATAATAGACAAATAGAAAAATGTATTATATAACAGAGAAAACACTTTATAGTAGACACAGACGAGAGAGAAAGGCACTATATGCTAGACTGATAAGAAAGAAAACTGCACTATATAATAGAGAAAGACACTATGTGACAGGCAGACATTGATGATAGTGGAAGACACTATATAACAATTAGACCGATCTAAGGCACTATATGACAGATGCACTATATGACAGATAGATAGATAGATAGATAGATAGATAGATAAAACACTGCATAATAATCAGATACAGTAGATGACAGAGGCAGGCACGATATAACAGAAGGTACTTTTTTTGTTCCAAGGACAAGGAGAAATTGTAGCTTTTACAGAAGCTTAAGAGATACAGAAATATTATAACAAAGGCATTAAACAGGATGATGCAGTTTGATTGGGTTAGACCTGTCAGGCAGTCCCGCCCGGAGCCTCTGCGATTGGCTGATACCCTTGAGCCTAATGCTGTCTGGACAGGCTCCACCCACCTGGTTTGAGGCTGTCATGTTTTTTAGTCTGCACCACCCAGTGGCTCTGCCATGCAATGACACCCTACTAAAAGGATGGTTCCTGCTTTGTGCCCAGTGCTGCCAGGACAGGCCCCACTCCTCACGACTGTAACTTTGATGGAGCAAGTTTGAGAATTTAAAGTTATCTTTATAGGTGTCATCACTTGTTAAATGTAAGCAAAAGCATATGTACACACATCCATGCCTCATTTTCCCCTCTTTTGATCCATCCCCCCTGACACACACACACTTTGTGACCTTAGGTGTGGATGTGGCCTTGGCTAAAATGACCACAGAACTGCGGCAGCTGCTCAGCCTACAGAAGTCCTTACTGCACATAGTGAGGCACCCAGTTATACCTGAAGGGGGCAATTACTTTTACACAGGATAACATCAAAAGAAAAGGCTAATAGAACAAATGGGGTGTCTCGCATGGGGGTGCTCTTGTTATCTGTCTCTAAGACGTGGATAAAGATCTGCTGGTGCATGTTAAGATCAAGAGGACCTGGCTGGGTGCCTGATGTTTCACAGCCTGCATTTCCCAGAACACCTCACCAAGTTTTTATTTTTTTATTTAGAGTTAAAGAGTTCTGTGAAGTGCCAGCAATTCTGTGAATAAGGGCTTTCTGGAAAGGCCCAGAAGGCGCATGGAGTTCAGCAGTGGCACCTGTCATAAGACATTATCAGAGCTCAGAGGAATCCTGGCACTGTCTGTGTGACTGGCAAGCCTAGGGAGTGGCACCACAACCTCACAGCAGCTGCACAAAGTAGCAACTCACAGAATACCAGAAATGGGTACAAGTGACAAAAGTGACCAGACTCATTTGTGCTGTGAGGCAGGGGCACCCTGTCTGGAGCTGGGTATTGCTAGGACTAGCACCTATGACCCTGAACTAGACACGTGGGTTTAAAAACGGAAACACATAGGAACTTAAATCTGCTGTCCAAGTTTACATGCCACCAAAGCACACAAAGGGAAGGCTTACAGAGCAAGGGACACATAACAAAGTGACACTGGAGACATTGGTGTTGTCATGTCACATGAGACAATCCGTCCCCTTTCTTTTACTGCTTAACCTATTGACAGTATGGTAAGAAGCAGCCTTGGACAGGAGGCCCAGTGAAAGAACCATACAATTTTTTTTGTTCAGAAAAAGTCGCTATATGATAAATCAAAGAAGGGAAATCCAAGATAATCATGGACACCACGTCTGAGGAATGAGTCAGAGACACAGAATACAAAGTGAAGTGCTTAGTCCAGCCATCTCATAGACCTGAACAGATAAGTAGACAGAGAAAGGCAATATATAACATAGATAGATAGATAGATGTGAAAGGCACTATATTATAAATATACAGATATGAAAGGCACTATAATAATAGATAGATAGATAGATAGATAAATAGATATGAAAGGCACTATATGATAAATATACAGATATGAAAGGCACTATATAATAGATAGATAGATAGATAGATAGATAGATAGATAGATAGATACTATATAATATAGATAATGCACTATATAATACATAGATAGATAGATAGATAGATAGAGATATGAAAGGCACTATATGATAGATAGATAGATAGATAGATAGACAGATATGAAAGGCACTATATAGTAGATAGATAGATACCCATCCATCTATTTTCCAACCCACTGAATCCGAACACAGGGTCACTGGGGTCTGCTGAAGCCAATCCCAGCCAACACAGGGCGCAAGGCAGGAACTAATGCCGGGCACGGCGCCAACCCACCGCAGGGCATGCACACACACCCACACCAAGCACACACATGGCACAATTTAGAATCTCCAAAGCACTTGACCTGCATGTCTTTGGACTGTGGGAGGAAACCCACACAGACATGGGGAGAACATTCAAACTCCACGCAGGGAGGACCCGGGAAGCAAACTGGGTTACCTAACTGCGAGGAAGCAGTGCTACCACTGCGCCATTGTGCCGCCCCAAAGATAGATACGAAAGGCACTATATAATTGATAGATAGATAGAAAAAGAAAGGTACTACACCACAGGTAGAGAAATAGAAAGAGGCGCTATATAATATAAATAGAAGGCTACTGTACAATAGGTAGATAGAAAAGGGCAGCAGATAATGCACAGATAGACAGAGAAAGGTACTATAAGTAGCGATTGGCAGATAAATTGGAATCTAACAGAAATGCATTATATAAGCGATACATGAAAAGGCACTTAATAAGATAAACAGAGACATGAACTACCGTATATACTAGTACAGTAAAAGACAGATGGATAGAAACAGGCACTGTACAATAAACAGATAGACAGATAAAGGCCTGAGCCTTTGACATTCTCCTTTTCTCTTGTGACTGTATCCTTTTTTTGTAGTGAGTGCCCACCTGACTGTGTTTTCATTTCCAAGTCCAACAATTACAGCAGTGGCAGGTCTAGTGAGTCACGCAGAAAGTCCAAGGTGGGCACTAAGCCTTTGACTTTTTCCTTTCATGCAGCACGTTTCTATAGTAAGTGCCAGCCCGAGAGTGTTTTAATTTCTAAGCACAAGTACAGCAATGGTAGGTCTAGTCGAGTCACACAGAAAGTCCACGGTGAGGGGGCTGAACTTGTGACCCCCTGTTTCTTTTTCTATATAGCACCTTTCAACAGTCAACACTAATCTGAGTCACTTTGACTTCTTCTAGACCTGGCAGGTCTAGTGAGTCACCCAGTGAGTCAGTGGTGGGCACTAAACTTGTGAATCTCTGAGTACATATAGCGCCTTTCTATTGTGAGCACCATCCTGAGGTGCTTTGCTGCCGCAGTGTAACTGTTTCCAGATTTCCACAATTAGAGAGCCGACGATTTAGTGAGTCACACAGTGAGTCAGTGGTGAACGTTGAACATAATTTTTTATTTTCAGATTATTATTTCCCAGGAGTAGAGGTGCTTTCCCATCGCACAAACGTTTTTCAGGAACCAAGAACATAGTCAGAGACTGAGGACCTTTTGTAGCATCCCACCTTAGGGACTCGGGCCATTTTGTAGTTCCTGGTAATCTTCCTAGCTCCGACTCCTGGGTGTGTACTGTTTGTTCAACCAAGAACTATGGTGGGCAGGGGGCTCTGGTAATAAATAGTGCTGATTGGTTGACCGCACGCACTGGAAGCCATCTGCTAGTAGTTTGGACCTTGAGGAGTTATCGGTGAAGATGGAGCTCCACACTTAGCACCACATCCCTCTTCATAATCACTTATGTGGTGTGCCGCATCAAAGCAATGACAGTCCCCGCTTCCCGTGAAGCAATAAGGTGCAGAGGTCCCCCGTGAACCTCCAAACAGGCCGGCGCACTCCGCACCACATCTCTCTTCCTAGCTGCCTCTGTAGTGCATTGCGTCAAGCACCACATCAAAGTAATAATCTCCCCAGTGAAGTCGCGATCGCCTCAAAGCAATGAGGTGTGAGGGTCCCACGTGAACTATCCATCATGCCATACTTTGCACCGCCACTGTGGGGCACAGACGTCATGCACCGCATCGAAGCAATAATCTCGACCTCTTCAAAGCATCAAGGCGTTTGTGTGTGTGTGAGGGGGTCCCCCTGTGAGCTCCCAAATCGGCCCTGCACTTTACATGTCACATATTTTGTATAAAGGCTACAGTTTTCTTGTTTGTGTGGTGAGATACACAACACACAAAGGCCCAGGACAGGGAGCACAAGTGGCCGAGACCCTACATCATACAGGAACCATCCGCACCCTGGAGTCGAGTTTTAATATCACAAGCTCTGGGACTCTGCTTCTTCTTAAGGAGGGGATTCCAGAGGACCTCGAAGGGCTCTCTCCACTGCCCAGGGTCATCAGCACTCCATTACACCCACCAGCACTTATCAAACACGTTAAGCGGTGCAGCCTTGTGGTGACAGGCCCTCAGACTGGGCAGGCGGCAGTGATAAAGCAGGGCTGCCCTGAAATGAGCTCCAGGCGGCGTGTCGAGATACTGCTATCTGACAGGCGGACCCTCGGTGCCAACCCACAAGACCTCACCCATGTGCCCATAATGGCATCCCGCAATAGCGTCACACAGACTCCCACGCACAGTTAGCACCGTGGAGTGTCTCCCTATCTTTCAGGACATAACTGGTTTCAAACAGACAACGGTAATATCAACGTGTGCCTGAAGAGGTCATGCCCTGAGTAAAGGGGGGCGATGGGGGGCACCTGGGCTATCTGCCAGCCACTACGTCACAGGTCATTCAAAAAAAAAAAAATGGAAATACACGAGCCTGGTAAGTGTGAGGAGAAGGGTCTGGCAGCATAAACACCTCAGGCCTCTATAGTGCCAAGTGTGCTTCAAACCCGCCTGTCACACTCTGGGTCACAAGACGGAGTGACAGTCCCAAATGACTGTCATTATAACTCGACAGCCAAAGGCAAAAGCTGCCCTCGTACCACCAGGATGACCAGCACTTCAAGGTTGTCACATCCACACCTGACCTCACTAGCACAGTGGATGACAAGTTACGGTCACTTGTCCCCCAATTGTGAACAAATTAACTTTACTGTCTTCATACACGTCAAGAGAACCAACAGCAAACAATCCCACTGGGAAACGCTGGCACTACAGATAGATAGATAGATAGATAGATAGAGATGAAAGACACTATATAATAGATAGATAGATAGATAGATAGATAGATAGATAGATATGAAAGACACTATATAATAGATAGATAGATAGATAGATAGATAGATAGATAGATAGATAGATAGATAGATAGATAGATAGATAGATATGAAAGACACTATATAATAGATAGATAGATATTAAAGGCACTGTATACTAGATAGATAGTCTGAAAGGCACTATATAATAGATAGATAGATAGATAGATAGATAGATAGATAGATAGATAGATATGAAAGACACTATATAATACACAGGCTGATAGATAGATAGATAGATATGAAAGGCACTATATAATAGATAGATAGATAGATAGATAGATAGATAGATAGATAGATAGATAGATAGATAGATAGATAGATAGATAGATAGATAGATTTTTAGTCTTCACATTTTTCTATTAAGTGCTTAATTAAACCAGCTAGTGTATGATGAACACACAAAGGTGTAAATGGAAACACGTTAGATGGAGGACTACTGGCTGCTTTGTCATTTCCATCGTATTCCTAATAAGGAGCCATTAAAACAGAGAATGCAGCTGTTTAAGACTGAAATAAGCACATAAGGGTGGGGAACCTTAAAGCACTAAAATGAAGCAATAAGATGTCACTTGAGCAATAAAGGCTTCATCAGCAATAATTGACTTGTCATTAAGAAACAGGGTTGGAGCAAAAACCCGCAGCCACCGTGACTCTCCAGGACTAACGCTGCCCACCCCTGGGTGGTGTGCCATCCAAGTACTGGAAGGGACTGAAACTTCTTAGCTTCAGATGGATGAAATGTTCTGAAGTGCAGGTGGTGTGGCTGGTGAATCAAAAAAGAGTCTAAGACACGATGGCATTTGTTTTTAGGAACATCCTGGATGGCACACTGATACCAATCCACAGCAGTAGGGGGCGCTGTCGCTAACCAGATCTCCTGTTTTCTAACAGGCTTGATGGACTGATTGGCCTCCACTCATTTGTCAAATTTCTAATGTTCTTATGAAAAATACAAGAGCAAGTGGGAAAGAACAGGATGGCCCGACCTGTGTTAATACGATCTGTTCAGAGACCACTGGTGACGTGGGTGTACCACCCTTTCGAAATGCACACTCTTTGCTGAGTCACAATATTCAGTCTCCATTTAGCATGTTGCATAGCTCAGAGCGGCCCAGTTGCTAAAATCCTCCACAGTCAGCCAACGTCACGAGTGCTCGATTTCATGGCAGGCAGGATGGTGAAACTAGAGCACTATTGATGGCCAGGGAATCTGTTCATACCACAGTCTGCCAGGGCAGCATAGACTGGCACGGCTCCAGAGCTTCATAGGGCTGCACAGTTTAGTATCTGTCATTCTAAATGAAACTCTTGGAGAAAAACACATTTAATTCAAAGAAGTCAATCCATCAACCCAACTTGTTTCAAGATGCAAGGTGGTCTAAGCATAGCAAGGCTTTAACTAATAAAGGTAATGGAGGTTGGTGTGAAACATCCCCTGTAAGCCTCAACATCAAAATTGTACAGTAGGGTGTTTCTAAAAAAACATGTAAACATGTTACAGTGGCAAGTTATGTCAGCTAGTGATATAAGGAGGACGGGGGGCAGCAGTCTGCAAGTGCTACACAGGCTGCACAGGACCAGATGGGTGTGGCAATGGAATGGGAGAGGCTAGAGGTATGAGTGGCAGCAGAATGGTTGGGGCCATATTCTTGCGTGGCAGCTGGATGGACATTTAGATGAGTGTGCAGTGGCAGGCTGGGAGGGGCTAGAGGTTTGACTGGCAGAAGGCTGGGTAGAGCCATATGCTTGAGTGGCAGCAGGATGAACGGTGAGATGAGTGTGTGGTGACAGGCTGGGTGGGGCTAGAGGTTTGAGTGGCAGCAAGATGGGAGGGGCCATATGCTTGAGTGGCAGCAGGATGGACAGTGAAATGAGTGTGCAGTGTCAGGCTGGGCGGAACCATATAAGATAAGGTGGAGAGGGGGTCCTACAAGCCACCTGTCTGATGCAATGCACCACTTAATTAAATGGCATCTAGTTGTGGTTTGGATGGTAATTACCTTCTTCCCCAAAAGAGGGCAACTTTTGAAAGTATTTGTGAGACTTGTGTGTTTTTGGGACTCTTCAGTCAAAACAGCGGCAGACTGGGTGGGACCATCTATCTGGGTGGCAGCAAGAGGGACAGTGAGATGAGTGTGTGATGACAGGCAAGGCAGGGCAACAGGTTTGAGTGGCAGTGAGCTGGGTGGGGCCTGGTGTTTGAGATGGACTGAGCAAGATTAGTGTGTGGTGGCAGGCTGGGCGGGACTAAAGATATGAGTGGCGGCAGGCCAGGTTGGGCGGGGCTAGATGTTTGAGTGGCAGTGGGCTGGGTGGGGCCTGGTGTTTGAGAGACAGTAGGATGGACTGAGCAGGATGAGTGAGTGGGGGCAGGCTGGGCAGGGCTAGAGGTTTGACTGGCAGTAGGCTGGGCGGGGTCAGAGGTTTGACTGGCAGTAGGCTGGGCGGGGTCAGAATTTTGATTGGCAGTCATATAGACTTCATCAGCTGCTGGGACAGGCTCTGGCCCCTGTGGTGCTCAATTACGTTAAGTGGATCATAAATGGCTGCGGTGGGCCGGCACCCTGCCCGGGGATTGTTTCCGGCTTTGCGTCCTGTGTTGGCTTGGATTGGCTCCAGCTGACCCCCGTGACCCTGTAGTTAGGATATAGCGGGTTGGATAATGGATGGATCATAAATGGATGGATGGATTTAAAGTTTATGTTTTCTACTTTTGTTGCAGAAGCCACGGTCTCGCACGTCCAGTTAAATCTGAAGCTGAACTGATCTTTATTTTTAACGGTCCAATGCCTTGACCAGTAGGCCATACTGCCTGACCTTCCTTCTTCCTGGTGGGACTCTTTGCAGACCCCGCATTGTCTGAAACCTTCTCAGTCCTGATCATTTCTGAAATTAGTTTGACGCTACTGACTATCTTGGATGAAATAAATGCAGGGTGTATTACACTCCAAGGCTGGCACTTATTATTATAAATTCACACATTAGATAATCGTGGTTTTTCCATGTTAATTGTAACCTACTTACATGCTTATACTCAAAAAAAAAAAAAATGGAGAAGAAAAACAGCCGGCAGGACCATTTCAAAGCAAAGCGTAGGAAGGAAAAACTTGTGCTCATAAATAAGGCAATTTAGAATTCTGGGCACCCGGTAACCACCCTAGAGAAAAAAAAAATTTTGAAAAGCACTCAAAAATGCAGGCCAGGTGCCTTTGTAACGCAGACCGCGGCCTGCGAGGTTTTATTCTGCGTCTCAGCTTTATGGAGACAGGATGTTCGCTCAGCCTTGGAGACGTTGTGCCTTTGTGATCTTAGCCGTGCACAATGCCAGCAGCTGTCCTTCTGAAGGGGACCTGGAAGGCATCGGTGGCAGACTGGGGGCGCTGCACAGCTGCATTCAGGACACAAAGCCTGGGGTGGGGGGTGTGTGGGGGAGGTTTGTAAGGGCATTCAGATTCCAGACCTCCTTCCGGTGATGCATGCAGTGGGCCTTAAACAGAAGACAAAAATGGGCAGTGACACACAGTGATATCTCTTTGCCTTCCAGTTTTCAATTAAAAACAAAGTGTTGCCCTTCTGACATCTATAAAGAAATAAATCCTGGATGGGCATCAATGTTTGAGTGGCAACAGGATGGCAGGGTGGACACAGCGCGAGGAGTGTGTAGTGGCAGACTGGGAATAGAAGTTTGAGAAGCAGCACACTGGGCAAGGCTAGATGTTTGGGTGGCAGCAGGCTGGGCGAAGTTAGATGCTTGAGTGGCAGGAGGTTGGACATCGCAAGATGAGTGGGAGGTGGCAGGCAGGGTCGGGCTAGTAATTTGAGTGGCAGCAGGCTGGCAAGGCATGATGTTTGAATGGCAGCAGGCTGGCATGGCTTGATGTTTGAGTAGTGACAGGCTGAGTAAGGCTTGATGTTCGAGTGGCAACAGGCTGGGCAGGGCTAGATATTTGCATAATGGCAGGCTAGGGGTGCTAGAGGTTTAAGTGGCAGTGGGCAGGGTGGGGATAGATGGTTGAGTGGCATCAGGTTTGACACTGCATGAGGAGTGTGTGATGGCACACAGGGTGGGGATAGATGGTTAAATGGCAGCAGGCTGGGTGGGGCTAAATGTCTGAATAGGAGTAGGCTGAGCTGGGCAGGGATGTGTATCTGAGTAGCAGTAGGCTGGGTGGGGCTAGAGGTTTGAGTGGTGGTGGGCTGGGCGCGGCTAGAGGTTTGAGTGGTGGTGGGCTGGGCGCGGCTAGAGGTTTGAGTGGCGGTGGGCTGGGTGGGGCTAGAGGTTTGAGTGGTGGTGGGCTGGGTGGGGCTAGAGGTTTGAGTGATGGTGGGCTGGGTGGGGCTAAAGTGGTGGTGAGCTGGGCGCGGATAGAGGTTTGAGTGGCGGTGGGCTGGGTGGGGCTAGAGGTTTAAGTGGTGGTGAGCAGGGCGGGGCTAGAGGTTTGAGTGGTGGTGTGCTGGGTGGGGCTAGAGTTTTGAGTGGTGGCGAGCTGGGTGGGGCTAGAGGTTTGAGTGGTGGTGAGCTGGGCGGGGCTAGAGGTTTGAGTGGCATCAGCAGGAAAAGTGAATGATTCCTCTAAATCAGGAGGATTCGATAAGAACCAGCCCAGGATGGGACATCAATCCTTTTTGTGGTGAGTTTATGTATAGCAGGGTGTCTGATAGGCCACACAAACTGCACAGAGGCTCAGAATTGAACCCCAGGGTGCAGAGCTGAGAGGTAGCAGTGCCACCCACTGCACTGCTTGCAAGTTTTATCTAGTGTCTCCAAAATCTTATTGTCTTATTTATTCTTCATTATTGTGTTTGTTCTGTAGAGCTCCTTGCTAACTGTAGTTACTGTAAGATATGCTATGCAAATAAAAAGATTCATAGGTGTGTTCCTGTGAAAACCGCAATACATTTAAAGCTTACAAAACACCCCACTATAAATAAAGCCAGTTAGATGCACATAATGAGTCCTGTGCAGCCATGAATGGGGTCTGGGCTTCTGAAAATGGACGGACACATCAATAAAGGAACATAATGAAAAAAGTGACAAGCAGTTGCTCAGTGTCTGTTATTGAGAAGAAGCCAAAACAGAATGAGGAAACGAAAACAGCAAAACGAGAAAAAAGCAAAAATAGAGCCAACGGCTTTACAAAAGACACCGTAACTGATAAAAAACAAGTCTGCTTTGATGGCTTTTATTAGAAACTCTCTTATACCCTGAACCACCACAGACACCATCACAGGGAAACAGTTTAAAGTCTCCAGACAAGCAACGCTGCACATCTCTGGACAGGAGAGGCGGAAAACATGGAAATGAGGGGCCGTAGGAGCTTTAATATAGTGCCTTTCATGTCTATCTATCTATCTATCAGTGATTTTATAACTATCAATCTATTATATAGTGCCTTTCCTATCTATCTGTATATCTATCTATCATATAGTGCCTTTCATATCTATCTGTCTATCTATCTATCATATAGTGCCTTTCATATCTATCTATCTATTATATAGTGCCTTTCATATCTATCTATCTATCTATCTATCTATCTATCTATCTATCTATCTATCTATTATATATCTATCTATTATATAGTGCCTTTCATATCTATCTATCTATCTATTATATAGTGCCTTTCATATCTATCTGTCTATCTATCTATCTACTATATAATGCCTTTCATATCTATCTACCTATCTCTGTTTTATATATCTTCCATATGCACCTATTTCTTTTTCTACCTATTTATTATATAGTGCCTTTTCACAGGTATGCATCGCTGACAGCTGTCATTCCTCCATCCAGCCACTATATATATATATATATATATATATACATACACTGTATACGTACCGTATACAGACTCTCTTTTTAATTTTACGATTCACATTACACACTGACGTCCATCACAAATCCCTCATTGTTCATTAGAATTTCCACAAGAAGAGAGGCAGCTGATGACCCTTATTATATGTTAGGCGTTTCTCAACGAGTTGGATCACAAACCATATAAACGCCCAGCAATAATTTTTTTTATATGGCGCCTTTTCACATCCATCACATGACTATTGCGGCTCGTGTTATGTCCCACTGCAGATCACATGCCTCAGTGTAAGCTGGAGACCCCCAGGCTCAGCCATTGATTATTTCCTCTCTTTCGTTCCCACCGAAGCCCTTGTCATCTTTCCGTAACGCCATATTTATGAAAACCTGCCATTGCTGATTAAGAGTTGGCGGTTCTGTGAGGGGTCAGCACGTTGTTCTATGGACCGCCGTCTCATCCTCCAGCCCAGAGCCATGGTGCTGGCTTGACTGGTGTGACTGGGGTGTCTATACCCCTGCCCCTGGGTTGTGCTCCAGCCTGATTCTCTATGCCCTCCCCGAACAGGACGCTGCAGTGAAATGAGATTGGATGCCATCTTACAAAGTGCCTACCTATGAATTATTTTCCAGACTTCAGAGGTCTTTATGTGCGAGTGCTGAAGTAACACAACACATTCATTAACTAAGAGCAGGGCTGACATTCGGCCAACTCTACGTCCTCCATTAGATTCCCCCAACCGGCACCTTCATGGGCAATCAATAAGAATTAAAGCAACCAATGAATGAATGACCCGCTGGGCAGAAAGCTCCACATCATGAAAAGACCCCCCCGTTCCCCCCCCCTCGGACACTCTGGCCCCCCTGCAGCTCTTACTTTTAATGCTCAGTGAACTTTCCAAAGTAAATCGGCCCGTGCCGTCTGAGATTTCTGCGACAAAAAGAAGAACGGATGGGGGCAGCACAGATTTTGCCAAACAGACACTTTGGAGCAAAAGGAAATCTTCCAGTTATTTTTGGGAACGGCTTCCTGCTGTTTTTCAAGGATTCCAAGTGCTCACATCACACAGCATCACTGGCAGATTTCAG
Source organism: Polypterus senegalus (assembly GCF_016835505.1). NCBI lineage: Eukaryota > Metazoa > Chordata > Cladistia > Polypteriformes > Polypteridae > Polypterus > Polypterus senegalus. The sequence continues at coordinate 191,169,103 of NC_053158.1, forward strand.
CTGCCATCTAAAGTACTGGGAAGTCGTCGGCAAAAAAAAACTAAACCGGATGTAGAAAACAAGTCTAGACGAGAACATTCCTGCCAGCTGTGTGCCCTGTAATTATAGTGACCAGCTAGCTGTAAACACATGCCAGTCTAGAGAGACTGATATGAGGACAGGGACCCCTCGGCGCGTCCTCACTTCTCCATATTTCACTTCATGGTTTTCGTCAAAATGACCTGCTATTTATTCTTTGATTCCGTGACAAAGAGCTTACTGTCTATTATTGTCACCATACATAAAAAAAAAAAACGAAAACCAATGTGTTTGACCCTTCCATAAATCCTATGGTGCCACTTCTTTTAGTGCAGGATGCCACTGATTTGGGGCAGCCACCCACATAAAATGGCAAGCTGATGTGCAGGTTATCGTGAGTGAAGAAGGTGGCCATGGGGTGGAGTGTAGCGGAGGGCCACACTGGGGGGGCGTCGTGTTTCCTGGAGTTCAGATTCTTTGATTGATGCTGATTATCTTGCGTCACTCCTTCGTTTTGGTTTGTCAATTGTGAGAAGTGGTCCGTGGCAGAAGGGCATTATCTTAACTCCTTGAGGGCTGAATATTTTTTCAGTTTTCTGAAAAGCACACGAAGCAATGGTTTCATACACAAATCAATATTAAACGTCTTTTGCTGCATGCCACGGTTGGGGTTGGCGCCCGCTTGGCGACACTGGCAGCAGTTTAGCTCAATGACCAAACAGGAATACGCGGTGGGCCAGTTGCCTGGCTGTCTTCATGAAGCAGGGTGATGCAATCTGGTTTGTAGCTCTTGTCATCGTAAGAGGCGGTCCTCCCGGGTGAACGTCGGCGCATCAGCTACACGGACATGTTCAGCACCACGATCAGCTGATGCTGGTCCCCTTCACTTTCGTTTTCGACCTCCAGATCGCTTACATCAAAATCCGACAACTCAGAGTCCGACTCAGCGATGCGATACGCAAGATGTTGTCCACGGAGGATTTTGCTTTGCGCAATCGCTTTGGTCTTTCGCCAGATGTCGATGCCGTTTGAGGGGTTGTTTGCTCGCACACGCAGGAAATCTCGGACAGATCAACATGACTAACTTTAAAGAGAGTCGAACTAAAACATAACGGCGAGTTTTGTCCCAGTTTACAACTGATTACCATCCTCTACCCCTGAATTTCGACAAAAGTCCACATCCGCCCTGAAAGAGTTAAATAAATAATCGCGACCGTTGAAGTGTGGGCTCCAAATGGGCACTGTGGTATAGCGGGTCCACGCCTCAAAAAAACTGGCAGTTTTTAATAAATAAATAATGAACGCGCTGGCACTGGGTGTAGGTCAGAGGGGTCTGCCGGGAAGACGCCCCATCTCTGGGTGGGTACGAGGTGGTCACCTGTCTGTGCATTGCCTTGCCAGCCCGTGCAGGCAGTCAGATTGCCTTATTATCAGCCCGGGGTGGCAATCAGGCGATTGCACCTGCAACAGCTCACGTAAAAGAAAGTGAAGACAAAGAAAGAAAGAAAGAGACGGGTAGAGAGTGGAGGTGAAAGGACGACGGGAGAAGCAGGAAGGAGAAAGAGAGCGGAAACAAGCTGGTGAACAGAGTGGAAGCAGGTGGGTGGGAGTAGAGCCCCAATGAGGAGGAAGAGGAGGAGGAGGAGGAGCGAGTGGCTATCGCTCAGGAGGGGGCCTTTACTCCTGTTGAGGGTCTTTGGGACTGGGAGCCACCATTACGCCCAGGAGGGCCTTTGAGATGGCAACAAGAGGGTGTACAGAGCGCCCGCACCGGGTGGAGCTTGGATTGGCAGCAGTTTTGGGCAGAGCCGGGCTCGGAAGGTGCCCACAGATGCTGTGGGATTGGCAGCGATGGACACGGTACCAGGTGAGATGGGAGTCTGCACCTACTGGTCGACATCTCTCCAGACTGCAAGGTCCGAATAGGATAAGCCGGAGAGGCGTCAAGTTTTAAAGGAAGGCTTGCAGATTTTTTGAACGGGTTTCCTGTTTTTAACGGATTTGTTTCTATTTATCGATTTTAACCCCCACAGTACATTTCATTTTATGGATTATTTATTTATTGACAGTTTGGAGCACAGTACCTGTGCTTTTGTGTATTCAATGTGCTTTGTGATTTTTGACATTTCGACTATTCTTGGGATCTCGTTTTGGGTCATTTGATCGTCTTCTGGTTTTGGGCAAACATCTTGCTTTTGTGCTCCACCGAGCTTCAATGTTATTGAAGAACATTTTGTGTGAAGAACAAACACTTTATATAATAAATATTCTCTGGGGCTCTTTTTTGTGGCTAGCCAGGGTTTCTGATGGGATTTCCCCCTTTAGTTTATGATTTGCAGTATTCTTGATGTTTTATGTATCTGTATCTAAGCCTGTGTTATGGTCCATGTCTTTTATGGGTGGTCCCAAATCATTGCCAAATCTGGAGGGTCCCCCACAGTTCCTGGTGGTGAGTTGAGTTCTTGTGCTTTTGTGTATTTAATGTGCTTTTTGACATTTCGACCATTCTTGGGATCTTGTTTTGGGTCTTTAGATCGCCTTATGGTTTTGGGCAAATCTTTTGACTTTGTGCTTCGCCAAGCTCTAATGTTATTGAAGAACATTTTGTGTGAAGCACAAACGTTTTATGTAATAAAAATTCTCCATGGCTCTTTTCTGCGGCTAGCCAGGGTTTCTGATGGGATTTCCCCCTCTAGTTTATGATTTGCAGTATTCTTGATGTTTTATGTATCTGTATCTAAGTCTGTGTTATGTTCCATGTCTATTATGGGTGGTCCCAAATCATTGCCAAATCTGGAGGGTCCCCCATAGTTTCTGGTGGTGAGTTCCTGCGCTTTTGTGCATTCAATATGATTAGCGATTTTTGACATTTCGACTATTCTTGGGATCTAATATTTGGTGTTTTGATCACCTTATGGTTTTGGGCAAATCTTTTGCCTTTGTGCTCCGCCGAGCTGCAATGTTATTGAAAAACATTTTGTGTGAAGAACAAACATTTTATGTAATAAAGATTCTCCAGGGCTCTTTTTAGTGGCTAGCCAGGGTTTTTGATGGGATTTCCCCCTCTAGTGGACATTTTTTTGGAATTGCTTTGGGGAATCCTAGTGAAGAGAATCTCCTTGTCATGTCCATTGTGCCTCCTGCCTTCTCCTGGTCTTAACATCCCAGCAACTTATGAAGATGTCTGGAAGGGAAACTGGGGAAGCTCAGATCTGGGCACAAAAGTGTCCACCATACTGACTTGGAAACCAAAAATGACAGAACAGAAAGAACTGATGTGTTTAGTAAATGAAAGGATTTACACACACCATGAAATATCTGTGCAGTACACCGTCGCGTGAACACTGAAGTGCGGGCCTTGACTGAAGGTAAAGCGTGGAAGCGACAGCTGAGCACAGTCTGTGATGTTTCTAAGCGCCTGACAATTGGAAAGAGTTTCCCAGAGAAGAAAGGTAAGAGAATCCGCCCTTGGCGACTTCCCTAATAGGTCAGCTGGAGTTTTAACTGGAGCTCAGGGTCAGGGGGGGCAAACTAAATGAAGGCAAGGGGCTCGGCTAGCTGACCTTTCAGGACTGGGCAGATGCTTGCTGAGCTAATTTGGGTGTTTCACTGGCCAGCGTGCGTGAAGACAATGCCGTCGGATTTTCCGCTTCCTGCCAAAGTCAGAGGACGCTGAGCGGGACCTCGTGACAGGGGAGATGAGGTCAGATTTACAAATGAGAGCAACAGCTTGTGTTCTTCTGTCAGCAATGGGATACTTTTATCAAGTAGACATTTGAGGGAAGCGGAGAGCTGTGTTGGGTGGAACATAAGGATGTTACTGGGTATGGTAGATACAAGTGTAGCAGTCCAGCTTATCTGTCTTGTTTGTGGCTGCCCTTTGTAATGTATATGAATGTATATATGTATGGTAACAGAAGATGGAACGGCACGGCTCTGGTATCCCTGAAGCTTAATGCCTCCACTATGGAGCTCCAAGTACCTGGAGCGGACTAAATGGACACCCGTCATTATTTAACTCTTTCTGAAAAGCACACAAAGCATCGGTTTCAGACACAAATCAATATAAAACATCTTTTGCTGCATGCCGTGGCTGGGGTCGGCGTCCACTCAGCGACTCTGGCAGCAGTGGGGGTGCAGCTCTGTGACCAAACAGGAATACGTGATGGGCTGGTTGCCTGGCTGTCTTCGTGATGCAGTGTGATGCAATCTGGTTTGTAGCTCTTGTCATCGTAAGAGGCGGTCCTCCCGGAGTGAACGTTGGCGTTGGCGCATCGGCTACACGGACATGTTCAGCACCACGATCAGCCTTCAGTTCACTTTTGTTTTCGACCTCCAGATCGCTTACATCAAAATCCGACAACTCAGGGTCCCGCACAGTGATACAATATGCAAGACGTCGTCCACGGACGATTTTGCTTTGCGCATTCGCTTTGGTCTCTCGTCGGATGTCGATGCCATTTGAGGGGTTGTTTGCTCTTCACTACTAACGCATGCGCAGGAAATCTGTTTGGACTGTGGGAGGAAACCCGCGCAGACACGGGGAGAACATGCAAACTCCACGCAGGGAGGACCTGGGAAGCGAACCCAGGTCTCCTCCTACTGCGAGGCAGCAGCGCTACCCACTGCACCACCGTGCCGCCCTAGCTTGTATAAAATAATTTTAGAATGATTTTACTTTTGTTTTCCTCACAACCCATTAAAATCCTTGCTTTATGTTTTTAACTTTTGTCTCTGCGTTTATATAATATATTGGTCTGGGTGTGTAGGGGGCATGTATACATTTATATATATAGTAATATAGAGAGATATTTTAAGAGTGTCCCGTATTTCTGGCAACCCTACTGCCAGGTGGATGCTACACATTAGTGGTATTTGGAGTGTAAGTCACTTTGAGTAGTGAGAAAAGCGCTATATTAATGTAAACAAAATATTATTATTTCTATGGAAATAGGATTTCATACCTTTCACATTTTCCTCACCTTTAAATGATCGATGAAAGTCAGCAATAACTGACGCAGGGACTACAATTCCCATCAGGCCCACGATGGTGGTGTCATTCTCACGTTTAACTCTTTCAGGGCTGATGTCGACTTTTGTCAAAATTCAGGGGTAGAGGATGGTCATCGGCCTTGCATTTTAGTTCGACTCTCTTTGCTAGAAGGAAAGTTACATAGCTTTGTTGATTTAACCTCGATTCCCTACGTGTGCCTGAGTAGCGAAGAGCAAACAACCTCTAAAATGGCATTCGACAATCGACATCTGGGGAGAGACCAAAGCGAATGTGCAAAGCAAAACACTCCATGGACATTTTACATAATTTCGTTGAATAGGACTCTTGACGTGTCAGACTCCGAGTTTGATACAAGTGATCTGGAGATGGACGAAAGTGAGGTACCAGCATCATCTGATCGGTCCCCAGCTGATTGTGGTGCTGAACACTTTCATGTAACTGATGCACCTACAGCAGCGTTCACCTGGGTGGACCACCACATATTGCGTTACACTGCGACCACCACCAACCACCCACCTGCTGTGCGAAGACAGCCGGGCAACAGGCCCACCGTGCATTCCTGCTGTCCATCGAGGTGCCCCTACACAGCCATTGCCACCAGAGATGCAGAACATGCGCCAACAGCAGCCATGACACGTAGCAACTGATGTTTTAGGTTGACTTAAGTGTGAAACAATTGCTTTGTGTGCTTTTCAGAAAAAATATTCAGCCCTCAAAGAGCTAATGAAGGAGACGGCGCTGTGTCTGGCCACTCAGTTAGAGAAGAGGGCTCAGCACACCACCCCGTGGAGCTCGTGTGTTTTAGGGTCAGTGTGGAGGATATGATAGCACCACTGGGGCTGGCTCCTATAATAATACAGAGACCTGCAGCAATGTGTCCAGCCAGGCTCCCACTGTAGACAGATATTCTCTACCGTCCATAGATTTAATTATTCAACAAGCCATCGAGTTTATTAACGTAATCCATCGACAATTCCACAGTAAACCGGTAAACACAAAGACACCGACCCAGCATGGAGTTACCACAATTATGGAATCCAATCAGACACAAAAACGAATTCTCGACTCACAGGAGCAGCCAGATTGAGAGGGAGGTGGTGGAGATCGGCGTTTCCCAGCGACTCCAAAGGGAAAGGGAAGGACGATCAGTTGGCGTTAGACGTGCGACTTGAAACTCTAAGGTGGAGCGGGGGACACTAGATAGCGGCCCACTGGCCAACAAGGTTGAGGAGCACTGGTGTCGATGACGGATGGGACAGCCAGCAGTGACAAAAGAAGGGTCAACTTTAAAAAAAAAAAAAACCATCAGAGTTTCTTACCGTAACCCATTCCACAAATAAAGGCTCTCTAAAGGCGCGGAGGAGGGCGACTACTCGTACACAGCACCTACAGAGGGGGGCCGAAACTGAAACGGGTGAAGTAATTAGGGTACTTTTTATTTTTTTTGCAAAGACCAAATAACAGATGTGAGGCATGGTCTGAGAAACCCAAGGGGGGCTATGGGCCTCCTGGGGCAGCCCCCACGTTGTGTCAGATGTTCCATTTTGGAAACAGGTGACAAAACAAAAAACAAAAAATAAAGAAAGAGCCGGGATTTCCTGGAATACAAGACGCGCTGTGACTCAGTCCCCTCACACCTGACGTTAGTAGTAGTATCAGTAGAAGTATCAGTCGGCGTCGACCCGACTATAATAATAATAATAATACATTTTATTTATATAGCGTCTTTCCCAAGCTCAACTGTCTTTCTATGGAGCCCACCTATCCTGCAAATATGGATAATAAAAAAAATGTTATGCTGGCGTGCAGTTTATACAGTCGTGGCCAGAAGTTTTCACAAATTTTCACAAAGTCTGCTGCCTCAGTTTTTATGATGCCGTTTGCATTCCAGAATGTTCTGAAGAGTGATCAGATGAATTGCAATTAATTACAAAGTCCCTCTTTGCCATGAACTTAATCTTAAAAAACCCATTTGCACTGCATGCCAGCCCTGCCACCAAAGGACTATCATTGCTTTGCACAACAAGGGCGTCCCAGGCAGGTATTGCTGCTAGTAAGATTGTACTTAAAATCAACCATTTATCGGATCATCGAGAACTTCAAGGAGAGAGGTGCAATTGTTGTGAAGAAGGCTTCAGGGCGCCCAAGAAAGTCCACCAAGTGCCAGTTGATTCAGATGTGGGCACCACCAGGGCAGAGCTTGCTCAGGAATGACAGCAGGCAAGTGGGAGTGAGGCAAAGACTTATGGAGGATGGCCTGGTGGGTGTCAAGACGGGGAGCAAAGAAGCCAAGAAAAATAACAGGGACAGACGGAGATTCTGGGATTGAACTGCTGAAGAATGCTGGGGTCAAGTCATCTTCACTGATGAATCCCCTTTCAGATTGTTTGAAAAGAAAAGGTGAAGAGCGCTACAATCAGTCCTGTGTCACGTCAACAGCAAAGCATCCTGAGACCATTCATGTCACGTGGGGTTGCTTCTCAGCCAAGGCAGAGGGCTCACTCACAATTTGGCCTAAGAACACAGCCATAAATAAAGAATGGGACCAAAACATCCTCTGAAAGCAACTTCTAACAACCATCCAAGAACAGTTTGGTGACCAACAATGAACAATCAGCATGATGGAGCACCAGGCCATAAGGTAAAAATGAAAACTAAGTGGCTCGGGGAACAAAACATCGACATTTGGGCTCCATGGCCAGGAAAATCCCCACTGAGAACTTGTGGTCAATCCTCAAGAGGCGGGTGGGCAAACAAAAACCCACCAATTATGACAAATTCCAAGCATTGATTATGCAAGAATGGGTTGCCATCAGTCAGGATTTGGCCCAGAAGTTGAATTGCCAGCATGCCAGGGTGAATTGCAGAGGTCTTGAAAAAGAAAGAAAGGCGAACACTGCAGATGTGGACTCTTTGTATAAACTTCATGTCATTGTCAATAAAAGCCTTTGAAACTTCTGAAATGCTTGTAATTCTACTTCAATATACCAGAGAAACACCTGACTCAAAGATCTAAAAACACTGAAGGAGCACATTTTGTGAAAACCAACACTTGGGTCATTCTCAGAACTTTTGGCCACGACTGTAGACTGCAACTGACTGTCAAAGCTGACCATCAAACCCCTCTGTACTTTGATTTTGGACTTCCTAACCATCACACCTCAGCATGCGCGCACTGGCAGCATCACATCCTCCATACTGACCCTCAATACTGGCACTCCACAGGGCACCATGTTGGGTCCTCTCCTATGTTCCTGCTTGACCCGTGACTGTGCGGCCAGACACAGCAGCTCCACCTACATTAATTAAACATGCTGATGACACCACCCTCGGGGGGCCTGATCAGCACCAACGATGGCACGGCTTGCAGAGAAGAAGACTGCCTGCTGACTTTTAAGATTGACCAATAGCCCCTCACGTGGTGTCTTACATACCAGAAGCTTCCTGTAAACCAAGCTAAATAAAATCACGGGCACCTCTCTGATGGGTTGACTAGACTGTGACACAACTTTCAGAATTGTGCCAGAAATCGTTACAAGACTGAAGAGTAGGCTTTCAGCTTTAATTCAGAAGGTTTAACAGAAATATCACATGAGCCATTTAGGAATGACAGCCACAGATAGATAGACAGAGAGACAGACAGACAGACAGACAGACAGACAGACAGACAGATAGATAGATAGATAGATAGATAGATAGATAGATAGATAGATATGGAAGGCACTATATGATAGATAGATAGATAGATAGATAGATAGATAGATAGATAGATAGATAGATAGATAGATAGATAGATAGATAGATAGATAGATAGATATGAAAGGCACTATTTGATAGATAGATAGATAGATAGATAGATACTTTATTAATCCCAAGGGCAAATTCACATACTCCAGCAGCAGTATACTGAATTGAAGAGTCGCATAGTGTGAGGTCTCCTCAGTCTGTCAGTGGAGCAGGATGGTGACAGCAGTCTGTCGCTGAAGCTGCTCCTCTGTCTGGAGATGATCCTGTTCAGTGGATGCTGTGGATTCTCCATGATTAACAGGAGTCTGCTCAGCGCCCGTCGCTCTGCCATGGATGTCAAACTGTCCAGCTTCACTCCTACAATAGAGCCTTGCCTTCCTCACCAGTTTGTCCAGGCGTGAGGCGTCCTTCATCTTTATGCTGCCTCCCCAGCACACCACCGCATACAAGAGGGCACTCGCCAAGTCTGAAAGAACATCTGCAGCATCTTATTGCAGATGTTGAAGGACGCCAGTCTTCTAATGAAGTATAGTCGGCTCTGTCCTCTCTTACACAGAGCATCAGTATTGGCAGTCCAGTCCAATTTATCATCCAGCTGCACTCCCAGGTATTTATATGTGGGCCCCCATTTACAGGGTGTTTGGACATTAGACTGCCATGTTGTTCTCTTGTTATCCCTCATTATTTTATTAACTATTAAGCAGGTAGAAGGCCTGCAGTTGATTCCAAGTGTGGAGTTTGCATTTGCCAGCTGTCACTGTGAACTCTCAATATGAGGTCCAAAGAGCTGTCCATGCCAAGTGAAAACAGGCCATCATTAGGCCGAGGAAATGAAACAAACCCATCAGAGAGAGAGCAGAAACACCAGGAGTGGTCAACTCAACCATTTAGCACATTCATAAAGTGAAGAATACACTGGTGAGCTCAGAAACATCTGAAGGCCTGGACAACCATGGAAGACAACTGTGCTGGATGATCGCAGAAGTCTGTCCTTGGTGAAGAAGAACCCCTTCATCACATTCAACCAAACAAAGACCACTCTCCTGGAGGAAGACCTGTCTTTGACAAAGAGTACAATCAAGAGAAGACTTCATGAAAGTAAAGACAGAGGGTCTACCACAAGGTGCGGACCACTGGTAAGCCTCAAGCAGAGGAAGGACAGATTAGACATTTTTTAAAAGCCTGTCCAGTTCCGGAACAATTGTCTTTGGACAAAGGAAGCTAAGATCAATATGTACCAGAATGGTGGATAGAGAAGAGTATGGAGAAGAGGAGGAGCAGCTCATGATCTGTAGCATACCACATCATCTGTGAGACATGGCGGAGGTCGTGTTATGGCCTGGGCGTGTGTGGCCGCCACTGGAAGTCGGTCACTGGTGTTTATTGATGATGTGACTGCTGGCAGAAGTAGCAGGATGAATTCTGAAACGTCCTGGGTGGCCATACTGTCTGCTCAGATTCAGACAAATGCTGCAAGACTGACAGGATGACACATCACACTAAAGATGGATAAGGAGCCAAAACACACTGAGACAGCACAAAACAAGGGCTTTACAAGACAAAGAAGTGGAAACGGACAAGTCCATGAACAGACCTCAACCCAACTGGACATGCAGCTCACTTGCTGAAGACAAAACTGAATATCCGAAAGTCCAACACACAAGCAGCACCTGAAGACGGCGGCAGTAAAGGCCTGGCAAAGCATCAGTGGGGTGGAAACGCAGCACTGGGTGAGATGGCCGAGGGTTCAGAGTTCACGGCGGTCATTCAGTGCAGAGGACTTTCAAACAAATATTGAAAATGATCGTTATATTGGTGATTATGTTAGTCTGTCCAAATACTTTTCAACCCTTACAAATGAGGGGGCTTTGCAGAAAAATGGCTGTCATTCCTAAATGGCCCCCTAAGTCTACACGTCAAACATCTCGATTGCTTCATTTCAAATCCGCTGTGGTGGCACACAGAACCAAGTCACTGCCCACATACTTATGGACCTAACTGTACGAAAGGCTGAAATGGTGCCAATAAGAAGTGGTCTCTGCCCACTACTGGCATGCAGGACAGTCTCTGCAGAGTGTGACTCTTGGCCGGGCCATTCACGTGTGCAGAGGTCCTCCAAATGAACGCGTCTCTCAAACGTCATCCGAGAAAGAGCCAACCACTGGACAAGATACATCTCATGATCATCTTTACAGATCTGAACAGAAATAAAATACGAAAAAAGATTAATTTTTTGGCAGCCTTGCACAGAACACTTTAGCAAAGGAGGAAACAGCTAATGGCTTCAGAAGATAAAGCTGTCTCGTCAGCTGCACTGCTCATTTGTGCAGGAACTGGCTCGGGGGCAAAATGTGTCGCAGGCAGCCAAGTCACTCCGTCGAGGGCTGCCAAGTTAGGTAAAAACAAAGGTAAAGAGCTGCAGATGGGGGAGCCGAGCTGCATTTTCAGCTGGCGATTAAAGGTCAGGCTTCCTTCTCAGTGGCAGTCGATGAAAACGACAGACGAGGAGGTGAAGAGACAGCAAAAATAAACACCAGATGCTTTAAGCATATGCAAAAGGGAGGCCGTGCGCGCAAAAGGAAGCCTTCATTAACAAGACTTGTCTCCCGCGCTACCCAGAAGGCCGTCGAGCGGCCCGTCCGCCGCACACATGGAGCGAGAGGCACGATTTCCAGGGTCCACACCTTTGTTTGGGACCACAGTGAGGAAGGGGAAGGGGAAACACGGCCGTTACTCCTGAAACGGGTCGCCACTTTTCTAAATCTGATTTGGAGAAGTTCCGGTGCCCAACTGGAGTCCAACTCACGAACTGTGAAAAGCAAGGAGGAGACTCAGCCCTTCATCAGCGCTAAGAGATCATGCGACATGTGATATCAGACCAGCAGTAGAACACACACACACACACAAAAAAGTGAATTATTAAATGCTACTAGAAGCAATGTCTGCCTTGGAGACGCTTCCAGTTGAAGTGTGACGGATCAGCTCTTCTGAGGCCTTCAGTTCTGCTCGTGTTTATTCACTGAACAAGCTGCGATTGCAATCTAGGATGGTAATCTATGCAACAAAACCATACTGCACGTCTAAATAATCGATCAAGGCAGGGTAGGTGCACACATCTCTGCCGAAAACTCTGTGGTTTTGTACTTAAACTAGCTTGAGGTGGAAAAAAACATGTCTGCCCTTACAGCTGATGCTAAAAAAAACTAAACACTGGTACAGTCAATGTGAAATATCACCAGCAGGACGCAGCAGGTGAAAACCAGTAAAAACATAAAGGAAATAGAACTCCACCCTAATAAAAAGATAAGCAAGCGTCTGTGTGTCCATCCAGTTGCTAGGTCACTATTATTCCAAAACATGACGCATCACAAATATCCACCATAATAAAAGGATAAGGGTCTTTGTGTACAACCAGGTTGCTATGTCTCTATCATTCCAACAGATGACGCATCATAAACATTTGTAGTCATAAAATGCATTGCATTAGTCATTCCAACAGATGGCGCATCACAAATATCCACTTTAATAAACGGACAAGTGTCTGTGTGTCCATCCAGTTGCTATGTCTCTATCATTTTAACAGATGGTGCACCACAAACAGTTGCAGTCATGAAATGCCTTGCATTTGTTATTCCAACACATGACACATCACAGATATTCACCATAAAAAAAAGGATAAGCATATTTGTGTACAACCAGGTTTCTCTGTCTCTGTCATTCCAACAGATGGCACATCACAAATATCCACCTTAATAAAAGTACAAGCGTCTGTGTGTCCATCCAGGTGCTATGTCTCTATCATTCCAACAGATGGTGCGTGACAAACATTTGTAGTCATAAACTGCAGTGCATATGTCATTCCAATAAATGGTGCATCACAAACATTTGTAGTCATAAAATGCATTGCATTTGTTATTCCAACACATGGCACATCACAAATATTCACCATAATAAAAGGATAAGCGTCTGTGTGTCCATCCAGGTGCTATGTCTCTATCATTCCAACAGATGGTACGTGACAAACATTTGTAGTCATAAACTACATTGCATATGTCTTTCCAATAAATGGTGCATCATAAACATTTGTAGTCATAAAATGCATTACATTTGTCATTCCAACAGAAGGCACATCACAAGTATCCACCTTAATAAAAATACAAGCGTCTGTGTGTCCATCCAGGTGCTATGTCTCTATCATTCCAACAGATGGTACGTGACAAACATTTGTAGTCATAAAATGCATTGCATTTGTCATTCCAACACTTGGTACATCACAAATATCCACCATAATAAAAGGATAAGCATCTTTGTGTTAATCCAGTTGCTATGTCGTTGCCATTCTAACAAACAGAGCATCAAAAATACTGTAGATAGATAGACAGATGATCCCAGCCCACCTCCTTCTTTGTCTCCCCGGCTAACCCGTAACACACACAGCCGGCACAGCGTCAGCACCCACAGTCTTCATCACCCGGCCCCCATCTTGGCTGCCTCTAAACAGCTCTAGCCAGACCATCCAAGGTTGGCACTCCTCCCGTCATCCTTCACGCACCCACAGTCGTACCTCAGATCCACGGGGAGGTCACCCTCCATGCTCGCCTCACTCCACACAAATGATCAGTGGAGACAACCAGCCCCTTGAGCACCTAAACCTTTGTGGGGCCCTGCCTTTCCTCCCTTTTAAACCTCTCCTGACACATTCATTCATTCCTTCCTTCCTTCCTTCCTCTTCCTGACCCGTGCAGGCCCTTTTTAAAACTGTTACCCAATTGGGTGCAGGTGTGAGGAGCCGATCGATACCTACGCGTCAGCATGGCGGCTCCTGAGTGAACCACCCGACTCTGCACGTGAATGTGGTTGTGGGCAGACAGGGCCTCTGCTATTTGGATGGGACAAAATACTACAGGGGTCCTCCGGTAAGAGTTACTTTACCCCAACTCCCATCTGAACAGGGTGTTAAGATCACACAATCAGAGTTACAGAAATAGAACATTAGACAATTAACTAGGAATGGAAAACGGAAGACGACAAAGGAAAGAATTCCCATCAGACAGAGAAAGTGACAATTTGATGATTACCTTGTCATCTGGGTATTACAACTGATAAGCAGGTGGTCTAAGCAGAAAATGACCGACACCTAAAGAGGAACTCAAGAGCAAACAAACTTCACCGGGCACACAGAAATGGGCAAATGGCACATGGTGGGTAAAGTCGATGCTACTGGGATATAAAAAGATGAAAATGGGGATGAAAAACAGACGCCAAGACAGAGAAACTTAACAGCTGAGACAAGAACAAAGGCACAAGATGGTGGAAAAACAAAGTGACGGTGACTTGTGCAGGGACACACAGCGAGTTGGAGGTGTGAAGTGAACAGGCTGGCAGGCTGGCAGGCTTGTGGTTTGAAGTCCAGAGCCTCGGCCACAACCGCACTGTGCCTTTAAGTGTCACATGACACTTCTCTGAGTACTTGACACCTACACGTACTTTATACGTACATTAACACCAGTGTGACAACACGGGTGGCGTAAGTGGCTGGGGGTGACAATGAGGACACTGTGTGGCACCTGAACCAGCAACTACACTGTCTGACCTCCAAATCATAAGGATGAAGACGTTTATAGGATTATGGAGTCATGAAGGACAGGTGACCCCTCTATGGTGTCATACTGGCATGAGACAGAATTTTATACAATATGGTGTCAAAAGAAAGAATTCCCACCAGACAGAGAAAGTGACAATTTGGTGATCATTTTGTCATCTGGGTATTACAACTGATAAGCAGGTGGTCTAAGCAGAAAATGACCGACACCTAAACAGGAACTCAAGAGCAAACAAACTTCACCGGACACACAGAAATGGGCAAATGGCACGTGGTGGGTAAAGTGAATGCTACTGGGGTACAAAAAGACCTGAACCAGCAACCACACTGTATGACCTCCAAATCATAAGGATGAAGACGTTTATAGGATTACGGGGTCATGAATGACAGGTGACCCCTCCAGGGTGGCATACTGGCGTGAGACAAAATTTCATACAATGCAGTGCCAAACAGAAAGAATCTCTGCCAGACAGAGAAGGTGACAATGTGATGATTATCTTGTCATCTGGGTGAAGTGGCACACCAGTGTGACAACACGGATAGCATAAGTGGCTGGGGGTGACAATGAGGACAATCTGTGGCACCTGAACCAGCAACCCGCACTGTCTGACCTGCAAATCATAAGGATGAAGACATTTATAGGATTATGGGGTCATGAAGGACAGGTGACCCCTCCGGGGTGGCATACTGGCGTGAGACAGAATTTCATACAATATGGTGCCAATTTATACAGTATGGTGCCAAAAGAAAGATTTCCCACCAGGCAGGGAAAGTGCCAATTTGATGACTGAGGTGCCAAACTTCAAAAGCTGTACAGGTGACCAATGAACCCAACGCCGCGCTCCACACCGTACCGTGTACGCGTCTCTCAGCAATTGTCACTCGTTTCAGCAGCACACCTGACCACGTTTTTTTAAAATTTACTCTACAAAGGGGGTCCTCATGGCTCCTAACGAGTGGCTGATTGCCTGAGTCACCTAAAGGGAAGCTAATTAAACCCATAAAGTACCTTCTCACCTGCCTAATTAGAACTTTGTGCCTTCAATGATGGCCAGCAGCAGCAGCTCGACTGATCGGCGGGCGACCACAGGAGGACACGCAGCTCGGCCATTAGAGATGCTGTATGTAGAGATTAGCTGATATAACCCGCCATCACACAAACCGGCCTGATGGCAGGGCCCAGCCCCACAATGCCCTGCCTGATTTCATCCTCGTCTGCTCTTTTGATGCCCAGCTGCACACTTTTGGGGGCTCCATTTGAGCTCCATTGTCTAATAGCACTGATATTATCTATTTGGCTGATGCCATCATCAAGACCCGTCTACAACAGCAGGGCACATGCCCACTGCTTACACATGGTTATATCAATTGGAATAAGCGACTTGAGTAGAGAAAAATCTGATTAGCACTTGGATGTAGAAGTTAAAGAAATCCATTAAAAAAAAAAATAATGAAATAATAATTATCATTGGAACACAGCGGCGCCAACAGAACGGCCTACAAGACATAGTAGCTGTGCCAACAAGCCAGGGGGGAGATCTTGTCCAAAGCCACTCAATCCATTAGGCGACACAGGCATCCGCCTAGTGCTCCATCATCTGAGGGGCACCATTTATGAAAGTCGAGAGGTGTGCACTTGGGACATCGAGGGCCCCCCCAAAGTCGTCAAACTATGATGATAATGAGAGGCCACCATTAATGAAATGAAACCCGAGGGGCACCTTCCCCACCCCTGTTGTCAAATCCTGCTGATCCTGAGTGGATAGTCCTTATGAAAGTAAAGTAAAGTCCACTGTATGTGCACAAAGGAATGGCGACTGTGTTATGAAGGGGGGCATGTTTTGGGCACTGAGGGGGTGGGACTGTACAAGTATGATAATAAGGACACTGAGGGGGTCAAGTATGATAATAATGTCTCCAGTATTCACACAAAGGGGTACCGTTTGTGTTTCTGAAGGCACTTGAATACCATGAGGGTCCCCCAACCCCTACAGTTGCCGAATGGGAAGGTAATGAGTGCCTGCCATTAATGAAATTAAACCGAGGGGGGACAACCCCCCCCTAAGTTTGTTCAACTCTGATGATACTAAGTGGGTGCTGCTTATGAAAGTAAAAGGCTCACCCTCCTTAAAGTCCACAAGAGGGTTGGCGTTTGTGCTGGGCACCCCCAGACCCCCACATGTCAGTCAAGTCTTATATTACCTGCTTTGCACAATGAGGGGAGACGTCTGTCAACCCCGCCTAGAGCTCCAAGTGGCCTTCAACTGGCACTGATCTTGTCATCTGAGTATTGCAACTGATAAGCAGGTGGTCTAAGTAGAAAATGACCGAAACCTAAATAGGAAGTCATGAGCAAACAAACTTCACCGGGCACACAGAAATGGGTAAATGGCACGTGGTGGGTAAAGTTGATGCTGTTGGGGTACAAATGGCGAAAACAGCAAATGAAAAACAGATGCCACGAAAGAGGAACTGAAGCGCTGAGGCAAGTGCAAAAGCACAAGATGGTGAAAAAACAAAGTGACGGTGACTTGTGCAGGGCCGCACGGCAAGTCGGAGGTGTGAAGTGATCAGGCTGGCAGGCTGGCAGGCTTGTGGTTTGAAGTCCAGAACATTGGCCACAACCGCACTGTGCCTTTAAGGGTCACATGACACTTCTCTGAGTACTTGACACCTACACGTACTTTACAGGTACATTAACACCAGTGTGACAACACGGGCAGCGTAAGTGGCTGGGGGTGACAATGAGGACAATCTGTGGCACCTGAACCAGCAACCGCACAGTCTGACGTTTATAGGATTACGGGGTCACTGAGGTCACATGTGCAGTTTGAATTTAGTGCTGTAGGTCCGTACATTTTTGTATAGTGCCTTTCCGCATTAATGTTACCCTGAGATGCGTCTCTACAATGTAAGCACTGGCAGGTAAGGCGACCCCCCGTCAGGGTCACACAGCGCACCAGTGGTGCAGATTGGACTGGTGACCTAATGGTTTCATGTCTGATGTCTTGCCCACTGCAGTGCCAGTGCCCATCTTCTTACGCTCTGCTGCATCACTTTATAGAGGGAATCTCTACAGGGCCCGCTATAAAATAAAGACTGACATGCCCACAAGTTCGTGGGCACGCTTAAAGTGGGAGGTCCAGTGTGTTTAGGCACGAATCCATGAAGTTGATTTTTAGGAAGTGCCACATAGGCAGCCCATCTACAAATAATGAAAAAGCACCTGGCATTAAAAAATAATCAGCGCAATCCGCCTACTGAGGAAAAAAAGAGAAGGTTCTGGCAGAGACAACACATCCAGCATGCGCACTGCTCTGCACCCCCAGGTCTTCTGTTCCTCCTCTACCATCTCAAAGAGCTTCACGTTGCTTATTTTTATATTTCAAAGCACTGGGGCTCCAAGGTACTGAAGTTAATCATCACTTTGCATGAACGTAACATCAAAGCCTCTCGGCGTCCAGCTGAGCTAAGCAGATCCCTAAACAGCAAATGTCGAAGAGAACTGTCACTTTTTTTTTTAATCACCTCCTCCACCGTTTTTGGTTTCTACGAAAATAAAAAAAACAAAAAGAGAGAATAAGCGCCGAGAAGGTTTTTACTGAGATGAGCTTGTTCACCACCTCTGAAGGCCCGTAGGCTGCTGTATCTCGTCACAGCCGCACCCGTGACAGCGTCGCTTTGTGTCTCTTTATGATTGGGACACGTCACCTCAGTCTTGTGAGGAGGCCACTCGTAAAAAACAACATTGGCGCATTAGAATACCAAAACCTGGGACTGCTGCCGGCCAGACAGCAACGATCTGGTCCTCTTCAGATACTGAATACCCTTACTGGTCACTGGAGCAGGGGACACGGCCACTGGGACATTAAGATCACTTAGTAGGGGGCCCTCACTTTAATGTGCTCCGATGTATTAAGACAATATCAGTGCCTAAAGTGAGGTGGCCTAGTGGAGAAGTACAAGATGTCAGGTCAGCATCAGCCACTGATACACTGGGAGCAAGTCAGCTAATGTGGGAGAAACTGTGTCTGATATACGCTGCCCTTCATATCTTACCTAACGTACATACTGCCATTCATACCTGTCTGTCTATGATATAGTGCCTTTCATATCCATCGATTTATCTATCTATTATATAGTGCCTTTCATATATATCTATTTATTATATAGTGCCTTTCACATCTATCTATCTATCTATCTATTATATAGTGCCTTTCATATATATCTATTTATTATATAGTGCCTTTCACATTTATCTATCTATTATATAGTGCTTTTCATATCTATCTATTTATCTACCTATCTATTACATAGTGCCTTAGACATCTTATCTACCTTATACAGTATATAGTAATGCCCATAAGGCATCGTATCTATTAATTAAGGTATTTCACATCTTATCTACCTTATATAATGCCTTTTTGTATTTATTATATAGCTCCTTTCACATCTATATCTATTATGCCCTTTTATGTATCTATCCATCTGTCTGTTCTATAGTACCCATTATCTATCTATTATATAGTGCCTTTCATATCTATCTATCTATTATATAGTGCCTTTCATATCTATCATCTATCACCTTACACAATTAATGTACCTCATATAGTGCATTTTTCTCTATCTAGTTATTTATCTACCTATCTATCTATTATATAGTGCCTTTCACACTTAATCTACCTCATATAGTGCCTTTTGCTTATCTATCTATCTATGTATCTATCTATCTTATACATATTTGTCTGTTTTACACTTTAACATCCTTATACAGTATAGCGCCTTTCCTATCAGTCTCTCTCTATTTCAATTTTATATAATAGTGCTTTTCACATCTGTCTCCCTCTTTCAGTCGTATTATGGATGTTGCTTTGTAAATCGCCTTGTGACGGCTCAGCTCATCTCATCTCAATGTCCGCAATGCGTCCCCTGGTGAGGGTCACAGCTTATGCTGGTCAGGCCAGGCCAGTCCAGTCCTTCCTTTCCCTTGTCACTGTGTCTACTTCCTCATGGAGAATTCCTAGTTCACCTTAGAGAGCTAATCCATAATCCAGTGTGCTGCCTACAGGGTCTCCAGGTGGCCCACATGCCTGCTACTGAGGGCCCAAGCCTTCTGGATGGTCCCCTCCGGGCCTTGCCCAGCCTACTGCTGGTTTAATTAAGATGTCCTCCGGTGATAGACTGCAAGCCCGGTTATCCCTGACCTGATTTGTTTGTGCAGTCGCTTTATATCCAAAGCCCATCAGCACAGGTGAGGGCGGGGGGCACGGAGTTAGACCTGCAGGATGTGGACTGACTGATGGACGCCCGGCCCAGACCTAATTCACTGTCATTTATCTTGGTCACTATGGAGCAGGTTTATTGGGTGCTTCCTGTCACGTGTGCAGAGTGCAGCGACCCTCAGCTAATCAACATGTAACACGTCACGTCCCACCAGCTCCCTCTGACCCTGAGCTGGGTAAGCGGATTACCAAAGAGATGAATAGATGGATCTGCAGTGGGTTGGCACCCTGCCCTAGATTGGTTCCTGCCTTGTGCCCTGTGTTGGCTGGGATTGGCTCCAGCAGACCCCGTGACCCTGTGTTCGGATTCAGCAGGTTGGAAAATGGTAGATGAATGAATAGATGGATCCACCTTGTCATCAGGTGTCACTTTTTTCTGCTGTCCAGTGTAACCTGCTGGCTGGAGGCTCTCTTAGAAATGACCTGATTAAAATGGTGACTCACAGAGTGACTGGATGGGCCTGCAGACTAGAAAGGTCATCCCCAGCATCCATCCATCTATTGATTTTTAAACCCATGTGTCCCAGCCAAGGTCACAGAAGGCAACAGTCTGTGAATTGAGCACAATGACAGATCAAACACTGGTCAATGTGCCCCATTTAGTGATCACACGCCATTAGCTCATGTTGAGTGGCCTTCCTGTGCACTTGGCCTCCTCTCACGATGAGAATGAAAAAGAATCAACAGCTCAGAAAAGCAAAACTAAAAGTTGCTCAGCCAATGGTTGGGACCACCACCTGCCTGCTTATCCATGGAACAGCCAATCACGTGACCGCAGCACAATATGTACAATCATGCAGATGCAGGTCAGGAGCTTCAGTTAATGTTCACATTCAACACCATGGGCTGTGGTGTGATTGCTGGTGCGCCAGACTGGCTGATTTGAGTGTTTCTGCAACTGCTGAGATTTTCACGCGCGTGAAGCTCAAAACATCCGGTGAGTGGCAGTTCTGTGGACGGATACCATTTGTTGATGACAGAGGACAGCGGCCAGACTGGTTCAAGCTGCCAGAGAGTCTACGATAACTCAAATGACCACTCTGAACAACTGTGGAGGGCTGAAGGGCGTCTCAGAATGTATGACGCATCGAACCTCGAGGTGGGTGGGCTTCAACAGCAGGAGACCACGTCAGGTTGCACTCCTGTCAGCCACAAACACAAAGCTGAGGCTGCACTGGGCACAGAATCACCAAAACTGGAGGCTTGACGTAACCTGGGCCGATGAATTGTGTTACCGTGGAAGAAAGAAAGTGTTTTGTGGAAACAGAAATAAAAGGTCCTTTGAACACAGAACTTGTGTGGAGTCCAGTTGTGTCTGGGGTTTGGGGTGTACAAGACCCCCTGGAGGCTAAATATAAAATATATAGATATATATGTATAGTAAAAGAGACAACTAAGGAGGTGCTAAGTGACTTGGAAACAGTTGAGAGAGAAGTGCTGCTCACATTAAACATGCTGAACTCAAAGAAATCACCAGGAGCAGATGATATTTAGCTTTGAGTTATTAAGGAGGTTAGCGAGTACAGATATAAACCCCTGTGGTGAGCTGGCGCCCTGCCCGGGGTTTGTTTCCTGCCTTGTGCCCTGTGTTGTCTGGGATTGGCTCCAGCAGACCCCTGTGACCCTGTGGTTAGGATATAGCGGGTTGGATAATGGATGGATGAATATAAACCCTTCACACGTATCTTATGGAAGATACTCTGACGGGAGAGCCCCCCCCCGTGTGGCCGTGATATCTGTGCCAATGAGCAGCTACCCTCTAAAACACACGTAGCTCTGATCTCTCTCTCAAAAACGTCAAACGTTACTCCTTAACAGTCTGTAGATGATGATGTCTGCTGAACAAACGGAGGCAACACGTGATGAGACGTAGAGAGACTTGAATGGAGGCTGGCGCGTGAGTGAGTGAGTTAGGAGGAGGGCCCTGCCCGGCTCCCTACTCCTGAGGTCCCGCCTCCCCCTCCCCTCGGTCCGCAGCCTCCCTCTCTCTCTCCCGGATTCACGTGAATAAATCGCTGCTGCAAGCGAACTGTGATTCTTATCGCAATGAGAGAAGTCACAAAATCAACTGGAATGTTCAAGCAAATTATAGAAAAAAACCCGTTAAGTTGTTCTCTCATTCGCTATCTAAGCGAAAACCCCTCTCCACAGCCCGCTGCGTCTCACTCGGATTCACGCAAATAAATCAGTACCACAGTCGCACTGTGATACTTAGTGCGATGAGAGAAGTCGTAAAATCAACCGGAATGTTCAAGAAAATTATAGTAAAAAACCCGATCTAAATCCGTTAAGTAGTTCTCTTGTGAAAAGCGGACAGACATACAGACAGACGTTGGATTATATATATATAGAGATGTATATACGCTCACCTAAAGGATTATTAGGAACACATGTTCAATTTCTCATTAATGCAATTATCTAATCAACCAATCACATGGCAGTTGCTTCAATGCATTTAGGGTGTGGTCCTGGTCAAGAATCTCCTGAACTCCAAACTGAATGTCAGAATGGCAAAGAAAGGTGATTTAAGCAATTTTGAGCGTGGCATGGTTGTTGGTGCCAGACGGGCGGTCTGAGTATTTCACAATCTGCTCAGTTACTGGGATTTTCACGCACAACCATTTCTAGGGTTTACAAAGAATGGTGTGAAAAGGGAAAAACATCCAGTAGGCGGCAGTCCTGTGGGCGAAAATGCCTTGTTGATGCTAGAGGTCAGAGGAGAATTGGCCGACTGATTCAAGCTGATAGAAGAGCAACTTTGACTGAAATAACCACTCGTTACAACCGAGGTATGCAGCAAAGCATTTGTGAAGCCACAACACGCACAACCTTGAGGCGGATGGGCTACAACAGCAGAAGACCCCACCGGGTACCATTCATCTCCACTACAAATAGGAAGAAGAGGCTACAATTTGCACGAGCTCACCAATATTGGACAGTTGAAGACTGGAAAAATGTTGCCTGGTCTAATGAGTCTCGATTTCTGTTGAGACATTCAAATGGTAGTCAGAATTTGGCGTAAACAGAATGAGAACATGGATCCATCATGCCTTGTTACCACTGTGCAGGCTGGTGGTGGTGGTGTAATGGTGTGGGGATGTTTTCTTGGCACACTTTAGGCCCCTTAGTGCCAATTGGGCATCGTTTAAATGCCACAGGCTACCTGAGCATTGTTTCTGACCATGTCCATCCCTTCATGACCACCATGTACCCATCCTCTGATGGCTACTTCCAGCAGGATAATGCACCATGTCACAAAGCTCGAATCATTTCAAATTGGTTTCTTGAACATGACAATGAGTTCACTGTACTAAAATGGCCCCACAGTCACCAGATCTCAACCCAATAGAGCATCTTTGGGATGTGGTGGAGCGGAGCTTCGTGCCCTGGATGTGCATCCCACAAATCTCCATCAACTGCAAGATGCTATCCTATCAATATGGGCCAACATTTCTAAAGAATGTTTTCAGCACCTTGTTGAATCAATGCCACGTAGAATTAAGGCAGTTCTGAAGGCGAAAGGGGGTCAAACACCGTATTAGTATGGTGGTCCTAATAATCCTTTAGGTGAGTGTAGATATATATATATATATATATATATTGTAGCAGATGACCGGCAGCTCATCCCAGCTGGGGCGCCCTGAGATGGAAGGGAGGGAGAAGGCAGCTTTTCAGGACACTGCCTCCCAAATTCTAGACGGCAGCTCTCCTGGAGTGTAGCAGTGCCCCGGATTCCTGCAGTGCACCCTGGAACTTGGAGTGTGGATTATCAGCCCTGTTGGGTAGCGTGGTGCCGCCAGGATGAGCTGTGACAGGACGGGAGTAGCCATGCCTCATACATAGCCCAGAGGTACTCACAAGTCACGAGGACTGGAGCCCTGAAGTACTTCCAGGCTGAAGATAAAGCCAGGTCTCCATCTGACTCGAAGTGCGAGCAAGTCACATGGGCGAAAGGACAGAAGCACTTCCGGGTCAACAAGGACTGCTGAAGACCCAGCAAGCAACCCGGACTCGGGAGGTAGTAGGACAGAGTTTGCTGGGAGGCGTGGAAGAGAAAGTAGGAATTAATATTACTTTATTATTGTGTTTATTGTGGCTGTGGTGCTTTGGAGGCAGAAGAAGAAAAGATTAAAAGTCTTCTTAGTGCTTTAAACTTGTGTCCAGAGAGTCTGTCTGTCGGGAAAAGGTGGGCAATAGTGCCACCAAGCGTCCTCTCCTTTACTATATATAGACACTATAGTACATATATATATATACTGTATATATAAATATATATTTACACAAATATATATGTTATATAGTTTTACTTCTGCAGTGGGCTGGCGCCTGCCAGGGTTTGTTTCCTGCCTTGCGCCCTGTGTGGGCTGGGATTGGCTCCAGCAGACCCCTGTGACCCTGTAGTTAGGATATAGCAGGTTGGACAATGGATGGATGGATGGGTAGTTTTACTGTCAAATAATGCAAAGAGTAGCGACATGTGTTTCACCCTTATTTAGGCTCATCAGGTACATACTCCACTGCATCCCCTCGCGGGGATCGAACCTCGGACATCAGCTTCAGAGGCGAAGCCCCTTTATGCTACGCCCGCTAGCGTAGTTTGTTTATTTGACAGCCTATATTTATACTAGGGGTTTGCTTGCCAACCCCGGCCTGAGCTATGCACCAGCCCTTGGCGTCTCTGCCACTCATGTTGTGAAGAGGGGGCTGAACGTATTCCGAAGGAGACGAGTCGCTCCTCCGAAACCCCTCTTAAGCGGTGATACAATGGGACACAAATACAGTTTTTTAACCTCCTCTTTGCTCGATCAGCTGCTGGATTGCCTGCTGCTGCTCCGTGCCGTGTGATCTGCACCTTAACATTTAAAAGCCCGTACAGCAGCTTCTTTGTCATCTACTCTTTGTCTTTTATGTCTGCCCCCAGGTGTGGTTAAATCTCTTGGCACAAAGTCTCGTCTCATGGACGTGAATTCTTGATATTTTTTCAGTTTATAATTTAAAAATGGAATAAGAATCTGAAAATCTAATAATATCACATTAAAGTTCGATAAATTCTGAAAAGAATGATACCAAACATATACAGTATATGTAGGTTTTAAACTAAGCCTGATTTAAAGCGTGACAAAAAGTGACATAAAATCATTGCACTTTTAGGCTTAGGATTTTATAACTATAGAGTAGGTAGATATAGATATAGTGACCGAAAGATACAAGCAGCAGAAATGAGTTTTCTCTGCAGGGTGGCTGGACTCTCCCTTACAGATAGGATGAGGAGTTCAGTTATCCGAGAGAGACTCGCAGTAGTAGTTGAGAGGAGTCAGTTGAGGTGGTTCGGGCATCTGGTTAGGATGCCCCCTGGACATCTCCCTAGGGGGGGTGTTCCGGGCATGTCCCACTTGGAGAAGGCCACGGGGCAGACCCAGGACACTCTGGAGGGATTAGATCTCCTGGCTGGCCTGGGAACGTCTCGGGGTCTTCCCAGAGGAGCTGGAGGAGGTGGCCGGGGAGAGGGACGTGTGGGTTTCCCTGCTTAGGCTGCTGCGCCCGTCACCCGACTTCGGATAAGCGGTGGACGATGGATGGATGGATGGATGTAGGAAGTAAAAATGTGAGGTTTGAATACACAATGAGAGGTCGGAAAATCGAGAGCACACCTTATGAGAAGGACTCGTAGTGGACTCGACATTATCAACTGCCAGACAGAAGGCTAACAGGCGTGGAGTACAAGTCCAAACTTTATAACACACTGGAGAGGCCTCATCTGGAGTCCTGTGTGCAGTTTTGGTCTCAAAGCTATAAAAAGGACATAGCAGCACCAGAGAAGGTCCAGAGAAGAGCGACTGGGCTGATTCCAGGGCTACAGGGGATGAGTTATAGGAAAGATTAAAAGAGCTGAGCCGTTACAGTTCAGTTCATTTCTCGCATTTCTCCCACAGAAACAGTCAGCCATTGATGGGTTTTCAAATGTGTCCGCTTACAATCCAAGCTGATGATGAATCACTGAACACTTCACTCCTCAACTTGGGATACTCGTTGTTTTCTGCGTTTGACAGTACCAGGCTGGCGTTGGGCACTGTGTATTGAGTCCTGCCATGGTGATTTGGGCCGCCACACTCATACGAGGGCCTAGCAATCACGCGATGGCCATAACGTTATTTCAGTCCAATTTAGCAAAGTGCTCCGATGACAAAGTATCAGTGGGCCGCTGGACAGCGAGACCCTGTGCTGCAATGGCTGGCAGACTACAGTGTGAAATGGAAATGCACATTGATTTGTCTCCGGCTTGTTGGCCATCTATTGATTTTTTTCTGTCCATATATCTGAGGAAATGTGAACTACGTGGGCTATGAGGTGCCACGGCAAATACCTGTGCTGCCGGAGTTGGAAGCCATAAATTGAAGGTGGGTGGAAACTGCAGCCTTCAGTCCTCGGTGCTCTATTTGATCAGGGACCGCTGAGGTAATACATCACATTTATTTATTTGTATTTTTTACAACGGGGAAAATCAGCGTGAGAGTTTTAGTCCACACACGTTTGTTCAAACCTTTTGTGGAAATTAGCGGCCATTGCTGTCACTTTACGGGTTTAAAAGACAGGGAATGAACCATCAGTGTGGACCCTGCGTGTTCTCTCCATGTCTGACTGTTTTTTTTTCCTCTTGCCACATAACAAACGATGGCAGGTCCTTTAAAGAAATGGGGGCACCAGGTTGTCACGAGGTGCCCATGCGCAGAACGACAAACGCGTTCAGGGCAGAGAAACGCGTACCACAAGGCACCTTCTTATTTACACCATGTGCCGAGATTATCCTTTCAAATGGTGGTCTACCAACCGGGTTCTGTTTGGACGCCTGAACAAGGGGGGAAAATCCCTGCAACCCTAATCTCCGAATGAATTGTATAGAATCTGGACGTTTGAAACTCCAAAAATAGACCCCACTTGCTCTCCAACTCAAAACTCCAGGGGGAGAAGCCCCCCCCAACCCCACACACACACCAATTGCACTCTCTAATCGAATCGTTTAAAATTCTGGAAATTTGGAGCTCCAAAAACAGACGCCACCTGCTCTCTGATTGAATCGTATTAAATCTCGATGCTTGAGAAGCTCCTCGCCAATCCCTATTCTTAACTCGAAACTCCAAAGGAGACCCCCGGCTCGCTCTCTGATTGAATCTCTCGATGCTCGAAACTCCAAAGGAGACCCCCGGCTCGCTCTCTGATTGAATCGTATTAAATCTCGATGCTCGAAACTCCAAAGGAGACCCCCGGCTCGCTCTCTGATTGAATCGTATTAAATCTCGATGCTCGAAACTGCAAAGGAGACCCCCGGCTCGCTCTCTGATTGAATCGTATTAAATCTTGATGTTTGAAACTCCAAAGGAGAAGCTCCTCGCCAATCCCTATTCTTAATCAAATCATATCAAGTTCCGAACGCTCGAAACTCCAAAGGAGACCCCCGGCTCGCTCTCTGATTGAATCGTATTAAATCTCGATGTTTGAAACTCCAAAGGAGAAGCTCCCTGCCAAGTCAATCCCCACTTTCTAATTAAATCATATCAAATTTTGAACGTTCGAAACTCTAAAAGAAGACCCCCGCTTGCTCTCCTATCGAAATGTATTAAAGGACGATGCTCGACACTCCAGGGGGAAGACTCCCAAAGTCAAACCCGGCCATTCCCATTCTCCGAATGAATCGTATAAAACTCTGGAGATTTGGAACTCCAAAAACAGATCCCACCCGCTCTCCGACTGAATCGTATTAAATCTCGATGCTCGACAATTCAAAGGAGAAGCTCCCCGCTCCAAGCCAATCCCCACTTTGTAATCGAATCGTATAAAATTCTGAACGTTTGAAACTCCAAAGGAGACCCCAAAAAATGGCTCACTCTCCAATTGAATCGTATAAAATCAGGATGCTTGAAACTCCAAGGGGGAAATCCGTCGTCCAATCCAATCTCAGTTCACCTGGATGCTCAACACAATATGAGGGGGCACCCCCTCTGCCCTCACCCTACTCTCCAATCCAATAGCATTAAATCTGGACCCTCGAAACTCCGCGGAAGTCACGTAAGCCCTCTCCGATTGGACTGCACTGCTATTGAAACCCTTACATTATATATAATCAGGGAAACACCCCAAGACTGGCAGAAATCACAATTCCCAAAAGGACAAACTCGAAGAACTGCAACCGGTGCAGGATAAATTGCTTAACGAGTCCTGTGCAGAAAATATTTTTTTAAATTCTATACAAAAAAAAAAAATAAAATAAAGAATAAATGTGAGGAACTTGTAGGGGATACTCCATTGAGATTGAGGAAAGGTTTGGGAACCCGAAAAGTACGTGTGAGCCTTGCAGCTTTGAAATTTAGAACGATTTCCACATACGTAGGTAAAGCTGACTGGCGAGACTACGCTCGATGAATACATTTTAAGATTTAAATCACTTGTGGAGAAATCGCTCAAATGTCTCCTGAAAAGGGAACTCTCGACCCCACTGTTTACTAATAAAATGACACAAATACCACCCAACAGCCGGCCGTGTATTTGTGGGATCAACACACAACGTCTTATTTCCGGTTCACTTCTCATTCATGCCAGCACTCCTCCAAAGTTGTATTCTCAGGCCTCTCTTCTGAACCCTTTATTTTCACCTCACAGGATAACGACGTCCATTCCTCCATGCATTTTCTAAACCCGCTTATAATCAAATTGGCCGATGACACTACAGTCATAGAGCTGATCACGGGGTTGGGGGCAATGAGTCACTCTGAGGAAGGAAGGTGGCTGTGGTTACGGCTCATCTTCTGGTCACTTCTACCTTAAAAAAAGGGTAAGTGTCTATGTGTCTGTCTGTATGTCCGTCTGGTTGCTGTGTCTCTGTCATAACAAAAGATGGAGCATCACAAACATTTTTAGTAGTAGAATGCATTGCCATTTGTCGTTCTAACACATGACACATCAGAAACACAAATCCGATACCAAGTGGCATATAACAGAGACGTATGCATTGACTTTGTCGTTCTAACACATGACACATCAGAAACACAAATCCGATACCAAGTGGCATATAACAGAGACGTATGCATTGACTTTCATCAGAAACACAAATCCGATACCAAGTGGCATATACCAGAAATATATGCATTGACTTTGTCGTTCTAATGGATGACACATCAGAAACAAGAACACCTGAACACCAGCAAAACCAAGGAGCTGGTGGTGGATTTTAGAAGACCCAGACCCCTCATAGACCCCATGATCATCAGAGGTGACTGTGCATAGAGTGCAGACCTATAAATACCTGAGAGTGCAGCTGGATGATAAATTGGACTGGACTGCCAATACTGATGCTCTGTGTAAGAGAGGACTGAGCCGACTATACTTCCTTAGAAGACTGGTGTCCTTCAAAATCTGCAATAAGATGCTGCAGATGTTCTATCAGGACGGTTGTGGCGGCGCCCTCTTCTACGCGGTGGTGTGCTGAGGAGGCAGCATAAAGAAGAGGGATGCCTCACGCCTGGATAAACTGGTGAGGAAGGCAGGCTCTATTGTAGGCACGGAGCTGGACATTTTAACATCTGTGGCAGAGTGACGGGCGCTGAGCAGACTCCTGTCAATCATGGAGAATCCACTGCATCCACTGAACAGGATCATCTCCAGACAGAGGAGCAGCTTCACACAGACTGCTGTCACCATCCTGCTCCACTGACAGACTGAGGAGATCATTCCACCACCACACTATGCGACTCTTCAATTCCACCCGGTGGGGTAAACACTAACATTACTCAAAGTTATTGTCTGCTTTTTTTTTACATGCATTTTATTACTATTTAATTTAATATTGTTTTTGTATCAGTATGCTGCTGCTGGATTATGTGAATTTCCCTTAGGATTAATAAAGTATCTATCTATCTATCTATCTATCTATCTATCTATCTATCTATCTATCTATCTATCTATCTATCTATCTATCTATCTCATATAGTGCCTTTCCTATCTATCTATCTATCTATTATATAGTGCCTTTCTTATCTCTATCTATCTATCTATCTATCGACTTTGTCGTTCTAACGGATGACACATCAGAATCATGAATCCAGTACCAAGTGGCATATAACAGAGATGTATGCATTGACTTTCATCAGAAACACAAATCCGATACCAAGTGGCATATACCAGAAATATATGCATTGACTTTGTCGTTCTAATGGATGACACATCAGAAACAAGAACACCTGAACACCAGCAAAACCAAGGAGCTGGTGGTGGATTTTAGGAAGACCCAGACCCCTCACGGACCCGTGATCATCAGAGGTGACTGTGCATAGAGTGCAGACCTATAAATACCTGAGAGTGCAGCTGGATGATAAATTGGACTGGACTGCCAATACTGATGCTCTGTGTAAGAGAGGACTGAGGCGACTATACTTCCTTAGAAGACTGGAGTCCTTCAACATCTGCAATAAGATGCTGCAGATGTTCTATCAGACGGTTGTGGTGAGTGCCCTCTTCTACGCGGTGGTGTGCTGAGGAGGCAGCATAAAGAAGAAGGACGCCTCACGCCTGGACAAACTGGTGAGGAAGGCAGGCTCTATTGTAGGCACAGGAGCTGGACATTTTAACATCTGTGGCAGAGTGACGGGCTGAGCAGACTCCTGTCAATCATGGAGAATCCACTGCATCCACTGAACAGGATCATCTCCAGACAGAGGAGCAGCTTCACACAGACTGCTGTCACCATCCTGCTCCACTGACAGACTGAGGAGATCATTCCTCCCCCACACTATGCGACTCTTCAATTCCACCCGGGGGGGTAAACGCTAACATTACTCAAAGTTATTGTCTGCTTTTACATGCATTTTTATTACTATTTAATTTAATATTGTTTTTTGTATCAGTATGCTGCTGCTGGATTATGTGAATTTCCCCTTAGGATTAATAAAGTATCTATCTATCTATCTATCTATCTATCTATCTATCTATCTATCTATCTATCTATCTATCTATCTATCTATCTATCTATCTATCTCATATAGTGCCTTTCCTATCTATCTATCTATCTATTATATAGTGCCTTTCTTATCTCTATCTATCTATCTATCTATCGACTTTGTCGTTCTAACGGATGACACATCAGAATCATGAATCCAATACCAAGTGGCATATACCAGAGATGTATGCATTGACTTTGTCGTTCTAACAGATGGCGCATCACAAACATTATCCCTCCAGACCGAATAGGACACCAACAGTTGTCACCTCCTCACCCAGCTTCTTGCTGGTGGTCTTGTAGCCCATTCCAGCCTTTTGCAGGTCTTGTCCCCGACGTCCTTTGTTGCCCATAGTGGTGGAGAGGTTGGAATGGAAGAAACTGATTCTGTGGACAGGTGTGCTTCATACTCATAACAAGCTGAGATGTAATTGATCGATTGATGGTAATCTGTGTGCCACGTGGGCACACAACCAGTCTGTGGGAGCCAGGATTCTGGCTGGGTTGTAAGAGATCAAATACTTAATTTCACTCAATGACAAGCACACCAATTTATAACTTTTATGCAATGTTTCTTTTCTGGATTTCTGGTTGCTATTCTGTCTCTCTCCATTAAAACTAAACTACCATAAAGGTTAGAGACGGTTCATTTCTTTGCAAACTTACAAATTCAGAAGGGGATCAAATGCTTATTTCCCCCACTGTATGTCCCATGACTTCTTTTTAAGAATTTCTTATCTGGCTTTCATTTCTTACTACGTAAAGCACGTTGGTCGTCTTCTACTTGTTTTAAATGTGCTATAGAAACTAAACAAATTAAACTGAAGTGTCAGAGCCGAAGGGGTCCGAGTAATTCTATTTCAGTCTTTGATTCTGAATACATTTACAAACCTTTCTGAAAACATCAGGGGCTATTGACGTGCAGATCGAGGGGCCTAAACGGCAGATGTATCCATTTCAAAGGAAATCTACAACACAATGAGGTGTGCAGAAGGCGAAGGGGTCTCAATACGTTCTGAAGCCACTGCAATCTGCACCTCTTTGGGATGCGGGTAGAAAGCCGGCGAACCTGCCGAAGAAGTCACATTAACCGAGGAGCAGGAAGGGGCGAGGGGGTCCCGGCGAGGGTAACTCACTCGGTCGACAGCAATGAGGAAGCCAATCAGGCCGTCATTTCATCGGAGTTTCTAGCCACATTTTTATTGCCTCGGTTTTGTCGACAGCGTCATAGGCTACTTGAAGGCTGCTTTAATCTGGAAATGTAAGACAAAGCCACATCACAGGTTTGTGGTAAAAGTGAGGAGAACAAAGATGTGGCCTGAAATTAAAAACACACAAACACACACACAGTTTTCAAAACCACAGGCCCGTTGAAGAAGGTGTGCAGAAGAAGGTCATGCAGACGTAAAAACATGTGAGCTGAGAGCTCCCTCCATGCCAACCTAACGTGCAGCAAGGCCCGTGTGCCACCACATCGGCCGCTCTGCACGTATCACGTGTGCCGCCCCTCCCCACACTCACAGGGTGACTCAAACGGCCCTACTTAGGAATCCCCCCAGTGCTCAGCTGTCACGTGGAGCCTTTGGGACATCCCCCCAGAGCCACCCCACCTTCTTCTTCCATTACAGTGCATGGGTGTGGCACGAGCTGAGCACCTGGCTGTCACTCACAGGCTGGCAGCTGAGAGGATTCTTAAAGAAACGGAAGAAACACGTGGTGAGGATAGGGGGTCTGAGTACTGACCACATTTAGGCCACGCGGCTCCTCGTCTTTATATCATCTGTCTTATAGCGTTCTTTGATGTTTCTGGTTTTGCCCAGTTTTGTTTCTAGTGTGAGGTGGACTCGATGAAGCCCCCAAAAGCCCACATACAAGAAAAACGCCTAAAAAAGACCCAACGTGCGGAATCACCTCAGAGTGGTGATGTGGCGGTGTTGAGTATTGTCACCCTGACCCCTTTGAGAGACGAGTGCTGATTCTGTCATCACTTCACTAAACACATTTATTGTAAATTTGATTCGTTAGACCGTTAGAACAATCTGGATGAGCAGAGGCCATTCGGCCCAACAAAGATCACCAGTCCTGTCCACTTTATTCTGCTAAAAAAACATCAAGTCGAGTTTTGAAGACCCCTAAAATCCTACTGCCCACCACACTACTTGGTCACTTATTCCAAGTGTCTGTGGCAGGTACCGTATCACATGTCTATGATCTGCTTCTCACAGGTGAGACGGCATGGTGAATGTCTGCCAAGCGGCCAATCAGCCACAAGCGTTACCTGGTAAGCAACCACCCAAATATAGCAGATGGTGATCAGACCTATGCATATATATATATATATATATATATATATATATATATATATATATATATATATATATATATATATATATATATATATATATATATATATATATATATATATATGTCTGCATTCTGAGCTGTCACTGCCATACCAAGCTACTATATACATATATATTGTGGCAGATGGCCAGGACGCCCCTTCAACACTGGATCATACGGGATGCACTCTACGTCCTCCGGAATACTTAATGGCAGCCCCCCTGGGTTGCATCGGGGTCAGAATTCTGGAACACTGGAGATCACCCCTGTTGGGCTCTGTGGCCACCACCAGGGGGAGCTGCACGGCCTCCTGAGCCCGTGTGGGCTGGAATGAAGCCATAACTGGAAGTGCAGTCTGAATTAAGTTAATTATCACTTGAATTCACTTCCGGGTGGGCTATAAGAGGAGCCTGCAGCCACCACTCCGAGAGCCAGAGTCGGGAGGAGGAAGACAATGCTTGCCGGGAGGGGTGGTGTGTTTTGTGTTGGTGTATTTACTTTGTGCTTTGTCGGACTGTGCTGTGCCCGTGGGACCCGGAGAAGACGTGCCCCACAAGTGTGTTATTTTTACGCGTGCCTCCCGTGCCTATATAGTGCCTTTTTCACAATACTCGTATTGCAAAAGTCTCACTATTACTTTACATTCTCTGTCCGGTATATAGTGCCTTTCCTGACTATCTATCTATCTATCTATCTATCTATCTATCTATCTATCTATCTATCTATCTATCTATCTATCTATGCCTTTCCTATCTATTTACAGTGGCTTGCTAAAGTATTCGGCCCCCTTGAACTTTTCCACATTTTGTCACATTACAGCCACAAACATGAATCAATTTCATTGGAATTCCACGTGAAAGACCAATACAAAGTGGTGTACACGTGAGAAGTGGAACGAAAATCATACATGATTCCAAACATTTTTTACAAAGAAATAACTGCAAAGTGGGGTGTGCGTAATTATTCAGCCCCCTTTGGTCTGAGTGCAGTCAGTTGCCCATAGACATTGCCTGATGAGTGCTAATGACTAAATAGAGTGTACCTGTGTGTAATCTAATGTCAGTACAAATACAGCTGCTCTGTGACGGCCTCAGAGGTTGTCTAAGAGAATATTGGGAGCAACAACACCATGAAGTCCAAAGAACACACCAGACAGGTCAGGGATAAAGTTATTGAGAAATTTAAAGCAGGCTTAGGCTACAAAAAGATTTCCAAAGCCTTGAACATCCCACGGAGCACTGTTCAAGCGATCATTCAGAAATGGAAGGAGTATGGCACAACTGTAAACCTACCAAGACAAGGCCGTCCACCTAAACTCACAGGCCGAACAAGGAGAGCGCTGATCAGAAATGCAGCCAAGAGGCCCATGGTGACTCTGGACGAGCTGCAGAGATCTACAGCTCAGGTGGGGGAATCTGTCCATAGGACAACTATTAGTCGTGCACTGCACAAAGTTGGCCTTTATGGAAGAGTGGCAAGAAGAAAGCCATTGTTAACAGAAAACCATAAGAAGTCCGTTTGCAGTTTGCCACAAGCCATGTGGGGACACAGCAAACATGTGGAAGAAGGTGCTCTGGTCAGATGAGACCAAAATGGAACTTTTTGGCCAAAATGCAAAACGCTATGTGTGGCGGAAAACTAACACTGCACATCACTCTGAACACACCATCCCCACTGTCAAATATGGTGGTGGCAGCATCATGCTCTGGGGTGCTTCTCTTCAGCAGGGACAGGGAAGCTGGTCAGAGTTGATGGGAAGATGGATGGAGCCAAATACAGGGCAATCTTGGAAGAAAACCTCTTGGAGTCTGCAAAAGACTTGAGACTGGGGCGGAGGTTCACCTTCCAGCAGGACAACGACCCTAAACATAAAGCAAGGGCAACAATGGAATGGTTTAAAACAAAACATATCCATGTGTTAGAATGGCCCAGTCAAAGTCCAGATCTAAATCCAATCGAGAATCTGTGGCAAGATCTGAAAACTGCTGTTCACAAACGCTGTCCATCTAATCTGACTGAGCTGGAGCTGTTTTGCAAAGAAGAATGGGCAAGGATTTCAGTCTCTAGATGTGCAAAGCTGGTAGAGACATACCCTAAAAGACTGGCAGCTGTAATTGCAGCAAAAGGTGGTTCTACAAAGTATTGACTCAGGGGGCTGAATAATTACGCACACCCCACTTTTCAGTTATTTATTTGTAAAAAATGTTTGGAATCATGTATGATTTTCATTCCACTTCTCACGTGTACACCACTTTGTATTGGTCTTTCACGTGGAATTCCAATAAAATTGATTCATGTTTGTGGCTGTAATGTGACAAAATGTGGAAAAGTTCAAGGGGGCCAAATACTTTTGCAAGCCACTGTATATGTCTGCATTCTGAGCTGTCACTGCCATACCAAGCTACTATATACATATATATTGTGGCAGATGGCCAGGACGCCCCTTCAACACTGGATCCGGGGGTGCAGCCACGGGATGCACTCTACGTCCTCCGGAATACTTAATGGCAGCCCCCCTGGGTTGCATCGGGGTCAGAATTCTAGAACACTGGAGATCACCCCTGTTGGGCTCTGTGGCCACCACCAGGGGGAGCTGCACGGCCTCCTGAGCCCGTGTGGGCTGGAATGAAGCCATACCTGGAAGTGCAGTCTGAGTTCAGTTAATTATCACTTGAAGCACTTCCGGGTGGGCTATAAGAGGAGCCTGCAGCCACCACTCCGAGAGCCAGAGTCGGGAGGAGGAAGACAATGCTTGCCGGGAGGGCTGGTGTGTTTTGTGTTGGTGTATTTACTTTGTGCTTTGTCGGACTGTGCTGTGCCCGTGGGACACGGAGAAGACGTGCCCCACAAGTGTGTTATTTTTACGCGTGCCTCCCGTGCCTATATAGTGCCTTTTTCACAATACTCGTATACTGTATATACCTGTATATAGTGAGTTGGTATGGGAATGACAGCTCATGATACAGCAAGGAAATTGTGGACGGTGCTCCTTGGTGTCCACAGTGGGTAGCCAATATTAGACAAGTGTGCCGACATTCCCCCTCGGTGTCAAGAGCGTGAAACCCGCGCCATTTCAGTTAAATAAATGGCGTCCCTCTGTGCTCATACCATGGGCTTTACAGAGTAGGTGCCGCTTGGTGGCCCTTAACTGTCATAAAAAACGCTGCTAATGTACTGACCAAATGTTTAAGTGAGCGCGTCCTGTGCCACCATCCCCAGCAAGATGCCGTCCCAGATGGCTGGCCGTGTTGCTCACACCTAAATCTGCCACTGCCTGTTCCCCTTGACGTGAGGTGCTGTCAGGGAATGACTGTTCCTACTCTGCGTGACCTGGAAGTGTTTCCCCTGTGCAGGGTCCTGGCATCAGAAGTACTCCTCACATTTGTTCAGGAGTTGGAGTCGAGGGGTAGGGGACAAGGCCGGCCTGGAGGGGTGTAGGGAAAGACTACTGGAATTGTGTTGGGAATTGACTGTAGTGGAGGGAGAATGTAATCTGTATAATAAAATACACTTTATTGGAACCCTAGTTTGTGTTTGTGTCCATTTTCTAATCCTTCTTTATCCTATTCAGAATAACAGGACCTTGGAATCCACCCTGGCAGCTGCTTCCTCTCATTGCCAAGGTGTGGAGACAAACTCATTCACCAAAGACCTTGATACATTGTCATAGATAATAGCAGGAACTGAGCGACAAGTCCTGCTGAAAGAGGGACACGACTGTCCCAAGTGTCACAATCACATTATACATGCATTCTAAACAATGGCAAATGCTAATTACGTCACTTCAAGTCACAGGGTGCCAAGTCCATCCTGGCCTTAGTGGACACAAAGCTGAAACCAACAATAGATGGGAAATGAGCTCACCCCTAGGCACAGACACACACAGCAAATTTAGAGCAGCAAGAAAATCTAATTTGTATATCTTTGGAATCTGTGAGGGAAAACAGACACGGGCACAGCGAGAATGTGCAAAAGCCATAAGGACAGACGCTAGGCGGTGTCCTCCGAGCTATGAGGCACCACTGATAAGCAGTACACCTTCATGCCAGCCTAACTCACAACCTGTCCAGACAACCAGACGGGTTTGATTAGTCCAGAAGATACCTAAGACAGCATGCTTGTCATTCAGACCTAAAGTGGCCAATGAGGGAGCCATGACAGTCCACTCAGCAAACAGCCATTATATTGATAGTGCCTTTCTCTGGTGAAACAATCCTTAAGCACCTTACCAGTTCAGAGGCTCAGCTTAACTGTTGGAGTGTCTTATTCACAACTGGAGAAGGAGACGCTTTAGTGACCTGCTAGGGTTACGTATCGAGTCTGAGGAGGTTATCACTGAGAAACGGCTCAGCTGGCTACTTGGAGAGGGGACAAGCCGAGTCCATGGGTGCCATTTGTCCTCTGACCTTACCTGAACATTCATAACAAGGACAAAGGAACAGCGATTATATGAAAGAAACGCTCGTCCAGCTACAACAGACGCAGGCGGACTTTATAGAATCATTAGTATATTGTGTATGAAGTTGTAGTTCTGGCATTTATGGAGTAGACTCTGTTTTTATACTGGTCTCACTATTACTTTACATTCTCTGTCCGGTATATAGTGCCTTTCCTGACTATCTATCTATATATCATATAATGCCTTTCATATCTATCTATCTATAATATGCCTATTATCTATCTATCATATAGTGCCTTTCATATCTATCTATCTATCTACCTATCTCATATAGTGCCTTTCATCTATCTATCTATCTATCTATCTATTATATAGTGCCTTTCCTATCTATCTATCTATAATATGCCTATAATCTATCTATCATATAGTGCCTTTCATATCCATCTATCTTATCTAATATATTGCCTTTCATGACTATCTATCTATAATATGCCTGTTATCTATCTATCTATCTATCTATAATATGCCTAATATCTATCTATCTATTATATAGTGCCTTTCCTATATATTTATCTATCTATCTATAATATGTTGTCACAACCAGATGAAGGTGGAAGCTCGGCCCTATAGGGACCCGGGGTTACCGCCAGGGGGACCCCAATACCAGGAAGACCCTAGACCTCAGCACTTCCGCCACACCCGGAAGTGCTGGGGGGAAGAGAAAATGGGGACACCCGGAGTGCTTTTAAGGAGACAGCCGGCACTTCTGCCACACTGGGGCGTGTCGGTGGGAGATTGCTGGGAACACACCTGGAGCACATCTGGGTGCTTATTTAAAGGGGCCGCCTCCCTGCAGAAGGGACAAGAGTCGGGTGGAAGAGTGACAAGGTCTGGAGAAGGCAGGAGGCGGTCTGAAGAAAAGAGAGAGAGAGAGAGAAGAGAAGAAGAAAGAGAAGGCATTGGATTGGCCTGGACTGAAGGGTATTGGGGCTGGTGAGCATGGACCTTTGTAAAGGAATGAAAAATAAACGTATCTTGGGTGACCTGAGCGTGTCTGCCTGTCTGTGTCCGGTGCAATGTTCACAATGTCTATTATCTATCTATCTATCTATCTATCTATCTATAATATGCCTATTATCTATCTATCTATCATATAGTGCCTTTCATATCTATCGATCTATCTATCTATAATATGCCTATTATCTATCTATCTATCTACCTATCTATATCACACACACTCACGCACACACATGTACATCCGAAGCACATATCCGGGCCCATTTAGCATCGCCAGCCCACCTAACTTGCATTTCTTTGGACTGTGGGGGGAAGTTGGAGCCCCCAAATATTAAAATTCATTTCCAACAAAACACAAGGAATTCCAAGAGCTGCCAGAGTTCCTTCTTGTACAACTTTTCAGTGAATGACAACAGAAGCCCACATGGGCGTTCGGCCCCGGCAGGCCCTGAAGTAGACTCCCTGTCTTTCAGATTCCCGGGTTTCCGTCCCCTGCAGTGTGCGCAGGCTGATGGGTTATCTGTTTGTTTTGTTCCTCGGCCGCCTTACGGTGAGCAGTAACGAAACCTCCAAAGCCATCTGCCCGTCGCCGTAAAGCACACACAGAGACACACGCACACGCACACGCACAGAGAGAGGCTCTCCTCCCCTGGACGCTCCCTCCCTACCTGCAGATCTGCAGTGTAACCTGCTCAGTGATCCATCCCAGCAGCCGAGCACATTCAATCTGGGCAGCCGGAGATTTATGACTCCTGAAACAAAGCGGTGAATGAGCCGGGGCTGCCGCAGCAGCCTCAAGTGGCAGAGAGGCGCCATCGTGCGCAGAGCCCTGCCACGTCCGTCCCAAAGGCAGGGGGGCTTCTTCATTTGCTGCCCTTCTGCGCTCCTTCATTAGCATGGCAGACAAACTGATGGCCTGGGATTTACTTCCCCGCCAGCCCAGCACCGTAAGGCATATTATATTTTAGAAACTCTCACACACGAGCCCCACTAGTCAAGAGAAAAAAGAAATAATGACTTACCCTGACTGGAATACAGATAAATCCATTTTGCTGCAGATAGCGTCGTACATTATAGTAATTCATGCGTGGCGACATCCTATTATTGTCAAATAAAGGACCGTGTCCTGAAAAATGTTATGGGCTTGCCTTAGCAAAGCCTGTCAGCTTGCACCGCTTCCCAAACACTTTCACGCCGGGCAGCAGACACTCAATCTTATTGTCTCGGCGAGGCGGCTCTCTTTACCGAGAACTCTAATGTACATCACAACAAAATCTTTGACAACTGAGAAGTGTCACTGAAGGCAGGCAGAGTGACGATGACAAAACTTCTGGCAGCCGGCAGCCTGCCTGGGCTCTCTGCAGTTAAGGCCAGCCAGAGGGGGGAAAAAAAAATCAGGAAACGTGGCTTTATTATTTCCACAGTGCAACCAAGCATATTAAACGCCATTGTGTGCTGAAGTGTTTAGACTGTGGATTTTACACACAGCAGATCTGCACGTTCAAAACACAATAGTATTAAAGAGGGGGCTCGCTGTGCACTTAGCCACAATGTGGAATATCTTTATTATGGTCTGCCTGAAGACGCAGACGCACTCAGTGAGTCCACGGCGTGTACAGTACAGCACAAGTATTCAGGCCCAGGTTTCGTTTTTGGACGTTTTCTCTCCTGGTCAGCTCCATTCATCAAAGTTTGACTTTCTTCAAGAGTGGAGCAGATGCAGCAGGACATCCAAGAATTGAAATGCACTTCACTGGTGGGCTTCCTCACAAACACACCCAGGACATCAATTCAAGAGACTACCAAAACTTACAGCGGTCCCTGCACCGTCTGCACTGTGTTGTACATTTCATTTTAAATGTGTAAGATTGACATTTTTGCCCATCAGTCTACACTCAATACCCCATAATGACAAAGTGACAACATGTTTTCAGAAAGCTCTGTGAACTGATCTAAAATAATAATAATAATAATAATAATAATAATAATAATAATAATAATAATAAACGGAACTCTCTCCGCCATATAAGTATTCAGATCTTTAACTGAAGCCCCTTTGGCTGCAATTCCAGTTTTGAGCCTTCTTAGGGTAAATCTCTACAAGCTTTGCACACCTGCATATGGTCAGATAATCCATTTTTCCTTTGCCATTTTTGCCCATCAATCTACACTCAATACCCCATAATGACAAAGTGACAACATTTTTTCAGTAAAGTTTTCGAATTGATCAAAAATAATAATAATAATAATAATGAAAAAAACTGAACTCTCTCCGTCATCTGCGGTGGGCTGTCACCCTGCTCGGGATTTGTTTCCTGCCTTGTGCCCTGTGTTGCCTGGGATTGGCTCCAGCAGACCCCTGTGACCCTGTAGATAGGGTATAGCGGGCTGGATAATGGATGGATGGATGATTAAATTCCTGGACTCAAATAATTTATACCCAAGCATGTGACTTTCGGGATATAGCGGGTTGGATAACGACTGACTGACTCTCTCCGTCATATAAGTATTCAGAACCTTAACCGAAGCCCCTCTGGCTGAAATTCCAGTTTTGAGCCTTCTTAGGGTAAATCTCTACAGGCTTTACACATCTGGATATGGTCAGATAATCCCATTCTTCCAGGATCCGTTACATTGGATAGGAAGTGTCTGTAAACTGCCATCTTCAGGTCTCTCCATAGATGTTTGATGGAGATTCGGTCAGTGCTTTGGCTGGTGAACTCAGGGACAGTCAGAGACTTGTCTCGAAGCCACTCCAGCGTTGTCTTGGCTGTATCCTTTAGGCCAATTTTGCACTGAAAGGTGAAAGGATTGCAGATTCATTAAAAATCAAAAAGTGAAATCTCTCATTTATGTAAGTATTCAAATCCTTAATTCGGTACTTTGCAGAAGCCCTTTTGGCACCAATTGCAGTCTTCTTAGGTGAATCTCTACAAGCTTTGCACACCTGGATTAGGTCAGATAATTCCATTCTTCCAAGATCCATTAGAATGGATAGGAAGTGTCTGTGAACTGCCATCTTCAGGTCTGTCCATGGATGTTCAATGGGGTTTAATTCAATGCTTTGGTTGGTGAACTCAAGGGCAGTCAGAGACTTGTCTCACAGCGACTCTGGCGCTGTCTTGGCTTTATGCTTCAGGTCAACTTTATGCTGAAACTTGTAAGGTTTGCAAATTCATTAAAAATCAAAAACTGAACTCTCTCCATCATATAAGTATTCAGGTCCTTAACTCAGTACTTTGTAGAAATCCCTTTGGCACCAAATTCCAGCTTTGCGTCGTCTTAGGTGAATCTCTACAAGTTTTGCACACCTGGATTAGGCCAGTTTATCCCATTCTTCCAAGTTCTGTTAGATTGGATAGGAAGTGTCTGTAAACTGCCATCTTCAGGTCTGTCCATGGATGTTCTCAGAGGTATTAAAAATCCAAACCTGAAATCTCTCATTCCCAAAAGTATTCAGACTCTTAGTAGTGGCACTCCAAATTGTGCTCAGGTGCATCTTGTTTGCTTAAATTCTCCTTGAAGTGGTTCTGGAATAGAGATTTTCAACCACCAGGTTGGGGGACTCCCACTGGTGGGTCACAAGTTGCTATTGTTTATAATGGTAGTGGGGGACGGTGGGTTGTGAATGAGTCACTCCAACGAGTGTGCTCGATCCCTCTACCTGCTCCAACGATTGTGCTCGATCTCCCACCCACGCTCTAACATTTGTGCTCAATCCCCCCACCCGCTATATGATTTGGCTCAATCCCCCCACCTGCTCTAACAATTGTGCTCGATTCCCCCACCCGCTGTACGATTTGGCTCGATCCCCCCACCCGCTCTATGGACCCTTTGCTATGACACCAGTGGTCATTTTAACTGACTAGACATGACTAAGATAGGCACATAGCTGTCTGTAGAAAGTCCCAACAGAAAAACACAAACTAACTAGAATTTAACGAGGAAAAAAATGAATTTAAAAAACTCAATATACTGTCCCCAAGGACAAAATATGGATAGCTCCCTACCTGGGTGGGACACCTTTATAATGGAAGGTCTGGGAAGGTTGGGTTGCCTGAAACTGTTGGAAGGATGGAGAGGGACTGTCTTTTGTAGACAGATTAACACCCCCAGGACCCCCTCCCCCCAGATAGACAGGATGGCAGCACCATGCTGTTGGTGCTACTAGTGGTTCATCTGTAGGGCAAACTGGGAGTTGTAGTCCTACTGAGTATTCCAACTGGGCAACCTGGGTGCTGTAGTCCCAGTGAGCGGCCCTGCTGGTGTGCCTGCAATGCAACCTAGGAGTTGTAGTCCTAGTGAGCAGCCCTGCTGGTGTGCCTGCAATGCAACCTGGGAGTTGTAGTCCCAGTGAGCGGCCCTGCTGGTGTGCCTGCAATGCAAAATAGGAGTTGTAGTCCTAAAGAGCAGCCTTGCTGGTGTACCCGCAGTGCAACCTGGGAGCTGTAGTCCTAGTGAATATCCCAGCAGGGCAACCTGGGAGTTGTAGTCCTGGTGAGCAGCCCTGCAGAATGAGGTCATCTCCAATTTAAGCAGATCACAACACAGCTTAAAAGTGCTTCTCAGGTGTGACATTGGGGCACCAGATGTACTCCCAGGTCTGGCATAAAAGGAGCCGCTTAGTGTTTCCCCGAGGTGATTGGAGTTCGGAGGTGCGGAGGAGAACAGAGACAAAGAAGAGAAGCATTGAACTGTTCTTGAGTGAACTGTGTAAAGAAGCCTGGTTAGAGGTGCTTCATCTACTACATAATAAAGCCCTAAGGTCTGTGCATCCAGTCTCACTGAGCAGTCTGATTGGTCAGTCTGGCTTTGGTGACGCGGCGAAAGTGGAAATGCGAGTGTGAGACGGCCGAGGAGGAGCGAAGGTGTACAAGGCACATTGAGAGAGTCAACTTCAAAGACAGAAAGTATAAAACTGGACAGGATGTGAGAGAAATGGCTTGAAGATGATGAGAATAAAGCACTTGAGAGAGAAGATGCACTGGTTAAAAGACGTTCACACACACAAATACAAGGTACACGTAGGGCAAGAGCCCCGAGACTTGAGTCTGTGGTTCAGGGTTCTGTTGTGCCCCCTTATAGGTCACAATATTTATATCATAAACATCTCCGTCCCACCATTACACTCGGTTGGGTGCGTTCAGCATTAAGGTTTGTGAGATGCCATCTATTGGCATTTTGTAATGCATGTTAATAATAAAATACATTGTACTTTTAGTTTAGGAATACATGTATAAGACTCAAATTGGTGACAAGTAAAGTGTCACCCGTCAGCCATGCCTGTCCTCTTCATATCCCTTCCCTGTTTTTTTCTCTCTGTGTTTCATTTAGACCTCAAACAAAGGCACTATACAGGTGGGCTAGGGCACAGGGCGGCACTGCTTGTATTGCGCCTGCTGCTGAATGGTTTCGGACACGTGATGGATAGAGTGCCTCGTGTAGCTGATTAGCGTGTGCCAGGCTGACAAGACATTAAAGAGCACTGCCGGAGTGTGGCTCATCCCTAAAGACGGCTACTCATCAGACTACTGAAAGGCACCGATCAATACTCTCACTAACCCAAATTCCAAATGCAAATTAAGAGTGCGTTTTATCGAGCAGCACGACATGCACCTGCTCGTGTGGCCATGACATCAAGGCGGCACACACTGGCGGCTTGTTCTGCTCAGAATAATCTTTACGTCTTTGCTCGTCTGCCCTCCCAGCAATTCATCTGGCCCTCACTATGTCTGGTTTTCCAAGGAGAGAGCCTTTCCTTTATTTACATTCAGACAAGGAACAACTGCAGCCACTCACCCTTAAACAAGATGGCCTCTGCCTTGTCACTAACTTGACACAAGTCCCCTAGTGGCCCCGGAACATGAATGTGTCATTAGAAAGCAGCACGCAATGACCGTCCAGTTTTCCAGCTCAGTCCTGGGGGACCCTGATGGCTACAGGTTTAATTTTTTTTTTTTTATCCTCACTAATTCCACAATCAGTGAGTCATTCATTCTTTGAATTAATCTCACGGTTTCTGTACTGGCTTGAAAAATGGAGTCAAGGGGTAGGGTCAAGGAGAACAAGACAAAGAGAGAAAACGTCCAGTCCAGAAATGCTACCCCAAAAATAGAAATTGAAAAATTTATAGGGCTAAATTCTTATACCGGGAGTCACAACAAGAGAGACGTGACACCGCCACGTGTTATCCAGTCTCGGAGAATTCAGGAATGCGTGCCGTGACGTTTAAATGGTCACGTCGATGACGTCACCCTTCCCAGCTGGCCTGGGAACATCTCAGTATCTGCCCGGTGGCGGGGAAAAGGGACATCAGTCCTGACTCGGCAGGAAAAACGGATCATGAGCTTCTCGAGTTAAACTGGGAGGTGCGGGCAAAAGGCACAACAAACAAAAATAAAAATTAAACGTAGAGACCGAAACCCAGACGAGAAA
Organism: Polypterus senegalus; assembly: GCF_016835505.1. NCBI lineage: Eukaryota > Metazoa > Chordata > Cladistia > Polypteriformes > Polypteridae > Polypterus > Polypterus senegalus. The sequence goes on from NC_053158.1 coordinate 191,213,947, forward strand.
CATTTAATAATCAGACAAGAAGACGAAAGAAAACCAGGCCAGGAACGACAAATAACCACAAGAGAGTTCCAAAAAGGTTTAGTAGGTTTGATCCACAGATCAGGTAAAGGCTCAAAGCAAAAGGCTGATCTTTTTATTCCGTTTGCTGATAAATTCGAGGCCACGACCCCAGAGACCACGCCCCCTAGAAGCGCGGGACGCCACCCTGTGTTATTTGTCCCCACTTTAAATGCTTGTACTTCTTTAGTGGTTTTCGTTTTTCATTTGCTCTGTTCAGATGCATGTTTTCTATTGTGTGTCTTGTTGCAATATTTGCTGAGTGTTTTTGGTCTTTTGATCTCACGGCTTCTAGACTTTTCTTTCTAGATGTCTTCCTCAAGTTGTCTGCCATAATTTACTCACACACTGCGATTTTAAGCCTAATTTGCATTCCCGGAATTTCAGCTTCATCGGTCGTCGCGATATTGAGAGGGGGTCGCGATGCCCACTTGCATGTTACGATTGGGCTGCACAACTGGAAGAAGTTTCAGTTGGATGTCTTGTAGTGTGAGTAGTCACATGACTCGACTGTCTGATGCTGCCGTCAAATTTCACTGTGCGGCTACCGTAGTGCGTTGTTCATTTGGTGTTTTTCACCATTTTCACCTTTTTCATTTTGAAAAGCAAACTGTTACGTGGCAACACACATACAACTAAATGGCTAACTAAAAGTAGCTTAATGGAAGGAACCTGAAATAAACTCACCCAACTGTAAATTACAGAAATGACGTACCGTATATACTCGTGTATTAGCCGATTCTTGAAACCCGAAAAAATCGATCATAAAATCAGACCCGATTCTTGAAACCACTTAAAACATCTTCTTGCCTGATCATAAAATCAGACCCTCGATTTACAAAAAATCGCATAAAATCATTAAAAAAATACAACACTTATTATTTTATTTTTTACATCTTCTTGCCTGAAATAAATTCACCCAATGGTAAATTACAAAAATGACGTACCATATATACTCGCGTATAAGCCGATTCTTGAAATCCAAAAAACGATCATCTTGAAAAAATACCACTTATTATTTTATTTTTACATCTTCTTGCCTGAAAAAATCGATCATAAAATCAGATCCCGACTTATACGCTCGTTCAAAAATACAACACTTAATTATTTTATTTTTTACATCTTCTTGCCTGAAATAAACTCACCCAACGGTAAATTACAAAAATGATGTACCATATATACTCGCGTATATGTCGATTCTTGAAACCCGAAAAGTCGATCATAAAATCAGACCCCGACTTATATGCCCGTTCAAAAATACAACACTTAATATTTCATTTTTTAATATCTTCTTGCCTCCTCCAATCTCGCTCCAGTTTCTCAGACACGTCGAATTTTACCAATTTCCTTTGCCACTTTTAATTTAAAACCAGCTTCATATTTTCTTCTGATCGAACGCTCCATCGTAGATAAGGGATGCTCTTACGATAAAGGTGTATGAGGGTGTGAGATACAAAAAACACAAATCAGTGCAAACGTCGCTTCGGAATAGTTCAGGTATTACCGTGTGGTCATGTAGGCACAATACAGAAAATAAAGGCAGTGTGCTCAGTGGTTGCTCTCTCAGATGGGCGTTAGCATATCATAATCTCTTGGACCAATAGCGTGAGTTTTCCGCATTCGACTTATACGACTGACATTATAAAATACCAGAAATTATACAGTAAAATCAAGTCCCGACTTATCCGTGGGAGAACTTATCTGCAAGTATATACGGTACATCCAGTTATTTGTAGTTATCAGCAGACACACCATAATGTCCGCACCTTCATCATCAGCATGTCCATTACACCTTTTTCTTTTCATTGTACAAGGGAAGAGATCACAGCTACATTATCACTCCGACAGCAAAACCAAAAATATTGTATATCAAGAGGCCCTTGGATATAAAAGCTATCTATATATACTGTATATATACAGTATATATATATATATATATATATATAATTCTGCTCAACAGGGCTGTGGAGTCGGTAGATAAATCCTTCGACTCCGACTCCTTAGTTTCCGGTACTTCTCTGTATTTAATATGCTAATGTATTTTCCATGTTGATTAAAGGAAGGCAACATACACGTCATTTAACCACAGAACTACTGGCTAGGAAGCTGACTCTACCATATTGGCCAGTTTAAACAAAAGACAAGAACCCCTGAGCACACTTTAGGCCATAGCACACACCTACACTTACATCATTACACTCAAATGAACTTATTAAACACATTATATCTGAAATAAAATGAAAACACTTTTTGTAATGTACCACAATCCAGATTACAATACTGTATGTGAATGTCAGGTTGTATAATAGCTCATCTGAACTTCACACTTGTAGTAACACAACTATGCACTGGGCTTTATTCTTACAACACATTAGTACTTAATTAGGACTACTGTTTGTGAAATGGGACATTTGAACTTGCTGTATTTATTTTTCATTACAATTTAAATTTATTAGGAGTCGGTACATTTTTGCCAACTCCGACTCCAGGTACCCAAAATGGCCTCCAACTCCGACTCTACAGCCCTGCTGCTCAATACAAATTGTTACATTTTTTTTTACATTTTTTTATTAATTTTTAAAGTTTGTCCTGTTTCACTACTATGTGGACGTAGCCGGGGGAGACAGCTAGTTCTAACTATTTCTTGTCCCTCTGACCACAGATTAGTCTCAGTTTGTGACCTGCTTTGCCGTAGGTGAGGCATGGAGAGCACACGTTTTCAAACCGGGCCTTAATGTGCGCAGTTGTATGTGCAAAGCCGTATTTTTAGAACGCAGTGAATGTGAAGTAAAGCAGAGAGAAACAATTCATCCTTAAGTATAGAAAAAATTCATATTTAACAAGAAGAAACATCTTTCCTTTTTTATGCCTTTTATTTTATGTGTGTAACAACTCATCTCTTTTTTGGACTGTGACATTTCTTTTGGCACGCGTCTGATCCAAGCTCCATTCTGCCTTACTTAACAGCAGCTACAACCACTGTTTTTGTAGGGTAACCTTTTGTAGAACAAATTAGGGTAACATCACATGGCCTCCGAGAAACACCCACAAACCAGGACCTTCACTCGACCCCAGGTAGCCTGACCCCAAACCCAACAGGCAGGCTTCGGCCTACAGAGGCCCAAAATGAGGGACTGGCTTTCAAAGTTGGAAAAGATACTTTAAATGTTCCAATTAAACCCTAAAACTAATCCCGTCTAGTTAACTGAATTGGCTACCAATGGACTCCACATAAGATGAGGAAACATCTCAGTTATGACCAACAGAATGGGATGCACCTGAGCCAATTTATCATAGCAAAGATTTTGTCAACGGGATAGTTCCATATTTTTTTTTTTATCTACTACCCCCTGCTCACTTTCCTCACCAACCCCTGGACTGGCGCTACACACTACCCACTTCGTGGCTCTGCCGCTCACGTATGGGAAGCGGATGTACAATTTAAACAGATTGTTATTTTCATGGGAATTGATACATATGCATAATAGACCTAACTATTTTATATTACAGCGAGTAATTAACCATCATAAAAAAGAGTAAAACATAATAAATTGACAGTAATTTATGTTTCTTGTTGCATTAGAGGTATTTGTTGCGTTATACGTTTTCGTTCTGTTCGCTTTGAAATTAACACGCAAATACTTTTTAAACTTTTACTGTAAAAAAATTTTTTGAATTCACTTTTCGTCAATATCGCATTTAATCTCGTGTTTGGACTTACTTACAGCGTGACAATGCAACGTATAACTGCCCGTGAGTGAATTTTTTTTTCTCTCTATTAAATAAGCTGACTTTTTTGAATATTTGTCCCCGTGATTTGTTAATTGCCTTTGCAAAAGCTATTCTAATGGGAAACTGTTAACGTTTTAATACGAATGGCATATCAAGATTTCCCTTGGTGTCTAATGTTATCCCCTGAAGATGTACTACATTACCTTTCTTGGATACATCCTTCTTTCTACAGTAATTCGTGCGGAGGAAGAATGGATGGTGTTCAGTTGTAGATATTCTTCAGGATATTGTAAGCTGATGTTTTCATCTTCCACACAACCGCCACCAACTGTTTCAGTGGAAGATGTACTACATTACCTTTCTTGTCGTCTGTTAAATTTTACATTTCAGAATTGTTTGGCCAATTTTCAATACAACTAATCTTGTCCTATTGCATAGCCCATCACTCAGATATAAATTACGCAATAACATTACGATACGTCCTTCTTTCAACAGTAATTCGTGCGGTGGAAAACCAGACGGTATTAACGGTTGTAGATATTCTACAGGATATTGTAAGTTGATGTTTTCATCTTCCACACCATCACCACCAACTGTTTCAACAGAGTCTATTGATACACATTTAACCAATTTGCCGTGTAAGCGATCATCAATTTTCACGTTCATTTGTTTGACTTCATCGTTTCTCTATGCTAGGATTGCCCGTGTACTCATTTTTTCTGCTGATAACCCTTCGGGATAAAATTCTTCAATAAGATTTGGACATAATACGTCTTCTTTAATTGGGAACTTAAATTGAGGAAAACGTAAAAATTTATAAGAGCTGAAACTGTGTCTGTCAAAAGCATTCACACCAATGAGAAGTGAGAGGACCGTGGGCGTGGTTGAAAAATGGTTGAGATGAGGGCGGGACTTAAAAAAAAATCTCATGGCCAAAGTCTCAACTCGTGGGACTTGAAATTATCTCTTCCAAAAAGTCTCGTCTTATCTTCCAAAAAAGTCTCGTCTCGTCGCAGGATTATTTTATATAATAGAGAGATTCTATTTTGAAATTTGGCCAGCCAGTTTGTGAAATATCATGGGGTGATCGGCCAAAGTTAGAAAAAAAGGCACTGGCAGCGATTTGTTGCGCACTTAGTAATGCAATTGCATTGAGTGTAGCCTTGGTGGATGTTGTTCAGAAAGCGGACGCCACTTGGTTGTTTCACAATAATTAAGATTAGGTATATACGTAGGTTTCACATTTCTGTTATAATTTTAGCCCTAAAATAGTGACTTAACATCAGGGACCTATTTTATTGACCTTAAGGTTAGTGTTTGGGCGAGGAGAAGGCCGTCTCAAGTGGCGTCCGCTAACTGGACAAGACCCGCCTTGAGCAGTTTCTCATGCAGAATGGAAAACTCACTTCTGAATCTGCATCTGAAAGTTTTTAAGCATCTTCACACCTTGAGTGGACAGTCTTACATCAGCACATCGAATTTTGGCCAGGGAGTTATCGCCACTTCGTGAAATGGCTGGCCAAAGTAGCATATACGCTAGTCATTTCTAGTAATTCGGACTATGGCCACCCCTCGCGGCCAAAATGCGAAATGGCCGGCCAATTTGGGAACTGGATGAACTTCGGGTTGTGTAACATATATATAAAACTCAATGTATGTGTGTGTGTGTGTATGTGCGTATGTTCCAGTGTCACTTCCGAACTGCTGGAGCGATTTTCATGAAACTTGGAGTACATGTTTCCCATTGGTCAACTAAAAATAATGTAGGGTGAAAGCAAACCTAACCCAGCCCCTTCTGGGTAGGGTGGGGGGTGATGTTGAGATCTTAAATGCATGTTATCATCCAGTTGACACTCGGAGCGACCACCAGAGGGTGATCTGGAGGTGACTGCCAGCATTCTTCATGTTTGAGCGCCACCACCGCGCCCGCCTGTTGCTTTTGAAATTAAACAGAGTTGGCCGGTTCTGAGCGTCAACTGGATGATAACATACATACAAGACAAGCACATTAGTGATTCTTCCTTGTTTGTTAATTTAGTTTTTATTTTTAAAGTTGTGTTTTTTTAATTATATTTTTCTCAAACAATGAAAAAAAAAAAACAAACATTTTATATTCCTCCCGGGCAACGCTTGGTATTTCAGCTATATTTAATAAATTGTCAGACGTTTCCAAACTCCCGTTTTTGCTTTGTCATTCTGGGATATTAAGTGCTGCTTGATGAGAGAATAAAAGATTTTAACACAAGGCTGCAGGTTAGAAGCGTGGACTGATTGCACATTGCCACATGACGAACCACCTGGATTGGGACCCAAGTGCAGTGGGTGACAACTCGGGCACCACACACTGGAACACTGTGAGGATTTTTTTTTGTTATGCAGAGCCAATCCTGCCACCAACCCCCAAACTGGAGGACCTGCTGGCAGGACTGCATGCAGATTAACGTCCTACCCAGGACGGAGCAATCGTAGGTTAAGGGCCTCGCTTGAGGAGTCACCTCTGGCGTTTACGGGATTCGAACTGGCAACCTTCCTTTTGCCAGTGCAGATCCCCTGCCTTAGAGCTACCGCTCCACACGCAAGGCTGCCACATAACAAAATATGGAGACGCGAAGGGGTCCGAATACTTTCTGAATGCACCGTACATATAGAGTCATGTTAAAAAAGTAAGTGCACTCCACAAAACATATCAAGATTTGACGTTCATTTAAACAGCATCTATAGAGAGAGGTGATATAATAAAACAAACACCACACCACATTGACATCTTGTAGTCTACGGTACAATTTAAAGAACTATAAATGCAAATTTCACATGTGGAAAAGAGCAAGACCGTCTACATTTAATATTACATCAGATGCCTAAAATTAAAGGCACGAGCACCGGATCAGGCGCAGATGATTAGCACCAGGTCGTTAGAGTGGATCGCGTCTGACGCTGTCTAACTTAAACCACAGACGTTTCGTTTGCTTTGCTCTTTGTTACTGAAGTGTGTGTGTGATCACCAAGGCGAGATCAAGAGGGCTCTCTGAGGCCTTCATAAAGAAGATCAAAGATGCCTCTAAGTCTGGGAAGGGATTTAAGAAGATCTCCAAACAACTGGAAATCAAACACTCCACTGTGCGGAAGATCATCTGCCAGATTATGCAGCCCCACAAGTTCAACCCAGACAGATTATTTATCCAAAGTGAACAATTGGTTAAGTTTCTCTTTTGTTTTTTTTTTTCTCCCAATTGAAGCACAGACAGTTCATGTGACTTGCTCATGGTCACAATGGGATTTGAACCCACGGCCTTAAAGTTTGAAGTCCAAAATCTTGACGACTACGCCACAGGTCTTAACTGCTATGCCACACGCTGAAAGACGTCTCCAAAAACCCCATCATTTCATCACAGGACCTCCAAGCAGCTCTCGCCAATTTTGCGATATCAAAGGCCACCATTAGAAAGACGTTGCACCAATGAGATCTACGTGGGAGGTGTGCCAAGAGGAAACCTTTGCTGTTCGGAAAGACCGTCAGGGCAAGACTTATGTTTGCCCGTTAACATCGAGGCAAACACCAGGAGTTTTGGAGCAAAGTGTTTGGGACAGGCGAGGCAAAGATAGAGTTACTTGACCATAGTACCAGAAGACATGCTTGGCAAGACAACAAAGACAGCATCTGACCAAAAGAACCTGATAGCAACAATAAAACATGATGGTAGAAACGGTTTTGGGTTGCATCAGGGCTTGGGCAGCTCACCATCACAGAATCCACTTATACCAGAGGGACAGTTTGAGAGCATCTGTCAGAGGATTGAAACCCAACCAAAAGTGGACCTTGCAACATTTCAATGACCCTAAATACACCAGTAAATCCACCAAAGAATGGCTGAAAAGAAAAAAAAAACAAAATGGAGAGTTCTGGAATGTCCAAGGCAAACCCTGGATCTGAAACCCATTGATACGCTGAGAGGGGATTTGTGCACAACAGCCGATCTACCGAGTTGGAGTCGGAAGCAATTATTGGGTTACTTTAGTGGGAGTTTGACAAGGTAAAAATGTAGCGACTCTGATTAAATGGTTATTGTTATAAAAAGTGTTAAAATATCCTATTTCATTTATACTGACTGGGTTAAACTATATTTTTTCTCCTAGACTTTTGTTAAAAATACAGCTTTTATTTTTAATACTGTAAGTTTAGTCTAATCTTTAAAGATACTCAGTGTTTGTAAGCCATAACAGCATTGCTAGAACCTTTAGAGCTGAACTTTAACAGGTTAGGGGGCTAAAAAGTAGCCTGAAGATTCCCGCTGGCAGTGATCAAGTGCTACACAGTAAATGTATGAGTCTAATTACAAATGGCCGAGTCAGAGCTGGTGTTGGAGTCTTAGTAGTACCAGAAATTAAAGAGTAAGAGACATGTTGGTGGTATCAGAAACTGAGGAGTCGGAATTGGAGTTGATGGTACCAGAAATCGAGGAGTTGGACTTGGATTTGGTGGTATCTTAAATTGAGCAGTCAGAGTTGGAATTGGTGGTATCATAATTAAGGAGTCGGAGCTGGAGTTGGTGGTACCTTATACTGAGGAGTTGGAGCTGGAGTTGGTGGTACCAGAAATTGAGGAGTTGGACTCGGAGTTGGCGGTGCCAGAAATTGAGGAGTCAGTGTTGGAACTGGTGGTGCCAGAAATTGAGGAGTCTGAGTTAAAGTTTATGGTATCATAAATTGAGGAGTCGGAGCTGGAGTTGGTGGTACCAGAAATTGAGGAGTTTGACTTGGATTTGGTGGTATCATAAATTGGGGAGTCAGAGCTGGAGTTGGGGGTATCAGAAATTGAGGAGTTGGACTCGGAGTTGGTGGTACCATAAATCAAGGAGTTGAATTGGTGGAATTGGTGGAACAAGAAATTGAGGAGTTGGAGTTTATGGTTTCATAAATTGAGGAGTTGGAGCTCGAGTTGGTTTTACCGGAAATTAAGGAGTCAGAGTCAGAGTTGGCATTGGTGGTACCAGAAATTGAGGAGTCATAATCTGAGTTGGTGGTACCAGAAACTGAGAAGTTGGAGTCTGAGTTCTTGGTACCATAAATTGAGCAGCCATAGTCGGAGTTAAGAGTCGAAGGGACTCCACAGCCCTGCATACAAGACACCCGTCTAACATTGAGAAGTGGGGAAAACTTTCTGCCAAACAATGCCATAACCTGCCCAATGGCAAGAAGAGGACCAGGAGATGAAACATTCTTCAAATCAGAAATGAGATGAAAATGTAAATACCAAACCCTAAACCCCAAAGCCTAATCATAAACCAGAAATCAAAGTCAGACATTGAAACAGTAGAATTATATTTGTCAGTATTGTTTAGCACGCTGGCCCATAAGTGGACGTCTGCTAGTGAATTACATTAACCCAAGTTACTGCCCAAGTGACAGAAGAACAGATATGACATGGCACCTGCAAGGCAAGGCCAGAAGATGTAGGCAGCTGATTGAGGAACGGGGATGATGCAGCATGGTGGACCCATTTTTATTATGGGGGGATGATCTGTGAGACATCCTATAGGTCTCGGCTTTTTTAGCCTGCAGTGCATAATGGAGGAAAGTGACACCACTGGATAATGGGAACCAAATCCCCCATCTGTCACTTCTCCCTCTCCTGTGCTTTGCTGGCTCTAAGGAATGGCGCAGTGAAGCAGTTCAGGCTGGGGACAGAAGAGAATTTAAAAAATTAATCGATTGTAACTGGCTTAAAGTGCCATTTGAGGAGGGGGGGAGTGGGGGTTTTATGGTGGGGGTTTAAGGGACGCCTGCGTAATAAAAGCCACACATGCTCACCTGCTTGGCTCGCTATTAAAACTGGATTACTTGAAAGCAGCCCCATAAGAAGCCACTTGCGGCAAAATTACATAACATGTCTCACTTTAACAGGGCACGACAGAATTTATTTTCCAATAAAGCCATATAACCAGGACACAATGTATTAGAGAGAGCTCATGCTACCTCATTTGATATAATCAATCAGAGTCTATTTAAGTGATGAATTGGACTCGGGCTATACGTTCTCCAGGCAGCATGCGGCACTACTGACTTTGGAAAACACAAAACGCCAATACCTCTCTTCAAATCCCAAAGCTCTCGGCTTATGGCTACTGTCGCTGGGCAATAAAAGGCAGAATGGTGCAGAGTTAATTACTGAAGCAAAGGGCCTGCGACAAATCAGCCGTGACAGCCTGCTAGTTAGCTGCACTGGGATTTGTAAGTCGCTTTGGATAAATGACACCAATAAAGGAGGCACACTCGCTCCTCCCAATAGCGGCCTGCCACCTGAGAGCAGACGGCACGGGCCCGATGGCTACTTCAGGTCTTTGGTGTATGGGGGTGTGGGGTGGTGGTGGGAGGGGGGGATTGTTATTGAATTACAAGCCCACCAGCAACACATCCCAACCTGGATGGCCAGTGATTCAAGTTACCTAAGAACACCAGCTGTCAAAAACAGCAGGCCTCAGCAGAGGGATCAGCACTCCCTTGCATTTCTCAGACGGCCCCAAAAGACGCACATAAGAAAAGGATCTGAACTCGTCAATTATCTCCAGAGCTGGCAGCAGGGGTCCCACTCCATTTGACCCTCTTTGTCAGATGCTTATGTGTTGCTCTTGCAGCAGAAGACGCAGGCCTGTTACTACGGCGTGGTAGGCCAACAACTACAGTCATGTGAAAAAGTAAGTGCACCCCAAGGAAACGGGGAGACTTTTTCAACATATTTGGACAGGCAATCATTAGATGTTCAAGCAAGCAGAACCTACCAGTTCAGAAAAGGACTTCCACCTGAAGTTAAGCAAGGCCCGGCCAGTACTTGGAATGGGAGATCAACTAGAAAAGGTTTGGGTTGTTGCAGGAAGAGGTGTTGGTGAAACCAACAGGGGGCGTTTACCCTGTGATCTGAATGTGGATGCTAATACCCCAGGACAGTGACCGGGACAGTGTGCTGTAAAAATGGCACCGTCCTTTGGATGAGACGTAAAAACTGACGACCTGACTTTCTGTGGTCATAAAAGATCCCTGAGCATCCTTAGTAAAGAGCCCCTTCTTTTGACACCCACTGTACGCCCAACCTACCTGGAAAGGGGTCTCTCTTTGAACTGCCTTTCCCAAGGTTTCTTCCATTTTTCCCTACAAGGTTTTTTTTTGGGGAGTTTTTCCTTGTCTTCTTAGAGAGTCAAGGCTGGGGGGCTGTCAAGAGGCAGGGCCTGTTAAAGCCCATTGCGGCACGTCCTGTGTGATTTTGGGCTATACAAAAATAAACTGTATTGTATTGTATTGTAAAGAGCACGGTGTATCCTGATGCCCACCGCAGCCTAGTTATTCTGGCCCCCTAATCCAATGTCAGTCCATCTGTCTGTCTGTCCGCTTTTCATGAGAGGACTACTTAACGGATTTAGATCTTTTTTTTTCTTTCTATACTTTTCTGGCTGATTTTGCAGTTTCTCTTATCGCAGAATCATAGTTCGTTTGCAGGAGCAATTTATTCACGCTAATCTGAGAGAGAGGCTGAAGGCCAAGAGGCGGGACCTCAGGAGTGGGGAGCCGGGCAGGGCCCTCCTCACTGTCCTGTTTCACTACTACATGGGCGGAGCCTCAGGGGACGGCTAGTCTCTATATATAATCCAACGTCTGTCTGTCTGTCTGTCTGTCTGCTTCACGACAGAACTACTTAACGGATTTAGATCAAGTTTTTTGTCTATAATTTGCTTAAACATTCCGGTTGATTTTACGACTTCTCTCATTGCACTAAGTATCATAGTTCACTTGCGGGACCGATTTATTTGCAGAAATTCAAAAGCAGAGACGCAGTTGGCTGAGGGGAGGGGAGCGGAACACTCCACACTCATACAGCACCCTCAGGGCGTATCTTACATCCGCTTAGCCAGCAAACGAGAGAACTACTGAACGGATTTAGATCGGGCTTTTTTCTATAGTCCGCTTGAACATTCTGTGACTTCTCTCATCTCGCTAAGTATCATAGTTCGCTTGCGGTAACGATTTATTTGCACAAATCCAAAACAGAATCTGCGGGTTTGGGCAAGGCCTTCCTCACTCATGCGTCATCCTCAGGGTATTCCTTACATCCGCTTTGCTAGAGAACGAGAGAACTACTTAACGGATTTAGATCGGGTTTTTTTTTCTGTAATTTGCTTGATCTACTTTATATATATATATATATATATATATATATATATATATATATATATATATATATATATATATCTGCGGTGGGCTGGCACCCTGCCCAGGGTTTGTTTCCTGCCTTGTGCCCTGTGTTGGCTGGGATTGGCTCCAGTAGACCCACGTGACCCTGTAGTTAGGATATAGCGGGTTGGATAATGGATGGCTGGATGATATATATAGATATATAAATCCAACATCTGTCTGTCTGTGTATATGTCTGTCCCCTTTTCAGATTTAGATCAGGTTTTTTTTTTATATAATTTTCTTGAACATTCCGGTTGATCATAGTTCGCTTGTGGCAGCGATTTATTTGCGCGAATCCGAGAGAGGCTGTGGGCCGAAGTGGGCGGGGCCTTCCTCACTCATGCACAAGCATCCATTCGAGTCAGTCTGATGTGGCATTGGCGAGACGGTTTTAATCCCTCGCATTCCTCTAATCGTGACGGAGATACCTTTTCAGTTCAAGAGATGACAGTTCCTGGTGAAGTTTTGCTTTGCAATGTCATTTAACAAGGCCCAGGCGTCGATCTTAGCACACCAGGCTTCTCGCATGGTCAGATTTACGTCACTTTCTCCCACATTGGTTCCCTAAGAAACCTACAGGTGCTGGTCATAAAATTAGAATATCATGACAAAGTTGATTTATTTCAGTAATTCCATTCAAAAAGTGAAACTTGTATATTAGATTCATTCATTACACACAGACTGATGTATTTCAAATGTTTATTTCTTTTAATTTTGATGATTATAACTGACAACTAATGAAAGTCCCAAATTCAGTATCTCGGAAAATTAGAATATTGTGAAAAGATTCAATATTGAAGACACCTGGTGCCACACTCACTCTAATCAGCTCATTAACTCAAAACACCTGCAAAAGCCTTTAAATGGTCTCTCAGTCTAGTTCTGTAGGCTACACAATCATGGGGAAGACTGCTGACTTGACAGTTGTCCAAAAGACGACCATTGACACCTTGCACAAGGAGGGCAAGACACAAAAGGTCATTGCTAAAGAGGCTGGCTGTTCACAGAGCTCTGTGTCCAAGCACATTAATAGAGAGGGAAGGGAAGGACAAGATGTGGTAGAACAAAGTGTACAAGCAATAGGGATAACCGCACCCTGGAGAGGATTGTGAAACAAAACCATTGAAAACTGTGGGGGAGATTCACAAAGAGTGGACTGCAGCTGGAGTCAGTGCTTCAAGAACCACTCCACACAGACGTGTGCAAGACATGGGTTTCAGCTGTCGCATTCCTTGTGTCAAGCCACTCTTGAACAAGAGACAGCGTCAGAAGCGTCTCGACTGGACTGCTGCTGAGTGGTCCAAAGTTATGTTCTCTGATGAAAGTAAATTTTGCATTTCCTTTGGAAATCAAGGTCCCAGAGTCTGGAGGAAGAGAGGAGAGGCACAGAATCCACGCTGCTTGAGGTCCAGTGTAAAGTTTCCACAGTCAGTGATGGTTTGGGGTGCCATGTCATCTGCTGGTGTTGGTCCATTGTGTTTTCTGAGGTCCAAGGTCAACGCAGCCGTCTACCAGGAAGTTTTAGAGCACTTCATGCTTCCTGCTGCTGACAAACTTTATGGAGATGCAGATTTCATTTTCCAACAGGACCTGGCACCTGCACAAAGTGCCAAAACTACCAGTACCTGGTTTAAGGACCATGGTATCCCTGTTCTTGATTGGCCAGCAAACTCACCTGACCTTAACCCCATAGAAAATCTATGGGGTATTGTGAAGAGGAAGATGCAATACGCCAGACCCAACAATTCAGAAGAGCTGAAGGCCACTATCAGAGCAACATGGGCTCTCATAACACCTGAGCAGTGCTACAGACTGATCGACTCCATGCCACGCCACATTGCTGCAGTAATCCAGGCCAAAGGAGCCCCAGCTAAATATCGAGTGCTGTACATGCTCATACTTTTCATGTTCATACCTTTCAGTTGGCCAACATTTCTAAAAATCCTTTTTTTGCATTGGTCTTAATTGATATTCTAATTTTCCGAGATACTGAATTTGGGACTTTCATTAGTTGTCAGTTATAATCATCAAAATTAAAAGAAATAAACATTTGAAATACATCAGTCTGTGTGTAATGAATGAATCTAATATACAAGTTTAACTTTTTGAATGGAATTACTGAAATAAATCAACTTTGTCAAGATATTCTAATTTTATGACCAGCACATGTATATGTCCTCGCCCCAGATAGCAAAACCAAAAATATTGCATATCAAGAGGCCCTCGGATACGAAAGCTATCAATATAAATGCTTCTCAATACAAATCACAGTTTTTAACATTTTTTTGATTGATTTTTAAAGTTTGTCCAGTTCCACTACTCCGTGGGCAGAGCTGCAGGGGGACAGCTACTATTTAATACATGCCGAGTGCAATGGCTGCCGTCACATCATCCAGGTGGAGTCTACACATTAGTGGCTCCCCACTTACTAAGTAAGGCACTTTTGGTAGTGAGGAATACACTCTATAAATGTAAAGAATTATTACTAGGCAGCACGGTAGCGCAGTGTTAGCGCTGCTACCTTGCAGATAGGAGACCCGGGTCCTCCCTGCGTGGAGTTTGCATGTTCTCCCGGTGTCTGTGTGGGTTTCCTCCCACAGTCCAAAGACATGCAGGTTATGATTGGCGATTCTAAATTGGCCCAAGTGTGTGCTTGGTTTGTGTGTGTCCTGAGGTGGGTTTGGTTCCTACCTTGTTGGCTGGGATTGGATCCAGCAGACCCCGGATTCAGCGGGTTGGAAAATGGATAGATGGAATTATTACTATTATTATTATTACTCCAGATAAAGACACATAAAATGGACCTGTTGTATTCATTCTCATAGTCAGATTTGTCACACGGAAGCAATAGGGAGACCCCTACGTTTATCCCCATGTCAGATCCATGCCAAAAGAATCAGGTTCTCCAGATGAGATGCCAACAATTAGCGAGTATGCAGGTGGACCCTCGTCTATAAAACACAGATCATCGAGGGTCTGGTGCTCTCTCTCCTAGTCACGTGTGTGATGTCATCATGTCAGGATCAAAAGAGCCCTCAGAAAAGAAGGCTGTGGACGCCTAGGAGTCCAGTACGGGATTTAAAAAGATTAGGAAATCGTTTGAAATCAGCCATCCCACTGTATCGGAAATCAAGTGGTACAGTGTAGTGACCGCTACTTAAGAGCTGACCGTTTAATACTAGAAGACTCCAAGAACCCCAACATTTCATTGTGGGATCTGCAGGCAACAGTAACACGTGCAACAGTTGTTGTCAAAGTGCCGCCATCGACAAGCAGAAAGACAGCAGCCAGATTTGACCCGCATGTGGGGTGGGCCAGGAAAAAGAACATTAGGGCCATCTAGGCCAGGGGTGTCCAAGTCCCGTCCTGTTGGGCCGCAGTGGCTGCAGGTTTTCATTCTCACCCTTTTCTTAATCAGTGACCAGTTTCCACTGCTAATGAACTCCTTTTCCCTTCATTTTCATAGCCCTGTTTTTAAGGATTCAGTCCTCCGAGTTGATTCACTTCCTCATTAAATGGCAGCCAATCAGAAATGAGGCGTGAAACGAGCCGACAGATGACTGCGATTTCAAACTCCAGCCAATTTCACTCCAACCAGTTTCTTAATGAGAAGCCAATTCTTGCTGTTAATTAAAGGCGTTATTGAATAGCAGGACTTGTTGCTGCTCTCACTTTTGATTTTCTGCTTTTTTCTAAGACCACCGTCAAGATGTTTTGGTGACCTGAGCAGCCCAACATGACTGAGATCTTCACCTTTCTTTATTTTCAGGTAAGCTGACTTGCATTGTGTCTCTTTATTGTTTGGCTGCTCATTAAGGAAAAAGAAACAACTAAGGGGGTCTGAGTCACTGAAATGGCTCACTAATGAAGAAGATGGCAGCGGTAGCTGGCAACTCCAATCTTTTGCTCGTCTATGACCTGCTTTTGCGCTCGGAGTGTGTGAGTTACGATTGCAATGAAATTAGTCACGTCGGCCAGCGCCATGCGTTTCACTGTCAGCAGATGTCACCGCAGTCCTCTTCCTGTCAGCCATGTCACGTGCCCGCACCGCCATTCTCTTCCTGCAGCGTACCCATCACTTCAAGGAGGACACTTCCTTTACTTAATGAAATTCGGCATGTATAATACGAGGCTACGTGGCATTTCTAAAAAAAATTTATGGAAGGATGGCTGTATCTGGGGGGCAAAAATGGCATCACAATCAGCCCCACTGCATGTTAAAAAGGTGCAGCAAACCAACAAAGTAATCAGACGACAGGACGACAACTTCAGATCGGAGCCATGAGCCCCACTGCTAACCCCAAGGCAGAGCCAGGGTCTGGCGGCTCGAAAACCACAACCGAGCCCACAGAAGACCACAACAGTGCATCTGGCAACAGCTGTTGACCCAGGACTTGTTTGTAAAAGCCACGGCACAGCAGGAGTCTGCAGCAGTTAAACTCGGGGGGCTTTACTTTATTTTAAATGTGAAGAATGTCGCGGGTTACCACAGCCTGATAGTGGGAGTAGTAAATCAAAGTGGCATTGTAGCACCTTTCACACCGCCTGACGTGTCCAGGAGACGAGTGCAGAAGCCCAGGACCCTCTGACTCCTCATGTTTCGACTTTCTTTAAATTCACAGGCTCTTTTATTTACAGTAAATATGTTTACAAATCACAAGTGGATCAAAGCAACGTAACAAGGGCAGCCACACGCTAACCCAATGAATGGCAACTCTCTGAGCAGAGCGGGCAAAGTGCGGCTCTGGTGACTGACAGCGGGCAGCAGTAACAAAATCAAAAGGGTGCTAAAAAAATTTAAAATCTCGTGTTACTGGTGTCACGCAATCCAAATGTCAACTCAAACACTCGTATGCTCGCAACGCCCCAAACAGGGACAGCACAAGAACTGAAACTTTGGTACCAAGTCGACACCAAGGGTCCCAACTGTGACAGGACTGGCTGTCATACAGAATCAGCAGAACAGCGTGGGACACTCGTGTGTTAGTCAAGGCAGAGTAATACGAGAGAAAAACGGGAGGAAACAGGCAAATACGAAAGGCACTATATAACATAGATAGATAGATAGATACGAAAGGCACTATATAACATAGATAGATAGATAGATAGATGCGAAAGGCACTATATAACATAGATAGACAGACAGATAGACAGATAGATAGATAGATAGATATGAAAGGCACTATATAATAGATAGATAGATAGATAGATATGAAAGGCACTATATGATTGATAGATAGATAGATAGATAGATAGGAAGGGCACTATATAATAGATAGATAGATAGATGTGAAAGGCACTATATAACATAGATAGATAGATGTGAAAGGCACTATATTAAACACAGACTGATAGATAGATAGATAAGATAGATAGATAGATAGATAGGAAAGGCACTATATAATAGATAGATAGATAGATAGATAGATGTGAAAGGCACTATATAATAGATAGATAGATAGATTGGTTGATTGATTGTAACAGTGCTATATTAGAAACTTAGAGTGTAAAACAGACGAATATGAAAGGCACTATATAACATAGATAGACAGACAGATAGATAGATAGATAAAGTAAGAACAGAGTAGCAGATCCCGTCTGAATCCACGGACGTTGCAGACACACGACGATATCCTCTACTGGTCGTCAGCCTGCGTTTTCTGCCGAGACACAGAACAATAATAACACGCACACACTAAAATGGATGCCCAAAGCTGTAATTTCACAGGCACGACTCCAACAAGCTCAGGTCCCCAGACGTAAACGGAGGCTCCACGTCTCGGTACTGCATGGCATGGCACTCACGGTGATAAGCAGGACCACCCAAAATAGTTCCAGCACACTCACCTTATCCAGGATGTCAGTGGTGATAAAAGAAACTCGGAGAAGCGCCCAGCACAGCAGGCTTATGACTAGCACTTCCATTTAAGAGCTTTGCTAAAATTAGCCTCTCTATAAAGATCTCAAGTTAGAAAAGGATTTTCTGTCCTCCGCAGGCCGTCTGCATTTCTTTCTTGTCACTAAGTTCGTATTTTGGATCTACTGTACTGGATTTCATGTATATCCATTTAAAAAGAAGTCCATATTACCATCTTGCAGTTACTTTATTGGCAAGCGACTGCTGAACACGACAGCTTATTTGCCCGTAATGAGTAAAGTAAGCAGCTTGTTGTATTTTTCAGAAAGAGAAATCTATTTTAAAAAGGCTGTTTTTCTTAATTTGCCTGAAAGTCCTCATATTCTGCTCATTTGACTATAAGTCAAGTTTAACTTAACGTTCACAAATCTGCTTAATCCAATTCAGGCCCTCAGGGCAGTAGTATTGACTGAAGGGCATGACGGACCACCACACCATCCAAAGTTGGTTCCTGCCTTTTGCCCAATAAAGTTGTCCTTCAGTGAACCTCAATTAAGTAATATCTTTTTTTTTTATTTCTGTGGGGGTCGCCGATAAGTGACGGGAGGGGGGATGGGGGTGGTTGGGGTTACGACTTTTGTGACTCTATGTGAAGAAGGAGGGAAGGCGGGATGATATACGAATGACGCTCATCCATCTTAATAAAAGGATAAGTGTCTGTGTGTTAATGTGGTTGCTATGTCTCTGTCATTCCAACAGATGGTGCATGACAAACATTTGTAATAAAATGCATGTTGCACGAACACTTCTTTTACAACTCTCATACCAAATGGCATATTAGAGAGACATATGAATTACAATTGTCATGCCAACATGCATTTTATTACTAGAAATGTTTGTGATGCACCATCTGTTGGAATGACAAGTTCAATGTGTTTTACTACTACAAATGTTTGTGATGTGCCCTCTGTTGGAATGACAAACGCAATGAGTTTTATTATCAGAAATGTGTGTGGTGTTCCATCTGTTGGAATGACAAACGCAATGTGTTTTATTACCAGAAATGTGTGTGGTGTGCCATCTGTTGGAATGACAAACGCAATGTGTTTTACTACTACAAATGTTTGTGATGTGCCATCTGTTGGAATGACAAATGCAATGCACTCTGAGGTCTACGCTGATTACTTAATTTCATAGATGGGCGGCACATCTAGTTTCTGATAAGACAGTAATATTAGCTAATTCCACTTTTCTTTTGTTTCCTTTTTGTTTATTGCACAATGATCCTGTCTCACTCCTATTTTTTATTTTTTTTTTTCCAGAGAGAGCACAATCCTGTAGCATGAAATATTTAGAAGGCACCACTTTGTAAAGAAGGCAACTGAACCATTAAACGAGTAATGCATTTTTGGTGTTTGGCTTCATTCAATCTGTTTAGCACATTTTTGATTCAGACCTTTGGTCTAAGAAGTAAAGATTATTATCCATTGCTGTTTAACGGATACAAAGCCGGCAGCTGAATAAAACTCAATGGGGTGTTAGGGAGCAAACTGTCAGGTTTGGGTGCCAGATGGACTCCTTATATTTGTGATTAAACCAAAATAAATAGAATGGGACGCATTTTCTTCTTTTTAAACAAAACTAAAATAACATTTAATTATAAAAACAGTTCATTTGTGCCAAATTAAGCAGGGTATTCCTTATGGAACCCCGAAACTCTTTTTATTTGTTACTGGTAATACAGGTTAGAGTACAGAACATGTGCTGGGAGTGCTGAATTTCTGTAGGTGTTACATTTAATATTTTCCTTCTAATTTTTTTGATATAGTGTTCCTTTTTTTCTGCCCATCATGCACTCGGTTGCCAATCCAGGTGGTTCGTTGTGTGGTGTTTCCGGGGGTCCGTGAGGGTCAGATAAAAATGAACATTTATATTTACAATACAGCCTGAGGTCCGTGGACCCCTAGGGTGAGTGGGTTAAGAAAATGGATGGAAGACATCCACATTCATACTTGATTTTGCTTCCATTGACATAAAAAATTGCTTTGTGGCCATTACTGTAGGTCATCCACCCATCCTGCGATTTGTGAAGTCACATAACCAGCTTCATTCATTCAGTTTTTCTTTCCTTTATTGAATTTAGCCCGCTCCATACAATTACAATGCAAATACTCAAGGAGGAAAGCAGAGCCGGCTCACCTAGCAGAGCGTCACTTGCTAATTACTCCTTTAAAGGTCATGAAAGTCAGAGTTCACATGTAAAGCTATCAGGCCGCTCACTGCAGTCCTCATCGAGAAGCCAATGGAGCATGGCAAGCTACTGGACGGGAAAAACTCTTCAGTAATAAGTGCCAGGGAGCATTCTTCACAGGCCGCTCGCTACTTGGCCTCCATGCTGTCGTCGCTACATAAAGAAAGACCCCGGAACACTGAAAGTGCCGAGTGGGAGGGCCAAGGATTCAGACACAGTCACGTTTGAACTCTACTAGCAGTACTCAACTCAACTTCCAGTTTATTACGCTCTTCCCTTCAGGCGTCTGCCTTTGTCTCGCAAGAAATATTTCATTAGGCTGCTGCATTATTCATCCATTACGTTCTCTCTCTCTTAATGCACTCCATGCGGTACTGGGAACCTGTGAAGAAAAGAGGAGCAAGCTACAGTAGCAGGCAACTGACATGCCATCAGTCGACTCGTCTTCAGGGCGGATCACATCAGTAGTCCTTGAAAATTCAACTCAGCCGGCTGCTATCAGACATAAGAGATCTGGGGTCTTACAGCAACCCCAGCTGTGGCATTCTGCTTGAGTGGGACTCTGTAAACTGGCTCGAGTCGCCCCCCACCGGAAATGAAAGAACACACAACAAGCTGTGAGTGTTACACAGGTGGGGCTTGGGCATGTTTAGAAAAAGACACTTAAAATGGCACTCAATCAGACGATTTCACAAAGAACTTACTCAGATTATTAATGAATTAACTATTGTCGTAAAGTAACATGACTCCAATTGGCCTATAATGTGTGTGTGTGAGTGTGCATTGTGGCTATCAATCTGTCATATAGTGCCTTTCACATCTATCTAGCCAATATAGCGCTTTTCCTCTATTTATCTATCCATCCAATATAGGACCTTTCCTTTATCTATCTATGTATCTACTATATAGTGCCTTTCATATCTATCTATCTATCATAGCGTCTTTCCTTTATCTATCTATTATATAGTGCATTTCATATCTATCTATCATAGTGCCTTTCCTTTATCTATTATATAGTGCCATTCTTATATATCTATCTAATTTATCTATATATCTAACCATCCAATATAGCACCTTTCCTTTATCTATCTATTTGTGAATTTCCCCTTGGGATTAATAAAGTATCTATCTATCTATTATATAGTGCCATTCTTATCTATCTATCTATCTATCTATCTATCTATCTATTATATAGTGCCTTATCTATCTATCTATCTATCTATCTATTACATAGTGCCTTATCTATCTATATATCTATGTATTATATAGTGCCATTCTTATCTATCTATCTATCTATCTATTATATAGTGCCTTATCTATCTATCTATCTATCTATCTATCATATAGTGCCTTATCTATCTATATATCTATCTATTATATAGTGCCATTCTTATCTATCTTTATATAGTGCCTTTCCTTTATCCATCCATCCATCAATGCTGATATTCTTCCCTCCTGACAGTTGACCCCTCAAACGCAGGAACATTCAGCACAATCCTGACGGGACTTCTTTTCTTTTTCCCTGCTTCAACTTTTTCTTCTTCCATCTATAATGGATAAGGCACTCAGCTGTTCTACTAATAATGTTAATACAAGAAGATGCTGGTAAAAGCCCTCTAAAGTATTTTAAATATTTTCCCGGCCATCCGCGATGGAATATTCACTAATTGTAATTGCCTGTTTAATACATTTTCCTACTACAAGGCCAAGTGAAAGGTTCCATTTGCAGCTTTGTACTTTTCTGTTTTGTAAAGAATGAGAACGAAGAAATTCGTTTCAAGCAGGCATTTTTCCTCCCACCCCGGGTGTTTGGTGCTGTCTACTTTGGGCTTCTCGTCACCATCCATCCATCCATCCTTCCATTTTCAAACCCGATTATCCTGAGCAGGGTCGCGAGGAAGCTGAAGTTTTACCCAGCAAACAACGGGCGCAAGGCAGGAACAATCCCTGGATATGGTGCCAGTCCATCACAGGGCAATCAGCCACACACACACCAGGGCCAGGTTAGCAGTGACAATTCACCTAAGCTGTGGACTGTGGGAGGAAACCCATACAGACACATGGAGAAAGTCCACGCAGGGAGCACCTGGGACTTGACCCCACCATTTAGCTTAACCACCGGACTAACATATTTTGCACTGCAGATGTCACAAGGCCCTTAGATGGACTAGCAGCCCTGCCAGGGTTGGTTCCTGCCCTGCACCAGCTTTTGCCAGGACATATGCTAATCCTTTGTGATCCTGTAGAGGATTAAGTTGGGCTGAGGGTGTTATGTTATGTGATAATGCATGATACTGATGGTGGAAGGGACCTCCCTCTGCTAAGAACACCACGGCCTGTCTGGAGAAACTGAAGGTGGAGGTATTGGCACACAGTCACCAGATTTGGCATCTTTTTGGACCGCTAAAAAAAAAACCAAAACATCTGGGTGGTGGTCGATTTGAGATAGATGACGACGTGAGGAAAGCGGTGCACGAGTGGTGGCGAGGACGGGACAAAACCATTGATTCTTTTGGAACTGCCAGGAAGGTGGCACAAGTGCATTGAGAAGGGCGGAGATCAGTTTTTTGTAAGGTTTGTTCTATTTTCCGATAAATCCCATTTTCTAACTTTAGCTTGTAATGTGATCAAACTGGACAAACTCCTCTGTGAGGTGAATACTTTTGCAAGGCACCATATGTAAAATTGGATGTTCTAACACTTTATATTACAATTTACATTTACTCGGGGTCGGAGTCGGCACATTTCCACTGACTCCTGGCCCCCAGTAATTGTTTTTCCGACTCCACAGCCCCGCCGTCCCGTCTCCCCCTCTACACAATGGACTTCCTGTACAATGCCAGCCTTTGCCATCTACAGAACTTCCTTAAGATACTGAGGTCAGGATAGCAGGCGAATGCCCACCAGAGTGTATGTTCCTGGGAGTCACTGGCACTCCCTCCAGAATCGCTGGTCCCCACCGTGTAATGTGATGCTGCGGGGACAAGGCTTGTGCCCAACTTGAACCTGAATTAGATTAGGTGTGCCGCCCTTTAATTATGGGGGGATATAAAAAAACAAAAACAAAATCAAAGTAAAACGGCTGTTAGCTGATACATTTTTGTCATAGGCAAGCTGACCTTTTTTTAATTAGGAAAGAATCCGCCTAATTTTTACCTTCTGTTCCGACTGCATTAACCCAGTGCTGCTCAGCGTGAAGGTACAAGGAGAAACAGCAGTGCTGGCACTCAGCGTGTCTACTTGTCTGCCCATTCTTTCCACAAGTCACTGTCGGAGTTATTCTTTGTTCTTTGAGTAATGGGGGTCAGCGACGTTAGGGGGCCAGACAACCGCCTAATAACTAATAAGTAGGTCCTGGAGGTCTAAACACGCTACTGCCTTATCACCAGTGTTAGTAGACACTTACATTTATATAGCGCTTAACATGGACAGGTGGGAATCACCACCAATGTCTAGCACCTACCTGGATGATGCGCTGGCACCCATTATTGTGCCAGTACACTCAACACACATTGGCTTCTTAGTGGTGAAGGGGTACAAGAAGAGAGAGAGAGCCTGATTAGGAGACCAGAGTGGAAAAGTCATGGTGGGTAATTTATTCAGGACATCAGGGGACACCCTACTGTTTTTAAAAGATGCCCAGATATCATTAATGACCACAGAGAGTCAAGACCTCCATTATGTGTTTCACTGGAAACGTATCCGAGATAGAAAGTACTGTTGTAATTACTGTCCGAGTTTGACGTGTGCATAGTCATTGGGCGCAATGTGGCAGTTCGAACAACATGCTGCCGTCAAGTTCATGGGCAAATTGGGGAAATCACCTTCAGCACTGCAGTGCCGCTAGTGCATCTGAACTTGGCACATGAACTATGAACTATACGCCCATGTCTAACCTCGTCGAGAGGTTTACTTACCTTGGAAGAGACATTCATGTCTCTGGTGACTCTTCCTATGAAGTCAGTAGATGGACTGGGAGGTCATGAGGTCGCTGGAAAGGGGTTTGTGGCGCTCCTGATATCTGTGTGAAAGGACGAAGGTCCAAGTCTTTAGAGTCCTGGTGCTACACATTGGTGGTGATTGAAGTGGTTCCCACCTCTCCATGTTAAGCGCTCCCTCACAATGCAGGTCATGTGCCTCATTTGGGACCCCATGAGTAACACAAAGTCAAACCAGCAGGATTCTCTGAAGAGTCACAGTACTGAAGGAGGTCTAGTCTTCATCTCAGGTCACTGTATAGCGTCCATGTCTCACACGCAGGAAGCACCAGGACTCTAAAGACTTGGACCTTCATCCTTTTGGAGAGTTATCAGGAGGGCCACACATCCCTTTCCAGTGACCTCATGACCCCCCAATCCGTCTACTGACTTCATCCGAAGAGTCACCAGACACATGAATGTCACTGCCGAGGTAACGAGGTCGACATTCTCTCCGCAGACAGACACACTGCTGATGGACGTGCCCAAGAGGCCATTAAAGGTCCGGAAACTGAACAGACTCTGATTTGTTTTTGCCTTCTTTGTACAGATTACAATTTTGCAATAAAGGTGGATAAAGTTCTGACAGGATTTATTGTGGTAATTTGTTTTATTTTTATTAGGGGCGGGTAGACTTTTTATATCCACTGAAACCAAACAGAGTCATCTTTGGAGACAAAGGGAAGTGGAGGAAGCGCCACACGGACAAACAATGTGAACCCAGGATACAGGAGCGATGAAGAAGGAGAAGAAGAAGCAGCAGCCTCACCCTCTAGCTACCCCGTGAAATGTCTCCGTGCACTTAAATCTTGACTACACAGGTTAATTGAAAAAATCAGCCTACTGGAAACGCATCCCCTCTTCTCTCAAGGAAATGAATTAGCCGGACGCAATCTACAGTAAGTCCGCGTGCTCGTCTGAAGGTTAAAGATGGGCTCTCTCCTCCGGTAACTGGCCGGCTTTAAAAGCGTCTTCAGGTCATTTCATTACAAGAAATTGGATGCACACACCACGCGTCCAGAAAGGAAAAAAAAATAAATAAAAAATCTCACGTGAAGAGACTCGACGCTCCATTTTTATTTGCTTTCGCAGTTTCACAGTTGAATCTTGCCCTCATCTATTTTTTTCGGGAGAGCCCTGGGGGCCTGGAAATAAGCGCCTTGACTATTATTCAAAGAGTGCAAGCTGCCCTGGATTAGCAGGTCAACCTCTCGCAGCTCTGCCTTGCTGGAAACAAATGAGGGAGAGAGAACTTAGTGTGTGTAGGGGGGGGGCACGGCGGCCTTGACGGAGAGTCCATGCCTCTTTGCAGGTTCATTCAAGAGGGGGCCGGAGCGCAATTTGTCAAACTGCACTGCACGCTGCTTCCTCCACACCTTTCCTCTCGTGAAGAATTGAAGTCAGGCTGCAGTCACCTAGAGGAACAGCGAAAATAATGGGGGGACTGAAGAGAGGAAGATGGTCGTGTATTTTAAACTCGAGCGGAAAAAACAAAAAAACGGCTCTCCGTCCTACACTTGTTTAACTCTTTAGCTCATCCTGGCACAATTTCTCTCTCTCATTTTGGGGCTCTTCGACAAAGTATCTTCTTCTTCTTTCAGCTGCTCCCATTATGGGTCGCCACAGTGGATCATCTTCTTCCATCTCTCCCTGTCCTCGTCATCTTGCTCTGTCACACCCATCACCTGCATGTCCTCTCTCACCACATTCATAAACCTTCTCTTAGGCCTTCCAATTTTCCTCTCCCCTGGCAGCTCTATCCTTAGCATCCTTCTTTCAATCAGATCACTAGGACAGCATTTTTTTCACTTAAGAAATATACCAAACGTTAGACGTCTTATAACATTACAAGATGCTGAAAAATGAGTTCACTCTTTTGTTTTCAGTCGGTCAGATTACTGTAACGCACTCCTCTCAGGACGACCCAAACAAGACATCAGTCGATTATAACGAGTGCAGAATGCAGCTGCTAGAATCTTAACTCGGAAACAAAAATCCGAGCACATCACCCCAGTACTGATGTCACTACACTGGTTACCTGTGTCATTTAGAATTGACTTTAAAATACTGCTTATGGTTTACAAAGCCATAAATAATCTGCTCCATCTTATATTTCGGAATGTCTGACACCTTAAACTCCAAATCGTTACCTTAGATCATCAAATGAGTGTCTGCTTAGAATTCCAAGAGCTAAACTTAAAAGAAGTGAGTGGTGAGGCTGGCGGCCTTCTGCTGTTATGCACCTAAAATCTGGAACAGCTGACCAGTAGGAATTCGCCAGGCTAATACGGTGGAGCACTTTAATAAACTGCTAAAAACACATTACTTTAACATGGCCTTCTCATAACTTCATTTTAATTTAATCCTGATACTCTGTATATTCAATTTATTATCATAACTATTCATGGTGGCTCTAAAATCCGTACTAACCCCTACTCTCTCTTCTGTTTCTTCTCCCCGTTTTCTGTGGGGAAGCCTGAAACACCACCACCTAATCAAAGTACCGTGATGTCCTTTCATTGATGGACTACAAGCCAGACGTCTGCATGACCATCATCATCTAGTCCTTCCATGAAAACCCTAAATACTAAGAGGACTGTTTTCATTTATGTGAGGTAGAATACCTAGAGGGGGCTGGGTGGTCTTGTGGCCTCTGAACCCCTGCAGATTTTAGTTTTTTCTACAGCCGTCTGGAGTTTTTTTAGTTTTTTCTGTCCTCTCTGGACATCGGACCTTACTTTTATTCTATGTTAATTATCCATCCATCCATTATCCAACCTGCTATATCCTAACTACAGGGTCACGGGGGTCTGCCAGAGCCAATCCCAGCCCACACAGGGTGCAAGGCAGGAAACAAACCCCGGGCAGGGCACCACAGGGCACACGCACACACACACACACACACACACACACACACACACACACACGCACGCACTAGGGACAATTTACAATCACCAATGCACCTAACCTGCATGTCTTTGGACTGGGGGAGGAAACCCATGCAGACACAGGGAGGACCTGGGAAGCGGACCAAGTCTCCTTACTGCGAGGCAGCAGCGCTACTCACTACGTCACCGTGCCGCTCTTCTATGTTAATTAATGTTCCCTAATTTTATTTAATTATTTTGTCTTTTTTCTCTTTCTTCATCATGTAAAGAACTTTGAGCTACATTGTTTGTATGAAAATGTGCTACAGAAATAAATGTTGTTGTTGTTCTCCCAATATACCCAGCATCTCTCCTCTGCACATGTCCAAACCAACACAATCTCGCCTCTCTGACTTTGTCTCCCAACCACCCACCTGAGCTGACCCTCTAATGTCCTCATTTCTAATCCTGTCCATCCTTATCACACTCAATGCAAATCTTCACATCTTTAACTCTGCCACCTCCAGCTCTGTCTCCTGCTTTTTGGTCAGTGCCACCGTTTCCAGCACATATAACATAGCTGGTCTCACTACCGTCCTGTAGACCTTTGTCTTCAAAGAAGACTTTGTCTTCAAACCTTCCAACCTGTGCTGACCCTCTAATGTCCTCATTTCTAGCCCTGTCCATCCTTGTCACACCCAATGCACATCTTAACATCTTTAACTCTGCCACCTCCAGCTCTGTCTCCTGCTTTCTGGTCAGTGCCACCGTCTCCAGCCCATATAACATAGCTGGTCTCACTACCGTCCTGTAGACCTTTGTCTTCAAAGAAGACTTTGTCTTCAAACCTTCCAACCTGAGCTGACCCTCTAATGTCCTCATTTCTAATCCTGTCCATCCTTGTCACACTCAATGCAAATCTTCACATCTTTAACTCTGCCACCTCCAGCTCTGTCTCCTGCTTTCTGGTCAGTGCCACCATCTCCAGCACATATAACATAGCTGGTCTCACTACCGTCCTGTAGACCAGCGTTTCTCAACCTTTAAGTATTTGCGACCCGAGTTTTCATAACACTTCTAATCGCGCCCCCCTAATGTTTTTTGAAAGGAGCCCACTAATACCAATTTGTTCTTTTTTAATTAATGATATATCATAGATGCATATTTTATTATACCTACTTAACTTTTATTGACATTTATCTAACTCTATATTTATTTTTCTAGTATCAGAATGTACTTTAAGTTCATTTGTTTTGGTTTCAATAGATGTATTTTTCATATTTTCGATTCTTGTTTTCTTTTTTTCACATCTTCGCGCCCCCCTAGCGGGGCCTGCCCCACAGTTTGAGAACCACTGCTGTAGACCTTCCCTTGGACTATTGTCTCTAAATTAGATGAGTGAGGGTGAGGGTGTGCACCCCAATGGACTGTCACCCCCCTCAGCATTGCTTCTTGCCTTCACTTCCATTTCCATTTTCCCAGCAAGTGTCACAGTGACAGGACATCGCGCTTGGGGAGCACGGGCTAAACTGTCTTCAGCTCCTCTTGCAGGTCTAAAGATTCAAAATGAAAACTCCAAATGTAGACAGCAGACAATGTGACCTGAGGGATGAGACGTTAACACCTCGCTGTATTGAGTCCGGGGCGACTTTTCTGTAAGCCGCCTGTAAAGATACAAAGTTGTAAGGCGTTTTTAGATGCTGCCACAAAAGACTGCAGCTGGTACATAAAATAATGACTGTTTTGCTTGAGTTGAAGTGAAAGATAATAGAGAACAGAAGTAAAGACAGGAGACGCGTTATATATGCTTATCATCAGCCCTACAGCACACGAAACAAAAAAAAAAATAAAAGCTTTCCGAAATAGAACAGACGTCACCTTTACAGGAAATAAACAAGGTAGGTAAGCAGCCAGCACAAACCATAGAGGGTGTCAACAACGCTAAACAGCGGGTAATTATACCTTACAGATTCTTGTCGACTAAAATACAGAGGAAGTCACTCATCTGGTCACAAAGCAAGCCTCCAGACTCTTGAAGCTATCAGATACGATATCAGCAGGGCCCACGACACCACACCTGAAGGCAGCCCTCCATCCCGCGGCCCGAGTGCTGTCTGCGTGCGACGGCAGTCTGCCAACAGCATGACTTGTAATGGCAGGATAACAGAATGCCAATTCATTCCAGATTCCCAATCACGGGATATTTACCCAAGACAGTGATAAAGAAAGCATTCCGAAACGCTGTCCTGGAGGCGTTCACTGTAAAATGACTTGGAATAAACTAAGGGGTTCATTTGATATATGATCCAACATCTGTCTGTCTGTCCGCTTTCACGAGAGGACTACCTAACGGATTTAGATCGGGTTTTTTTCTATAATTTGCTTGAACATTCCGGTTGATTTTGCGACTTCTCTTACTGCGCTAAGTATCAGAGTTCGCTTGTGGTACCGATTTTTCTGTACGAATTCGAGAGAGATAGGCTGAAGGCTAAGGGGCAGGTACCTCCTCACTCACACACCAGCATCAGGGCGTAACCTTAACCGCACTTAGTTAGCGAACGAGAGAACTATTTAACGGGTTTAGATCGGGGTTTTTTTTCTAGAATTTGCTTGAACATTGTGGTTGATTTTGCGACTTCTCTCATTGCGCTAAGTATCATAGTTCACTTGCGGTACCGATTTATTTGCACGAATTCTAAAGAGAGACGCAGTTGGCTGAGGGGAGGGGAGTGGGACACTGCTCACTCACGCAGCACCCTCGGGGCGTATCTTACATCCACTTAGCTAGCAAACGAGAGAACTACTTAACGGATTTAGATCAGGCTTTTTTCTAGAATTTGCTTGAACATTCCAGTTATTAGAATTATAGTTTGCTTGCAGGAGTGATATATTCGTGCTAATCTATGACAGAGGCTGCAGGCCGAGGGGAGGAAGAAGCGTGCCGTCCCAGGCAGGGCCCGCCTCACTGTCCTGTTGCACTACTACGTGGGCGGAGCCATGGGGGCACGACTCATCTTCTCTATAAACGTCTACGCGTGGAAGCGTGTGTGTCTGTCCGGGAGTGAGAGGTGGAGTCGGGGTAAGGGCTCCTCCTCCGAGGAAACGGAAAACTCACGGAGCCGCTAATAACACAAGCGAGGCGAGCACGTCAGCAAAACGAAACCTCAGAATAAAGGCAAAGTCGCTTAGCCGCTAACATCGGCAAAAAGGTATCCCTTTTACTTTTCCTCCTGCCTCTAATACACAAGCGATGCAAGCACGCTGGCAAGATGAATCCCTCTAGGAGAGAGATGCCAAGGTAAGTAAACCTGTGGACGAGGTCAACACTCTCTCCACAGACAGACAGACACACTGCTCATGGCCGTGCCTAAGAGGTCATTAAAGGCCTGGCCAGTTTGCTCCCTTCATTGTATCTTAATAATGACTCGCAGGCAAGCAACACTGAATCATGAAAGGCTGCAACTCCTTCAGTGTCAGAGCCACTAAGATCAATTAAACAACTAGAACACCTGGAGAAGTAGAATGAAAATCAAGATGAAAATATCTCTCTCTTATAAAAAAAAATCTTGGGGAGGCAGATGAGACGTGATCTTCTCAGAAGGCAATCTGAAGTCCCACAAGAGGCACTTTAACTTGCTACCAGCTCTTAAAACAATGACAAGCAAAACACACAGCAGCTGATTTGACAACTTCTCCTCACATGCATTCAGCCACCCTAACCCTCCCTCTTCACAACGCGAGCAGCAGGGACAGGAAGTGGCAAAAAGGACACAGAGGCGGCCTTAGGGGTGTGCGGGGCTGACCAACCCTACGCGGGGCCGGTTACATCAAATGCTGTGTGGACTGTATAAACTTTAATAAAAATAATGTTAACATAATATTCACCTAATGTTTTTGCAAGATAACACGTGGACTTTATCAAAATATAACTTGAGAAAGTAACTTGACAAATCCGCTCGAATGGGACTCGTGGACCTCAAAAGCGGGGCCTGGGGCGATCGCCCCACTTGCCACCCCCAAACGCTGCTCTTGCTGTACAGGCTTTAAAATGATCAACGCCCCCCCTCCCTTCACAACGCGAGCAGCTTATACGTCCTGGGAGAAAGAGATTTAACCACACCCGGGTCTGGAAATAAAGGACAAGTATTGTTTTTACAACGTCACGCGAGACAAGGCAGTGAGCCATCATTTAAAACAAGTCCACAGAAAACATAACTTAGCAGTTATTGGATTGTTGTTAGCAGACACGTTTCATGTGCTCCCTGCTCTTAAAACAACGACATGCGACAAGTAGAACAGGCAGCTCGCTAGCAGCAGAAAGCCAGCAGATGATCCGCCGTTATCTCCTTAGCATGCGTTCAGCCGCCCGACCCTTCACAACGTGAGCAGCGTTATCCGTCCTGCAAGAAAGAGATGTAATCACGCCCGGGGCCGGAAATAATGGACAAGTACAGTAATCCCTCGTTTATCGCGGGAGATAGGTTCCAAGGCCGGCCGCAATGACTGAATTTCCACGAAGTAGGGACACCATATTTATTTAATTATTTAACGTGTATTTGGACGTTTTTAAACCCTCCCTGTACTGTTTACAACCCACTCTTTACTCTATTAATAACAGGGACTTACCTAACATTTCCTGGGGCACCTCTTCCACGGTTTCCGAAGGTGTATCCGTAGTAGTAGTAGGAACTGGCTCTTTTTTGCAAGGCTGCAAAAACATTGTGATCGGCAGTTGCTGCCGCTGCTTCTTTTTCCGGTCGAAGAGCAGCTTGTAGGCGAAGCACATTTGGGAGCCATTGCAGGGGGTGAAAATTGAAGCGAAGTTCAACACAAAGAAACCACAAAAAAATCACACACAGTACGGTGTAAAGTAAACCGCTCGGCGAGAAAGCTTGAAGCGAAATGGCCGCGACAGAGAGACAAGGGGAGGTGCTGTGGGATCTGGGAATCAGTCAAAGCACCAATCACGGGCCCGATTAGAAAGCGGGAAGCTGTGATTTGTCGTCTCCCTCCCATGTACCAATCACAGCCCGTGTTACAACGCACTTAGTCACCGAACTTGTCTTGTTGTTCTTAGACTAGGAAATACTACTACTATATTTAAAAACCCACAAAGTCGTGAATCCGCGAAAAGTGAACCGCAAAGTAGCGAGGGATTACTGTATTGTTTTTACAAAAGTTTTTAAAGTAAAAGTGAAAATAATGCATATGTAACAATTCCCATGAAAATAACAATCTCTTTAATAACAATCTCTTTAAATTGTATATCCGGTAACCCAAACACGGGGGTGGGTGAGCAAAGTGAGCAGGGGGTGGAGCCCCCTAGTTGTTAAAAAGAAAAAAAAAATATTCCCATATAACTGCTTAGTACATTTTAATTTTTTTTTTTAATTAAACTTAGTTTTCTAATTTCTATATTGTTCCCAAAACACAGAATCTGGGAAATGACAGTTCACTTAATTAGCCCAGGAGTCCAATTAAAAACAGAAGCTACAGGGGGTCTCCAGGACCGAGTTTGGGAATCCCTGGTGTAATCCATATATGGTTGTTTCAGGGCAGCACCTGGGCGGGGCTCGAGGTTCATTCGCATACACATTTCCAAGATGATTGGGTAAATTAGAACTAGAAGAGGTGTGTACGGCAGATTTTATAAATCCGATTTTGGTTTTGGCGTATGCATTTTATTTATTTTTTGTTTTTTTTTGAAGCGCATGTATTTCCTCAGAGTTGTATAAATGAGACTCAGTTGTGAGACGAGAACTCAGAATACCGGATCCACGTGGCAGCAGCACCAAGCATTGCACCGCTTTAAGTAAGGATGAATATTTTTCTCCAAGTTGAGTACAGGACCTTAAACATCAGGTGCTGGATTTCAGGCCACTATTAGATTATCATCTGTCTTTGACTACTTATTATTTCATCCAGTGTTGGCATCCTTCCAAATACATGCAAATGTGAGCTTTAAAGGTAAATAAATCAAACGTATCGCATTTCTCATTAGTCCATTCTGTCAGCAATTATCCAAAGCAGCTCAGCAGTTTATCACAAATGTTAATTAAAATATTAACCACTGTGCCCAATTCAGGTCCCTAAGTAAACGAGGCCCCCTTTACCTCATTAAACGTGAAAACAAGGCTGAATTATCGTTAATAAACCAGCGCTCCTTTCTTCTCGGTAACGGCTCACTTGAGTTCCATTCCGCTGCTGTACGGCTACACTGAGGTGCCCACCACCATTAGTTCATGGAGCTCCAGCAGTCCACTTTAAGATAACGGAAACAATTTTTGTATCTTGATGAGCCACGTCCACCTGATGAAAGGGACACTCACAGAGCTGGGTGACAACTGAGTCGCCCCACCTAGCGTCAAAGGACTAGAACTTTATCATGACATGGACGGTGACACTTCTCATGTGCAATGGAAAAACCTGCTAACTGCCAACTTTTTCAAAATGGAGCTATTTTAGTTTCTAGAGTTACTGCTGTAGGTCTTTCCTGATGTTATGAGGTAGTGGTGATGGCCAAATGTGTCTTCATTCCGGTCATAGCACGATGGAAGAAGCTGGTAGGTACATAGACGAGAGAAAAACTGAGCAACTCCACCGACCAATGAGGAAGGACCGCCTACCAATGAAAATGTCGGATTACGATCACATGATTTAAAGGCAGCAACTACTTGATTTAAATGGCAGGCGTTGTTGATTTGTGAAAAAAAAACAATATTGCGTCCGTGAAGCTCTTACCTAATACTTGTATGCAAAATGTGGTTAACCTAAGTGAAAGCTCACTTTCACACACACACACACGCATAGATTTAGGGAGGTCTAAAACGTCGAGATTCATCAAAATCTCGAGGTTGAATTTTTGGACGATTCCAATATTTTCCCTATACTTTGTATAGAAGAAAATGATGGAGGTGTAAAACACTGAGATTCATCAAAATTTCAAAAGTGAATTTTTGGACAATTCCAATAGTTTCCCTATGAGAAAATAAATCTGACTCCGTGAGGTCTAAAACGTCAAGATTCATCAAAATCTCGAGGTCGGATTTTTGGACGATTCCAAAACTTTGTATACGAGAAAGTTAAAAAAAAAAAAGTAAAAAAGAAGCTTTAAGCTACTAAATAAGATGGGACAACAAGCAAAATGTGTGGGTATGGGCCTACCCGGGCCCTGTATTGGAGCCACACCTGTCTCCCACCATTGACAGGTGGCCGGCCAATTCTTATTTTATCAGAAATTCTAACAGTTATCAGGAATTTCAATTTCTGTCTTATTTGTCATTATATTATTTATTATTTATATTGGCATGAGTAACCAAAGAGTTTCATTTTCCTTTTTCCGTTCACCTTGCTTTGTGTTTATGTATGTAAATGTTGTAAGGTCTGGTACTTCACTGTCATTGCTTATTATATTGGCTCTGACGTGGTATTCAGTTATAAAAACGTGTGAACTGAACTCAAGTGACTATAAACAGAGATGCAGAGGGCATGACAGCTCGTGTGACATTTCATTTGAGTGGAGCTGGTGGCACTCCTAACCGAGCTGTTGAACAATTGAGTTTTTCAAATGGGATTTTGCCAGTGTATTACCCAGCACTCTTTTAGGGTACACCGCTGACACGCTCACTTAAATGCTGAGTTTCGCTAGACAAAATTTCCATCCATTTATTTACTGAACCCTCTCTTCCAGTTCTGAGTTACAAGGAGATGGGGCTCAACCCAGACAGCACTGTATGCAAAGCAGCACCCGTTTGGCACATTCATACCTTCACACTCATTTATAAAATGCCGTCATAGTGTGGTTAATTGAAACTAACCTACATTTTTTTGGGATGTGGTTGGAAAATTGGAGTGGCTGGTGAAAAACTCAAGAAGAGGAAGAGGATGTGTAACTCGACACCCGCAATAACCAGGCCAAGACCCAAAACCTCTGCATTACTATATGATGTATGGAAATTTGAACTTGCAGAAATATTTCCATCCATTCATTCGTTACTAAACCCACTTAGGGATTCATGCAGAGCATATCCTGGAAGCACTGGCTAGTGGAACAGAAAGTAACAATTAGGACGATTCTGTCCCAAGTAAGAAGACAATTGGCATGTAACCAAATCGGTGGGCTTGCTGAAGTCTAAGTTTGATCTTTTTATATACCACCAAAGTGAAAGGGAGGCATGTAATAACAATGGAAACTCGCTTCTGCCGTCTTACTTGTGTCACTAAAACACAACGTGACATTCTGAACTCTGCTTAAGCCAATTACTGCTATGATCAGTAGCATCAATATAACAACATAGCACTGTCAATCAAATGTAAAGTTGTGCGGGACTAGAGGCCGTCTTGGGCAGCGTCGGGTATACGGCAGGAGTCGGCCCTGAATGGGATGCCAGTTTATTACAGGTCATATTCCATGACCCTCACTTACACGAGGAAAACTAATCCAAAACACACGTCTACACAGTGTGAGGGGATCACAGAAATAGAGAGAAGGTGCACACACCACACACACAGTGACCAGACTGGCATTCAAGCCTTTTGAGTGGCACTTAACATATGGAGACAGAGGCTGGCAAACTCCACACTGACGATGACCAGGCTGGTATTTATGTGTTTTGAGACACAGCTGACTAATATGAATATTTTATCGATTGTATCACCCGCTGGCGGTGCCCACGGAACCCAACAGGACAGCACCAAACTCCAGCTCCCATGGAGCCCTGCGGGAGTCCGAGGCACCGCTGCAACCTGGAGGGGAGGCTGCCACCTAGTGCTCCGGGGGAGGTAATAATCGGAAAACACTCCCTCTCCTGATCCTTCCAGCGTAGCGGTGTCCCGGCTGGGCAAGGGCCATGGTCATACACCACACTATCTTAACCCTTTAATCCGGTTCACGGGGAGCCAGAGAATACTATCCCATTGCAGGGTAACCACTCCACCAAAGGTCACCCCCACTCACTCACGTCTTATTGGGATATGGGAGGAAAACACGAGAAAAATTCACACAGACATGGGACGAGTAACATCACACCAGTCTTAGCGTTGTTACACTGGTTACCCGTGTCCTTTAGAATTGACTTTAACATACTGCAAATGGCGTATAAAGCCTTAAATCATTTTGCTCCTTCCAATATCTTGGGAGTGCCTGTCCCCCTACTTTCCAAGTCATCACCTTACATTTTCTAATAGCGGCCTGCTTATAATTCCAAGAGCCAAACTTAAAGAAGTGATGAGGCGACCTTTAGCCATTACGCCCTAGAAATCTTCAATACTTTCTCTAGTGCTGCTTCTTGTAGCCTGGAGACCAAAACTGCTCACAGGACTCCAGATGAGGCCTCACCAGTGTGTTATAAAGCTTAGGCAGAACCTCCTTGGACTTGTCCTCCACACATTAAGGCGCTATATAACGTGCCATCCTGTTAGCATTAAGAAGACTCTAGATGAGATATTGGGACAGCTTAGCTAGGGGTTGGTGGCAGGACTGGCACTCCAACCACCATAAAAAAAAGTCACGCTGTCCCAGTGTGATGCTGAGGTGTCACCCGCTGCATTCGGGTCCCAATCCAGATGGTCCATCATGTGGTGCATGCGGCAACGGCACTTTTAGTGCTCTCCTAGCTATTTAGCTAAACAAACGAGCTTCATGGACTGAAAGGTCTCCACTCGACTGTCAAATGTCTAATGCATATTTTAAATGTCAGGTTAATATATTTTTAAAATATACTGCAATATATGAAAATGACAAAGCATCTTGAACTCTAACCATCCATTTCCTAACCTGCTTATCACAGGGTCATAGGGAAGATGGAACCTATCCAAGCATGCATTGGGTGCGTAGCAGACATATACAATAATATAGAAGTATATTGATAAATAAATATAGGGTATTATAAATATCATTTAAGTATATTTACAAATATGTTTTAAGAGTTTTCTAACATGTGTCTTAGAGCAGACACACAGACCCCCAGCCGCATGTGTTTTTCCGTGTTTGTTGTTTTTTGCATTCTGTGGCCTACACTTGATGCTCAGCAGATGGCGCTGCTCTTCTTCTTGACGGTAAATCCCACCCCTAGTGGACATTTTTGGAAGTGTTTTTGAAATTCTTTACTTTATATATCTCGGGATCATAACGCAGGCAGCGCCCCCTAGTGGCAAGGTGGGTCCAGACCTCTGCAGCTACTCGATTCAGGATCTTCACTGAAGATCCAATTGGATTGCATGTTTAACTCCTTAACATCATGCTGCCCCCGGGACCTTCCACACGGACCCAACCACCTCTAAAAACAGAACTTTTATACATGCAAGCCAAATATCCTGTAAAGACGAGTGTGCATGGAGAAAAGAACTGAAAATCTCATACCGACCTTTAAGGATTTTCACACTCTTGATATCCTTCTGCTGTGAAACATTCTGACCTGTCATTGTTTACACATCTTAAACAACTGTTATCATACACTGATAGTTTCTGTATTATCTATATCTATTATTTATTATTTATTTATTATATTACATATCCATTGCCTCTATTTATGTATCTAGATTACAAATATCATACATTACATCAATGTTCATATTGCTAACTACACATCAATATTGCTGCTACTTTTTTGTCTTGTCTCTGCCCAATGTCTTGCCTTGTTCGTGTTTTAATTTTAAATTTAAATTTATTTTTAATTTATTATTTGCACTTCATGTTGTTACACTGTGGACCCTGAGCTTCGCAATTTCGTCTATCTGTATACTTGTATATGGTTGAGATGACAATAAAGTTCCCTTTGACTTTGTTTACTCAGCGGCTGTCATAATTTGATTCAGATTGTCCTCCCACAACCCTCATCTTAACCATAATGTAACTTTGTAACGGTCGTCTGAAATATGTGTGCATCACTGTGAGTTTGTACCTTTTCCCATTCCTGTTATTAGTGGAATGACTTAATTTGTAAGGCCGGCCAGTTGTACAGGGGGAGGGGAGCACCTGGCTTGGAGGGCCAACAGACTGTATGGGGAGGAGCCAACAGACAGTATGGGGAGGAGCCAACAGACAGTACGGGAGGAGCCAATTGACTGTATGGGGAGGAGCCAACAGACTGTATGGGGAGGAACCAACAGACTGTACAGTGAGGAGCCAACAGACTGTATGGGGAGGAGCCAACAGACAGTACGGGGAGGAGCCAACAGACAGTACAGGGAGGAGCCAACAGACTGTATGGGGAGGTGCCAACAGACTGTATGGGGAGGAGCCAACAAACAGTAGGGGGAGGTGCCAACAGACTGTACAGGGAGGAGCAAACAGACTGTATGGGGAGGAGCCAACAGACAGTACGGGGAGGATCCCACAGACAGTACGGGGAGGAGCCAATAGAAAGTGTGGAGAGGATCCCACAGAGTGTATGGGGAGGTGCCAACAGACTGTACAGGGAGGAACCAACGATATGTAAATGGGTGGCAGGAAAAAAGAGAGGGAAGAGCAGAGCCAAGAGAGAAGTGTACGCCATCACAGGAAAAGGCAAGAGGGAAAGGATTGACACCATATGGAAAACATCAGGTGAACCCAGGTTCATTTCAAGACAAATTATTTTTACTTTCTGGTGAAAGGTATTCGACCTGATGGGCCAGCACAAGGAACTGTTAATCTGGACGTTTCCCGGAACAGGAGGTATGGTTGGCGCCTCATTCCCCATGGCAGACTGAGCTCGACATTCCGTACAGATAATATTTAAAGGACTATGAATACATTTTTTTTTTCTTGCTCAAATTTCTGTATTAGTATCTTATGTGTTTAAGTGTTTTTTGTGCTGTGATTTGTGTTGGTTGGGAAGCGCAGCACGATATTACCATACTTCCCCAACGATAAGCCGCCCTACACTATAGGCTGTCCCATTTTATGAGCCGCAGAAAATGCTCATTTATGTTTTGAAACTCTAAGACAAGCTGCCCCATGTTATTAGCCGCGGCATTACTGAATTTACCAATCTAAAGTAAAAGCATCTAATTTGGCACGTCCCTGTAGGCCTTTGCAGCTCTATAGTGTCATTATCATTGAGCGTGAACAATTAAATTGATAAAATTTTGCACTTGCCAATATCATGCCACAATGCAAGTCCTACGCTGCAGAATTTAAGCTCCAGGTCGTTGCTTTCGCGAAAGAAAACGGCAATCGTTCAGCACTTTTAGATAGGTCGCCCCATTTAAGCAAGCCGCACCCAATACGCAGGTTTGCAAAATTAATGTGTAAGCTGCGGCCTATCAGTGGGGAAATACGGTATGTATATAGGGGTTTTTTGTTACAGTAAGTGTGTGTATCATCTTCCAATAATAATTTTTTACTTAACTCTGCTTTCACTGGTGTGTCTCTGTACTTAGGGTGGTGTAGTAGGAAAGTAGTGTTGGTCACTGGCTCCCCGGATTATTTTAATTCTTTATTCTTTGCTGCCTCTCTAGGAGGGCAGTGCATATTATAATCTTGTCGGTTCTAAGAGCGGTACAACTTCACATGACATGTGACACAAAGCGACAACCTCCTCAATGGAACAAAGCTCTGGAAATCTGCAGCGCGGAGGCCCATCAGGACGATAGCTCCCATGCTGCCCTGTGAGAAACCCACAAGAGGCAAGCTGCTACCCCATGCAGGGCCGTCTTAACGTATGGGCACAATGGGCACTGGCTGGGGGGGCCCCAGAAACATAGGGGCCTGCAGTGTTTTCTGATGCCTATGTATGTTTCTGCCACAGTGCACTACTTTGCTGGGGATGTGGGGCTATGATGCTGGTAAGATGGCCCTGACCCAGTATACCGATGGAATAAACCACCTCGAGAGGGCAGCCTCACCAACTGGGCAAACACACACCACCCATCTTGGCCGGGACTCCCATCCATCCCCTTAAACTATTCACTGTAAAGGCCTCCCAGCTCCACAAGGACAGGAATGCTAGTCCATCCGTGTTCTTTACATTAATAACAGTCAAGTCAGTTAGTTGCGGGGGGGCCTGCATATTTTTAAAATTTATATCTTTTTTTTTTTTTTTTTGTATGTAAATGAGCAGCCTAACGCAAGCACGGAGCACAAAAAGAGAAAGAAGTCTACCTGAACTCACACTCGACGAGATTTAACACAGACGGCAGCAAAGAATAGCTTGGCAAATGCACGGAAATCAAATTATACAAAAGTCGAAGGCCCCCATTAGTTACGCAACTGGAGAGAGGGGTGCAACGTGAAAGGCTTTAAGGCTAATAACCAGAAATCGGGTGGGCAGGGGCGACCAAGTGCACCAGAGCCGCTTGCCCTCATCCGTCGGGCCTGAGCAGTATGAACACTGAAGCAGACAGGATCGGGGGGCCTTCCGACTGCGTGGAACTCCGGTGGCTGCGGAGGTTTGATCTCCCTTGTCTAAACAGTCTAAGTAAACAAAGCCATTATTTTCATTTCATAACTCCCCGGCACTGTCAGCTTGTATCAACAAAACTCTCGCCATACAAGGTAACAAGATCTACCTGGATGAATCACCAGCGCGGCGGCTCCTCTGCTGCTGCACTCTCGACGTCTGCAATGTCCGTCCCGGGCTTTAGACATACAGATAGCTTTATTACAAATGTAGCTTTCTTTCATCGAGCTTATGGGGATGGTGCGTAAAGGCAGACCTTTGCCATGTTGTCACAGAAGAGGCGATGGCTGTCCCCACAGTGACACTCAATGTTTCAAGTTAAACTGGGTTTATTATTTCACTTCAGAACAGTTCATTTCTAGGAGGTAATAATCATATATTGCATCAAACATGGATAGTTATTAACAATGTTTTATAACTCCAGCTGTCAGTGCTTAGATTCATTTGAACTGGTGGTGCGATATTAAAAAGAAAATGAAAGGGGGCGGCACAGTGGGGCACTGGATAGTGCTGCTGCCTCGCAGTAAGGAGACCTGGGTTCGCTTCCCGGGTCCTCCCTTCATGGACATTCCCCGTGACTGCGTGGGTTTCCTCCCACAGCCTAAAAACATGCAGGTTAGGTGCATTGGCGATCCTAAAATTGCCCCGGGTGTGTGGGCTGGCGCCCTGCCCGGGATTTGTTCTTGCCTTGCGCCCTGTGCTGGCTGGGATTGGCTCCAACGGACCCCCGTGACCCTGTAGTTAGGATATAGCGAGTTGGAAAAATGACTGACTGACTGAAAATGAAAGTGGAAAAACTTGACGCAGAGCACGGTGACGCACATTATTATTTTCGGTACGTTTTACCAGAAAGGCCTCTCCCGTACATCACATAACATTCTCAGACCCATTCAAAGTCAGAAGGGAGTATTGGCTGGGGGGGCAGGATAGGACCACCAGTGTCATGTCTTGGAAAAAGAACATAATAGACGTTTATTGTGTGTTTTTTTTTTTACATGTGAGATTGTAAATGTGGTATTTTTGCATTTTTCTGTTACTGTTGTCACACATGTGTGCCTTGGGGACAGCTTAAAGCAGGGGTTCTTAACCTGAGGGAACGTGGATCGCTAGGCTGGGTTGATGGATGGGATTTATATTCGCTATACAGCCCAGTACTGTTGATTTAGAGCATATGTAGTAGTACTCGTAGTTGTAATGGTAGGAGAAAACG
The DNA here is from genome assembly GCF_016835505.1 of Polypterus senegalus. Classification (NCBI taxonomy): domain Eukaryota; kingdom Metazoa; phylum Chordata; class Cladistia; order Polypteriformes; family Polypteridae; genus Polypterus; species Polypterus senegalus. The sequence continues at coordinate 191,255,503 of NC_053158.1, forward strand.
TCGTAGTAACAGATCTGTTTAAATATGCACAAGAGGATCCATCCAACCATTATCCAACCCCCAGTCATGGGGGTCTGCTGGAGCCAATCCCAACTAACAAAGGGCGCACGGCAGGAAACAAACCCTGGGCAAAGTGCCAGCCCACTGCAGGGCACACACACACACACACTAGGGACAATTTAGAATTGCCAATCCACCTAACCTGCATGTCTTTGGACTGTGGGAGGAAACCGGAGCGCCCAGAGGTATGCAGACATGGGGAGAACATGCAAACTCCACGCAGGGAAGACCCAGGAAGCGAACCCGGGTCTCCTAACTGCGAGGCAGCAGCGCTACCTCTGCACCATTCTAATTATACTGAATGACCAATACTAAAAGGAGTGCTTTTAAAGTTTAATAATACTTTGTGCAGGTCATATACACTCACCTAAAGGATTATTAGGACCACCATACTAATACGGTGTTTGACCCCCTTTCGCCTTCAGAACTGCCTTAATTCTACGTGGCATTGATTCAACAAGGTGCTGAAAGCATTCTTTAGAAATGTTGGCCCATATTGATAGGATAGCATCTTCCAGTGGATGGAGATTTGTGGGATGCACATCCAGGGCACGAAGCTCCCGCTCCACCACATCCCAAAGATGCTCTGTTGGGTTAAGATCTGGTGACTGTGGGGGCCATTTTAGTACAGTGAACTCATTGTCATGTTCAAGAAAACAATTTGAAATGATTCGAGCTTTGTGACATGGTGCATTATCCTGCTGGAAGTAGCCATCAGAGGATGGGTACATGGTGGTCATGAAGGGATGGACATGGTCAGAAACAATGCTCAGGTAGCCCGTGGCATTTAAACAATGCCCAATTGGCACTAAGGGGCCTAAAGTGTGCCAAGAAAACATCCCCCACACCATTACACCACCACCACCAGCAGCCTGCAAAGTGGTAACAAGGCATGATGGATCCATGTTCTCATTCTGTTTACGCCAATTTCTGACTCTACCATTTGAATGTCTCAACAGAAATCGAGACTCATCAGACCAGGCAACATTTTTCCAGTCTTCATCTGTCCAATTTTGGTGAGCTCGTGCATATGGTAGCCTCTTTTTCCTATTTGTAGTGGAGATGAGTGGTACCCCGTGGGGTCTTCTGCTGTTGTAGCCCATCCGCCTCAAGGTTGTGCGTGTTGTGGCTTCACAAATGCTTTGCTGCATACCTCGGTTGTAACGAGTGGTTTATTTCAGTCAAAGTTGCTCTTCTATCAGCTTGAATCAATTCTCCTCTGACCTCTAGCATCAACAAGGCATTTTCGCCCACAGGACTGCCGCCTACTGGATGTTTTTCCCTTTTCACACCATTCTTTGTAAACCCTAGAAATGGTTGTGTGTGAAAATCCCAGTAACTGAGCAGATTGTGAAATACTCAGACCGGCCCGTCTGGCACCAACAACCATGCCACGCTCAAAATTGCTTAAATCACCTTTCTTTGCCATTCTGACATTCAGTTTGGAGTTCAGGAGATTGTCTTGACCAGGACCACACCCCGAAATGCATTGAAGCAACTGCCATGTGATTGGTTGATTAGATAATTGCAATAATGAGAAATTGAACAGGTGTTCCTAATAATCCTTTAGGTGAGTGTATGTATGAGACAATTAAATCTCGCTAAATAAAGTTCATTATATTCATTGCATGCACAGTGGTGTTTATGTGAATATTTCTGGGGAAATGGGGTCCATAGCTTTCATCAGATTCTTAAAGGGGTCTGTGTTTATAAAAAGGCTACGAGTCACTGGCATAGGGCAACCATGTCTGGTTACCAGAAGAACCAAACATATGTAGGATCCCGGAAGACCCTTCATGTATTTAGATCCATAAGAGACTCCATACAATAAAGAGCCATGAATAGATGAGAGCACATTTGTGAAATATTCTCGCTGCACACTATCACATCAGGCCAAGTTCAGGTTTTCTTCATCTGTTTAGTGTCCTGCCAGGCAGCCCACCATACATTAAAGATGTTGTCAGCTGTTACCAACCTATCAGAAGGTGTTCCAAAGCACTGAGGACCAATTTCATATGCAAGGACCCCGTCCCACAATGAAATGGTGTCTTGTCAAGCAATGGAACTACGAGGAACCACACAAGCCAGTAAAAGACCCGTCAAGTGCCATTAAAAGTGTTGCTATGTGAAGAGGATTATTTGTGTTCGGTTTTATGTGTTTGTATTTTTTCACTTAAGGACTTCAGCTAAAGTTAGACCTCTTATAATGGTACAAGACGCTGAAAAACGAGTTCAGTCGACTAGATGAGTGTAACGCACTTCTCACAGGACGACCTGAGAAAGACGTCAATCGGTTACAGTTAGTGCAGAAAAAGAAAATCTGAGCCCATCACACCAGTCTTAGCGTTGTTACATTGGTTACCCACGTCATTTAGAATCAACTTATAAATACTACTTATGGGTTATAATGCCTCTAATAATCTCGGCTTGTCCGATATCTTGGCATGTCTCTCACCTTACACTCCAAATCGTAACCTCAGATCTTCAAATGAGGGTCAGCTTAGAATTCCAAGAGCTAAACTTAAAAGAAGTGGTGAAGCGGCCATCTGCTGTTATGCACCTAAAATATGGAGTAGCTGACCAATAGAAATTCACCTGGCTAATACAGGTTTCAGGGGGTCTGTGAGGGTAAGAAAAAATGTACATTTATATTCACTGTACAGCCCAGTACTGTTGATTTAGAGCATATGTAGTAGTAGTTGTAATGGTAGGAGAAAACGTCGTAGTAACAGATCTGCTTTAATTTGCACAAGAGGATTGTATTTCTTAATCATATGTCATAAATCATGTCTTTGGACTGTGGGAGGAAACCGGAGGTACACAGACACAGGGAGAACATGCAAACTCCACGCAGGGAGGACCCGAGAAGCAAACCCGGGTCTCCTAACTGCGAGGCAGCAGCATTACCACTGCACCACCATGCCACCACAAGAGGATCGTATTTCATAATTATAATTATAATGAGTGACCAATACTACTGTAGATCCCGTTATATAAGCCGAGAATTTCGTCCTAGATTTTTGGCTTGGAGTTTGGGGGTCGGTTTATACAACGAGTATCGTTTCAGATTCAAGATTTCCAGCGCAATGCCGGTTTTGCCGATGAATACGGAAGTAAATAATGACGAAACCACAGAGCCATCTTTCAGATGAAGACGTAACTTTGCAATTTATTCAAAAAAGTGTTTTAGTTGTTGATTTTATTAATAAAATTTATAATAAATTATCGGGAAGTTTAAAATAAAAATTTTTGTTTTGATTTACGATCAACATCTTGCTTTGCGACCCAGATGCGGTCACGTGTATCCGCTTGCGCGATTTTAAACAAACAACCGAGAGCGTTAGTAGCATCAGTCGGAGCCCAGATACATGTGTTTGTGGATGTAATTTCGGTCATTGCAGTGATTTACCTATATATACAGTATATATATATATATAATTCATTAAGACCATGTAAGCAAGACACATAATTGCTAAGGAAGGAAGAGAAGGTAAAGACAGCGATCACAATCGAAACGAAGATGGAAATTGTGTGGAAATATGAGAGTGCTGTTCATGTGACCGATCTCGCTAATATGTACAGCATGTCGAAATCCACCATCTCGACAATTTTACAAAGAAAAGATTTGTATAAGGAGGCTCCTTCTAAACAATAACCACCTTCCGTTTCATTCTCCTCCTCCTCCCTTCCTGCAGCCCAAAGATGTCAAATTAAATGGTGAGTACAGTATGAAATTGTTGTTTCTAGAATAGAATGCCTTTGATTGTCACTATACACATCTACAATGAGATTAAAAGCAGCTCCTTCAGTGCAGAAAAAAACTTCTGTATAGGGCTTGCATGGTTGTTTTTTTAGCCTTAGCATAACGCCGGATCTGCGGCCCCGCTTCTGCTTTCTTTCCCTCCTCTGTCTGTGTCGTCTCCTAGACCCGACAACAATCCACGGAGAGTCCGCTGGTCTCGCTATGTTGTCTGGGATGTTGTGCGTGTGATTAAAAACACTCGAAACAGATGTCTGGCTCTGGACACCGATGTCTATAAGGTTCTGACGGGTGTAGTGGATGTTCGCCGAACCGATCGTTCACAAACAAGGAAAAAAAAAGTGCACTGAAAAGGAGCGCCCTGAGCCGCTGCAACCATGCGGGCCCCCATGCTCCTAGCTTAATCTAGCCTACTTCTGGTAGGCTAGGCACTTTTTATAACTTTTTGGTTAGCACATTAGAAAAATTATTGGCGTTTTGGTAAATTATGCACATTATACAACCCTTTTTTATTATGAAAAGGTTAAGTAAGTGTTGCAGTGGGAGGTTCGGAACGCATTATGGGTTAGCCTTCGCGAATGAATTAAGTTCGTAAGTCAAGGGTCCACTGTATTGCGTATTTAAGTTAATCAAATTTATAACGAGTCTCCGGAAATCCACCCGCCGATGTACCGTATTTGCGTATATAGTTTCAACACAAAGGTTTCATTTTACCAAACTTCTCCGCAATCACTTCCTGGTTTCCATCAAAAATGCGATAAACATGATAAATATACCTGAAGAGACACTTTTAAGGAAATTTAGAAAATTTTGCTTGGAGAAGGGGGTCGGCTTAAATACCGGTCATCGGCAAATACATGTAATTTAGTAGGTAGAGAAGGGGGTCGGCTAATATACCGAGTCGGCTTGTATTCCGGGATCTACGGTATATTTAAAAGGAGTGCTTTTAAAGTTTAATAATACTTTGTGTACGTCATATATGTATGAGACAATCAAATCTTGCTAAATAAAGTTCATTATATTCATTGCATGCAAAGTTGTGCTTATGTGAATTTTTCTGGGGAAAGGGGGTCCATAGCTTTCATCAGATTCTTAAAGGTGTCCGTGACCAAAAAAGGTTTACGAATCACTGGCTTAAAGGCTCTGGTGGTGGGAATTTATTGTCAATTCACAGGGTGGTGCTGTTTTCAAACACCTCCCTCTGCAGACAACCTCACCACCTCTGACATCACTTCTGGTGTTCTGCCCCCTTCCTGCCCGGCTTGCATTTAACCGGAGGTGCCGCCATCTCGGGTAGTCTGATCAGAGACTCGCATCCTTCGTGATCTTCTGTTCTGCTGGAAATCTTGCATTTGTTTTGCCATTACAACATACGGGGGTTATGTTGTGGCCACAAATCTTTATCTTTGTTGTATCCTCTTTTATATACTGTACTTTCTCTGCTGTTCTTTTTCAGGTTTTCTGTGGTGGCGATCTGCGCCACCACCACCTGATCAAGGCACCATGCAGTCCCTACAGTGATGGATTGAAGGCCAGAGGTCCACATGACCATCATCATTCAATTCTTCCACCTGAAGCCTGAAAACCATTTATGTGAGGTAGAATGCCTAGAGGGGGCTTGGTGATCTCATGGCCCTGGAACCCCTGCAGATTTTGTTTTTTTTTCCAGCCCCTGAAGTTTTTTTTGGAATCTGGCCATCGGACCTTACTTTATTACTTAGTATTGCCTAATCTTCTTTTTATATCTTTCGTTTTTCTTTCTTCATCCTGTAAATCACTTTAAACTACATTATTTGTATGAAAACTTGCTCTAGAAATTAGAACATTAGAACACTCTAGACGAGAACAGGCCATTCAGCCCAACAAAGCTCATCAGTCCTATCCACTTATTTCTTCCAAAAAAAACATAAAGACAAGTTTTGAAAGTCCCTAAAGTCCTAATGTCTACCACACTACTTGGTCGCTAATTCCAAGTGTCTATTGTTCTTTGTGTAAAGAAAAACTTCCTAATGTTTGTGCGAAATTTACCCTTAACAAGTTTCCAACTGTGTCCCTGTGTTCTTGATGAACTCATTTTAAAGTCACCATCTCGATCCACTGGACTAATTCCCTTTATAATTTTAAACACTTCAATCAGGTCGCCTCTTAATCTTCTTTTTCTTAAACTGTAAAGGCTCAGCTCTTTTAATCTTTCCTCATAATTCAGCCCCTGTAGCTCTGCAATCAGCCCAGTCGCTCTTCTCTGGACCTTCTCTAGTGCTGCTCTGTCCTTTTTGTAGCCTGGAGACCAAAACTGCACACAGGACTCCAGATGAGGCCTCACCAGTGTGTTATTAAACTTCAGCATCACCTCCTTGGTCTTGCACTCCAAACCTCAAGGCGCTATATAACCTGACAGTCTGTTAGCGTTCTTAATGGCTTCTGAACACCATCTGGAGGTTGATAGCTTAGAGTCCACTATGACTCCTAAATCCTTCTCATAAGGTGTTCTCTCGACTTTCGACCACCCATTGTGTATTCAGACCTAACATTTTAATTCCTATGTGTAATTCTTTACATTTACTGACATTAAATTTCATCTGCCACAAATCTACCCAAGCCTGTAAGCTGTCCAAGTCCTTCTGTGATTATATAATGGATTCCAAACTATCTGCTAATCCACCTATCTTGGTATCATCGGCAAACTTAACCAGCGTGTTACTTACATTCCTATCTAAATCATTTACAGTCATATGAAAAAGTTTGGGAACCCCTCTCAGCCTGCATAATAATTGACTTTACTTTCAACCAAAAAGATAACAGTGGTATGTCTTTCATTTCCTAGGAACATCTGAGTACTGGGGTGTATTCTGAACAAAGATTTTAAGAGACACAGTATTTAGTTGAATGTATGAAATTAAATCAAATATAAAAAACTGACTGTGCACAAATGTGGGTCCCCTTGTAATTTTGCTGATTTGAATGCCCGTCACTGCTCAATGCTGATTACTTGCAACACCAAATTGGTTGGATGAGCTCGTTAAGCCTTGAACTTCATAGACAGGGGTGTCCAATCATGAGTGGTAAAAGGTATTTAAGGTGGTCAATTGCAAGTTGTGCTTCCCTTTGACTCTCCTCTGAAGAGTGACAGACAGCATGGGATCCTCAAAGCAACTCTCAAAAGATCTGAAAACAAAGATTGTTGAGTCTCATGGTTTAGGGGAAGGCTACAAAAAGCTATCTCAGAGGTTTAAACTGTCAGTTTCAACTGTAAGGAATGGAATCAGGAAATGGAAGGCCACAGACATAGTTGCTTTTAAACCCAGCAGGTCTGGCAGGCCAAGAAAAATACAGGAGCGGCACATGAGCAGGATTGTGATAATGGTTACAGAGAACCCTCAGATCACCTCCAAAGACCTGCAAGAACATCTTGCTGCAGATGGTTTATCTGTATATCGTTGTACAATTCAGCGCAATTTGCACAAAGAACATCTGTATGGCAGGGTGAAGAGAAAGAAGCCCTTTCTGCACTCACGCCACAAACAGAGTCGCTTGTTGTATGCCAATGCTCATTTAGACAAGCCAGATTAATTTTGGAACAAAGTGCTTTGGACTGATGAGACACAAATTGAGTTATTTGGTCATAACAAAAAGTGTTTTGCGTGGCAGAAGAAGAACACTGCATTCCAAGATAAACACCTGCTACCTACTGTCAAATATGGTGGAGGTCCCATCATGCTGTGGGGCTGTGTGGCTAGTTCAGGGACTAGGGCCCTTGTTAAAGTCGAGGGTCAGATAAATTCAACCCAATATCAATAAATTCTTCAGGATAATGTTCAAGCATCAGTCACAAAGTTGAAGTTACGCAGGGGTTGGATATTCCAACAAGACAATGACCCAAAACACAGTTTGAAATCTACAAAGGCATTCATGCAGAGGGTGAAGTACAATGTTCTGGAATGGCCGTCACAGTCCCCTGACTTGAATATCATCGAAAATCTATGGGGTGATTTGAAGCAGGCTGTCCATACTCGGCAGCCATTAATTTGAACTGACCTGGAGAGATTTTGTATGGAAGAATGGTCAGAAATACCTCCATCTAGAATCCAGACACTCATTAAAGGCTATAGGAGGCGTGTAGAAGCTCAAAGGAGCAAAAGGAGGCTCAACTAAGTATTGATGTCATATCTCTGTTGGGGTGCCCACATTTATACACCTGTCTAATTTTTTAATTTTGTGATGATGCATATTGCAGATTTTCTGTTAATCCAATAAACTTAATGTCACTGCTGAAATCCTAGGCATGTCATATATTAAAAGGAAGTTGCTACTTTGAAAGCTCAGTCAATGAGAAACAAAAATCCAAAGAATTAAGAGGGGTTCCCAAACTTTTTCATAAGGCTGTATATCTATTAAAAATAGCAGCGGCCCTAGCACTGACCCCTGCTGGACAGCACTCTTAACATCGGCTATGGTTGTTTAATATAACGCTCGTGAATTGTATCCTGCTGACTCTGTGGTCTGGGCTGTCGTCTCATAGTCCGGGCTCTGTATGCAACTCGCACCTTCTCCCTGTGTCCTCGAGGGTCTTCTGTTCACACCCAAAAGACAGGTGTGTGATGGTACCTGTACCTGTAGATTGACTGAGTGGGAGCCCCTGGTGCTGATGAGGATACCAGATAACGGACGGATGAGCGAACTGCAATCACCGAATCCATCCAATCAAGTAGGCCGCAGTTCCTCCAAACGCAACCTGGAAAACGCGGGCACAGAAGATGAACGGAGAGCCCACATATTTGTAAGCAGGGCCGCACTTGGATACAACATCATACACTACAACTAGTAAAAGGAGCTAAACGGCAGAATTATGACTGAAAAGACAACGCGTCAGCTCTCACATTAACTCCAGCGAAAGCAACTGCTCGTCTGCTGCGGCTCTCTCATTCAACCCACATAACGAAATTGACCACATAAGAACAAAGGCAAAAAAAAAAAAACAAAACAAAAGCCTTTGTTTCACTTAATTACTAGGATTGTCGCAGATGACAGGAAAAGCACTCGGTGACATCAGAAGAAAATTGTAATCCTTTATTATTAGAGAGCGAGGAGGAGAAAAAAAAGAAAAGAAACCGGAAGTGCAAATTTGGAAATGAATTGCAGCACAATCCTCTGGAGCTTAAGAAAATTATTTCTTGTAAATATAACTATGCTATGTAGGGTAATGGGGGGTACGGACTACAAACTGCCCCACCATAGAATACAACTATAATGGATGGCGTACTGCTACAGAAAATGGTTGTTAATAATTTACTGAGTGAGTGAATGCATGTGCAATGGAAGAAGAAGGAAATAAAACAATAAAAGTCTCCCTGCTCTGTATAACAATAGCGGGGTTGGCAATTTGGAGTATTGTTAAAACCAAAAGGCTTACTGGGCAACTTTGAGTAAGTCCCATAAACCTGCCTGTGCTGCGATTCCATAATCAGTCGTTATGTATCCTGTCTTGTGGAGGCCATGTCATATTAGACGACTTTCAGTCGTAGCCATCATTAACTGCACATACTCTTAGCCAGTTGGCGGTGCGCTCCCATGAAGCCGATTGTCTAATGTGATACATCCAACTAGTCTGTGACAGAGGTTAGACAGAGACCTACACACTGATACAACGCATTGCCGTACCCACCACATGACACACCACCTCACGATCCCAGATTAGGACCCAAGTGCAGCCATGCAACGGGTGACACCTGAGCACCACACTAGTTCAGATGGAATGGAACAGCGTTAGTTTTTTTTACAATGGCTGGAGTGCCAATTCTGCCACCAATCCCCAAGTTATTCCTTGCAGGATGGAGGGCCTACATTGCAGGATTGGATGCAGATTAACAGTTCAGGGCAATTGGTATTTACGGGATTTGAACTGGCAACCTTACGAATGCCAGTGTAGATCCCTAGCCTCAGAGCCACCACTCCGCCGTCTGTGACGGGCAAGAATGAAACTAGACAATTACAATGCCTTATAACACCATTTATTGTTTATATAGCCCAAAATCACATAAGGAGTGCCACAGTGGGCTTTAACAGGCACTGCCTTTTGACAGCCCCCCAGCCTTGACTCTCTAAGAAGACATAAAACAAACCCTTGTAAAGGGGGGAAAAAAATGGAAGAAACCTGTACATGCAGTGGTTGTCAAAAAAGGGTTAAATACAATACAATACACAGAAGAGAACACAAAAATAATTCTCAATACATTATAATAGAGCAATAGAAATACTACAAGAACACAGCAGAAGTCAACAGTAGATAATTAATCTCTATGTATATAAAATCACCCTGCGGTAGGCTGGCGTCCTGCCCGGGGTTTGTTTCCTTGACCCTGTAGTTAGGATATAGCAGGTTGGATAATGGATGGATGGATATAAAATCCAATGTCTGTATCACTGTCCGCTTTTCACAAGAGGACTACTTAACAGATTTAGATTTTCTATAATTTGCTTGACCATTCCGGTTGAATTTACATCTTCTCTCGTGGTGCTATGCATCATAGTTCATTTGCACGAATCCGAGAGACACGCAGCGGGCCAATTGGCCCTCCTCGCTCTCGCAGCAGCCTCACGACGTGTAGCTTACCACCGCTTAGCTAGGGAACAAAGAGAACTACTTCATGAAGTTAGATTGGGTTTTTTTCTATAATTTGCCTGAACATTCCGGTTGATTTGGCGACTTCTCTCATCGCGTTTAGTATCAGAGTTCACTTGTAGGAGTGATATATTTGCGCTAATCAAGACGAGGGTCGAGGGTAGGGGGGAAGCGTGAGGTCAGGCGTGGGGAGCCGGGTGGGGCCCTCCTTACTGTCCTGTTTCACTACTACGTGGGAGAAGCCACGGGGGACAACTGGTCTCTCTCTCTCTCTCTCTATACTAGCGACTGGGAGCCTGATCGAATCGGGCTACAAATTATACGTTTGTGAAATCCATACTTTCTCTACAAAGAATTATTTGTTTTTTTAAGTCCTTGAAATGATTTTGTTATCATGGCGCTGATTTGTGCTTAAAATAGACTTTTTCGGACGATGTAATGAAGAGCTTCCTGTTTAAACGGGGCTTCGAGACGTGAACTCAGCTCTTCTGCGCACCTCATTTGATTTTTTCCAGCAAACAAATTTTCAAAACAAACCATATTTTACGACTCTAATCAGAGTCGGAGTAATAATTATGTTGGCGTGGTCATTTTAGATCTGAGATCAGCTAAAATTTAAACAATGACCGTTGTTAATACCCAGCCGTCATTACTCAGTTTGCCAATAGATATCAGAAGGACGGATGCCAAAACCGAACTGCCCAAAGATAGATTTCGATGTACCAAGCAAATGGCGATACGTTCTAAATTACTTACGGTTCCGGAGCTGTCGAAGGGTTTAAGTCAGTCGACGATGTTAGTCGTGGAAAGTACGCCCCACCAAACCAACGTTCCAAAATCCAACTGAACTTACTGTTATCTGCTCGAACCAACAGTGACTTACTATACTCGGCCGTCCAGCGGCGTCAATGAAGCATTCGAACATTCTCAGCCAATCATACAATACTGCGTCCGCGTTTGCCACGTTATGATCTAACTACAGAGGCAGAGTCCCATTGTATGGGTCGAACTTGTACTGAGTCGAGCTATTGACACAAACACCATACATACGGATAGTATCAAATTATATATAAGAATAATCCAACATCTGTCTGTCTGTCCATTTTTCATGAGAGAACAACTTAGTGGATTTAGATCGGGGTTTTTTTCTACAATTTGCTTGAACATTCCGGTTGATTTTGTGACTTCTCTCATCGTGCTAAGAGTCATAGTTCACTTGCGGTACAGATTTATCTGTGCTAATTCGAGACTGAGACTGCAGGCTGAGGGGAGGGTGGTGGGGACCTCCTCACACACACACCAGCATCGGGGCGTATCTTACATCCGCTTAGCTAGCGAACGAGAGAACTACTTAATGGATTTAGATCAGGGTTTTTTTTTTTATAATTTGCTTGAAAACTCCATTAATTTTGTGACTTCTCTCATCGCGCTAAGTGTCATAGTTCACTTGCAGGAGTGATATATTCAATGAGACAAAACCTTTTATTCTGCTGGCACTGCCAGGTAGGTGGTACAAGTGCATTGAGAAGGGTGGAGAAGGTTCGTTCCATTTTCTAATAAATCCCAGGTTGACGTGGTAATAATCAGGTATGGAGATAAAGGCACACCACCATTTTGTCTCACTTTTAACCTTTGGTATCGGTACTTCTTCTTCTCTAACCAGCTTGGATGCCTGACCGCCATTCATTCTTAGGAACCACCTAACAATAATAATAATAATAATAATAATAATAATAATAATAATAATAATAATAATAATAATAGTAATTAATTACATTTATGTAGTGCCTTTCTCCCTACTCCAAGCACGTAGACAAAGTGTGGAACCCTAACTGGATGATGCGACGGCAGCCACTTTTGCACCAGTAGATGATGAGGTGGTGAGAGAGATGGCCAATTAGAGACAGGGAATGATTAGGGGGTTAGAATGAACGGGACTGTGGTGGGTAATTTAGCCAGGACATCACGATACACCCTGCTGTTTACGACCACAGGAGTCAGGACCTCAATTTTACATTTCAGCTGAAGGACGGTGCCATTTTTACAGCACAATGTCCCTGTCACTGCACCCGGGCATTGGTATCCACATTCAGAGCACAGGGTAGGTGCTCCCTGCTGGTTTCTCCAATACCTTTTCCGACAGCAACCCAAGCTTTTTCCTAGATGGTCTCCCATCCACATACGGGCCACAGCTGGAAATCTGCTCAGGCGATGATCACGCAAGAGGAGGATGAGTGAGGGAGGCCATCAGGAAACCTGTTAGTCTCAAGCTACAGTGGCAGTGAATGGAGAATGGCTAGCCAGTCACAGCTTTATGGAAGACCTCTTCCAGCAGCAATCCAAGATTTTCCTGGTTGGTCTCCTACTCAAGTACTGACCGGGCCTGAACACACTTAGCTTCAGGTGGATGAGCTCTTCTGAACTGCAGGTGGTATGGCTGCTACTCCTAGATAGGACACACAGGCCAGACTGCCACGATTTATTAAACAATCAAAAAGTAGGTGAAATGGAATGCCCCTCTGATAGCCCACCTGGTCTGGACACTTCTGGTCAAAGCTTCCTCAGCTCCTCTGTATGACTTTGGTATATACAGCAGCTTTAAAAGAGCGGCCAGTTTTAAAATAATCCAAATAGCCGTGCCAGTCTCCGTGGGTACGATCGCACAACTGCAGGGAGTTGATGAGGTAAGTAGGGGCGAGTCGCACCTGCACATGAGGGTGCGATCGTTCTCAATTGATTCATTAGCTTCCTGCAGTGCCTGATTGAGACGGGCCGGCAAAGGGAGATCGGAGAAAAACAGAAGAAAAGAAGAATGGCGGTTAGAAAGAGAGAGAAGACAGGAGGCAAGGGGGGGAGCGAGCGAGCGAGAGCAGGCTTGCAGGGAAGGAGGCAGCTGGGAGGACAGCCCTGGTAGGAGTGTTAAGGCCACTCCAACTGAGCGATCTCAGGAGCTGGAGTGACCAGCAGAGTGAACTGGCTTGCCGTATAGGACTGGGAAGGCAGACAGGAGTCGGAGGTTTGGGATTGGAACCCCAGTCTCGGTCCGGGATATCGGCCGCATGGACCGGACGTGGAGAAGGTCAGTTACAGCTGCAGGTAGGGCGACTCCCCTGTGGCAAAGTCTGATGAGAGAACCGGGGAAGAGCCGCCAGCTAAAAGAAGCCACTGTGCTTTTAAAATGAAACTGCTTCCAGCCTGTCGTTTTAAAAGAATATTTCTTGGATTGTTAACCTCCACTTTTGATCACCCTGTTTTTATGGATTACTAGCAGGAGTACCCGGCGTTGCCCGGGAATCTGTAAGCGGTGAATTTCCCAAATGAAAGAAACAGAACATAGAAATAGAACAAACAGTTTTCCGATTCAAATTTTATTGTAAGTTGCTCCACTCTGGATTCTGTCTGCTGTGGCGTTTCAGACGCCCTTGAAATAGAGTTTCTTGTGGCATCTGAAGCGGACCTTCCAATTCTACATCTTTTTCTTGGTGACATGGGTGTATTAGCGAAAAGCAGGACAATTATAATGTGTTACATGGTATTACGTACGGAATAAGCACCACAGTGAGATGAATTTACATTATTTACAATACGTCGGAAAGCGAACAAATAGCACCAGTCAGTCAGAAAGAGCAACACTGAAATTGTACTGTGAGTCGGAAAGCGAGCACCACTAATGCAGAAAACCAGTGAGAAAGAGTAGTACTGAAACAATACTGGGAAAAATGGCAGGGAGGGGTGTTCTGTTTGTAAGGAGCATCTATGTTGAACCGTGATGCAATCTAATGGACGTTGGCGATGGTAACTACAGAGAGAAGTGACATACAGCCGGTGCTGCGTTTGGGGAAAATGGTGGGGGAAGGATGCTGTCTTTTTAAGGCGAGTCTCTGTTCAAACGTGCTGCCATATAACGGACGTTGGCGAATGAAATACAGCACTATTAGTGCGTGTGGGAGTGTGACGTACGGAAACACGGGTGTGTCAGCCGGTCACGCTTACTGGGTTGTTCACGTTTTACATCTATACGGCAGTTTCCCTTCATGCAATCAAAGAAGTCGGCCTTCTCATACTTGGACACTTCCGCCGTCTGTTGGCAATTTACAGAAACATGGGTAAATAGCAACGCACAGAGACCAAAGCTGCCGCTAGATGGCGCCACGGTGAACGTCTGTTGCAACATGCGGCCATCTCGTCGATGATAAGTACGGGGACGTGTGCTGAACGTTGCGCCCTGCAGTCCACCACAAACATTTTTCCCAACCAAACATACCCCATGACCTCCTCCTGGTCACAAAGGAGCCCCATCCCCAGTTTGGTGACGATCGGACGCCCGGTGCAGATTTGTATGGTGGACAAACAAACATACATACACCGACTCTGCTTTGTATATTAGATTTATTTATGGATTGTTGAGCACTGCACTATGGACACTGCTTTGTTTGTTTTGAGTATTTTTAATAAAAGCAACTGTTCCACTTTTCCACCATCCCCTCACTCAATTTGATTTGTCCCCCATCAGACCAGCTCATCTGATTACATTACCGACGGTGTCGGGTTCGAGAGGCTCCCAGAAGTAAGGTGGGATCATAGCGCAGGACCCGCACCGTCACAATGACCAGCAGGACCTCAAATGTCCACGTGAGTCACACCGTTACTGCCACTGTGATTTTACTGCACTTCTCGATCCAGACGGCTAACCCCATTTTGACAGCGAGGCCATTTCTGATGACAGAGGGTAAGACAGCAGCATGGAAGCATTCAACATGGTGTCACATACGTGCAAATGGGAGACAGCTAAAGGGCCTGAGTAATGATAATACCATATCAGACCAGGGGGAGGCAGGGTGTGCTGACTGTCTTTCTCAGTTCCTTGCAGACCATTCCCAGGAAATCCCACCAGGTTCCGGTGCCTTGGATGACGTCACTTCCGGTTCCGGCCACGATGACGTCACTTCCTATCTGGTCCTTTAAAACCGCCATCTTACCTCCAGTCTGGCAGTTCTGTTTTGGACTCTTGTGAACATCTCTGTTTAATTATTTCCAAACTTTTGCAGCCAGGATATAATATAGTGGTGTCTGCCCCAAACCTTTATAATGTCTGGAGAGTCTTTCTTCTCACAATGGATAGATTGTGTCATTATAAGAGTTCGGGTCAGGAGATAGAGAAACAGTCAGAAGCCAGAAGAGTGAACGAAAATCAGACTAAAAGCAAAGGACAACTTTCTTTTTTTCACATTAAAAATAATTAATGACGTACCCAAGGAACAGCAGTGCAAATGTAGCATTACAGGCAGAATCCAGGAATCACTCGCTGCTGCACACAAAGTCAGGAATAAACTAAATGAGTCATAAAGCCGAAAAGAGGAGACATTAATCATACATCAGGAGAACACGGCTATTAGCACGTGTCAAAGTGTGCCAGGTTGGCAAGAGGTTGGCAGAGCTCAGGGTGCAAAACGGCCAGAAATACCCACAGATAGAAGACGAAGAGGTATTTGTTCATGTCATTGACAGCGACATACAGTGGGGGGCTACCGTGACTCAAATCCCTCCAATTCCTCCAAGGTGCTGTTTTCTTCTGCGGACAAGTGTAACAGAGAAAAGGTAGCAACAAGCAAAGCTCCATGTTAAAGACTGAGGGGCTTCTGTTTGGAAAGGAATATGCTGTAAGTAACAAGCTGGTTAAGCTTTGCAGATGATGCCAAGCAAGGCGGATTGGCATATCATCGAGAATCTGTTAAATCATCACAGAGGGACTTGGACAGCATAGAGGCTTGGGCAGATGAAATTTATATATCAGTAAATGTGAAGTATTACATGTAGGAAGTAAAAATGTTAGGTTTGAATACACAATGGGAGGTTTGAAAATTGAAAGTACACTTTATGAGAACAATTTAGGAGTCGATAATGGACTTGTCACTATCAAGTGCCAGACAGAAGCCATTAAGAAGGCTAACAGAATGTCAGGCTATATAGCGCCTTGATGTGTGGAGTGCAAGTCCAAGGAGTTGACGCTGAAGCTTTATAACACACTGGTGAGGCCTCATCTGGAGTCCTGTGTGCAGGTTTAGTCTCCAGGCTACAAAGAAGACATAGCAGCACTAGAAAATGTCCAGAGAAGAGCGACTGGGCAGTAAATGTAAAGTAATACATGTAGAAAGTAAAAATGTGAGGTTTAAATACACAATGGGAGGTTTGAAAATCAAAAGTACACCTCATGAGAAGAATTTAGGAGTCATAGTGGACTCGACACTAGCAACTGCCAGCCAGAAGCCATTGAGAAGGCAAACAGACTGTCAGGTTACATAGTGTCTTGATGTGTAAAGTCCAAGTAGGTTATAACACACTGGTGAGGCCTCATCTGGAGTCCTGTGTGGTCAGGTTATATAGCGCCTTGATGTATGGAGTGCAAGTCCAAGGAGGTGACGCTGAAGCTTTATAACACACTGGTGAGGCCTCATCTGGAGTCCTGTGTGCAGTTTTGGTCTGCAGGCTACAAAAAGGACATAACAGCACAAGAAAAGGTCCAGAGAAGAGCGACTGGGCAGTAAATGTGAAGTATTAGATAGATAGATAGATAGATAGATAGATAGATAGATAGATAGATAGATAGATAGATAGATAGATAGATAGATAGATAGATAGATAGATAGATAGATAGATAGATAGATAGATAGATAGATAGATAGATAGGATACTTTATTAATCCCAAGGGGAAATTCACATAATCCAGCAGCAGTATACTGATACAAAGAAACAATATTAAATTAAATTGTAATAAAAATGAAAAAATGAAAAAGCAGACAATAACTTTGAGCAATGTTAGCATTTACTCCCCCGGGTGGAATTGAAGAGTCGCGTAGTGTGGGGTCTCCTCAGTCTGTCAGTGGAGCAGGACGGTGACAAAAGTCTGTCACTGAAGCTACTCCTCTGTCTGGAGATGATCCTGTTAAGTGGATGCAGTGGATTCTTCATGATTGACAGGAGTTTGCTTAATGCCCGTCGCTCTGCCACAGATGTTAAACTGTCCAACTTAACTCCTACAATACAGCCTGCCTTCTTAACAAGTTTGTCCGGGCGTGAGGCGTCTTTCATCTTTATGCTGCCACCCCAGCACACCACCGTGTAGAAGAGGGCACTCGCCACAACCGTCTGGTAGAACATCTGCAGCATCTTACTGCAGATGTTGAAGGATGCCAACCTTCTCAGAAAGTATAGTCTGCTCTGACCTTTCTTACATAGAGAATCAGTATTGGCAGTCCAGTCCAATTACATGTAGGAAGTAAAAATGTTAGGTTTGAATACACAATGGGAGGTCTGAAAATTGAAAGTACACTTTATGAGAACAATTTAGGAGTCGATAATGGACTTGTCACTATCAAGTGCCAGACAGAAGCCATTAAGAAGGCTAACAGAATGTCAGGTTATATAGCGCCTTGACGTATGGAGTGCAAGTCCAAGGAGGTGACGCTGAAGCTTTATAACACACTGGTGAGGCCTCATCTGGAGTCCTGTGTGCAGTTTTGGTCTCCAGGCTACAAAGAAGACATAACAGCACTAGAAAATGTCCAGAGAAGAGCGACTAGGCAGTAAATGTGAAGTATTACATGTAGGAATTACAAATGTGAGGTTTGAATACACAATGGGAGGTCTGAAAATCAAAAGTACACCCAATGATAAGGATTTAGGAGTCAAGGTGGACTCAAAAACCATTAAGAAGGCTTACAGAATGTCAGGTTATTTAGCGCCTTGATGTATGGAGTACAAGTCACAGGAGGTGATGCTGAACCTTTATAACACACTGGTGAGGCCTAATCTGGAATCCTGTGTGCAGGTTTGGTTTCCAGGATTCAAAAAGGACATAACAGCAGTAGAAGGTCCAGAGAAGAGCGACTGGGCTGATTGCAGGTCTACGGGGGATGACTTATGAGGAAAGATTAAAAGCGCAGAGCCTTTACAGTTTAACTCTTATAGGGCTAATTATTTTGTTTCCCATTTGTCTCAGGACTCAATACTTTTCCCAAAACCCTCCGTTTTCTAAGAAGCACACAAAGCAATAGTTGCATCCATAAATCAACATTTATGACAAATGTCACTCTGCTTTATGTTCCATGAGCCTCTACGTTATGTACGTAAATTCACACACTTATTACATACCCGTTTGTCTCATCACACATAAGCTGAATGGCACTTTCTTGAAAAACGTAGCTTGAAGTAGTTGAGCGGCTGGTAATCCGTGGTGTCATCTGAAGGCCAGTTGCCAGCTTGAACCCCCCACACATCTACTGTATGTCTGTGTAGTCTTCCCAGAGCAAACTTTGCCGTAGACATGTCAGCTGCACAAGCGTGTTCTGCACTACGGTCAGCTGGGAACCGATCCGGTGATGCAGGTACCTGTCTTTCGTTTTCAATTTTCAACTCATGTGCATCAAAAGTGGAGTCTGATAATTGTCTGTGTAGTCCTACGTGTAGGCGCATCAGCTGTACGATTAGCTGGGGTCCGATTAGCTGATGCAGGTAACTGACTTTCGCTTTTGTATCAAAATCAGATTTCAATAAGTCAGAGTCTGATTCGGCAGTAATACGCAATAAATAAATAACACGCATGGAGCGTTTTGCTTTGCGCATTCCCTTTGCTCTCTTGCCTGATGCTGATGCCATTCTAAACGTTTTTTTTACTCTATGCTACTAACACACACGCAGGGATCCAACGTCAAGTCAACGAGTCTAACAGTCTTCCAAGCAAAGAGGGTCTACCTATAATATAACGCTGAGTTTTATCGATGCTTACAGATTTTTTCGCCTCCTGCCCCTGAATGTTGACTTTGCAGTAGTTTATATCTGCCCTTGTGTCGACAAAAGTTGACATCTGCCCTAAAAGAGTTAAGCAAAAGAAGATTAAGAGGTGACGTGACAGAAGTGTTTAAAATTATGAAGGGAACAAGTCCAGTGGATCGAGACTGTAATTTCAAAATGAGTTTCTTTAAGAACACGGGGACACAGTTGGAAACTTGTGTAGGGTAAATTTTGCACAAACATTAGGAAGATTTTTCTGAAAAAGTGCTATATGTCTCCTCAAAAGTGACTAAATGAGAGGAGATTGCCCCCTGTGTACCTGCATGTCTTTGAAATGTCATCGAGTAAAGCAAAGCAAGTGTGACAAGAGATCAAATGTTGCTCATTCTACAAAGATCTTCCAAAATGGCCTGGACACATTTGTTGGGACCCCTAGAAAAGTTCATAAAGAATTGGATTCAAGTGATTTTTGGAACTATCTGTTCTCTTTAGTTTGTACCCACACACGTCTTTGATTGTGCAGTCAGTTGATGGAGAGAAGTCGTCGCCCTGCTGTTGGGTGTCATTGTGTGTCCCACACTGAACGTGGACCAGAGAAAATAAAGGGGAGAGTTGTCTGAGAAAATCAGAAAGAAAATGATAGACAAGCACGCACGAGGCAAAGGCTAGAAGACCATCAATAAGCAGCTTGACGTTGCAAATATTATGAAGAAGTTTAAGGTCCGTGGGACTGAGGCCAACCTCCCAAGACGTGACCAGGACAGGAATGGACAGGAGGATAGTGAGAATGGTAGACTAAAAGCCAAGGAGGACTTCCAAAGAGATACAAGCTGAACTCCGAGGTCCATCAGTGTCTGATCGCACCATCTGCTTCTCTCTGAATGACAGTGGGCTCAATGGAGGACCCCACCGTTGAAAGAAAAATATAAAACGGCCAGACTGGAATTTGCCAAAATGCATATTGACAAGCCACAATATTTCTAGGAGTATGTTCTTTGGATAAAGGAGAGAAAACTGGAAGTTTTGGGCAAGTCACATCTGCTCCATGTCTACAGAGGATAAAATGAAGCTTTTAAAGAAAGGTACACCGTAGCTACTGTGAAACATGGAGGGGGCCTGGTTATGTTTTGGGACTGCTTTGCTGTGTCTGGCATGGGGTCTATGCAGAGAATAGTGGAATCTCAAGACTATCAAGATATTCTGGAGAGAAACGTCCTGCCCAGCGTCAGAAAGCTCTGGCTCAATCACAGATCATGGACCCTCCAAACGGGATAAGGAGCCAAAACGCCCAGCTAGAAGCACCCAAGAATGGCTAAGAACAAAACATTGGATAATTCTGACGTGGCCTTCTAGGAGCCCTCGTTTGAATCTCATCGAACTTCTATGGAAAGAACTGAAACACGCAGACAGAAGACGGCCCTCCCTTCACACCTGACACCGTTGGAGCAATTTGCTGAGGACGAGTGGGCCAAACGACCAGTGGACAGGAGCAGACGTCTCGTGGAGAGCTCCAGGAATCGCTTGTGTGCAGGGATTAGAAATCCTAATGGTTCTTCTTCTTCTTCTTCTTTTGGCTGCTCCCGTTAGGGGTTGACAAAGCGGATCATCTGTTTCCATATCTTTCTGTCCTCTCCATCTTGCTCTGTCACACCCATCACCTGCATGTCCTCTCTCACCACATCCATAAACCTTCTCTTAGGCCTTCCTCTTTTCCTCTTCCCTGGCAGCTCCATCCTTAACATCCTTCTCCCAATATACCCAGCATCTCTTTGTCCCCAACCGTCCAACTAGAGCTGACCCTCTAATGTCCTCATTTCTAATCCTATCAATCTTCGTCACACCCAATGCAAATCTTAGCATCTTTAACTCTGCTACCTCCAAGGTTACTCAGGTTAAGGGCCCCATCATTTTCGTCCATTCCATTTTCATTTGAGTTCTTATTTGAAATATTCTGCTGAACCAAAACTTCAAAGCAAAGTATGATTTTTGTTAAATACAAAATAAACAATGACGGGTGTCAATTACTTTTGTCAGCTTCAAGTTATTTTTGTGACAATTGTGGGTTCTTCTTTATTTATGAAGGGCTACCAACAAACTTGTCCACATCTAGGAAGGAAATACAGACATGGGTGCTCGATTCCAGGAGGAAACATCAGGGACTGTGTTGCTACGCTCGTACTACATGGCCATATGGAAATGCACTGCAGGTTAAGTCCACTAAGGGCAACAAATCATTAGAGGATACTGGGACACCAGTAGATACCAGAAAGGTGTGGAGTTTGGTGTCCCTGAGGCAAATGAAAGGTCTCGCTTAACTTGGACACCTCTAACTAGAGCTTAACAGGTGGTGACTACAAAATGGATGCTTCAACCTTCCTCACAGCAGTGTGGAATCAGGAAGACAGTGGAGAAACATTAAGGCTGGATGGAGGAAGATAGGCCAGAGATCTCTATGGAGAGAGATGGGAGGTATGAAGAGGCTGACAAGTAAGTGGTCAAGCAGACCGATGCACCCAGACAGACAGTGGGGTCTTTGTTGCTTTGTTGAGCTGGCGTTACTCTCTCTGTTGTTCTTATGTTGGCCTACTGTGTTTCTTCCTGGAGCAGGGGGTCCACAACTCCGGTCCTGGAGGGCCCCAGTGGCTGCAGGTTTTCATTCTAACCTTTTTCTTAATTAGTGACAGGTTTTTGCTGCTAATTAACTCTTTTCCTTTCATTTTAATTGACTGGTTTCTTAAGATTTGTTCCCCTGAATTTCTTCATTGTTCCTCTGAATTGCTTTGTTTCATTCCTTAAACACAAATGAAATGTGAAGTGAGGGAGCCAAGAGAAGACCAATTAACTCAGGGCCTCAAACTCCAACCAGTTGCTTCATTAGGAGCCGATTCTTAATTCATAATTCCATGGCTTGTTGTTGCTCTCATTGTGCAATAGCAGGCATTTCCAAAATCATTCATTTTCTCTTTTCTAAGAGCTCTGTAGTGAGAAGTCAAGCAAAATGACACCTTTTTATATCTACGACTAGCTGTCCCTTGCGGCTCCGCCCACGAAGTAGTGAAACAGGACAAACTTTAAAAATCAATAAAAAAAAATGTCATTTTGGCCAACTGGATGGTAGGTACGCTCCACGTCAAACGTCACCAATGTATCTGATCGTGTATCTGAGAGAGTCCCCCGCGTGGCCGTGATATCTGTGCCAGTGAGCAGCTACCCTCTAAAACACACGTAGCTCTGATCTCTCTGTCAAACGTTACTCTTTAACAATCTCCTGGTAATAATGTCTGCTGAACAAACAGCTATCGCTAGCTAAGCGGAGGCAACACGTGGCGAGAGGTAGAGCGACTCCAACAGAGGCTGGCTGGCTGGCACATGAGTGAGCGAGGAGGGCCCCACCTGGCTCCCTACTCCTGAGGTCACACCTCCTCTGGCCTGCTGCGTCTCTCTCAGATTCGTGCGAATAAATCAGCACCACAA
The DNA here is from genome assembly GCF_016835505.1 of Polypterus senegalus. Taxonomy (NCBI): domain Eukaryota; kingdom Metazoa; phylum Chordata; class Cladistia; order Polypteriformes; family Polypteridae; genus Polypterus; species Polypterus senegalus. The sequence continues at coordinate 191,278,206 of NC_053158.1, forward strand.
GCAAACTATGATACTTGGCGTGATGAGAGAAGTTGCAAAATCATCTGGAATGTTCAAGCAAACTATAGAAAAAAACTCAATCTAAATGCGTTAAGTAGTTCTCTCGTGAAAAGCAGACAGACAGACAGATTTTGGATTATAAATATTGTGAAAGACCAGCCTCGGAACAGACAGACATGGATTCCAGCTGTACAAAACACACACCATTTATTGTGCGACACACAAAGTCAATCACAATGCACAAATCACCACACTAAACTCAGTCCTTTTTCTTCCTTCAGCCGCCTCCTCTGTCTGTCTGTCTGTCTGTCTGTCTGTCTGTCTGTCTGTCTGCCTGCCTGCCTGCCTGCCTGCCTGCCTGCCTGCCTGCCTGCCTGCCTGCCTGCCTGCCTGCCTGCCTGTCCTCTTCCACCCGACTCTGGCTCTCAGAGTGGTGGCTGCTGGCTCCTTATATAGCCCACCTGGAAGTGCTTCAGGTGATAATTAACCAAATTCAGGCTGCACTTCCGGGTGTGGCTGCTTTCCAGCCCACAAGGGCTCGTTAAGCCATGCAGCTCCCCCTAGCGGTGGCCATGGAGTCCAACAAGGCTGAGCTCCGAAGTCCCAGGCCTGTGGCCCTAATGCACAGATGTCAAACTCCGGTCCTGGAGGGCCGCAGTGGCTGCAGGTTTTCATTCTAACCATCTTCTTCATTAGTGACCAGTTTTTGCTGCTAATTAACTTCATTTGCCTTAGTTTTAAATGATGTGACTCAGGCCCCTTAGTTGTTCCTTTTTCCTTAATTAGCAGCCAAACAATAATGAGACACAAAACAAGCCGCCACATGACCAGCTCACCTGTGCCCATCACTCAATATCTGAAACTAAAGGCTGATCTCTCAGGTCACCAAAACATTTTGACGGTTTTAGAAATGTCTGCTGTGGCAGAATAAGAGCAACAACAAACCATGGAATTAAATAACGGGCTTACTTAACAACAACAATTAGTTTCTCTTTAAGAGATTGGTTGGAGTGAAATTGGTTGGTGTTTGAAGCCCCAATTTAGCTGGTCATCTGTTGGCTCGTTTCACGTCTCATTTCTGTTTGGCTGTCATTTAATGAAGAAAGGAATAAACTCAGAGGACTGAATCCTTCAAAACAAATTAAAATGAAGGGAAAAGGAGTTAATTAGCAACGAAAACTGATTAGGAAAAGGGTCAGAATGAAAACCTGCAGCTACTGCGGCCGTTCAACATCCCTGCCCTAATGCAACCCAGGGGGGCTGCCACCAAGCGTTCTGGGGGAAGTAGTGTATAGCCCATGGCAATTTCCCCAGACCAAATGTTGAAGGGGCGTCCAGGCCCCAGCCATCCGTCACAATATATATATATATATATATATATATATATATATATATATATATATATATATATATATGTGTGTGTATATATGTATGTATATATATATATGTATAGACTAGCTGTCCCCCGCAGCCTTGCCCACGTAGTACTGAAACAGGATGGCGAGGGGGGCCCTGCCTAGCTCTTCACTCCTGACATCACGCTTCCCCTTCCCCTTGGCCTGCAGCCTCTCTCAGATTAGCGCGAATATATCACTCTTACAAGTGAGCTCTGATACTTTGCGCGATGAGAGAAATCACAAAAATAAATCAGAATGTTCAAGCAAATTATAGAAAAAATCCAATATCAATCCGATAAGTAGTTTACTTTTGAAAAGCGGACAGACAGACAGAGAGACATTGGATTTTATATATATATATATATATAGATACAGTATATATATATATATATATATATATATATTGTCAGGGATGCCAGGGGCCATGACCCGGCCGGGACGCCAGGAGGGACCGGAAGAGGGTCAGAGCCCTGCCTGGACCACGCGGGGTTTGCCTTCCGGTTGCTTTGGGGGCCACGGGTCGAGGGCATGGAAGCCCTTCCCTGTAGGGGCCCGTGGTCACCGCCAGGAGGCCCCAATGCCTTGGGACTTGTTTCCCCAGCACTCCCGCCACACCAGGAAGTGCTGGGGAAGATTTATGACGCGCCCGGAGAGCAGCCGGAGGACAGCCGGCACTTCCGCCACACTTGGGCGTGGCCAGAAGATTGCCGGGAACACCTGGGGCTCATCCGGTCCTCCATAAAGGGCCGCCTCCATTCATTCGGGCTAGAGTCGGGTGGAAGAAGGACGAGGCAAGAGGAGTTGTGGAGGCGGCCAAGACAAGGCATTGTGGCCAGGACTGTGACTGTTTTGGGGTTTGTGCACGTGACTGAGGTCTGAGTGACCATTGGCTGGGGTCTTAGTGACCCATTATTGTAAATATTTTGTATAATAAACGTGTGGTGGTGTTTTAAAACAAGATGTCCGCCTGTCTGTGCCCGGTGGCGCTCACTATATATATATATATATATATACACAGAGAGAGAGAGAGACGTCTCACTTAAAGGTTTTCCAGTGCTGTATCTGTCCTATTATCTGTATAAACACATGGAATTCCAGTTTCTGTATTAATATCTCACCTGAAGAAGGGGCCTGAGTTGCCTCAAAATGCTGCATCTTGCAATCTTTCTGGTTAGCCAATAGAAGGAGCCATTTTGCTTGACGTCTCACTACATTCACAATGGCTAACACGGTACAACACCCCAGTACTAAAAGAACTGGTCAAATGTTTTGTGGACCTCAGCAGATCAACAGACCTTCATCTTTCTTTATTTTCAGATATTGTATGATGGACACCAGTTGTTTTGGCTCATTTTATATCTCATTATTGTTTGGCTGCTAATTAATGAAAAAGGAACAATTAAGGGGTCTGAGTCTTCAAGAGCAAATCAGTTAAAATGAATTCAAAAGAAGTTAATTAGCAGCACAAACAGGTCACTAATTAAGAAAAGGGTTAGAATGAAAACCTGCAGCCACTGCGGCCCTCCAGGACTGGAGTTGGGGAACATCTCCCCCCAAAGAGTAATTTTGGGTGTGGAGCGGCCTACTCCAACTAGGTGCATTGATTTTCACCCAATGAATCTGATAAAGCACTCAGGCCTCCTTTTATTGGTTTCCTTTTCCTCCAGATCTAGTGAGTCACACTGCAATGACTCACCTTCACCGACGGACGTTCCAGACCTCTTAGGATGTGATAACCGAGACTTGAAGCACACCCACTGAACGCCACACTGAAAGAGGGCTGTTAATAGCAGTGGAAAAACACTCAGTGGCCGCGCGTTTAACTCTGAGCACGAGCGCAGGATGAATGCTGAAGCAGTGATGCTCAGCTTCTTGAAAGCCAACTCGGTAATGCGGCCAGCACTGGCTACAGCCACAAAGCCTCAACACAAGACCACGAGGGCTGCTTTTTAGGGGGCAGCTGGGAAGGGAAATGCAAAAAAGGAGTCCATCAGTAAGTTATAATTCACAATGTGCATGAAGTCTGCTACTGGTAACTTTTAGAATAATTACACTTTAAAGCACCAATTGTAGCAATGATAGGGGGTCTCAATGATTCATAGGCCAACAAAAAGTATTCTAATACTACTTGATGAAAAACATTGGCAATTGAACTGCAAAAAAGTCCCCAGCTCAGTTAGCGTAAATGATAGGCAGACATATTTAACTGACTGTGACACCCGTATAACAAACCCCAGACCACCCAACAGATAAGAACATTAGAACAATCTGGACGAGAACAGGCCATTCAGCCCAGCAAAGCTCACCAGTCCTATCCACTGACTTCTTCTAAAATAACATCAAGTGGAGTGCTGAAGGTCCCTAAAGTCCTAACGTCCACCACACTACTTGGTCACTTAGTCGAGGTGACTGTGGTTCTCTGGGCAAGTATCCAGCCGCTGTCAGGACAGTTTTAGGCCTCAGACAGATCCAAGCACCTCAGAACCTTTTTGTACTCATATGAGAAACGTGACAATGTGTATTTTTACATCTTGTACAATGAAATAATTTACTAATTGGATTCAGAAGTTATGTGATGTGTTTTACCTAAAAATTGATTCATTTTATTTTTTCACACAAAAAAGTTATATCAGTCAGTCATTTTCCAACCCACTATATCCTGACAGGGTCACGGGGGTCTGCTGGAGCCAATCCCAGCCAGCACAGGACACAAGGCAAGAACAAATCCCGGGCAGGGTGCCAGCCCACCGCAGGACACAGACACAGACACCCACACACCAAACACACATTAGGGACAATTTAGGATCAACAATGCACCTAACCTGACATGTCTTTGGACTGTGGGAGGAAACCCACACAGACACGGGGAGAACATGCACACTCCACGCAGGGAGAACCCGGGAAGTGAACCTGAGTCTCCTAACTGCGAGGCAGCAGCACTACCCACTGCACCACCATGCCGCCCCATCCACACACACACACACACATTATATTATATATATATATATTGTCACAGATGACCGGGGACACTGCCCAGCCGGACACCTGGATAGTCCCCCAGTTGGACAATACTTTTCCTCGGCAACAAGAGGGCAGCTGCCCGGGACTATTTGGGGGTCACAGAGACAGAGCTGGGACACCATGCATGAGAGGACGTGGCCACCGCCAGGGGGCGCCCGGTCAGTGAGAGAAGCCTGGATGGCAGCACTTCCGCCACACCAGGAAGTGCTGCCGGAAGTAATTCTGAGGACACCCAGAGTGCTTTCCTGACACTTCCACCACACCAGGAAGTGACGTCAAGGGGAGCACCTGGGGCTCATCCGGGTCATGATAAAAGGGGCCGCCTCCTTCCAGACAAGGAGCCACAGATGGGAGAAAGGAGACGAAGCTTGCGAGGAGGAGGAGGAAGGAGGTCAAGAAAGAGAGAAAGAAGGAAGAAGAAGAAAAGAAAGGAGAGGGTTGGTCATTGAAGGCATTGTGGTGCAGTGAAAAAGAACATAAAGAAGTGTGTTTTGGACATCCTGGTGTCGGTCTGTCTGTGTCTGGGGGTACACTTTCCACAATATATATATAGTGAAGGACACCCGGGATCATTGGCAACCCAGAACGCCGCCTTAATGGAAGTTCCAAGGGAGAAGGCTTATGAAGAGCCCTATTACCCCCCCAAGCTATTTTGCAAGACCCCATGGGGTGCAAAGATGCCTTGGATTCCCACAGGGTTATATGGAAATTAATAGGTGTCAGGGGGAGGTGCCACCACGGGGTGCTGTATGAACTGCTGAGCCCTTTTATATAAGGCTCCCACCTTACCTGGAAGTACTCCTGGAAGGCCAAAATTATGCGACACCGGAAGTACTCCTGGGACTCTGAATGTAAGAAGCCACCTGCCTTTATTCAGAGAGCCAGAGTCGGGAGTGAGAGGACGACGCTTGCCTGAGAAGGAGTGGAAGAGGAACAGAATGAAGAGAGAGTAGAGAAAAAGTGCTGTGTGTTGTGCTTGTTAACTGTACTTGTGCTCTGTACTGTGCTGCAGGTGGGAAACAAAAGGGAAAGCGTTTCCCACGCTTTAATGAAAGCCTTATGTGTGCTGGACTTGTGCCTGTGTCTGTTGTTTTGGGTGTTGGGGAGCGCACCTGGTGGTTCACTATTTTATATATATATATATATATGTGTCTGCGGTGGGTTGGCACCCTGCCCAGGATTGGTTCCTGCCTTGTGCCCTGTGTTGGCTGGGATTGGCTCCAGCAGACCCCCGTGACCCTGTATTTGGATTCAGCGGGTTAGAAAATGGATGGATATATATATGTGTGTGTGTGTGTGTGTGTGTGTGTGTGTATATATATATGACAGCAACACTCATAACAGTGACAAAACAATTACATTGACAATCATGTTACGTTATTTTTAAAATGTTTCCTTTTCTATTTTATTACTTCTTTAACACACTACTTCTCTACTGCGAAGCGCGGGTATTTTGCTAGTATATATATATATATATATATATATATATACACCTTGTCACACATGTGCGAGTAGGCTAAAGGGTCCGAGTAAGTGCAATAAAACATCCGATCAGGGGGCAGCAGAGTGCGCCGACAGTGTTTCTCAGTTTCCTACAGACCTTTCCCAGGAAATCCTGCAAGGTCCTGGTGCCTCAGAAGACATCAGTTCTGGAGGCGGCCCATTTGCTGACGTCACTTCCAAAGCCGGCCACTTTGCTGGCATCACTTCCGAAACCGGCCCCTTTGCTGACGTCACTTCTGGTTCCGGCCATTTTGATGACATCAGTTCCTCTACAGGCCTTTAAAGCCTCCATCTTGGGCTACTATAGTCAGTTCTGTTTTGGACTCTGTGATATGCACATTGTGCTACTTATTTCAAACCCGAACAATATACGGCTGGCTGACCCAAACCTTTATGATGTCTTGGACTCTTGATTGTCACAACCTATACATATCAAAAACACACACCCACACACTCACACACACATATATGTAAAACGAGTAACAAAAGAAGACATATCTGTTCCGTGGTTATGCTTTGGATGCAGAACTGAGACACCACGCTACTTTAGAAGTTTAATAACTGCACAACTACCGAGTCCACCTGCTTGAGAGCAGGAACTAAAAAGAATTGAGATCGACATGAGGGGCCTGCAATGTAGGCATCAGTACACCGGCAAAACAGGGGAGTGGCTCCTTGAAAGTGGGTGGAGTCAAAAGAGATGCCACTGAGAGAGGCTTCATCTTACAGGCCTCAGAATGTCTCAGGTCACTGAATCTGTCTAAGGCTTCAGACTGTCTCCCTTGTAGCTGGACTCTGTTGGTTCTCTGTGTAAAGAAAAACTTCCTAATATTTGTGTGAAATTTACCCTTAACTACATCTCCATGTTATTAATGAACTCATTTTCAAGTCACAGTCTCGGTCCACTAAACTAATTCCCTTCATTACTTTAAACACTTCAGTCAGGCATCCTCTTAATCTTCTTTTGCTTAAACTGTAAAGGCTCAGCTCTTTTAATTTTTCCTCATAATACATCCCCTGTAGCTCTGAAATCAGCCTTGTCGCTCTTCTCTGGACCTTTTCTAGTACTGCTATGTCTTTTTGAGTAGCCTGGAGACCAAAACTGCACACAGGACTCCAGATGAGGTTTCACCAGTGCGTTATAAAGCTTCAACATCACCTTCCTGGACTTGCACTCCAGACATCAAGGCGCTATATAACCTGACATTCTGTTAGCCTTCTTACTGGCTTCTGAAAACACTGGCATTTGATAGTATCAAGTCCACCAGAACTCCTAAATCCTTCTCAAAAGGGTTAGATGATATTGAATGAATTATTTAGCCGTTTTTAATAGTAAGCAGAAAAATTATAGTAAGCTTAGTTTGGAAAGGCACATATAATTTACAATGCTTCCAGAAGGTGCTCAGACCCCTTCACTTTTTACACATTTAGTTAGGTTGCAGCCTTGTACTAAAATTAAAATAAATCTACTTCTTCCCTCACCAAACAAAACCAAGTACCCCAAAATGTGACTGTGAGAGTGTACATGAATGAGCCTTGCAAAGGACTGGCACCTTATCTTGGGTTGGCTCCTGCCTTGTGACTGTTGCCGTTTGCATAGGCTCCAGCCTCGGAGACCATAAACTGGACTAAGTAGGCGTAAGAAGGTCATGTTAGGTTAGGCCATTTAGTAAAACTTGTAACAGAAGCTCAGTCCTTCACTAGTTTCAGTTGAATATCTTACGCTGCCTTCCAATAGGTGGCTGGCTTTATAGGGTTAAGACCAGAAGGGGAGGGGTTTATTAGGGGTGGGGCTTTATTTTCTGGGGCGGAGTTATTCATCCTCTTTGGGTTGTTTGTTTTTACTTGGCTGCGCAGAAGAGGTGAGAAGATAATGTTAGAGCATCCCGTCGGGGAACTGCATAGCAGCAGCCATACTACTTTGATTTTTCTGATTCGATATACTGTGAAACTGTTTTTTTGCCCAACATAACATAAAACATGAATGGAGTCAAACTTTATAAGCAAGACGGGCTAACCACAATGTCAGAAAAAGACATTTTCAGGCCGATGACATGGGAGATAAAAATGCCTCCACTCATAGATAATGACTCAGACAGAATCCATTCCAAGAGCGTCCCAGTTTTCCTGATATTAAAGACCCAAGTGTGAATGAAACAGTAGTGAATGTTACATGGTGAGTCAAAACTTCATCTGTGGCTAAACCGCAAATGAAACGCATTCAAGTACAAAATGTGAGTAAACTTCTAAGTTTAATTGTGGGTTTCTAGGTAAACTGTCATCATCAGGTTGAGAGTGGTAGGCTGGACACTGTCATGGATGGCTGGGGCCTTCCCTCTGCTGTGGAAGGACCGGGGGAGCCAGTGTGGACAGAACACTACCTCATTTAATTTTATTACTGGGCAGCAAACATACAAACTATAAAAACCTGGACATGGACACAAACAGACTAACATACGCAAGCTTGGTCCGCAATAGAGATGCAGTACTTCTTTATATTCCTTCATTTGAAATCCAATAAATACAAGTCATTGCCAACATACTAACAACCCAATTGTGCTTCACTCAATCAGAATATGGAACCAATGTAGGAAGTATTTTAAGATAGAGAAGCTTTTATCGGTGGCACCTCTGCACGAGAGCCACATTTTTTCACCCTTTTAAACATACGCAATTTCTAATGTCTGGAAAACATCTTGGATTAAATCAGTTAGAGATCTGTACATAGACAACGTCTTCGCATCCTACAAACAATTACACTCCAAATTTAACTTACCAGCAACACATTTCCTTCACTACCTTCAAATTCGAAACTTTGTTAAACAGAACCTGCCCAATTTTCCTCACCTCCCACCTATCTTTATACCGGAAAAAATATGGATCAATCTTGAGGACTCCGACAACATTTCTGTAATATATAAAACTATTTTACAGTCCTTTCAAAGATCCAAGAGGACAGTGGGAAAAGGAGTGGAAAGTAGCAATGCAGAGAATTCACTCGAGCCCCAAATGCACAAAGCATACAATTATTCAGCTCAAAATTATACATCGAGCACATCTGTCTCATTTAAAATTGTCCACAATGTTTCCAGGGCAAGATCCAATCTGCGAACGCTGCAATCGAGCTCCAGCCTCACTGGGCCACATGTTCTGGGTCTGCACCAAATTAACATCATTCTGGACCAAAATTGGTGTCCCAATCCCTCCTAATCCATTAACAGCTGTGTTTGGTGGGCTCACAGAGGGGCTTAAAGTGGAGAAGGACAAACAAACTGTGAGTGCCTTTACTTCACTACTGGCACACAGACTTATCTTGCTCAACTGGAAGAATCCTAACTCCTAAGTCAATCGGTAACTGATGTTATATATTATTTAAAACTGGAAAAAATCAAATTCTCACTTAGAGGATCTGTGCACAACGTTTTCAAAGCCAGGCAGGATCTAATCAACAATATTTTAGAATAAGCATATAAATTGAGAAAGCAGGTTCTCTCCCCTCTTTTACTCCATTTCTCTTTATTCATTTATTATTTTATCTATTCATTTGTCTTTACTAGCATAAAGTGCTACTTTGCTGGCCTAGCTCTCTTTCTCAGGGGTAGGGGGTTGATTTGTTTCGAACCTTTCTTTTTTTTTTTCTTTTTGTAAAACTCGAGTTATGAGTATGGAATGTTATTTGATTTTAATAAATTCAATAAAGTAAAAAAAAAGAACACTACCTCCCCCGAAACACTAGATGGCAGCCACTCCCCCACCCGGGTGGCAACCATACCTCAGATTCCCACAGGGCTTCATGGGAGATGGAGTCCGATACATCGCTCTTGGGATCTGGGGGGCACCGCAGCTGTTCCTGAGCCCGTGTGGCCGGTTCTTCCACCACAACCAGAAGTGCTACCAGAAGTGGGGCAACGGGCACCTGAAGCACTTCTGTGCACCTTATGGAAGGGACACTACTCGGTGAGCCAGAGTCGGATGGAAGGTGGACGAAGTTTGCCAAGGAGGAGTGGAGGAGTAAAGGGAAGAGAAAGAATTATTATATGGTGTGCTTTTGTGTTGGTGGGACTGAGTTGTGCCTGTGGGAAACAGGGAAGGAGTTTCCCACGTGGTGTACAAAAACAAAAGCATCTTTTGTTTGTATACTAAGTGTGCCTCTGGCGTCTGTTTGTGTCGGGTTGGGTGGCTAGCACGGCCCCCCCTAGAGTTGTTACAACACAGAAACAGCAAAGAAAATCTTTCCAGTGTCTGTACAAAATGAACACTTAACCAGTTTCCCCCGACGTGTCTGAGTTCTCGATGAAAAATGTATTTTAAAGCGACAGCTAACTTCCACTCTACTCATTTATAAATTTCGAACACATCAATCATGTTCTATTATGGTCTTAAACTTGACGACATTCAGGTCTCTTGTAACTCAAACCCTAAAACCTATAATGGAAGTGCATTTCTCTTAAGCAGTGCTTGGTGTGAATGATAAAGTGTAAGTTGGCCCTCCATCTCCAAGTAAGTGTAATTGCAGACCGCAGTACCAATGGAGTCAGTCAACTAATGCCCCAACCCTCAATATCTGTCACGAAACGCCCATTGAATTACGTTACGTTTAAGATTAGGGCCCTGTTACACCGTGGTTGAGGTTAGGGTTGGGATTGGGGTTAGGGAGGGTTATCTAAGGGCATTTCGTGACTGACGTGGTGGGCATTACCTGACATACAGTACGTCATAGGAACTGCAGCCTGCAGTGATACCCAGCTCCTTGTCTCACACAAAATAAAGAGTTTTGTGGTAAACTTTTACCTTTGCACTACTGAAAGATATCCTGACCAGATGCATCACAGTGTGGTTTGGTAACCTGACTTTCCAGGATTACCAGCGTCTCCAAAAGACTGTCCGTACAGCTTCAAAAATCTTTGGGGCTGACCTTCTACAGCTTCATACCATCTGTTCAACCTGATATCTGAGGAGAGCCAAATCCATCATCTCTGATGACTGCCATCCCCTTTCACCATCTGCCTTCTGGGAAGAACTACATGTGCCTCATCACTCACTCCACCTTCGTCAGGGACAGCTTCTTCCCACTGGCCATAAAGTCACTGAACTGCCAGTAACCTGATCCTGAGTGCCAATGATGCCTGTGATCTTCACAGAGTCAATTAGAGGTCCTGATCAGGGTTCTCAAGAGACTGAGTGAGGAGTCTGAGTGTCTGGGCTTGCGGGTAAGGTCCTTGCTAGGGCCATCCTCAATAAGATCCATGATCACTTGCTCACTTACCAGTGACCGGAACAGTCTGGTTTTACACATAAGAAGTCTACCATCGACTGCATCCTGGTACTGAGGGTTCTCATCGAGTGCAAATGGCAATATCGGCAGAGTTTCTTTGTAGTCTTTCTCGATTTTTGTAAAGCGTTCATCTCAGTTGATCAAGCTGCCCTGTGGGACATCCTGAGACTTCATAGGATCCCCTCGAGGTTGCTGGATGTCATGGCCAGCCTGTACACTGGTACAGTGAGTGCTGTGCAGAGTGGAGGCAGGACCTCTGCATTTTTCCCAGTTGATTCTGGGGTTCATCAGGGGTATGTTCTGCTCCTTCTCTGTTCAATGCTTTTATGGACTGGGTGTTGGGCAAGGTCTTGTGGTCCAGCGGCTGTGGGGCATCTGTGGGTGAAGAAAGGTTCACGGATCTTGACTTTGCCGACGATGCTGTGATCTTCGTAGAGTCAATGGAGGCTCTGATCGGGGCGCTCGAGAGACTGAGTGAGGAGCCTGAGTGTCTGGGCGTGCGAGGGTCCTGATAAAAACCAACCGGCTCGTAAGATCCTCATTGTTGGGGACCCGAGTGGCTGGACCAGGCCAAGGGGACACCCACATAACACTTAACCCACATAAATAAACCACAGAGTCTAAACAATGACATAAGACGAATGGGGGCTTCATTAGGCTTGGCATCAACCAAGCATCACTCCTTGGCGTATTTTGTCCCCTCAGATATATGCCACAAGCTTGCCAATTATTGAAATGTTATTAAAACTGTGAGAATTGTTCTGTTCATACATATCAGTGGGCCAAAGATCAAAGCTCCCGCTTCTCCTCCTGCATCATTCGGAATCCAAATCACGCCTCTTCTAAGGGTGTCTGCCCCTGCTTGCAAGAAAGTGGAGCAAAAACAAGGGTCCTTCTGTGCGTTTTGTGGCAGAAATCAAGGAACCCTATTCTTCTCCTTCCAGCCGCGCCTGTGTCAGGGCAGCTGCTGTCTGCCTCAATTCTTCATATAGCTTCCATTTGCATAAGTGGGCCACCACTGCTTGTGTGTTTGGAGTGCAAGAGCTAATCCTTGCTTTGCTATCCTATCAGCGCATCCACATGTGGGTGTGAAAAATCAAAAAGATTACAAAAAAAACGGAGCTCATACGACTTTTATAAGAAATCATCAAAATGATTTTTTCATTGCAACTTGAAATGCTTAAAAGCCAAAAACAGCTATTAGTCATTTTTTACTTTCTCGTAGGGAAGGTATTGGAATCGTCCAAAAATCCAACTTTGAGATTTTAATGAATCTCAACATTTTAGACCTCCGAAAATACCAATGGAATTATGTCTCTGTGTGTGTGTATAAACACAATAACTTTGCATACTAGTATTAGATACAAAATGTAGATTTCTATCAACTTTTGGGCTATTTCCGCTACTTTTACAATAATTGTTCAATATGTTATTAACTAGCTGTCCCCGGCGGCTCCACCCATGTAGTAGTGAAACAGGAAAAACTTTAAAAATCATTAAAAAATTTTGTAAAAAATTTAATTGTGGCCAAGTAGAAGGTCGGTACGTCAAATGTCACCACTGTATCTGATCGTGTTCAGCTCTGACGGGAGAGCATCCCCCACGTGGCCATGATATCTGTGCCAATGAGCAGCTACCCTCTAAAACGCACGTAGCTCTGATCTCTCTCTCGAAAACATCACACGTTACTCCTTAACAATCTCTAGATGATGATGTCTACTGAACAAACAGGTATCGCTAGCTAAGTGGAGGCAACACGTGGTGAGGGGTACAGCGATTCAAACAGAGGCTGGCGCGTGAGTGAGGAGGGCCTAGATAGATAGATAGATAAGGCACTATATGATAGATAGATAGATAGATAGATAGATAGATAGATAGATAGATAGATAGGCATGAAAGGCACTATATAATAGATAGATAGATAGATAGATAGATAGATAGATAGATAGATAGATATGAAAGGCACTATATTATAGATAGATACATAGATAGTAAAGGCACTATATAATAGATAGATAGATAGATAGATAGATAGATAGATAGATAGATAGATAGATAGATAGATAGATAGATATGAAAGGGACTATATAATAGATAGATAGATAGATGGATATGAAAGGCACTATATAATAGATAGATACTGTAGATAGATATGAAAGGCACTATATTATAGATAGATACATAGATATGAAAGGCACTATATAATAGATAGATACAGAGATATGAAAGGGACTATATAATTAATAGATAGATAGATAGATAGATAGATAGATAGATAGATAGATAGATAGATAGATAGATAGATAGATAGATAAGCTGTAGACTGGCAGGCCACCAAACCTATTGCTTCTCGAAAGGGTTTTGGTGTTACCCCTCATCATTGCACATAGTAGGTTGAGAAAATGGATGCATGAATTGTAGTATTTTGTATTTTGGGACTTCCTGTAGTACTGTACTGTTTGTGGCCAACTAACATATTCTATTAATATTTTTTTTTCTTCTGTACAGCCCCTAATTTAATCACTGTGTGACTTGCAGGATACAATTAGTCATAGCAAAGCTTAAAAAGCACAAAGCCCTACACCCGGCCCTAACAGATCTTAAAAATGGTTTGCTTTGTTTATTGTTACTTGCTGCATTTTCAAGCTCACAACAGCCCCATAGCAGTTTCACAGTTACCATGCCGCCCCCTATACCCCCCGCCCCCCCCGGTCTCTTAAACAGAGTGTCACATTTTTGTGGAGTCCTTCATGATGCATGTTTGCTATATATAGGCCTGGCCCTCATGACTTCAGCATGCAAAACAATGATGCTATTTCTATGAAAGTTTCAATGGCTGGAAACACCTAACAATGCCAAACTAAAACAAATGAACAACGGCAACAGACGAAGAAGTGACTTTAAAATCTTGGGAAGCCCAAAGCGACAGCATGACAGGTTTTTACCAAAGGTGTGCCCAGTCAAAGCTCTCGTGTGGTACATTTTAACTCAGGTCCGCACACAGCCACATCAATATGTTGATTTTTAGAAAGCACTTGATGAGGTCCCACAAGAGAGGTTGGGCAACAAACTAAAAGAAGTGAGAGAGAGTTCAGTGCCCAGTGTGCAGCTTGGGTGCAAAACTGGCTAAAGTGCAGGAAGCAAAGCATTATGGTACGAGGAAGGCAGCAATCAGAATAAGCCAAGCACTTGTTTTAGGCTCACAGCCTCTCTCAGGCAGCATGTTTAAAAAATAAAAGTATAAATTTATTTGTGATCAGGTCGATCAAAGCACATAGAGACATGTTTAGAAATGAACAGCAGTAAATGTTAACCAAGCCATTCCAAAATGAACATTATTACTAAAAATCTGCAAGAGTTAAGCTGGCAGACATGTGATTAGAGAGAAATGAAACTGAAGTCTCGCAAAGTGGCTACTCGGGGGTATGCGTCATACGGTTAATTGAAACTCACCAGTGGAACCCCAAACCCTCATCCCGCGGCCTCTGTTTCACATTAGCGTGAATATATCGCTCCTGCAAGCAAACTATCATTCTTAGCGCAATGAGAGATTTTGTAAAATCAACCGGAATGATCAAGCAAACTATAGAAAATAACCCAATCTAAATCCGTTACGTAGTTCTCTCATTCGCTAGCTAAGCGGAGGTAAAGAACACCCTGAGACTGGCATGTGAGTGAGGAGGGACTCGGCCTGCCGCATCTCTTTCGGGTTTGTGCAAATAAATCGTTAAAGCAAGCAAACTATGATACTTAGTACAATGAGAGAAGTCACAAAATCAACCGGAATGTTCAAGCAAATTCTAGAAAAAAACCCGATCTAAATCCGTTAAGTAGTTCTCCTGTGAAAAGCAGACAGACGTTGGATTTTATATATGAGGTGAGACACAAAAATAACCGGACTCAGCTTGGGGCTTTCCTGGAAAACCATCTGGCCGTCAGTCGGACGTGAATCACAGAACTATATCCCCTTCTACACGCCCTCTCAAACCGCCAACCGGCTAGGTATATCCTGTGAACAGCCAGCCCAGTCAGTATTTGCACAACAATCGCTACACGAATTGCCGCAACAATGTCAGGTAAAAAAAACAAAATCGAACATCCAATCAACATCAAATTTCTCGCAAAATTGAACAGAACGGCCACAGAAACTTATGAAATGATAAAAACAGTGTATGGTGAGAACAGTTTGTCTCGCACACAAGTTTTTGAGTGGCACAAACGTTTCAAGGAAGGACAAGAAAATGTGGAAGACGTTCAACACCTAGGTCGAGGTGGTGCTTCACCAAGACGACGCTCCAGCGCACAATGCTTTTTCCAAATGCAGTTTTTGACTGACAAGAACATTCCTGTCCTCGCTCATCCTCCCTATTTAGCTCCCTGTGATTTTTACTTGTTCCCTGAAAATCAAAAGTGACCCCTGAAGGGAACACATTTTTCTTCAAAGGATGAAGTGAAGACGGAAACGGCAAGCCTGTTGAAGAGCCTCAAGCAAGAAGACTCCCGGCACTGTTTCAATCAATGGAAGATACGCAAGGAGCGGTGTAAAGATCGGGAGGGGAGTATAGAGAAGGTGACAATGTTTAGAATGCTGGAATTCATCAATAAATATTTTGTTGTTACCAATGTGGCTATTTTTGTGTCTCTCCTCCTACTGTATATAGAGAGATTTATAATTAATGTAAAGTACAGGGTGGTCCAGATCTAATTATGCAGATCCAGATCGTCTGGATGACTTTGAATTTTGCGGGGACGATTCCAGTTCGGAGCTAAGACGATTCTTCATGTCGTCAGTTCGCACACTTCTCGATGGTCCGGGATTTTTCAGGTGATTTTCTATGTAATGAACTTAATAAGTTATAGCGTAATGAAAACTGCATAATTACGGTAGATCTGGACCAACCTATACTTGGCAGAGCTCTGTTTTCACTTTGACATTAAGGGGTCTTTTTCTGTTGATCAGTGTCAAAAAAGCCAACTTCCTGTAAGTCCATTGGGATTCAACATTGTATAACAATAAAATGTGAACACTTCCCGGCAGGGTGAATACTTTATATAGGGGGTACGTAATACAATATATTTAAAAAAACTCCTCAATGTCCTAACATTGCCACTGCACTAACACAATTTAAAAAGCTAAAAGGATTCTGGGTTTTTTCCCTACACTGTGCACTGCTCATGTCAGGTCAGATCTGAAATCCCGTGTCTTAGTCATTCAGTCATTTCCCAACATGCTTTATCCTAACACAGGGTCATGGGGGTCTGCACAGGGTACAAGGCAGGAACAAATCCCCGGGCAGGGTGCCAGCCTACCGCAGGGCACACACACACCAAGGACAATTTAGGACCTACAATGCACCTAACCTGCATGTCTTTGGACGGCGGGAGGAAACCCACGCAGACATGGGGAGAACATGCAAACTCCACGCAGGGAGGACTCGGGAAGCGAACCCAGGTCTCCTAACTGCGAGGCAGCAGCGCTACTACTGCGCCATCGTGCCAACCATGAGTCCCGTTTTGACTTCCATATATCAAGAAAGAGGTAACCCCGTTACATAAAACCCACAGGAGA
Organism: Polypterus senegalus; assembly: GCF_016835505.1. Classification (NCBI taxonomy): domain Eukaryota; kingdom Metazoa; phylum Chordata; class Cladistia; order Polypteriformes; family Polypteridae; genus Polypterus; species Polypterus senegalus. The sequence goes on from NC_053158.1 coordinate 191,294,971, forward strand.
GCTATCAGATTTATTTCAGAACATTTTCAGTGTTACGAGTCACAAGGAGTGATTGAATGACCTGAATTTTTTCTCCCGCGAGGTGTCCCATCCAACTCCTTTTCAAAATGGGCCTAATCCAATTCAGGGTTGTAGGGAATGATGGGACCTGTGCTGGTAGACTCGGGTCGGGGATTCTCTCCGTGGCATCCCGGGGTAAGTGCTGCAAGTCCAGGGCCTTCAGATTACTAATCAGCCTTCTCATCCAGCTTAGTAAAAGGGCAAAAGCCCCCCTCGTGCAGTGGCGAGAGTGTGCAAGGCTCAGCCTCTGTCCACGTGACGCTCCTCGACTGCACCATTGAATCCACTCAGGGTGTCACTTCCTTTCCTAGTCCACACGCTCCCTGAAATGACAACACAAGGATGCAAAGGCAGAGCCTGGGGTGGGTTATACTTCTATAATTGAGATATCCATTTTACCAGCTAGCTCGTGTACCATTCAACAAGGAACACAGCAGGTAGCAAAACCGGGATGGGGAGTCAATCCAGGGCACCCTTTACACTCGTCCACTACTCTAGTGTGGGGTTGCAGGTCCAAGGCTCTGAATGAATGGCCAGTTTTGATAAATAATCCATTTGACCGTGTCAGTCTCCATGGGCACAACTGTGCAGTCGCGGGGAGTTGATGAGGTCACAGGGCGGGTCGCATCTGCACATGAGGGTGAGATCTTTCTCAATTGCTTAACTCATTTTTTGCAGGCAACTCACTTTTGTGAAAAGCACACAAGGCAAAGGTTTCACATGTAAATCAACGTACAACGTCTGTTGCTGTGGTGCCTGTTCAGGGTCTCTGGTTACAGTGTAGGGGCAGCTCAATACCGGGCTGGCTGCCTGGCCTGTCGTCGTGTGGCACTGCGACACAATCTGCTTTGTAGCTCTTGTCATCGTAAGTGGCGCTCCTCCCAGGCGAACGTCGCCATCGGGCACATCAGCTACAGAAGCGAGTTCAGAACCACAATCAGCTGGGGACCGATCAGCTGAAGCCGGTTCCTCACTTTTGCTTACAAATCTCCCAACTTCAGATCGGTCAGTCAGTCGGTCAGTCATTATCCAACCCGCTATATCCTGACTACAGGGTCACGGGGGTCTGCTGGAGCCAATCCCAACCAACACAGGGCGCAAGACAGGAAACAAACCACCGGCAGGGCGCCAGCCCACCGCAGGGCGTGCACACACACACACACCCAAACACCAAGCACACACTAGGGACAATTTAGGATCGCCAATGCACCTAACCTGCATGTCTTTGGACCGTGGGAGAAAACGGGAGAACCCGGAGGAAACCCATGCAGACATTTGCATTTGACAAGTCAGAGTCCTATTTGGCAATAATTACACAAAACAGAGTACTTTGCTTTGTGCATTCGCTTTGGCTCTCTCGCCAGACGTTGATGCCATTTTAGAGGTTGTTTGCTCTTCACTACTCACACATGCTCAGGTAATCGAGGTCTAACCAACTACGCTAAATTTCCTTCTAGCAAAGAGAGCTGAACTAAAACATAACAGCAAGTTTTACAGCCGATTACCATCCTCTACCCCTGAATTTCGACAAAAGGGCGACATCTGCCCTGAAAGAGTTAATCGGCTTCCTGTGGTGCCCACGGTGCCGTATAAGTATGGGCCGGCATAGACAAAAAAAAAAGAAACGAAAAAGAAAAAGAATGAAAGAGGCAGAAAGAGTGAGAGCAGCATTGGAGGAAAACAGAGTGGACGAGCCAGCTGGTTGAATGAGAGAGGTCAGCACGGTCGGGGGGATCCCATGTTAGAGTGAGTGATCAGCGCTCGAGGGACAGAATCGTGCCCACTGATTATATAGAGGAGTGGGGTTCGGTCCTTCCTAGGTGTCCGAGAAGGAAGGCAGGAGGACAACTGACCCCGAGGGGTCTGGCAGTAGCGAGAGAACCGCGTCGGCTGAAGTCTCTCCAGTTGAGCGAGCCTTGGGTGAGCTGGAGTGACATGGAAGGAGCAGTGCTTGGCTGATTTGCCCCAATGACGGCTGCAGGTTTTTATTCTCGTGGTTTAGCCTTGCCTTAAACATTTGGATTTTTTTTTTTTACCTTTTTATGGATTATTTATGGCCGTTTGTGAGCACTGCACTTTAGTTGGGACACTGTTTTTGTTTGATTTTTATTGAATAAAAGCACTCACACCTTTTCCACCATTCCCTTGCTCCCAGAGTGATTTGTCCCCATCTGCCAGCTCATCCGGTTACATTACCGATGGTGTAGGGTTGAGTAGCTCCCAGAAAATAAGGTGGGAGCACGGAGCAGGACCCGCACCTTCACATCTAGAGATATTTAAGATAATGAAAGGAAAAATTAAAATTAGGGAGCAGCACAGCAGAGTGGCTCAGTGATGAACGCCTTTGCCTCACAGCTCTAAAGATGGAATCCCAGGTCAGTTTAATTGTGAGGTGTTTGCACGTTCTCTCTTTGTCTTTATGGGATTTTCTCCAGGTGCTACCTTCCTAGAAATGTCTGTGCTAAATTAACTGGTGACCCCCGCTATGAGTGAATGGGACCAGTGATGGATGGCCCAAGGATTCCTGTTCAGTTTTAATTGTAACTGCCTGGCCATTGTGGCTGGGACGCCTTCATAAAGGACTGGGCAAGAGAGAGCAAGCACAGGGTATTATCTCCCCCGGACAGCTAAATGGCAGCCCCCCTGGGTCAGATTCCCACAGGGCTCCACGGGAGTTGGAGTTTGGTAGAGCCCTGTTGGGTTCCGCAGGTGCCGCCAGGGACCGTACAGCACTACTTTGTCGGGCTTCCAAAGTGCTTCTGGACCACGCTAATGGGCTACCGGAGGTACTCCCGGGTATAGCGTAAAAGAAGCCCACTGACTTTATTCCGGGTTGCTAGAGGACGACACATGCTGAGAGGGTTTGAGGAGGAACAGAAAGAGACCAGGGGGGAAGAAGAAGAAAATAAAGTGCCATATTGTTCTATTGTGCTTGCTGTATGTACTGTGCTGGCAGGTGGGAAACTTGGGAAACGTTTCCCACAGTAGAACACAACGTGTATTGTGCCTGAGAACTTGTGCCTGGTGTTTGTCTGCAAGCGAGTGTGCCTCTGCTCTGTGATGGACTGCTACAAGGTCCTGTCTTACACCCAGTGTTGCCGAGGTAGACGAGGATGAGACAAAGTCCACTCAGAAGTGGAGCTTCTGGTAGACTGGTGCCATTACAACAACCTGTCTCTCAAACTAAAGAGATGATTGTAGACTTCAGGAAGGCCCACCCAGCCCACACTCCACATTACATCCAGAGTTTTCTGTGGACAGCAACAATCCACTTAGTGTGCATCTGACAAAGGGCCTGAAGTTGTCTACAAATACCTCCTCCTAAACCAAGAAAGCACAGCAATGACTCCGCTTTCTGCGCTGGCTGACGACATCAAGCCTTCCACACTACATCCATTCCTCATTCTACAGGTGCACCATTGACAGCGTCCTGACCAGCTTCATCACTGTCCGGTATGGGAACTGTAATGCATCTGATCGCAAGTCCATACAACAGACAGTGTGCAATGTGGAGACCATCATCGGACTTCTCTTTCTTCCGTTCAGGCAAAGCTCTGCATCTGTATGGCCTCCAACGTTGAGGGGGGATCCCTTTCCACAATCTCTTTTCCCTGCTACCATCTGGCAGAGTCTGAGGATCAACAATGCTAGACTGAACAAGAGGCAGACCGGCACCTGAACATAATGTTAGCCCCCCTATCCTTGTGCGTGCCCCCTTTTCTTATCTAATTAGTGTTCTGTTGTCCACTGCACAGCACCCATCACCACCAACTGCTCTTTGTCAATATGACGTTGCTCTGTACAGATGTTGTTCCTTGTTCTACAGCCCCTTATGTAAAACTACCCACCTCTCCGTACTGTTATATAATCACATTTATTATGTACATGTTGCCCTGGGAAATGTAATTTCATACCACTCACTGTATAAAGTACTAAGGTAGGCGTACAGATGACAATAAAGCCCTCTTGACTTGACGGCTTTTGGGGCCTTGTGACCCTGGAATTGATCAAATAAGTTTATCAAAAGATGGACTGATGAGAGTCTTCAGAATGGCTGACATATACAGTATATATGTGTTCACCACCATCTCATGCTGAACTATCAGACTTCTGTTGGACTGTATGGAGTTCCTCAAGTTTTACTAAATCAGCAGTTATTACAAATTACACCTTTGAGTTTATTTCTAAGCAAGTCAAAGACTGGTGACGTGTCACACACATGTACACGGAAGGTAGCTAAAAGGCTTAAAAGACGGTAATTCCTTGCCAAACCAGGGGATGGCAGAGTGCACTAATTCTTGTTCCTTTCCATTGACAAGACCGAATACCGTAAATTCTGCTTGGACCCGATGACATCACTTCCTTTTTTGGGCGCAAGTCGTCTCTTCCGAGTCCAGCCCCGAGGATGTCACTTACGGGCCTGGCTACGTCACTTCCGACGTTCCGGCCCCCGAGGACATCACTTCTGGTTCCAGCCATGTCACTTACGGTCCCAGTCCCAAGGACGTCAGTTCTGGTTCTGGGCATGTCACTTCCGGATTCGGCCCCGAGGATGACACTTTCGTTTCCTCTCTGATGACATCATTTCCCCTTTTCCCTCTATATAACCATCATGTTTGCCTGTTTGTTTTGTTCTTGGTTATGGACTCATCTGTACCACTTGCGCCACCTCTTTTTTTCTACAGTTTTGGCAGCCAATTTCAAGTATACGGGCGGCTGCCCCCAAACCTCTTTTCCTGTGTTGTCTGGATCATTTCACAACTGGTAACAGAATAATTATAAAATATTTGCCATCTCCTGCCCTACGTGTAATTTCAGCCCCTTCTCCCTTTATTACTCGTGCGTGTCTGAGTGTCTCTTAGCCGGCGGTTCCTCTTTCGAGCCCATTCCCGTAAAGCCTGCTTCTTGTCTTTCACTCCTCCTGTCCAGTTTTACACTTGCCGTCCTTGTGGGTGACTCTCTCAGCGTGCGCCTTTAATCCTCCTTGTGTGTCTCACACTCGCACTTCCTCAAAGAAGCCAAATTGACCAATCACGCCAAAGCCAAACCGACCAATCAGATTGCTCCGAGGGGCTGGACACACAGAGCTTAGTGTTTCATGATATAGTAAGTAGGTGATTCATTCTTTTAGTTTTGCCTGAAATGAAGGTCTAAACATCCACAAAAGAAACAGTAGGAAGATTTGTAGGAACAGAAGGAATACTTCACTCCAAAACCGTTATTTTTATTACCACGCTTCTTTTAACTTCACCTGTTTGTTTTCTGGTACAAATCTTGTCATCGATATTTGACCCACTTCCTATTGTCCAAATGACATGCAATTTTGCTCACTTACTCACTTCTGATGACAATACATGAATCAATAATCAGTTTCATTAATTGATCAATTACTCCATTTTAATTAAGAAATGAAATTTTCATATGAAGAATAGTTCAAGATCTCACTAATAGATGGCAATAGTAACAGATAGAAATATTTAAGTTTCATCTACTTCATGCTTTTTGTAGCAATGAGGGAGAAAAAAAGTTCATCTCATGTCTTCTTGAAGAATGGAGATACTGGTTTGTTGCAGGTTGTTGTCCCTGCACCACAAGATGAAGTCCTCCACTGTCTTCCCATACTGATACAGGTAGTCCCCAGGTTATGGACATCCAACCTACGACTTACGAACGAGGGAGGCTGCAGCTGTGATGTATGCGCCTCAGTAACTGCCGCTCCATCATCTTCGGCCTGGGGACGCTGAAAAGCGGTGGTTGGATGGAGGCTGGAGGAGGCAATTTTGCTGCCCACGCAGTGTAGTTTCTGTCGGGTGGCTCCTGGCAGCTAGCGGTTTCACTGCCCGCCCACCACACACGGCTGCCTGTTCATTCTTGGTGGGCGGCTGGTAATGCTGCAAGCAGTGACCCGGTTGTGGCTGAACGGAGGCCATTGATGGTGAACAGGGCGGCAGGGGATAGCACTATAGTGTGCCTCGGATGGCTGAGTGTTGAATGGGGGCGGTGGTGCGGCAGACGCTGCAGGCAGCATACTGTAGTGGAGGTGACCGGGAGGTGGGCTGGTAATGAATCGCCCCTCGATGCTCCCATTCATTCTCAATAGCAAGCCTGCTTGTACTGTACTGTCACGCACATAGCAGGAAGTTGTCTCTTGTCAGCACAGGGAGGTCCAGATCTAACTATGCAGATCCAGATCGTCTGGATGATTTTGATTTATGCGGGGACAATTCCAGTTCGGCGCGAAGACAATTCTTTGTTTCGTCAGTTCGCACACTTCTCGATGGTCCGGGATTTTTTGGGTAAATTTTCTATGTAATAAACTTAATTTTAAGTTATAGCATAATGAAAAGTGCATAATTAGATCTGGACCACCCTATACATCAGACGTGTTGACGACTGGTATCTTCCTGCTGTGATAGCGTGTACAGCGCTATACAGAAGAGCTCATCTTAACCTTTTGTCTTCACCTTTCAAGAATGTCTCTGAAACAAATCTAGGCCTGTGCGATATATCGAGTGGCACAATATGAACAATATTTTTTAATGCATCGTTTGAAAGCAAACCTATCGCGATATATTATGTAATATGTTTTATTAAAGACTACTGGTGTGTAGTGTGTTATTTCTGCTAATTGGAGCAGTCATTGTGATTAAACCCCGCCTCCTGCTTATCTTAAACAGTTACAACAATGGCTGAGACAGAGGCAGAAACGAGTACGGCTATCAGCGATGATTTAGTGCCAAAAAAAATGTGACCTCCGTTGTTTGGAAATAGTTTGGCTTTAGACAAAATGATACAGAACAAAAGACTGTTATATGTAAACTTTGTAAGAGAGAAGTAGGAACGAAAAGCGGCAACACCTCGAACCTCTTCAATCATTTGAAAACAAAACACGTTACGAAGTACGAAGAATGTATTAGACTTCGCGAGAACTCTGCTCAAAACGCAATGATACACATCCCTGCCGCAATTGCATTAATGAGTATATTTTGGTTTATGTCTATGACGTAAAGTTGTAAGTTTGCAATTATAAAGAGCAATATAAATGTGTGACTTCTTTTTTAAGTAATAATAGATAGGAAAAAAATATCGTTGCATATCGTATATTGACTTTTGGTCCAAAAATATCGCAATTTGAATTTTGAGCCATATTGCCCAGCCCTACATAAATCTGATGCAAGTACTGGTGATACAGTAAAGAAGAGAAAAACCATCACCATTGAAAATAAAGTAGAAATAATACAAAGGTCAGAGAGAGGTGACACCCCATCATTCACTGGCAGAGCACTTGGTTACAGTTGGTCAACAATAGCATTTATTAAAATAATGTACCTGTTCCGACTTACATACAAATTCAACTTAAGTACAAACCTACAGTCCCTATCTCGTACCTAACCTGGGGACTGCATGTATTTTTAAACAAAGTTCTGTCCCTTGACTACGAGTTTTGATCTACAATTTAGCTTTGACGTTTCTCTCTTGTTCACTTCCGGTTTTTGATCCTAGCTTTGCCCTTTGGCTCGGTTCATTCTCGTGCTTCTCACTCTTTCATTATTTGGACTGACTGCCCTTTTTACACTAATGTACCATAGGGAAACATGAATTGGGACATAACTGTTAGTACCGATCGCTCAGTATAGCTCATCTCCAAACTATCACGTAAATGGAGTGTCCCAGCCGATCCCCTTTGCTCTAATCCTGCAGTGGATTCAGTTTACTTGCAGAAATTACGATTTGAGGGCACAGAGTTACCTGACCACAGCGTATCGTAAAGACTCAATACACCTGATGTGTCAGACTTCAAGTTCTTCCATTTTTGTAAACCGTTTCTCTTTGAATTTTTACTGCTACATTACCTGAAGTGCGGGATTTCTTGTGCTGTACATCATATTCCGTGCCATCTGAGGAGGTGTAGACGTGGAAGAAATGTACTAACATAACCATATCGAGGCATTTATGTTTTATTTTAATATTGTGAAATATACAGTATGTTGTGGAAGCTTTATTATGTGTTTGCTCGGGTTGACAAATGCAAATACAAAGCTAAGACAAGCTAAACTGGATGAAAGTTTACGGCAGAGCTGGAGCCCAGCATGGTGTGACCTTACTTACCCTGAAGCCTGGAAGCAAACCTCAGCAGGTAACAATGCAAATGTAGAGGGAGCAGGTTCAGGTTGATAATCTACCAGATCCACGTTTCAGGTAGCACTTTCTCTGTTTGTTTGTCCTGCAGCCTACCTACGTGACACCACGACCCTTCTGGTTATCTAATAACTACCTGGAGACATCAAATTACAGTTTTTTAACTGCAGGTTGCTGGTCTAAAATCTGATTGGCCGGGAGATGTGGCACAACACCTACCACGTTAAGCGATCTGCTCAATCAAGTCAAAATCACATTTTATTTGCCATATACACAAGCTATACGTTCAGTACATTGGATAATGAAATAATTACTACACAGAAGCTCAAGAAAAAATATATCTGTATAATAAATAAAGTAATATTATAGCAAACAAACAACCCCATAAAAACATGCAAAGGTTGAATAAGAGAGCTGCTGTCGTCAGTGCCAGGCTCGTAGGTGGGAGTCAGACGTGGTCAGATGGTACTGCAGGCTTACAGTTAAAGACACGGACATTTAAACAGTGCAAGTCGAGCTTATTTTGTCTACAAATCCGGCACAATTCTCACAGAAAACCGCACTTGGCACAAACTGTTGAAAAAAGGCACACACTTTCTGGGGGACGGGTGGTCTTTGTTTCTCCAAGCACAAGTAAACGTGATGGCTCTGAGGCTAAGGACCTGCACTGGTATCTGGAAGGTTGCTGGTTCACATCCCAGTGTTGCCAGAAGGGTTCCTACTCTATTAGGCCCTTGACCTGAAAATTGCTCCAGGGGTCCCACCCCAAAGGGTCATGCGAATAGACAATTTCCCCTTGGGGACTAGCAAAGCAAAATAAAATCAAAAGTGTTTTACAAAGTTTGAATAGGAAAATTCATAAAAGCATCAGCGCACTTGACTATTGGGATTCAAACCCGTTATTGCAGGGGTGTCCAACTCTGGTCCTGGTGGGCCACAGTGGCTGCAGGTTTTCATTCTCGCCATCTTCTTAATTAGTGAGCCGTTTTTGCTGCTGATTATCTTGTTTTGCCTTCGTTTTAATTGACGTGACTCAGACCCCCTTAGTTGATTCTTTTTCCTTAATGCGCAGCCAAACAAATAAAGAGACACAAAACAAGCCAGCTAACCTAAAAATAAAGAAGGGTGAAGGTCTCGGTCATGTTGGTCTACTCAGGTCACCAAAACATCTTGACGGTGGTCTTAGAGAAAACAGAAAATCAACAGTGAGAGCAGCAACAAGTCCTGATATTCAATAACGACTTTAATTAACAGCAAGAATCGGCTTCTCATTAAGAAACTGGTTGGCGTGAAACTGGATGGAGTTTGACGTTCCAGTTTAGCTGCTCATCTGTCGGCTCATTTCACATCTCATTTCTGATTAGCTGCCATTTAATGAAGAAACAAATCAATTCAGAGGACTAAATCCTTATAAACAAGGCTATTAAAATGAAGGGAAAAGGAGTTCATTAGCAGTGAAAAATGGTCAGTGATTAGGAAAAGTGTTAGAATGAAAACCAGCAGCCACTGCAGCCCACCAGGACTGGACTTGGACACCACTGCGTTACTGCTTCACAAAGCTTTTGGCTTAACGCATAATCCGTCATTTCCGTATTTAGTCTCACGGTGTTTGGATTCACTCGTAAGGGAGGTTTTCATGCTCTCCCGGTGTCCACATGATATTATGCTGTGTTCCATTTATCTCAGAGCTCGGGTGCCAGTGCTGGGAATGACGTCACACCCAGGTTGACCACAATCCAGTTAAACATTTGGAAAAACAATACAGAAGCCTGCAAGTCTTGCATTTGCTCCTAAGGGTAGGAGTCGATGTAAGCTTGAAAGAATCATCAGCTCTAGTCATGAAAACATGAACTGCAAAATATGCATATGAAGTAAATGGCGTGCCACACTCTGTCAAAAGGGCTACTGTTACGAAAGCGGATAACGAAGAGCCTCGGGAGATGCAGATTTCAGGGCTCAAAATACCCGAATCAGCAAATCTGCTTGACGACTCCAGCAGATGCACAGATGAGGCTGCACGACAACTTCTGACTGCACGTCTCAACAAAGAATTAAAGAAATTTAACATTGCTGTCTAATCGGAAATGCAAGCACGACCTGACAAAATGGCCGCAGTGGTTTATCATCTTGTATGTCCCTAGACCACAATGCTTATCTACACTCCACTTGCTGTTGTTACGCCAAATAGTGATGTAATAGTCAAAGTGACAGAAAGATATCGAGGCAGGCAGGCTGGAGGAAACGTACTCGCAATCCAAAGCACTCGTATATCAAAGTGAATTTCCCCATAAGAAATAATGGAAACTCAGATGATTCGTTCCACAACCCAAAACCATTCATATAGAAATGATGAATACAAAATATAAAGTAAAAATACATAAAACAAATTAACCTGCACTTTACCTTTGAAAAGAATCATGGCTGGTGTGAGTGAGTTTCTAAACTCTTGCGGGATTCCACCCAACGGGACGACACGCAGATGAGCATCCCAAAACAATCGCAGGCTCCCAGCGCCGTAGCAGTTCGCCATAAAAACGAATCCGAAAACATCGTGGACATGCTATAAGCGCCTGCCATCGATGGGTGATACAAGGAACATTATAAATGCGCAGGGCACAGTATCACTTGGCCACTAACCTGGGCATGACCCTGCCTGAATGCTGTGTCTGTGTGTAGCAGAGTGGCAGATCCCGCTACAATAAATAACCGCGCTGTTCCTGTTTCAAGCTGAATACAGCTGGTGTTGCTAAAGTACTGAGACTCAGCTTCGTGTTTTGGGGTGCAAGCCGGATACTCGCACGTCACAGCACACACACGTGGTCACAATGCTATAGTAAACAGTATACGCTCATACGGATGTTGACTATATGAGTGAGGCACGCCGACTGATGACTACCCACAATCCCGCAGAGAGAGAGAGAAGAACCATCAGCTCAGTTGTGATCATGTGACGCTCGGCAGGCAAAGCGTATACATACTATGCGTATTGCAAGACCTCGCTTGTTTGTCAAGTCAAAATTTATTAAACATTTTAGCCCGTCTTGCAAAACACTCGCAGACCAAGTTACTTGCAATCCAAGGTTCCACTGTATTCCCGTTTGACAATCACATCTGAATCACGTCGAATGTGGAAAATATAAAACCAACACGTCTTTTTACTGTACCCACATATACCATATTTATACCTACATTATGCTACAAGACTACCAGGACTATGCCAAAGGGGGCAAGAGAAGACAGCTGGATACACATAGCTGTCAGCAGAAGGGATTCTCTGCCCACCACCTGACTCCTGTGCTACCACTGGATTCATTTCAAAATGGCACCAAGAGGCCCAGCAGTCACCCCTAACCATAGCTAAATGAAGATTTACCATCTTCAAGCCGATTTCCAATTTCAACTAGCCGACGATAAATGACTTTTACAGCTGGATCCCCAAAGCCTTTCCCACTTTCCTTTATTGCATTTTTACAAAATGTGAAGGAAAAGCAATGTGACAGGTTCACAATGTGAAGTTCCAAGTGTTTCGATGGATTTACACGTTTTGGGCCTACCTGATGAGTGAGTGGGCGTAAGGATGTGAGGCTGCAGACGTGTTAACTCACAAAACTAAATCACTCAAAGCAAATGAAACCTGGCACAGTAAAAATGTAGACGTCTGCTGATTTTTGATCTACACCCACCCCCCCATAGATTACGCCGATTTCTACACAAATCTGACTGACTGTGTGGCCTGACACAGCTAGAGACAAAGTCCTCAAGTCTGTGGCTGACACTACCTTCACAGGACTCATCACCAACATTTATGGGATGGCTCACGCAGCCGAGATCGGCCGTGCCAGGAAAATAATCTCGTCCTCAATGTCAGCAAAACCAAGGAGCAGGTCTAGACGTCAGGAAGCAGGGGGCAGACCGCACTTCCATTGAAACGTTTTTGGAGCCGCCATCATTGATGACATATTTAGCGGCAACATAAATAGAAGAGAAAACGAACGACAAAGGCAGATCTGCTGTAAGAGCCAAAAATGAGAGATCACGGAGGGGAAATCATTGAAAGAAAATAATAAATTGAAACTGAAGCAAGTCCTGTGTACTTTAACACAGAAGAAAGAGAGAAGTGAGGTTAGGAGCAGGCGCTGATAGAGCACATGGCCGCACCTGCCACATGCCAAACCACCTCAGGATCCCAGATTAGGACCCGAGTGCAGCCATGCAACGGGTGACACCTCAGCACCACACTAGGAACCAGTGGGAGGTTTTTATAGTGGCTGGAGTGCCAATTCTGCCACAAACCCTCAGGATTTCCCAGCAGGATGGAGGGCCTACATGCAGGGCTGGATGCAGATTGACGTCACACCCAGGACGGAGCAATGGAAGGTTAAGGGCCTTACTCAAGGGCCTAACTGAGTAGAGTCACTTTTGACGTTTACACAGAAGAAAAGCATTCATTTATGTAAAAGAAGTACTTCATATGTAAAAAATGTGATATGTGGCCAGCATCTATGTTGTGTGTGTTATATGTATACATGCGTGTGTGTGTTACATCTGTCACATTTGAGCTATAAATCAGGGGTATCCAACTTCGGCCCTGGTGGGCCGCAGTGGCTGCAGGTTTTCATTCTCACTCTTCTCCTAATCAGTGCCCAGTTTTCACTGCTAATTAACTCCTTTTCCCTAACCCTAACCCTAATTTTCCCTTAATTTTGAGAGCCCTGTTTTTAAGGATTCAGTCTTCTGATTTGATTCGTTTCTTCATTAAATGGCAGCCAATCAGAAATGAGATGTGAAACGAGCCGACAGATGAGCCGCTAAACTGGAATGTCAAGCTCCAACTAATTTCACTCCAACCAATCTCTTAATGAGAAGCCGATTCTTGCTGTTAATTAAAGCCATTATTGAATATCAGGACTTGTTGCTGTTCTCATTCTGCCACAGCAGACTGTTGATTTTCTGTTTTTTTTCTAAGACCACCGTCAAGATGTTGTAATATTGTAACTGTGTATAAGACAATTTTTTGCTTAAATGTTATTTAATTGATTAAGGAGTTACATAAGCATACACACAACAAACATTTCAGCATACAGTTACATGTACACAGAATCATGTAAGCGTACAAGTTATGTTTTCAATTTTCTCGTCATTTTTTTGTGCTTAAAGGTCTACGTGGAGTGCATCCACCCAATATTATGGTCTTCTGTCCATGGACACCAGGATGTGCTGCTATGGCTAATCATACTGTACATAAACATACTGTACAGTCATACTGGGGTCATTCATGGGAAAAAATGGAGCTGAATTGAATTAAGTAAAGAAGGATCTCTGTGGTGGGCTGAAATCTTTGCTGTTGTTGCTATTAACATATAGTATAGGTCTGATATGTTAGGGAGGAATATTTCAGACAAAATTAAATAAATACACAAATAAAGAAAAGTACTGTGAAATGTGACAATAATTAAATAATTACAACGGGAAATGTGAGCATAAATAATTAAATGTCATGAAATAAATATTTTTGTTGCCCTTTTCTTTTCCTTCTTTCTTTCATTCTTGTGACACTGCACACTACATGAAATAAGCCCCGGGTGGGTGGGCTTCAGCTACTACTGTATTTTGATGGGTGGATTTTCAGTGGGGCAAACTTCAATCTTCAGCTATCAAGTACCATATTTACAGCAGACACTACAGAAGCAAACTCCTAATGATGAAGTTGAAATTCCTTGAATTAAAGCAGCTGCTTTGCACAATAATTCTGGGAAACTTTTTTTACACTCGTATCCGATCTGTTTTATATAATGTCTTTCATACCACCTGTATATAGCACCTTCCAGAGCTATTTCACAGAGCACAACTTATATCTATCTATTACACAGTGTCCTTCACATTTGTCTATGATAGATAAAAGCTTTCACATCTATCTAAATAAAGTTCTATCTATCTATCTATCTTAGTGATTTATTTTCTATTATGTACTGCCATCTGCTATCTACCTAACAATCATACATTATAATTTTAAACGGTCTATATATAATATGGAGACAGTCTTATTTTTCTTTCTGTTTTATATGTAGCACTTTCCATATCTATTTTGTATAGTGTTTTTTATATTTATTAACAAATCTACAGGAATACATATCATAGAACCTTTCATATCCATTTTACATTCTATCCATCATAACCATTTCACATAGCATGTATCATATCTATTACAAAGTGTCCTCCACATTTGTCATTGATATATAAAAGCTATTACTTCTATCAATATCTTCTTATATAATGCGCTACTGTGGCTGTTCGTTTGTCTGTCCAGGATTTTAAATCACCCGTAGCTTGTAAACCGTTTCACCTATTGGCTTGAAATTTGGTACACATATACTACGTAATGTCTACTATCCACTTATTTGATTTTTATTACTCTTTTTATTTTTACTTTATTTTATTGTAGAATCAACTCTCGGCGGCGTGCAGCAGGGCGGACGTGCAGCGCATGCGTATGGGCGCCATTCTCATTTTCTACCACCTTCGCTAATCATTCTTGAGGCAGATTAAAGACTTAAGTGCCAGCTTTAGTGAAAAATTAAAGAAAACGTACTAAGTAATTGCAACACAAAAACTAACTTAATTAGATTTAATGCGAAAAGATGCCAACGAAAGAAGAGAAGCAGTGGGCCGCTAGGGTGGAGAGAAGAAGAGCTGCTCAGGAAGCAACAAGCACATCAACCTCTGAGCAAACAAATGATAAATGTACAGAGAAAGAGGATGAAAAGTAGGAATGGTCAAGTCAAGTGTATTCATTGCACGTTATTGTGCAGTACACTGTTACTGGTATCATATAATACCCCTCACTGTCCATTGTACCTATATATAACATGGTACATTTCTCATCTTTCTATTTTATATGCATCACCTTCCATATCTATTTTGATATAACATTTTTCATATTTACTTACTCATTTATCTATCTAACAGAAATGTCAATGTCCATTTTGCTTTTTACCCTACATAGCTTATTAACTTTGAATATTTCATATCTGTCTATTACAAAGTACCACTCAAATCTATCACTCTACTGCATGTTGTGCAATGTTGTGTCTTTGATATATAGAAGCTTCCATATCTATCTATCTATCTATTATAAAGTGCCTTATCTATCTATTATACAGTATATTGCCTTTCAAATCTATCTATCTATTATATTGTGCCTTATCTATTGTATAGTGCCTTCCATATCTATCTATCATATAGTGCTTTCAATATCTATGTATCTATTATAAAGTGCTTTATCTATCTATCTATTATATAGTGCCTTTCATATCTATCTATCTATTATATAGTGCCTTACATATCTATCTATCTATAGTATATTACCTTTCATATCTATCTATCTATTATATAGTGCCTTCCATATCTATCTATTATATAGTGCCTTATCTATCTATCTATTATATAGTGCCTTATCTATCTATCTATAATAGATAGATATGAAAGGCAATATATCTATCTATCTTATTATATAGTGCCTTTCATATCTATCTATATATCTGTTTATCAATCTATCTATTAAATAGATCCTTTCATATTCACATTCTACCCATCATAACTGCTTTATAAGGAATATTTCCAGTCAGTTTATGCCACTGTGTATTTATTGCTTATTGTGTCTTTGGTATATATTTGCTTTTTGGTATATCTAACATGATGCCTTTCACATCTTTATATTTTATACACAGCGACCTTCTATTTCCATCTACTTTATTCAGCACATTCCCTACAAATCTGTTGATCGATTCTTCTTTTAGTCCCGCCATGCACCTGTTGCTGTTATTATGACCCTGAATTAGATTAGCTGTGAATGTTTGATTTACTTGAAGTTTCTGAATATTTATTTTGCTGAGGGATCTGTATTTATAAAGTATAAAGGCATCATGTAACGTAAAGGTTGTGAATTAGTCTGTGAATCTGTCTGCCCCCAAATCCCAAGTATGCCATCAGAATATCCTGGCTCAAATGTGTACTGTTTGGTTAAAAAGACCTCCAACTCTTTCTAATCCACTACTACACTTTCAAGCTTTATAACACACTGGTGAGGCCTCATCTGGAGTCCTGTGTGCAGTTTTGGTCTCCAGGATGCAAAGAGGACATAACAGCACTAGAAAAGGTCCAGAAGAGCAACAGGGCTGATTGCAGTGATACCGAGGAAAGATTAAAAGAGCTGAGCCTTTACAGTTTAAGTTAAAGAAGATTAAGAGGAGACCTGAGTGAAGTGTTTAAAATTATGAAGGGAATTAGTACAGTGGGTTGAGACGGTGACTTTAAAATGAGTTCATCAAGAACATGGGGACACAGTTTGAAACTTGTTAAGGGTAAATTTCGCACAAACATTAGGAAGTTTTTCTTCACACGGAGAGCCACAGACACACGGAGTAACTGACCAAGTAATGTGGTGGACAGGAGGACTTTAGGGATTTCTAAAATAAGAATTCAGTGGTCAGGACTGACTGGTGAGCTTTGCTGGGCTGAGTGGCCTTTTCTCATCTCGATTGTTCTGATGTTCTAATGGGGGGGACCGTGTAGAAAAAGCGTTGCCAATCCTACCTGATGTGCCTGCAAATCCCCTGCAATGAAAGTCTGCAATGTGCACTTTAATCACGACGTCTCAATTGTTTGAGTTGTAATATTAAACTGTGGAGCCAGGGGGCGAATCAAGGGAAAAGGGAAAAATGAAAACTTATTTGGAAGAAAAAGAAATTCTGTAAATATAGAATTATCAAGTACATTCTGCACGTGCTGCAATGCTACTATGGCTACTTCTACTACTTCTGCATTGAATAGATTGACCCAGCGGTCTAGTCATTTTAAAACAGCACCTTTCACCGTGTCAAAGTAACGTAACTTACAAATACCGTCGCCACGTTCGGTGATTCATTCAAAGTAATGCAATGAGTCAGGGGAAAAGCCACTTGAGCATGAGGAGAATCTGAAAAGTTCAAAAAGGAACTGAACCCAAGCACTGCGATTACATCACAAATACTAAAAGACACAAAACGCCTGCCCTCCTCGACAAGTTCATTTCTTTTATTACTTCCTTGTAAGTCTAGGGAAAGTATTGGAATCGTCTAAAACATTCAATGTTGAGATTTTGATGAATCTCTGTGTTTTAGACCTCAGAAAAATACCATTTTAGGAATTATGTCTGTGTTTGTGTGTGTGTGTGTGTGTGTAGTCACACACGTGTGAATGGGAGGCAGCTGAAGGGTCTAAATGAGAGCAATTCCATGCCAGACCAGGGGATGATGGAGTGCATTAACTCTTTCTCTCGCTTCTCTGCAGACCAGTTACGGGAAATTCCATCAGGCACTGATGACGTCACTTTTGGTCCTGAGCCTCAATGACATCACTTCCAGTTCCAGCCCCTATAATGACATCATTTTTGTGCCAGAGAATCACTTCTGTCTTGGACTCGAACCTGTACACATCGTACTTGCTTAAACCCAATTTGCAGCGAGGGAATAATATACAGGCGACTGCCCCAAACCTTGTTGATGTCTCCAGTCATTTCTTGTGACACACACTAATAATTCTTAATTGGTAGCAGATTTCTTAATTACAAACACGACATCAATTCTTACTTGGCAGATGTGAAGTCAGCGTAAATGTCCCCTAAATACTGGAGACTGGATAGTGGGCAGGGTATTGCCAAGGTGCCATATCTTGTAAGTCTTGGAACTACCCATTTAATGATTTCTTACATTGTCCAAAACTGATTGAGAATTTCGCAATTGTGTCCAAACCATATCCATTTGAAATAGATAGATAGATAGATAGATAGATAGATAGATAGATAGATAGATAGATAGATAGATAGATAGATAGATAGATAGATAGATAGATAGATAGATAGGCAGATATATAGATAGATAGATAGATAAGATAGATAGATAGATAGATAGATAGATAGATAGATAGATAGATAGATAGATAAGTCAGGAACTAATTAATAGATAGATAGATAGATAGATAGATAGATAGATAGATAGATAGATAGATAGATAGATAGATAGATAGATAGGAAAGGCACTATATGATAGATAGATAGATATTAGGCATATTATGGATAGATAGATAGATAAGTCACTATATAATAGATAGATAGATAGATAGATAGATAGATAAACATGAAAGGCACTATATAATAGATAGATAGATAGATAGATAAAAGTTTTCCAAATATACAATATATCGTGGAATACTGCATCGTGAAGTTTCAATATATCGGGTCTGTCGCATTTGCATTTTAAATAAATAATTAATACGCGTGCGTTTCTGGGTGGGTTGTAGGCAGCGTTGCAGTGCGGCTCTGTAGGCAGATGTCGAAGATGGTGAGCCCACTTTCATGTACGCACACGCAGTACTGACTTGTTCCCTCGTTAGCACCGAAGCCATGACTGCTGTGCCAGCGTCCCACAGGCTTTTAAAAGAAGGCCAAAGTGCAAGAGAGGGATAAGAAAGAAAACAGAAGAAGAGGTTAAGAGAAGATTTTTGTTTAAGGAGCCCGTAAGGTGCAGAGTGGAGGCTGACGAGCAGGGGGTCCAGTGCTCGCGGAGGGCTGAAGGAGGGTGCGCCCGCTGATTCATTGGAGAGTAGAAGTGGCCCATTAGGCGGAGTCTCCTGCAGGAGCCAACAGACTGGCAGCGGGGGAAGTGCAAATGGCTCAGTGTGGCCCCCTGCAGAACGCTGCCACACTGGCGGTGGGGGATCTGATCCTAAGAATAAAAGGTTGACTGCACCTGTCGGTCGGTGGGTGTCCCCAGTGGCTGAGGTTACTGAAGGAGACGCCAGAGTCTGGAAGGAGCACAGAGGCGCTAGCTGAAGGAGTAGTGCCTTGATTTTAACTTTGTGTTGTTGGATCTACTGTATTTACTGAACTATTTAACCTTTACCTGCACTTGGATTTTATCCTGGGTTATGTATTAATTTAAGAAGTGGACTGCACCTCACTTTTGGACACTGTTTGTTTGTTTTGTTTTAAACTTACTCGGTTTCTTGTTTCATTTTTTTTTTTTTCTAGTTTGACAATGAATTCATTTCAAGTTCAATTTGATTGTATGGAATGCTAATATTTTCAAATATATACAAAAAAAAAAAAATCTTGCACCACCCCTCACTTGTTTCAGGGACGACATCGATGGTTCAAGTGGCCCCCGGATGCAACCAAGGAGTGTGGAGCCAACTCAGATGATCACAGCAGACTGAATCACTCTATGAATTGCATGTTGGGATAAACGTATCGTCTCATGCCTGCTTTTGCGTGGTGCGTCTGCCCACATATGAGAAACTGGAGAAGTTCAACCCAGGAAGAACTTTTTCAAAAAGAAAAGAGTCCTGCGGATTTCACAAAAAAAGCAAATTACTGAGTCCTGTGGCTGAAGAGTCAGTCAGTCAGTCAGTCAGTTTTCCAACCCGCTATATCCTAACAAGAGGGTCTGCTGGAGCCAATCCCAGCCAGCACAGGGCACAAGGCAGGAACAAACCCTGGGCAGGGCGCCAGCCCACCGCAGGGCACACACACACATCAAGGACAATGTAGGATCGCCAATGCACCTAAACTGCATGTCTTTGGACTGTAAGAGGAAACCCACGCAGACACGGGGAGAACATGCAAACTCCACGCAGGGAAGACCTGGGAAGCAAATCCAAGTCTCCTTACTGCGAGGCAGCAGCGCTACCCACTGCACCACCGTACCGCCCGTGGTTGAAGAGGAAAAGTTGAAAAATGTTAAAAAAGAAAAAGTATTAGGATGTGATATTGGGGCCACTTAGCTATTATCTATTCCAACAAGCTTGATGGACCGAATGGTCTCCTCTCATTTATCAAGTTTCTCGTGTTCCTCTGACAGAATCCTGCTCTACATTACCCTGTAATGGAAAAAGCGTGTTCAGAAAATGGTTGAATAAAGTATTAATATTAAAAGCATGACTCCTAAAAGGTGTTTTTTTTAGATGTGCGCGCTCCAAAGTAGAGGCCCACCTGGGAGTCCCCCCCAAAAAATACAGGCGCAAAGCAAAGCAGGAGTATTTGTCGAAAGAAGTGAGCGAGACACCTAAAGAAAAGGGCCCAGCAATCCCACAATCCTTCTCAGCCCATCAGAGAGTAACAAAAGGGGTTCATAACAACCAACCGCACACTCTTGACCAACCTGCCAAGATCCAAAGCGGACTACATTTTCAGGATGAGTTGTTTCAGGCGCTTTTCAGATGAACAGACTGAGCAAGTTTCAAAACTGGGGAAACTGCAAGCGTCAGCAATACCACAACACGCGGCGTCATATTTTTCTTGATTCTGTTGCATTTTAAAGCTTCACGGATTTTTCTTTTTCCCCCGCTACTCTCTTTTCTTTCTTTCTTTCTTCTTTCTTTTTTTTTTTTAAAAGAATGGACGTATGCAAATAAAATGCACGGTATGGAAAGAAGTTTCCCACAAGCCCAGAGTGAAAAGACGACTCCCTCCCTATACAGAAGGCAGTGAATAGGCTCTTTCTTCTAAAACAGAAAGTGTATGAGGTAGACGAGGCAAACTGTAAAGGTAACGAGCTCTTTTCTCTCCAGGCTTTTCTCTTCCTAAGCCTTAACACACAATGGCTCATTTAGGCATCGAGCCTAACAAAACTCAATAAATCACATCTAAACTGCCAAGCAGGGGGGTAAATGTGCTAGGCATGTATTTATCTTACAATTAATAATAAAAAAAATGTACCAAATAAACACCCTCTCTTTGAAAAGTAGAAAAGGGGCATCCGTTCACTTTGCATTTCTGATTATTTCAAAATATTTTGTTTTTGCCATCACAAAATGTAAAAAAAAAAACAAAAAAAAAACTGGCATTTGTAAATCAAATGACTTCACGGAATAAGTGAAGGCACAAATGGTGCGCGGCAAAGCGATAATGAGATCTGTATAAATATGCACTTTTTAGGCATGAATATCATTAGCCTGCATGTTTCTCATTTTACCTCCTTATCTAGGTAGTTGAGAAACATTATAAAATAGACACATTCAAAAAATTATAAAATATTATAAAATAAACACATTCTAAATATTACTAGATATTATAAATAGATAGATATAGATAGATACATGAAAGGCACTATATAATAGATAGATAGATAGATAGATAGATAGATAGATAGATAGATAGATAGAAATACATGAAAGGCATTATATAATAGATAGATAGATAGATAGATAGATAGATAGATAGATAGATAGATAGATAGATAGAAATACATGAAAGGCACTATATAATAGATAGATAGATAGATAGATAGATAGATAGATAGATAGATAGATAGATAGATAGATAGATAGATAGATAGATAGATAGATAGATAGATAGATAGATAGATAGATAGATAAGGCATGCTGGTTAGGTGTATTGGCGATCCTGAATTGTCCCTAATGTGTGCTTGGTGTGTGTGTGTCCTATGGTGGGTTGGCGCCCTGTCTGGGGATTGTCTCCTGCCTTGCGCCCTGTGTTGGCTGGGATTGGCTCCAGCAGACCCCCGTGACCCTGTGTTAGGATATAGCGGGTTGGATAATGGATGGAAGGACAAACATTACAAACATTAAAAAATAGACACATTCTAAACCAGGGGACCCCAACTCTAGTCCCGAAGGGTCGCAGTGGCTGCAGGTTTTCATTCTAACCCTTTTCTTAATCAGTGACCCATTTTTGTTGCTAATTAACTCCTTTTGCATTTATTTTAGTTGACTTGTTTGTTAAGATTTGTTCCCCTGGATTTCGTCATCATTCCTCTGAATTGTTTAATTTCTTTCCTTAAAAAGAAATAAAATGTGAAGTGAGGGAGCCAACAGAAGACCAACTAAGTCAGGGCCTCAAACTTCAACTAATTTCACTCCAACCAGAGTGTTGTTGTTAATTAATTCCATGGCTTGTTGCTGCTCTCATTGTGCAATAGCAGACATTTCTGAAATTGTTGATTTTCTCTTGTCTAAGAGCATTGTTAAGATGTTTTGTGGACCTGAGCAGATCAACATTCCTGAGACCTTCATCTTTCTTTATTTTCAGATATTGTATAATGGACACAGCTTGCTGGTCCTGTTGTGGCTCATTTTATATCTCATTATTGTTTGGCTGCTCATTATTGTTTGGATATAGTGCCATATCTATCTAATGAAGGAAAAAGAAACAATTAAGGGGTTTGAGTCTTCAAGAGTAAGTCAATGAAAATGAATGGAAAAGAAGTTAATTAGCAGTAAAAACAGGTCACTCATTAAGAAAAGGGTTAGAATGGTAAGCTGCAGCCACTGTGGCCCTCCATGACTGGAGTTGGGGACCCTCATTCTAAACATTACAAAAATTCTAAAATAGACACAACTGCAAAATAACTCCCGCTGTTCAACTATCTGAACTGGCTATTTGTCATCACATTTGACAGACATGCTTTTCTGCTTTACTGGGAGGTGTCCTGGGTAATGGAGCGGGTTGCATCTTTACTTTTGGGTTGACTCTCACTGCAGAGTGTAAAGAAGCTGAGCGTTATCAGCTTTAAAAGTTGACATTAGAAACATTTTGCCAAGAACGGACCATTCAGGCCAACAACGCTCGCCATTCTTATCGACCTAAATGCTCCAAAAATACAGCGGGACCTCGGAACAGGAACTCGATCTGTTCCAGAATGCTGGTTGAGGTTTGATTTTGGTTGAAAACTTCTGTAACATTTTTGTGAAATTTACCCTTAACAAGTTCCAAAGTGTGCCCTCGTGTACTTGATGAACTCATTTTAAAGTCACATCCTGGATCAAAAACATCAGAACAGTATAAAAATTCTGACAAGATGAAGCAATTCAGCCTAACAAGGCCTGCCAATCCTATCCACTTAATTCTTGCAAAAAGAGCATCAAGTTGAGTTTTGAAGGTCTCTAAAGTCCTACTGTCCACCACACTACTTGGTAACTTAGTCCATGTGTCTGTGGTTTTAACGTTGATGAAAAATTTACCTTGAACTATTTTTCCAACGGTGTCCCCATATTCTTCTTAAAATCAATTTAAAGTAACAGCCGCTAAATTAGAACATTGGAACCATCTAGACGAGAGCAGACCATTCAACCAAACAAAGCTCACCAATCCTACTCACCTAACTTCTCCAAAATGCCATGAAATCGAGTTTTGAATGTCCTTAAAGTCTTATTGTCTACCACACTACTTGGTAGCTTATACCATGTGTCTGTGCTTCTTTGTGTAAAGAAAAACTTCCTAAAGTTTGTACGAAATTTACCCTTAACAAGTTTCCAATTGTGTCCCCGTGCCCTTCTTGAACTCAATTTAAAGTAACAGCCAGGATCTGCAATATTAGAACCTTAGAACATTAGAAAGATAGAAGACGACAGGCCGTTTAGACCAACAAGGCTTGTCAGTCCTGTCCACTTAATTCTTCCAAAATAACATCAAGCTGAGTTTTGAAGGTCTCTAATGTCTTAACTGTCCACCACATTATTTGGTAGCTTATTCCATGTGTCTGTGGTTTTAACATTTATGCAAAGTTTACCTTTAACTATTTTCCAACTGTATCCCCATATTCTTATTAAACTAAATTTAAAGTAATAGTCTGGATCTACTAAATTAGAACACTGGAACCATCTAGACAAGAGCAGGCCATTCAACCAAGCAAAGCTCACCAATCCTGCTCACCTAATTCCTCCAAAATAATATCAAGTCAAGTTTTGAAGGTCTTTAAAGTCCTACTGTCTACTGCACTACTTAGTACTACCATACTAACGTATTTTGTAGTTCTCTGGGTGAAGAAAAACTTCCTAATGTTTGTGTGAAATTTACCCTTATCAAGTTCCCCAGTGTGTCCTTGTGTTCCTGATGAACTCATTTTAAAGTAACAGTTTCGATCCACAATATCAGAAGCGTAGAAAAATTCTGACAGTAACAAGCATTTCAGCCCAAAGAAGCTCGCCAGTCCTGTCCACATAATTCTCCCAAAATAATGTCAAGTCGAGTTTTGAAAGTCTGTAAAGTCCTACTGTCCACCACACTACTTGGTAACTTAGTCCATGTGTCTGTGGTTTTAACATTAATGCAAAATTTACCTTGAACTATTTTCCAACTGTGTCCCCATATTCTTGTTAAACTCAATTTAAAGTAACAGCCTGGATCCACTAAATTAGAACATTGGAACCATCTAGACGAGACCAGGCCATTCAACCAAACAAAGCTCACCAATCCTATCCACTTAATTCCTCCAAAATAACATCAAGTCGAGGCCCCCTAAAGCCCTAATGTTTACCACAATACTTGGTCACTTATTCCATGTGTCTACGGTTCTCTGGGTGAAAAAAAGTCCTAATGTTTGTGTGAAATTTACCCTTAACAAATTTCCAACAGTGTCCCCGTGTCCTCCTTAATTTCGATTTAAAATAACAACCGGGATCCACAATATTAGGACCTTAGAACATTAGAAAGATTTAGAAGACAACAAGCCATTTAGACCAACAAGGCTTGCCACTCCTATCTGCTTAATTCCTCCAAAACAACATCAAGTCAAGGTTTGAAGGTCCCTGAAATCTACTGTCTACTTGGTCACTTATCTGTGATTCTATAGTTTTAACATTTGTGTGGAATTCACTGTTAACAAGATTCCAATGGTATCCCCATGTCCTTGTTAACCTGCCTGGATCCACAATATTAGAACATGCAAGGCTCACCAGTCCTACCCACTGAAATCCACCAAAGTGACACAAAGTCAAGTTTTGATGGCCACTAAAGTCCTGCTGTCCACCACACTACTTCATAACTTATTCCAAGTGTCTTATGATTCTCAGGGTGAAGAAATAATTCCCAGTGTTTGTGTGAAATTCACCTTTAACAAGTTTCCAACTGCATCCCCATGTTCTCATTGAACTCAGTTTAAAGTAACAGCCAGAACCCACTAAATTAGAAAATTAGGACATTAGAAAAATGTGGACAAGAACAGGCCTTTCAGCCAACACAAAACTCACCAATCCTATCCACATAATTCCTCCAAAATGCCATCAAGTTGAGTTCTGAAGGTCCCTAAAGTCCTTACTGTCTACCACACTACCTGATAGCTTTCCAATTGTCTGTGGTCCTCTGTGTGAAGAAAAACTTTCTAATGTTGGTGTGAACATTTTCAACTACGTCCCCATGTTCTCATTGAACTCAATTTAAAGTAACAGCCAGGATTCACTAAATTAGAAAATTAGGACATTAGAAAAATTTGGACGAGAACACTATTTGGTAACTTATTCCATGCGTCTGTGGTTTTAACATTGATGAAAAATTTACCTTGAACTATTTTCCAACTGTGTCCCCATACACTTCTTAAACTCAATTTAAAGTAACAGCCACTAAATTAGAACATTGGAACAATCTAGATGAGAGCAGGCCATTCAACCAAACAAAGCTCACCAATCCTACTCACCTAATTCATCCAAAACGCCATCAAGTCGAGTTTTGAATGTCTTTTAAGTCCTACTGTCTACCACACTACTTGGTAGCTTATTCCATGTGTCTGTGGTTTTAACATTGATGAAAAATTTACCTTGAACTATTTTCCAACTGTGTCCCCATATTCTTCTTAAACTCAATTTAAAGTAACAGCCACTAAATTAGAACATTGGAACAATCTAGATGAGAGCAGGCCATTCAACCAAACAAAGCTCACCAATCCTACTCACCTAATTCATCCAAAATGCCATCAAGTCGAGTTTTGAAGGTCCTTAAAGTCTTACTGTCTACCACACTACTTATTACTACCATACTAACTTACTCCAAATGTCTGTAGTTCTCTGGATGAAGAAAAACATCCTAATGTTTGTATGAAATTTGACCTTAACAAGTTTCCAACTGTGTCTCCGTTTCCTCATTGAACTCAGTTTAAAGTAACAGCCAGGATCCACTAAATTAGAAAATTAGGACATTAGAAAAATTTGGACGAGAACAGGCCTTTCAGCCAGCACAAAACTCACAAATCCTACCTATCTAATTCAACCAAAACGCCGTCAAGTTGTGTTTTGAAGGCCCTTAAAGTCTTACTGTCTACCACACTACTTATTACTACCATACTAACTTGCTCCATGTGTCTTTAGTTCTCTGGATGAAGAAAAACTTTCTAACGTTTGTGTGAAATTTGCCCTTAACAAGTTTCCAACTGTGCCCCCATGTTCTTGATGAGAACTCATTTTGAAGTCACCATCTCGATCCTTTGGAGTAATTCAGTTCATAATTTTAAACACTTCAATCATGTCACCTCTTAATCCCCTGTTGCTTAAAAGGAGACATAACAGGATAATATTTGCTATATTCCTGAGTAATTTTCCCAGTGTGTAGGCTGTCAAAAAATATGTACGATTTATAGCTGTACTCACTAACCTCCTTAAGCACTCAAAGATAAATGCTACCTGGTCCTGCTGATTTGTTAGACTTCAGCCACTTTAATCTAAGCAGTACTTCTCTCTCTACAATTTCTAAATCACTCAGTACCTCCTCAGCAGTCCCTTTGTACTGCTGGGAGGTTATCCACTTCCTCACACGTGAAGACCTCCTGCTCTACTTGGGAGGCATGTGGGCCAGACAGGTTAATGTGCCCTCACCGTAAACCTTTCAAACAAAAATAAAATAACAGGAAAGGAGAAACAACAAAAGGGCACTGGTCTTCCTCTCTTTCTTTTTAGGGCTACGGCGCCACGTTTGAAATCTCATGAGAACTTGGGTCATAGGTTACAAAGCATAAAGCTGTGCCAGTGTTTTGAATTGTAATTAGAGTTTGGCCTACGTGGAAAGGTGGGCTTTCCATAAAGAGTATTCCGAAGAAAGGAGGATTTCAGCTGGTAAACTATTAGGAAGAAACAAATGGCAGGTTAGCAAATTTCGCACAGACACCTCTTCTCTGAAGACCAAAGCAAGAGGTGTTTATTTACCGGTTTCATATAACTAAGCAAATGTTTGCCTTATTAAGACAATTAAAAGCATCGCCACGAGCAAGAAAGTGTTGTCAAGCACATGGGAAAGTGCAGCGGAGCAGCCGGTCAAGCATTTACTCCTGCGTCTCTCAAGGGAGCTGCAATGTTGTCATGCAAAAGGCCCAGAAGAAAAGACTGATCACCTATCTGCCGGCTGCCCACACCAGCACCTCAGGATGCATAGCAACCCCATCCCCCCAACCCGACAATATAATAGAATAAGATAAACGCGGGGATTATGCCTGAGACAAGCCTATTGCTTTGTTATTCCTCCGGGGCCTTTCAGTGAAACGGCCTAAACATACACGCAATTCGACATGCATTCACGTTGCCAAAGAAAAGTAGGGAAAGTGAAATCGTACCTAATGCATGCTTGGCTGCTCGGGTCAAAGGTCAGCTAACGGTACTTTGGCTACTGATTTTTTTTTTTTTTTTATCCTACATTAAAAAGAAGAAGAAGAAAAAAAAAAAAAGGTCTACCCCCCAACTCCCCACTCCCCATTCCCCACCCTACACTTCATATCCAGCGAATTAAGCAAAGAGGTAAATGCAAATGCTGCGGTGGGCTGGCACCCTGCCCGGGTTTGTTTCCTGCCTTGCGCCCTGTGTTGGCTGGGATTGGCTCCAGCAGACCCCCGTGACCCTGTGGTTAGGATATAGCAGGTTGGATAATGGATGGATGGTAAATGCAAATGTCTCTTTTGTGTTAGCTTACAATGATGGGATTTTCTGTTTTTTTTTTTAAGGCAAATTCCTGGCTCAGAAGTGACTATGAAACAAATACTTAAAAGCTTAATATTTCCTACATACATAGATAAATAAATACATTCTCAAACCGGTTCATCCAATTCAGGGTCACAGAGGCCAGGAGTCCTATAGATATTCACAGAAAGCGACCCCTAAAAAGCTTCCCTCGTGAGTTTCTGTTTCATCTCCTTTGGTGCCCATGCTGTCACGGCAGAAACTTTCCTGCCTAATGAAAACGATTCCCAACAGTTTATCAAGTATAACATCATGTTAGTTTTAGAACACCTCAGGTTTTCAAGTTTTTCTTCAGATTTAATCAGCTGATATGCATATGAATGACCTAAAATGGCAAAAACGTAGGAAGTAAACTGCCAGAGGTTTAAATTTAAAGCTTAGGTTAACAACAACTGAAAAAAGAGAAAATATCAGAATATTAAAAATGGAGCCTTCTTCAGGGTATGACTAAAAGGTTGCAACCTACAGATGTTCTGCAGCAATTAAAGTAAATGAAGCCTTGCAAGTTGAAGCCAACAATTTGCACAGGTGTCCTAACTCGTGTTGATTACTTAAAAACCCCTCCGTCTGTCTTAAAGCAGACTGTGTTATGACATCCTCTGAAGTACTACTTGGATAACAGTCCAGTGATAATGGCAAGAAAACAGCAATTAACAAATGAAATGACACAGACCATTATCACCCTTAAAAGTCTAGGCCTCTCATTTAGAGAAACTGCAAAAGTTGTAAGCCAGTTACAATTCCAAAGTCAACTGGAAACTGGAAGACACTCTGATAGGAAGAGATCTGGCCGAGCCAAAGTCACAAGCCAATCAGAAGACGAGTTTCTGAGGGTCACCAGCTTGCGTGCAGGATGACAAAAGCAAGTGTCACTTTGGACTGTGAAGAGGAGACTCTGTTGCTGCAGGTCTGACAGGGCGAGTGGCAGGAAGAAAGCCATTCCTTAAAGGACAAAATAGGGCTTTGAAATAGCAGCTGTGGATGACTACAGAGGCAAGAAAGTCTTATGGATTGATGAATGAAAAATTGAAATCTTCGGTTCATCACGCAGGGTGTTTGTACATCATCGAGTTGGTGACAGGAGGGTGCCTGAGTGTGTGACACCAACTATCAAACATGGAGGAAGAAGTGTGATGGTCTGGGGGTCTTTTGCTGGAGACAGAGTTGGTGACTGGCACAGAGTGATGGGCATTCTGAATCACAAGGGTTACCACAGTTTGGTTGTCCTATCAGCAAAGGTGCAGGCTACTTTGATGAATCAAAAATTTGAATAAAATCAGGTACACTTAATGATTCCTTGACTTATTTTTTTATTTTGATTGTTTATTTGTTCTATGCGCTGATTTCATGAAACATTAAGACATTAAACTGAGTGTATTTCCATAGAAACTGAATAAACTGAGGTGTACTAAAACGTTTGACTGGTAGTGCATTTCATCCATCCATCCACCCATTATCCAACCCGCTATATCCTAACTACAGGGTCACGGGAGTCTACGGGAGCCAATCCCAGGTAACACAGGGCACAAGGCAGGAAACAAACCCCGGGCAGGGCGCGCCCACACCATACACACCAAGCACACACCATGGACAATTTAGGATCGCCAATGCACCTAACCTGCATGTCTTTGGACTGTGGGAGGAAACCAACACAGACACGGAGAGAACATGCAAACTCCATGCTACCCACTGCGCCACCGTGCCACCCTAGTGTATTTCAAATTATTTTAGGAGTACTTAATGAAAAATAAAGTTGCAAATTAAAGGTAGACCCAAAGGTCTGTTACTTACCCTGTGCTGTTTGTGCTAATGGCCAAGAAATATTTTTCCCTCATATTTCTATTAGGATAAGTTCTGTCGTGTTTCACCTGGAATACTCGTATGACAATGGGCCTCCATTATACTTGTCGTTTTCTAACCCACTTAATCCAGATCAGAGTTGCAGGGAGGGCTACAGCTAAGGGCTGGGCAATATGGCCTATAAATAACTTTGCAATATTTGTAGGCTATTTCGCAATACACGTTTTATATATATATATATATATCTCAGTATCTGAAAATCTGCTTTAACACACTTCATAAATGCTTGATTTAACCCTCTGAGTCATACAATCTCACCAATATGGTGATTCTGGTTATCCCTACAGGCTGCACCATATGTCTGCGCTACATCATTCTTGTTTATGTTCATTAGTGGTTTCTTTTACAGCAATTTTATATCTTGCATTTAAAATTCATTCATTTCTGATGTCTATATATATATATATATGTATCTGTTTTGCTATCAAAACAGGGACCCCAGCGCACTACTTTGCCTAGGGGGTCTATGATGCTGTTAAGATGGCCCTGCCAGGACATGAACCCCGGACTCCTTACTGCGAGGCAGCAGTACTACCACTGCGCCACCCGCTTTTTTTTTTTTTTAACATTTTTTCTTTAATCTTTCGTAAAGCAGTTTGAGTGACATTTCTTTTGCAGTAGTAATACAAAATTTAATGTTGGTTGTTGCGGTTCTCATCACTGTATGTGAAAATGTAAGAAATAAGGAAGGGCTATCAGTTCCCAAGATGAGGATGAACCTACAAGTTCTGGTGGGCTTTCACTCATGGGAGTGTCCTCATATCCCCTCTTCGCAGAAGCACAGGAGCTCCAGTAAACGCGCCAAGCCACATGCCAGTGTGGAAGTTCAGTGCCCGTACACAGACAGACACGACACCAGATGTCCAGAGACACACACGTTTAATCCTCCTTTTACTTTACAGCACCATACAATGTATAAATCAGCCAAATACTCAGTCCCTTCTTTCTTTCCACACACAAGCTCCGTCCTCTTCCTCCCTACTCCAGCTCCCCTAATTGTGTGAGGTGGCCCCTTTTATAATGCCCCAGATGTGCTCCAGGTGCTTCACAATGTTTTTCCGGCAGCACTTCCTGGTGTGGCAGAAGTGCCGCATGAGCACCTGAAAGCACTCCGGGTGTGCCTGGAATGTCTTCCAGTAGCACTTCCGAGTGTGGCGGAAGTACTGCAATCCAGGGCTCCACAACCCCCCGGGCGCCCCCTGGTGGTGGACACAGGCCCAACCAGATTGAGCTTTTAAGCTCTGATCCCGTGGCCCCAATGCAGACCAAGGAGGCTGCCCTCTCCCGGTCCTTCCAGTTGTCCCGGCTGGGCACGATCCCCAGCCGTCCGCCACACCAGCTATACACAGCTGGAAGAAATCCAGGAAGCTGTTCATTTGGAGCGACAAACATAGACCAAATGTCTGTAATTCCAGCTGAATTTTGGAAGTCAATGCCAGCATCCAAAAACGATCCTAGGATTATGGGAGGTTTGAATATCCAAATATTTTTCTTAGCGCTAACATACACTTATATATGCTTCCCTTCACATCCCCTGTGAATGAACGTCCAAAAAAGGAAAAACATTACCAATATTCAGCGACCGATGCAAAACGGGCCTAAATTCCTGCATTTCAGCTCAGAGCAAACCCTTCAAGTCCTGTCGCACAGTTGTTCCTGCATTGGCCTGTTTACTTTGCGAGGAATGTGAACTTGGGCTGCATTCCTGTAATCCCCAATTGATGTCTTAAATTACGGCCCTGCACCAGTCTCAGCACCTAAAGGATGCAGATAAAAGTGGCCAGGAAAAAGGAGCTGCAGTTTCTGAAGCATCCCCAGCACCTGACATCCTGCCAGTTGTTGCCACCTTGATGTTTACAGCTGCGTTTTGACCTTACCTTGATCTTAGTATGCTGTGCACCTAATTAAAAGCATATGTCTTCCTCCACAGAGCGTAATGAAAAAAAAAAAAAAGGAAAAGGAGAAACGCCGCACCCCCTCAACCCACAGCACAAGCTTAGCCAGACACGTCTACTTCATTTTTATGAGATCATCATTAATATTCTTTTTAATAACGAGAAACGCACTGCTTTGTCAGAGAATTTCACGTGGATATGAGAAGTGTTCTAAAGACGGCATGGGCATGAGCAAGGGGCTCCGTAACATTCTCTTAACTCACTTTGTCCAGGAAAGAACGATATCAGGACTCGAGGCCACCCTAACAAACCTGACCGCGGGATAAAAAAGTCTTACTTTCAAATCCTCAATTCCATATTCGCTGGCCACTTTATTAGGCACACCAGTTCAGCTACTTCTTAACGCAAATATCTTTGTTTTTTTTTTTTTTTATAACTAGGGGGCTTTGACCCCTGCTCGCCAACCCCCGGGCCTATGCTACACACTAGCCTCTTTGGGGAAGCAGATGTACAATTTAAACAGATTGTTATTTTCATGGGAATTGTTACATATGCATAATAGAACTAACTATTTTACCTTACAGCGAGTAATTAACCATTGTGAAAAAAGAGGAAAACGTAATAAATTGAAAGACAGTTATGTTTTATGTTGTGTTAAGAGTTATTCGTTGCATAATACGATTTTGTTCTGTTTGGCTTTCAAATTAACATGCCATTACTTTTAAAACTTACACTTTTACTGTAAAACTTCAGTAAAAACTATTTTTTCATTTAATTTTTATCAATATCGCATTGTATTTTGATTCTGAGTTTGGACTTTCATCGTGACCATGCAACGTATAACTGCCCGTGATTGAATTTTGTTTCTTTCTCTCTATTAAATAAAACAACTTTTTCGAATGTTTGGCTCTGAGATTTGTTAATTGTCTTTGCAAAAGCTATTCTAATGGTACACTGTTAACGTTTTAACACTGTGGGAATGGCTGGGGGTGGTACCCAGCCGGGACGCCCAGGAGGACCAGAGGAGGGCTTGCGCCTCCTCCAGACCACAAGGGGGAGACTGCCCTGGTGGTTTTGGGGACCAAGGGAACGGAGCTTGGAAGCTCAACCCTATAGGGGCCCGTGGTGACCGCCAGGGGGCGCCCCAATGCCTGAAGAGTCCTGGCCCTCAGCACTTCCGCCACACCCGGAAGTGCTGGGGGGAAGAAGACCAGGGACACCCGGAGTGCTTCTGGGTGTGCAGCCGGTACTTCTGCCACACTGGGGAGTGCAGGCGGAAGATTATCGGGAGGCACCTGGAGCACATCCGGGTGGGGATAAAAGGAGCCACCTCTCTCCATTCGATGGCTGGAGTCAGGAGGAAGAGAGACAGAGCTCGAGAGGAGAGGAGTGGAGGCGGACCTGAGAAAGGAATCGGATAGAAGGCCTGGACTTTGGGGGAGTACTGGGGTTGTGTGTGAGCACTTTATTGTAAATAGTTTGTAAATAAACGTGTGTGGGTTGAGCCAACAATGTCTGCCTGTCTGTGTCTGGGCCAGTTTCCACAATACGAATGGCATATCAAGATCTCCTTTGGTGTGTGTTATCCCCTGAAGATGTACTACATTACCTTTCTTGGATACATCATTCTTTCTACAGTAATTCATGTGGTGGAAGACTGGACGGTGTTAATGGTTGTAGATATTCTTCTGGATATTGTAAGTTGTTGTTTTCATCTTCAGCATGATCACCGCCAACTGTTTCAGCATTGTCTATTGATACGCATTTAACCAATCTGTTGTGTAACCGATCAACATTTTTAGCGTTAATTTGTTTGATTTCATCGTTTCTCGGTGCTAGGATTGCCCGTGTACTCACTTTTTCTCTTGATAACCCTTCGAGATGAAATTCTTCAATAAGATTTGGACATAATACGCCTTCTTTAATTGGGAACTTACAGTGAGGAAAACGTAAAAATTTATAAGAGCTGAAAGAACAAGAACTGTATCTGTCAAAAGCATTCATACGAATGAGAGGCGAGATTACCATGTGCATGGTTGAAAATGATTGAGAGGAGGGCAGGACTTGCACAAATCTCATGGCCAAAGTCTCATCTCGCGGGACTTGAAAAAATCTTCCAAAAAGTTTCATGTTGTTGCAGGATTTAATTATTTTATAGTAAAAACTTTTATTGAATTTATTAACAAAACTAAAATCAAGTCAAATCAGGCCCCACCCAGGATAAAGAGAGGAAGGCCAACAACCAGAGCAAAACTGTTAAGAGTAGTAAAGAGCGAAAGGAGTCTTTTCCCCCAATATCCCATCAGACTTTTCTGAGAGACTTGATTTGTGGCTTGGCCTGCATTACGGAACAGCCTTTCACAAATGTGGCTACCTCTCCCACCTTCATCTGCTGCCATCTTTGTAACTGCCTCATTAGACAGGCGGTCAACCTCAAAATGAACTGCCACCTGATGAATTAGGACGTTCCACAGTCAGGAGTCTCCCACCTAGAAATACTGATAACTGGCCTTCTGTAAACTAGGCTTTCAGGGGGTCTTTAAAACGCTTCCTATGGCTATGGTCTTAGCTCACTTTAAAGTATAGGACTTGTCTTGGGGAAACAGGAATTTTGCAATCTGAAGTAGTCGCTTATCCAGTAGTGTTGATTAGGATAATCATGGCTTTGATGTTGGTCATTTTTGTCTCGAATGGGGTTCACCAAGCCGGAACTCAGTGATATCCTCCAATCACAGTGACAATAATCCATAGTACTATGCAATTCTGCGGAGCAACTAATTATGTGCAATGCTTCTCTTGAACACAGTCCAGGCCAATGACCATGCTTATTCTGGATGTAACCGGTGCACGGCTTGAGCTATCTGTCAACGGAGACCCAATTGGCTGTTGAGCACCCTCACATTCATCCCACTAAATCTAGAGTAGCCAATCACGCTTGTAGAATGTTGCGGGTCCGCGGGTGGAAATCACAATGGACGGAGGGAGATGATGGAGGGGGGCCTTGCAGACTCCAAAGTCATTTCCCATGTTACTATTTTTTACAAACAAAATGTCGTACATTTCTATTCTTTTTCAGAATCTGGTCCGAGTGACGGGAAGCTAACGCTTTAACCCCAGCTGGGTTTAGAAGAAAACAATCAATTATTGTTGATAATATAACCTCACACTACCCAAGATGAAAATTAACATTACAAAAAAGGAATGTGCAATTTCAAGGGCCACAGTCGCTGTAGGTCAGGGGTCCTTAACACCGATCCAAAGGGCCGAAGTGGCTACAGGTTAACAATTTTCGTAGTTAGTGACCAGTTTTTGCTGCTAATTAAATCACAAGAGTTAAGACTCAAACCCTTTAAATCATGGGTGAGCAACGTCAGTCCTGGAGGGCCAGAGGTTTCCATTCTAACCATTTTTTAAAATTAGTGACCAGTTTGTGATGCTAATTAATTTCATGTATTTGACTTGCTATTTAAGTCTCAGACCCTTTACATCAGGGGTGAGCAACGTCGGCCCAGGAAGGCTGCAGGTTTTCATTGTAACCATTTTTACTCATATACCTAGTATAGAGAAAGTATAGGAATTGTGGAAAAATTCAACCTCGACATTTTGATGAATCTTGATGCTGTAGACCTTCCTGAGTCCGCAACCACCACTTTTGAAATTATGTCTGTCTGTGTGTCTGTGTGTGAACACGATAACTCATGTTTGACGCTTTGACCTTGGTCAGTGTGGTTTTGTACATCTGCTTTATATCAAAAATAAGGAATCCTACCAACTTTTGGGTGACTTCCGACCACCAGAAGTGGTACTTTAACTGAATAATCTCGCAAATTTTCAGTAAATTATGGTTATAATTACAGATGGAAGTAGTATCTTATTAAAACACCTATCCACAGTTTTTGTATCATTGAAATATAAATGAGTACACGATATTAAAAACTGTATTCTATATACTGCATATTCTTTCAATAGCTATATTAATTTTATTTTAATTTACACATCATCAGTTTAATAACGTGTAAACCAGGGCTGTGGAGTCTGAGACAATTTTGGGTTCCTGGAGTCGGGGTCAGAGTCGATAAAAATGTACCGACTCTGACTCCTAATAAATTTGAATTGTAATGAAAAAAAAAATACAGCCAGTTCAAATGTCCCATTTCACAAACAGTAGTCCTAATTAAATACTTATGTGTTGTAAGAATAAAGCCCAGTGCATAGTTGTGTTACTGCTAGTGTGAAGTTCACCTGAGCTATTATATAACCTGAAATTCACATATTGTAATCTGGATTGTGGTACATTACAAAAAGTGTTTTCATTTTATTTCAGATATAATGTGTTTAATAAGTTCATTTGAGTGTAAACAAGTATAATGATGTAAGTGTAGGTGTGTGCTATGGCCTAAAGTGTGCTCAGGGGTTCTTGTCTTTTGTTTAAACTGGCCAATATGGTAGAGAGTCAGCTTCCTAGCCAGTAGTTCTGAGGTCAAATGACGAGTAACATGGAAACAACATGGAAAATACATTAGCATATTAAATACAGAGGAGTCGGAGTGTCGGAGTCAGAAGTACCAGAAACTAAGGAGTCGGAGTCGAAGGATTTATCTACCGACTCCACAGCCCTGGTGTAAACATTGAACATGCCATGTAAATATAAAGATGTAATGGAACAATAAGATACTGCGTCCCCATCTTTTTCCTGGTAACACATTTAATTTTATGATATTTGTTTTTATTTCCGACATCAATATCATAATTAACTGTAGCTAAATGAAGTTTTATCTATAGCAATTTATTGCAACATATATTATATAATACTAACACTTTTTCTGTTTTTAGGTGACTATAACTGTTTTTGCTTTGCACGTAATCTCGGTAATGTGTATGTAATCTAAAAAAATTCCACCGTTTTTGACCTCCCTAAGTGTGAAAATATCATTTTAATATAAAGTTTGATTATAAATAGAGATAAATGATTGTGAATCGATATTATCAATTAGTTATGATGAGAAACGAAGAGATATGATATTTGAAAAGTAAATTGCCACTGCATGTGGTTCTGATGACCTTTTCCTCCATTTCAGTATACAAGAAAGTCGAGGGGAGCGCACTCCTGATTTTTTTTTAAATTAGCAACCAGTTCCTTGCTATTAATTAACTCAATTTATTTGATTTGCCATTTAAGTTCAGACCCTTTAAATCAGGAGTGAGCAACTCTGGTACTGGTGGGCTGCACTGGCTGCAGGTTTTTTTGTTCCAACCCAATTGCTTCATGACAGTCCGTACATTATTGACATTTTTTTATACTCCATTTTAGTCATCTTGCTTGTTAAGATTTTCCACCCTTAACTGCTTATTTTAGTGTTTTTAACAGATGAATTTGCCATTTTGAACTGCTCCTTATTAGCAGTAAGATTCAAATGACAAAGGAGCCAGCAGGCCCCCCTCTAGCTCGTTTCCATTTACACCAGGGGTCCTAAATTACGGTTTTGGAGGGCCGCAGTGGCTGCAGGTTTTTGCTCCAAACCAATTACTTAATAAGAAGCACTTATTGCTCAAGTAACACATCTGCTTCATTTTAGTTGTCTTGCTCGTTAAGATTTTGAACCCTTATTGCTCCTAATTAGCAATAACATGCAAATGACAAAAGAGACCAGCATTTCTCCATTTAACTTGTTACCATTTACTCTTCTGTGTTTATTTATCATGCACTATTGGGTTTAATTAAATACTTGGAAGGAAAGTGAAGAGAAAAAGTGAAGGACTGAGAATTACTCATCCATTTTAGGCTTCAAACCATCTGGATGATATCTGTAGAAAGGGGAAGAAAATCTAGGATATGAGAATGACATGACATAGCAGAGTTAAAACACTAACAAGCTATGAAATTAAATTATTGGCCAGTTTTGCTTTTTAAGTAAGCAACTGGGTTAGAACAAAAACCTGCAGCCACTTCAACCCTCCAGGACTGTGATTTAGGACCCCTGATTTACACTAATGAGGATTCATCATGTAACATTTGGTTTAATAAAGAAGAGAATAAAGTGAAGGACTGAAAATGACTCCTCCATTTTAGGCTTCAAATTACTTAGAAGATATTCTTAGTAATGAAAAAAACCTCTACGATTTAAGAATGACCTAACATTGCTGAGTTAAAATTACTAATAAGTCACAAAATTAAATTATTGGCCAGGATTGATTTCTAATTAAGCAACTGGGTTGGAACAAAAACCTGCAGCCACTGCGTCCCTCCAGGACCGCCACTGATTAATCTTGTTGAAGGTTTTCATCATAATCATTTTTTAACCATGACCAGTTTTTGCTAACTGATTTCTGATGCCTTCATTGCAAGTGACCTGCTTTTTAAGACTCAAGACCTCCACAATTGTTTCTTTTTTGCCTTAATTAGCAGCCAAACAATAAAGAGATGCAAAATGAACAGACACACAACCAGCTTACCCAGGGATCTTAATCTCCGGTCCTGGTGGGCCGCAGTGGCTGCAGGTTTTCATTCTAACCCTTTTCTTAATTAGTGACCTGTTTTTGCTGCTAATTAACTTCTTTTGATTGATGACAAATCAAACAGTTCAGACATTGTGATTGAAGTGCACATTGCAGACTTCCATTTTAGGGGATTTGCATACATTTTGGTCACACCATGTAGAAATGACAACACTTTTTCTACCTGGTCCTCCCATTTTAGGGCACCATAATGTTTGGGGCATCACAAGTGTTTGTGATTCCTCAGGTGTATCATCAGATATCTCAGATTGCTTCTACCCTTTAGAGGGTGCAGTTTAAATTGTTCAACATAAGGACAAGAAACTGTGCCAATGAAAGTCAAAGAAGCCATCATGAGGATGAAAAACAAGAATCAAACCATCAGAGACATCAGGAAAACCTTAGGATGACTGAAATTAACTGGAATGTCATGAAGTAGAAAGAACACACTGGAGAGGTCAGGAATCACAGAGGGACTGGTAGGCCAAGGAAGACCTCCACTGATGATGACAGAACAACCCTCACTATGGTCAAGAAAAAGCCCCCAATGCCTGTCTGACAGATCAGAAACAGACATCAGGGGGCCAACGTGTGTGTGTCAGAGACGACTATCAGCAGAAGACTTCATGAACTGAAATACAGAGGACACACTGCATGATCCAAACCACAAAGACTGGACGGCCAGATAACAGTTTGTGAAAAAGGACTTCAAAAAGCCTGCAGAATTCTGGGAAAAGGTCTCATGGACAGATGAGACAAAGATGAACCTGCAACAGGGTGATGGTGAGAGCAAAGTGTGGAGACAAGAAGGAACTGCCTCAGATCCAAAGCAGACCACTTCATCTGTTAAATGTGTCTTTGTCTCAAACATTATGGAGGGCACTGTAAACATTTGACTTTCTCCTGTAATAGCATAGAAGAAACTACAGTAACGTAGTTGTAACGTCCGTAATGGTTTTGATACATTCACATATTACAGGTATCCCTGAACATAATTTATGTGAGTTTGTCAGTCCATCCATCTGCGTGTGCCTGGAGCCCATAAAAACTCTGGAAGACTCAACCTACCGCTAGCAACTCTGACCCTCCTGTTACAACCCTAAAATGGCCCAAGTCCACTAATTTTGAAGGCTGTTGCTTTATTGGGAATTCCTATAATTTACATTCCAAAGCTACTCAAGGTCTACAGAATACACTCAAAACATTTTTTAAATATTTCTGTGTCCAAGTCAACTGTCATTTTACATTTTCTAAGGGGAAAGGTTTTGCCCGTGAAAGCACTGGATGTCACTTTGTAAAAAAATCTGGAGTGCTCTCCCCTCGACTTTCTCATATACTCGGATATGGGGATTGATATTTGGGAGTAAACCGCAGAACGATGATTATATTTTTATATTATGTACAGTAAAGAACCATCAACAACAAATCAAATCAAATTAATAACATATCGAACAATTCTTACAAAAGTAAAGTTGAATAAATCAGACTCTGCAGCTGCATGAATAAAAATTTGCCGTGATGATTTTATTTTGACAAACAATTCTGGTCAATTACCACTTTCAGTAAGCAGATGTGGGTCAAAAGTTGCAAGAGACTTTAGCGATGTGTGTAATGTAATACTTGGGCACAAAATGTTATTTACGTAAAGAAAAAATGTTCTCCAGTATGTATGTATTACCATTTGAAAATCAAACGAAAAATTGCAATTATCTCAAAAACCGGTCATTTTTTGAAAAAATGCAAAGCGACAAAAAAAAGGCTTAGAATATGGCGCTTTACTGTAATATGATGTGAAATTAGCACATTTTTAATATTTTTGGGGAAATGTTTCAGGTAAATTACCACTTGCGGTTAGTGGAAACAGCTCAAACGATGATAGAAATCTACGCTTTGGTACCTAATACCTGTATGCAAAATTTGGTTGACCCAAGTGAAAGCGTCCTCATGTTATCATGTTTACAGACACATATACACACACACACACACGCAGAGTCATAATTCCAAAAATGGTATTTTCGCACTTAAGGAGGACCAGAAACGTTAAGATTCTCAAAATGAAATTTTTGGACGATTCCAATACTTTCCTTATGCTTTGTATACAAGAAAGTAAAAATGTTTCAAATGGACATGGTTTGGAATAAAACACAATTGTGAAATTCTCAATCAGTTTTGGACAATGGAAGAAATCACCAAACGGGTAGTTCCAAGACTTACAAGACATGGCACCTTGGCAATACCCTGTCCGCCATCCAGTCTCCAGTATTCAGGGGACATTTTTGCCGACTTCACATCTGTCAAGTAAGAAATGATGTCGGGTTTGTAGTTTAGAAATCTGCTGCCAATAAAGAATTATTACTATGTGGAAAACGTTGTGTGACTCTCTTGGTCACAACTTTCAGCAATAAAAGTTTTATGCTTAACTCGGTACTATGTTTAGATCTCCAAATCACAAAATAGAAAGAAAAGTCTGCTGGAAAAATGAAAAATGTGTTAAAACTGATCGGGTAACTTTGTCTTAGTTCCTAAGGAACTCAAACATACTGTCTTACTGTCTGTCTGCAGCCACATCTATTCTATATATATATATATATATATATATATATATATATATATATATATATATATATATATATATATATATATATATATATATATATATATATATATATATATATATATATATATATATATATATACACTGTATATTGTGATGGACAGCCGGGTCCCATGCCCGGCCAGGACGCCTCTGCTGCATATGTTCCGGGGGAGCCACCATGGGCACCTCAATACCTCCTCCGGGACGCTTGGTGGCAGCCTCCCTGGCCGATGTTCGTTCCCCAGTCTCCCGCATGTCTCCATGGGACATGGAGTCCTCCACAACTTGGGTGGGAGCTGGGGTGGCCGCTAGGGGGTGCTGCAGAGACTCAAGAACCCAGCTGGACGAGTCATCAGCCCCACTCGGAGGTGCAATTGGGACCAGGTGGTCAAGCACCTGCATCACTTCCGGGTGGGCTATAAAACGGGCCAGCCTCCACCATTGAAGGGGAGTAACGCTTGACGTTTTTGAGAGAGAGATCAGACCTGTGTGTGTTTTAGAGGGTAGTTGGTCATTGGCACAGATATCACGGCCACATGGGGGATGCTCACCCATCAGAGCTGAACACGATCAGATACAGTGTCGACGTTTGACGTTGGAGCACACTTAGTTTCCACTTGACCAGAATTACATTTTGTTTAAAGTTTTTTTATTGATTTTTAAAGTTTGTCCTGTTTCACTACTACGTGGGCAGAGCCACGGGGAACAGCTAGTATTTTATAAATTTACATTGGCCTCAGGAAAGGCAGTTCAAAAAGAGACCCCTTTCCAGGTAGGATGGGCATGCAGTGTCAAAAAGAAAAGGCTCAGTACAATACAATACACAGAACAAAACAAATCCTCAATACAGTATAAAAAATAAAAAATGTACACGTATGGAGCAGAATTTAACAGTAGATGATATTCCATAATATGATTTGGATTTGTTTAGAGTCCTGAAGACCTCCACCATCAAGCTGCCTCCCCCTTTTGGCCATTCCACAGCTGAGTCAGCCAAGGCAGGTGATGATTAGTGTCTGCCCTTTACCAACCATAGTGCAGACAGTTTTGCCCAAACAGTTAATTTATTAGCCCAGAATTTTTCCTCTTGAGACCTTGAAATGCCCAGTGAGCTGTCATACACCTTTAACTCCAGACATGCTTTCGTCTAGCCACTCTAACATAAACACCAGAGTAATGGAGTGTAGCTCCCATCTCAGCAGAGGACTTGTGTAGCTTTCTTAGAATGACCATTGTGCTCTTGGTCACCACCCTGACCAAAGCATTTCTTACCCGGTTTGTGTTTGACCAGATTGCTGACTGTAGGAAGAGTCCTTGTAGTTTCAACCATCTTCCGTTTCACGATATTTAAGGCCTCGATGCTTTTAGGAACAGTTAAAACTTTAGACGTGGTTTTATCCCTTTGCCCTGATCTGTGCCACGTCATAATTTGATCCCGGTGGTCTACAGGAAGTTCCTTAAAACTTTCAATTGGGTGTGATGAGGATGGACAGGATTAGAAATGAGTACATTAGAGCGTCAGTTCAGTTTAGGAGACAAAGCCAGAGGGGCGAGATTGTGTTGGTTTGGACATGTGCAGAGGAGAGATGCTGGGTATATTGGGAAAAGGATGCTAAGGATAGAGCTGCCAGGCAAGAGGAAAAGAGGAAGGCCTAGGAGAAGGTTTATGGATGTGGTGAGAGAGGACATGCAGGTAATGGGTGCGACAGAACAAGATACAGAGGATAAGAGGATATGGAAAAATATGATCCAATGTGGTGACCCCTAACGGGAGCAGCCAAAAAAAGAAGAAGAGGTGCAGGACAGAGGAAGGACTAAGGGAAGCTTTATGGATGCGATGAGAGAAGACA
Source organism: Polypterus senegalus (assembly GCF_016835505.1). Classification (NCBI taxonomy): domain Eukaryota; kingdom Metazoa; phylum Chordata; class Cladistia; order Polypteriformes; family Polypteridae; genus Polypterus; species Polypterus senegalus. Next base: position 191,337,633 of record NC_053158.1, read on the forward strand.
TGAAGTCGGTGGGATGCAGGGGGCAGGAAGATATGGAAAATGATGATCCGCTGTGGTCACCCCTAGTAGGAGCAGTCTAAAGAAGAAGAAGAATGAAGTAGATAGGACTGGTGAGCTTTGCTGGGCTGAATAGCCTGTTCTCGTCCAGACTGTTCTAATTTTCTTATCTACTGGGTGGTCTGTGGTTTGTTATTCGGGTGTCACAGTCAGTTAAATATGTCCACCTATCATTCATGCTAGCTGAGCTGGGGACTTTTTGATATGGAACAAGATGATCTACTGTGGGGACCCCTAACAGGAGCAGTGTGAATTGTGGGACCTTCTATACACAGGTGTGTGTGTGTGCCTTTCCAAATGATGTCTACTCGATTCAATTTGCCGCAGGTGGACTCCAGTCAAGTTTTAGGCACATCTCAAACAGAATTAAACCAGTGGTCCCACTGGGAGCCAGGGGGACTGTCCTCTAGCATTCCCGGGAAAGATAATGTCCTAAATAAACTCTCTCCCCCAGTCCTTCCACTATCGAGATGGGTAAGGGCCCTGGCAGTCCACCACAATATTATACATATATACATATACATGCACACACACACTGTGTATATAAATAATGATACATATGTTTAGACAGACATATAGATAGATAGAATTTCATCTCTGGGAGTACTGGTTTACTGCCCCTATCATTAAGACGTATTCGTTCGACTGACTGCCATCTTTAAACTGTCCCTGAGTGAGTGTCAATGCACTTCCCTGAATTAATGGGCGCCTTGTCATGGATTTGTATCCCTTGTACAGCTGCCTTCTGCCCCATCTACAATGCAACTAAAACTGACTTTTGCTTCCAATGATCTTGTTATGGAATATGTGATTTCAAGAAATGGCTAAATGGATAATATACAACAAGGACTTCACCTTGGGCAGTGCAATATAAAATGGACTATTGATTACTATTTTTTAATCAGGCATAGTATTTCACTCTGTAGGCACACTGCACCCCTGCACGTTCCAAATTTAAATCAAAGTCCAAGAACCGTCTCTGTGAGGAATTCTTAGGGCTTTTCTCCACCTACCTGCTGTATGTGTTACCCCTTCCTCTAAAAACGGGCATGTTAGACTCATTGGTGACTCAAAAGTGATCCAGTATGTGTGAGTGTGGATGTTTGTATAGGCGTTTGCCCCATAATGGTTTGTTATCTCACCCAGTTGTTTTCTGCTTTGCGCCTTTCCCTTCTGGTACCGTATTGGCTGTGGCTTCTCAAAATGCTGAACTACATAAAAAGAGAGTTTAGAAAATGGAGGGAATGATCCATACGTGTGTGATAATCACCTAGAACCTCCTGTGCTATGCACAACTGTAAAGTACACCTAAGGGGTCTCGCCAGCTTAGACACTGGTTTTGTTTCAAAGCTATTTGAAAGGCATGCATGTTATTCCACATTCACAGGTCATCAACAACTAAAGTTTATGTATAGACTTGTGTTAAAACTAATGTTGTTAAAATTCCAGAATAATAACAAATGTATTTACATAAGACTTATACAAGACTTATTTCCAGATTTTATGTGGTTTTAATATTATGAACCCTCATTATAAAGAATAGCATTTCGTTTTAAATCCTTACCATCAAGTTGGAAAGAGTGTACAGTGCTGAATCACCTACAAGAACAACGATGTCAGGTGTACCAAATGGTATATCACATTGATGTTTTTAAGTTTGTATGCACTTTTTATGGAGCACACCTAAGGAGCAATGAACCGTGGCTAGCATATCACTTTGACCGGCTCATTAAGCTGACACAGACCAAGACTTCCCCAGGAAAAGAAAAGTCCCATCCTCCCATACTGACAAAAACTGCAGTTAGGAGGAAGTGACCAACATTTAAAACAAAGTGCTCAGGAAATCACCTGTGGAGAGGAGAGACTGCGGTATATACATTGTAAAAATAGAACTGCAAAGGATCGGCATTGTTCACAGGCCTCCAGGTATGTCAGTGCAATTTGTAACGTAAAATCTTACTCTGCTGGCATCCCAGCATGCTGTTTAAGTGGACAACAAGCTATTACTAGTTGTATAAATGTGTGTGGAAAATAATATATATATATATATATATATATATATATATATATATATATATATATATATATATATATATATATATATATATATATATATATATATATATATATATATATATATACACACACATGGGTTATTCAAAATGAAACAGCAGATTTCAAAAATTTCTTTCAAACAAACTGTATAAGACAGAAACATATTATGCACATCACTGGAAAGAGGAAAATTAAAAGTTTGGTCCTATGGTCCTTGAGGTTGCATGCACTCAACATGACCACCACATGTAGCGTGAGGAACATCAAAATGGTAGACCAGATCAGCAGGCATAGGTGGAACAAACTCTCTTTCTTTAATGTACCCTCATGTACAGTACAAATTTTTTATGCCACTCATAAATTTGCTTATGATGAGGCAGCTGTTTGTTGAACCATTGATGGAATTCACGTTGTCACCATTTTACTATAAAAGAGAAACAGCACTCGGTGGCATTCACTGGTACTTTTATGTGGGCTTTTCAACTTTGAACTTTCTACTATCCAATGACGTGAGGGATGTGTTTCTGTCATATATGGTACGTTTGAAATAAATTTTTGAATTCTGCTCTTTCATTTTCAATAGCCCTATATATATATATATATATATATATATATATATACATACATATATGATGTAATTAGATTTTGAAATTCTTAATAGAGTTAAAAAAACAGTGTGGAAACTTCTTGAACGTCTATTGTGTATATATATATATATATATATATACACACACACACACACACACACTCACAATACCAATCAAAGGTTTTAGAACACCTCAGGTTTTGCAGCTTTTCTTTAAATTGAATCAGTTGAAATGCAGTGAATGACCTAAAATGATGAAAAGGTAAGCAGTAAACTACCAGAGATTTATATTTAAAGTTCTGGTTAGCAAAAACTGAAAGAAAAATAAATTTCTGAATATTACAAATGGACCTTCTTTAGGGAACGACAAATTGGTTACAACCTATAGATGTTCTGCAGCAATTAAAGAAAATGAAGCCTTGCAAGTTGAAGCCAACAATTTGTACTGATGTCCCAGCTTGTGTTGATTACTTAAAAACCCTCTGTCTGTCTTAAAGCAAATTTTGGTACTACACCCTCTGAAGTTTTTCTTGGACAATACTACACTGGCATAGAACAAAAAAACAATGGCAAATATAAAACAAAGAGGTCAAGGAATCATTAAGTGTACAAAATATTGTTCCGATTTTTTGATTCATCAAAGTAGCCTGCGCCTTTTGCTAATATCACAGCCAAACTGTGGTAACCCTTGTGATTCAGAATGCCAGTCACACTGTGCCAGTCACCAACTCTGCCTCCAGCAAAAGACCCCCCAGACCATCACACTTCCTCCTCCATGTTTGACAGTTGGTGTCCATCCTTTCAGTAACTTGGAGGTGTACAAACACCTGGCATGATATCCAAAGATTTCAAATTTTGATTCATTGGCCCATAAGACTTTCTTCCACTCTGCAGTAGTCCACAGCCCGTATTTTAAGGCCCTGTTTTGTCCTTTAAGCATAGGCTTTCTTAGTGCCACTCGCCCTGTCACACCTGCAGCACAAAGTCTCTGCACTGTTAAGATGAGTCTGAAGCTATTGTGCTATGAGGTGCCTGTGGTCACACAAGCTGGTGACCCTCAAAAACTCGTCTTCTGATTGGCTCGACCAGATCTCTGCCTATCAGAGTTTCTCCCAGTTTCCAGTTGCCTTTAGATCGTGTAGGACATCACTGCACTCACCAACACTTGGATATTTTTGCAGTTTCTCTAAATGAAAGGCCTACACTTCTAAGGGTGATAATACTATGTCTCATTGCATTTGTTAATTGCTATTTTCTTGACAATATCACTGGAATATTGTCCAATTAATACATCAGAGGATGTCATAACACAGTCTGCTTTAAGACAGACAGATGGCGGGTTTTTAAGTAATCAACACAAGTTGGGACACTTGTGCAAATTGTTTGCTTCGTTTACTTTAATTGCTGCAGCACCTCAGTAGGTTGTAACCTATTAGTTGCTCCCTGATGAAGACCCATTTGGAATATTCAGATTTTTCCCTTTTTTCAGTTTTTGCCAATCTAAACATTAAATTTAAACTTCTGGCAGTTTACTTCTTACCTTTTTATCATTTTAGGTCATTCATTGAATTTCAGCGGATTACATTTGAAGCAAAACTAGAAAAATTGAAGTGTTTTCAAACTTTTGGATGGTACTGTATTTACATATATTTTTGAAAAGTATATACAAGTATGCAGATGAACGCGTGTCTTAAATAGTGTAAGTTTTAGAAAATCAATGAATAGATGTTTTAAAGCAATAGAGTAGCAGTCCAAAACAGGATTCTTTAATAATTTACACTTATAATAATAGTGATATAATAAGTGAAAAAATCTCAGGCTTGCTGAAAGCAAACTGCATTTACGTAGAAAAGTTGCATTAAACTTTACAGACTTTTAAGCAAATTGTAAAAGTTTCCTTTTTGAGGAGTTTCTACAAATCTGCCAATAGCTCCTACATTTGATGTTGATACACGTAAAATGGGTATATTGGGAGAAGGGTGCTAAGGATAGAGCTGTCAGGTAAGAGGAAAAGAGGAAGGCCTAAGAGAAGGCTTATGGATGTGTCGAGAGAGGACATGCAGGTGATGAGTGTGACAGAACAAGATGACGAGGACAGAAATATATGGAAGAAGATGATCCGCTGTGGCAACCCCTAACGGGAGTAGCCAAAAGAAGAAGAAGAAGAAGAAGAAGGTGTGCAGGACAGAGGAAGGACAAAGAGAAGGTTTATGGATGTGATGAGAGAGGACATGAAGGTGATGGGTGTGACAGAGCAAAATGACGAGGACAGAAAGATATGGAAGAAGATGATCCGCTGTGACAACCCCTAATGGGAACAGCCTAAAGAAGAAGAAGAAGAAGGTACGCAGGACAGAAGAAGGACTAAGGGAAGCTTTATGGATGTGGTCAGAGAAAACATGAAGGTGATGGGTATAACAGAGCAAGATGACGAGGACAGGAAGATATGGAAGAAGATGATCGCTGTGGGAACCCCTAACAGAACCAGCCAAAAGAAGAAGAAGGAGATACATACCGTATATACTCGCTTATAAGTTGGGTCTTGAAACCCGAAAAATTGATCATAAAATTAGACCCCGATTTGTACACACGTTCCAAAAATATGACACTTAATTTATTTATTTTTTTTACATCTTCTTGCTTCCTCCAATCTCACATTAGTTTTTCAGACACATCGAAGTTTGTTGCAGCAGTGCAGTTACCAATTTCTTTCACCTCTTCAGCGACTTTTAATTTCAAACCAGCTTCATATTTTCTTCTGATTGTAGATAAGGGATGCTCTTACGCTAAAGGTGTATGGGGGTGTGAGATACAAAAAACACAAAACAGTGCAAACTTCGCTTTGGAATAGTTTGGGTATTTCTGTGTGGTCACGTAGGCACAATACATAGAAAACACAAAAGTCGTGTGCTCCGTGGTTACTCTCTCAGGTGAGCTAACGTTAGCATATCATAATCTCTTGGACAAATAGCGTGAGTTTTCAACATTCGACTTACACAACCAACATTGGAAAATTATACGGTAACATCAAGCCCTGACTTATCCGCAGGAGAACTTAAAAGCGAGTATATACGGTAAACTAATTGTCAGTAATTTCCTCTTTTCTTTAAGTAGATATTGTGCTTTATTAAAACTGTAATTATCCCCAAAAAATATTAAAAAGTATGAACTGAAACAAATGGCAGAGCCTAGACTGCTGTAAATCACGATACCAGAGAACTTCAAGTTAAGATGTACAACGATTCCGACTTCAATGAAAGTTAAACAGATATCAATTAATCGCAATCCAGAATTACATATCAAGGATCCGTGGTTCAAGACCTGACCCGACACTGTCTGCGTTTACCAGGTTCCCACCAGGGTCTTACCCCTGGATAAGTCTCTGCCCTGGGTGACAGTGTCTGGCATCTCATCCAGGGTTTATTTCTGCTTGACTAGCATCTGGGTTTGATGCTCCATATCTGAGAAGTGAAAGAATCCAGTTCAAAAGCTAGACTGAGCTGATGGGAAAAAAACTGCCATGTGTGAGATCATTTAAGGGAAGTGTTGGGACGATGGATGCTTGTTGAGTCGCGGCTGGGCTTGACACTGTGCAAGGAGTTAATAGACCGCCAAGAGAATTAGCCTTCCACCTTCTCACTGACTTACTTAGTTTAGGGGAGCCCAAAGTATTTAATATCATATTATTCAATTAAATTGACAAAAAAATAAAAAAACAATAAAGCAACTTCAGTATTTAAGCAAATATATTAATATTTCTGATTTATTTATATGCAAATATACACACATTCACATTTTGTTTTTGATTTTTGCAATATTTTTTACAATCCTAATCTAATAAAATGCAATACACCTTACAAAAGTCAATAACTAATATATTCTGGAAAACATTCAAGTTCTGCAAACAAACTTTTTTTTTTTTTTATTGTATGTAAATCCAGACTGATACCACCCAGCTGCCTTACAGTGGAGCAGGCCAATTCTCAAAGTTTGAAGAATGACTTAGACTGTTGCTGTGATACAAAATTTATTAGTCATTTTTTAGTCTGTCAGCATTTTCTCCAAATTCTTTCAAAATACAGTGGCACGTTAACAATAAAATTTAAATATTCATACTGAATTATCAGGCAGAACATTAAAACTGCATAAAAGAGCAGGCAAAACCCGAATTCTGTTATTACAAAACCAAATGGATTGTAAATATATTCTGTGTGCACATCAGACTCTTCTCAAAGCCCTTGAAGTCAAACCACCAGTTCACCAAATTTATTATAACGGAGTTTCATTTTACCTTAATGGAAAAAAAAAACAAACATACACCAGCAACAGCAACTTAACACATCCCGATGAACCTCAGCACACACTGCCAGGGTTACTAGAAAGACACAGCATATGAGAACATCACTGGGCCGCAACTCACGAAACATACAAGAACAAAAAAACGACCGCAGCCCGGTCATCAAAACCAGCGGCCACTGGGAGACTCCGACAGGCGGCAGCAGGAGCTCTACGGTCATTCTTGGCAGTGATTTACGAGGTACCAATACAACAAGAAATGAAGACAAATAACTCCACAAATGTAGAGTTTTTTACAATAATTTTCAATTCTAAACCACTCAAACTTAACATAATAATAGGGGGTAAGAACCAAATATTTAGCAAGTAGTCTAAGGTGAAAAAATGTCTTTGGATACTAAAAAGTGCTGAATGTTTATTTCTGAGATGAGGATTTATACAGTAGTATATAGTGCCTTTCATATCTATCTATTTATTATATAGTGCCTATCTATCTATCTATCTATCTAACACACTAGACAGATAGATAGATAGATAGATAGATAGATAGATAGATAGATAGATAGATAGATAGATAGATAGATACTATATAAAATAATATTAATTTTAGTATAGTGGGCAGGATTAGATAGATAGATAGATAGATAGATAGATAGATAGATAGATAGATAGATAAAGCAAAGTAACTGCTTTGATCGTATTTTAGTTTTTTATCCCTCCATGCATGTGTTATATACCTCCACACATACACAGACTTGGTACAAACAATATATAATACATACAATACAAACACACACACACTTAAACACTCATAAAGTGCATACCCCAAATACAGTACAGGGCATAAATTCATCTGGTATTCGATATATTCTTCTTCTCTACCCACTTCTATGTGGAGTCAATGTATTTGAGAAGACCTCTCCACAGAACTTGGTCCTGCATCTCCTCCCCAGTCAGGCCCTTTTCCTTCACATTTTCTTTTACTTTGTCCTCCCAAGTTCACTTCAGTCTCCCTCAGTTCCTCTTCCCCTGTACTTCCATTTCAATCACTCCTTCACCCGTATATTCATCACACATCCATACTGCTTCAACCTGCTTTCCTGTCCTTTCTTAGACATCTCTCTCCCACTTTTGTTGAACCTCTGATGGTCTCATTTCTTATTCTGTCTTTCTCTGTAACTCCACATATCCATCTCAACATTGTCATTTTCTGCCACACTCATCTTCTTCTCCTGAGCTCCCTTTACTGCCCAGGTCTCAGCTCCATACATCATTGCACGTCTTACAAACTTAACCTTTAACCTTTGCCTTAATTCTTCCATCTCACATTCTACAGTAAAACTGATACTTTCTTCCATTCACACTGCACTCTAGGGGTTCCAGTTCTCTATCCTGGGCTACCGATGATCTTAGCTTTTTAAACTTTCCCACTCTTTTTAACAGTTTGTCCGGCAAGCAAATTTCTGAATCCCAATCATTATTAAACCTCAAATATTCTGTCTTCTTCCAATTTATCTTCAATTTGGTGCATTAAAACACAATGTCATAGACAAAATGCACGCACCAGGGGGTCTGATCTCCACATACACACAGACACTCATACTGACCCAATATGTAGAGTCTAATTCACTGTATACCTACAACACCAACCTTGTACGAGCAATACGTAATTGGATGAAGATATGTATTATGTACAGATATATACACCTAGTCTCCAAAGCACAAAAAGGCTGCAAGTGCAGTACACATGCGCAGACAGGCCCGGTATATTCTATGTAGTGTAAGCGTATATGGGCACAACGACGTTTCCATGTGCAGTATACAGCCACGTTAATCAGTTTGCACAGCTTATGTATGTGAAGCTGCAAAAACTTTTTTTAGAATAATAATAATCACTGACAACAAAAAGTACACTTTCGTATGCGACCAGAAAGTCCCCTTGACTAACACGGGTACAGGAAGAGATGCCGTCCAAGTTCATTTTGAGAGTGCCTGCCGCAGAAGCACATGTCCCCTGCATCTGGAGAAACAGTCCGCTATTTAGGTGAAAGACACACAGAGCAACTGGTGCGGCCACGACACTTCACAATAACAAATCTTATATAATTATGCCTTTTAAACGCTGCACTCTCTTATTAGTAAACGGCAGACGAAAAAAAAAACGACTCGCATACCACGAGTCCTGTAGCCCCCCAAACCATTACGTCAGAGCGGCCGGCGATTTGTGGCGACAGCACCTGGCCTCTCGAAAACAGTCTGACGGGCAGGGGCAGCCGGTACGTCGGGCACGCGGTGCGCCACCAGTCTCGGCGGTAAACGTGTCGGGGCTCAAGCCGACGCCTCGCTGCCGGCCGGCCGCTCGATCACTCGCTTACCACCTTTGCTTACCTGCGCCGCCGCCACCGCCTACTCCGATAAAACGCGAGCATTGCAGCATAGCATCGCCATTGCCCCAGCAATGGTAATAAACCACAAAACAGCACACATTTACGGAAAAAAACAACTACAAGGAAGCTGGGGGGCCGCGCGTAGTCCCGTTGCCCTCTTGGGGCAACCACCTTATGCACCCGATCAGCCTTCCCGTCTCAACATACATTGCTAAGTCACGATTCCAAGATCCGCTTCCGCAGCAATTGAACAAAATACAAAATACAACAAGAAGAACGGGAATGGAATGGATGGAAAGGACCCCCGCCCCCACCTTACATTTAAAAACACAAAGGATGGGGAAAAAAAATCTGACAGCATGCGTGGTAAATAAAACCCTCCCAGGAGGATGAAGGCAGCAGACAGAAGGGGGCATGACAGCATGCAGGAGAAAAAAAAAACTCAAACACCATCTTTCTTTATCTTTTTTTTCTACCTGCACAAGTTGCCATTTGCTGCAGCCTTAAGGAATCTCTTCCCCCTTCTGATTTTTTAGTATATTTTCAAAGACAAGAAGCTCACGCAAACGACTTCTTTTTTCAGTCTCCGGGTTACGATTCTCCCGAAATGAGGTTCGCAGGTTTGCTTTTTAGAGAAGGGCATTTGGCAGAGCAAAAAAGAAAAGCCCCGTCTTTCCTGTTCAGGTAAACATGTTTACAGCTCCAGTACAGACACTGGGTGGCTCAACACTCACATGTCACACACATGTCGTCAGCGGCAGAAAAAAAAGCGCCCCTTTATAATTTCTACTCCCGTCTTTATTAAAGAAAAAGACACCAAACTTCATCGGATGATATAAAAACACACAATTACTGAAATCGGAGCGTGCAGGAGACAGAAGTGAAAGTCTGGATTAAACCCTCGGCGTCCACCTTAAACGGCAGGAGTTGGCTAATTTAACGTAAAAGTGCCCCGCCCAATACATCAGAGAGCGAGGCACGAAACCCTATTAAGGCGCAACACGCACACCCGATCGGGTGACTTTAGATGGCATAAGCGGACAACAACAACAAAAAAAAAGGAAAAATAAAGAAATCCAATTACGAAACGGCAGCAAAACCGATCGTTATCCTCTTTGAGAGGCGTGCGCTCCCACGACAAGATAACGGAGCGGTTCGATTCCCGAGTGGGACGCCTCCAGTTTTGGAGGTGTAGGTTTTCCTATTTTCTCAACAAACTTCCTGTCAGATTTGGCTGTTCGACTCGAAATTGACCAGGAGTGGGTGTGCCTCACCAAGTCCGGGATTGGCTCTTCACAACGTTTGGGTAGTGACCTGACCGGGATCTACTCCAAAACTGGTGAAAGCACGTCCAGGAAACGGAAAGATGATGAGAAATCCTGAATTTACCTTGATTCTTTTCTATTCCCATTATACCGTATTGTAATTGTGTTTGTTCGGTAAAGTGTCCCAAGAAGATTTGGGCGGCTTATAGCGCTATATAAAATAAACAGATTAACTCGTGCACATTATCTTTTCAGATAAATAATACGCAAATACGATTTTCGAACCTATCGCCACCATTTACGGTTTAAGAAAATTAAGAATCCATATTCCAGGTCATACGTTTAAGGTTTGCCGAAGAGGGTAAATACTTTTTGCTGTTACTGTTATTTAAGTAATTAATTAAAATGCAATTTAATGTAGAGTTGATACGGTTTTCGCACCTCTCGGCACCATCCATCTATGGATTAAAAATTCCATATTCCACTTTAAACGTTTAAGGTTTGCCGAGGAAGATGAACACTTTTACAGTTAAGTCACTAACTAAATGCATTTTTAAAAAGAACTGAAGTCTTCACATCATTTTGTGTGTTGCTCCATACTCTTAGAAACAGAATGTCTCTTTTATGGCAGATCCCCTTCCTTCGAATCTTTAATTTCTCTAAGGATCCTGCAACGCGGCAAGCGACCATCCACTTTCGGATAACGATTTTGACCTAACGGACACAAAACTGAAACCAGTCCCGGTCGGAACGCCAGAAATAAAACAACCGAGTCCGCTAACGACACTGGAAATCGTATTACCAGATTTGCCATCGGCAAGACGGATCGCCTCGGATCCACTGCGAAAGTCCGTAAACGTGAATGTATTCCTTATATAGTCTGCAGCAGTTGTCACACGCGGCGTTGGGGGGCGAGGGGTGGGGGGTGGCTGCTAAGGGTGCGCGGCTGGTTAGTAGTTCTGAGTAAGGGGGGTGAATTCCCAAGCCCGTCACCACACTCTTCGTTTATTATAAAAAGCAGGTATCCCCCTAAGCTGCTCCACAAATTAATTCGTGAGGGGAGCGGGGTGGTGATGGTGGGGGGTGGGGGGGCATATTCTATTTACTTTTTTTTGCCTACCGCCCCCTCATGAAATCCACTCCTTTCCAAAGTAAGCTGCCCTTCCCGACCGGCGCTTCCCAGTCGCAGGATCTCAACAGTCCCCAATCCAACAAAGACAGCCGCTGAAAGCCAACGGCCAACCCCACCACCCACCCCCCGACTCTTGCTGACATTCACTTATTTTACACGCTTCGTCTCGTTAAAAGTCAATGCGTAGACTTAGTGCAAAAACACACACACACACACACAAACATACAAATCAGCTCTGCAGAAAAGGAAGAGGGCGGTGGGGTAAAGATGATGGGTGGGGGGCAATTCAGGTGACAAGTTTAGCCAAACTTATGTCAACTTCATCTAGTCTTCACCGCGTGCTGCCCGCCGGGAACCGAGCCCTTCATTTAGTAAGTGGGGTGGCGCGACTCTCCTCCTCCGTCAGGCGCAGAGAGAAACAGGTACAAACTTAAGTTTCACTTCAAATCACCAGCAAAAGCAACTCCAACAACAACAACAAAAACAAAAACCCATGAAAGAGTCTGGCGTAAAGTTTCTTCTGAAAACTTTAAGAAACTAAAAAGAAAACATTCAGAAAGTCCAAACCAATAAATAATAATAATAATAATTATCAAGCTCAGAAAAGGCGAAACTGAGTAACGGGATGATGAGGTGCGCCTAACGGTTCAGAGAGCAGCGAACCGCTAGGCGGAGAGGGAGACAAGCAGCGGCGAGCCCAGGTATAACGGTGCACCACACAGGGATCTATTATAGACCTTTTTACTTTCGACTTTCCTGCACTTTAACTCACCGAAGGCAGGGCGCTAGGAGAGGCGGGGGAAAGGGGGGTTCTGGAGGTCGGCGCCTCACTTCCCCCTCCCTTTCCGTGAGCTCCGGCGGCCGATCGGACGCGTTTTACTTACCGTTATTCCTCCTCGGATTCGCCTGTTTTCTGCGCTTACACCTGGGGCCATCCGCCATGATCCTTTCGCTGTGTCTAAATGCTGCTGGAGAGTCACCTCCTCCCTCTCCCCCCACCTCCCCCCCCTCTACGAAACACCGCCTGTCTCTCCACCTCCCCTCCCTTCACCTGGTTTACGACACTCTGCTTTACGACATCACCTTCCTCCTCCTGCTCACACCTCGCCCTCTGACTCTGTCTCACTCTCTCTCTCTCTCTCTCTTTCCGTACTTTGCTTGTTTCAGCTTTCTTTATGGGGACACACATGGGAAGGGGGTGCAAATGCGAAACTCACGTTGACACATAACTACATTGTATGGTCCGACACGCCCCCAAATTAACCTGTTCATGTATGCAGCACCTTTAAAGCAGTGCCCCCCTCCCCCCATCGCAAAGCGATTTGCTCTTTACATGCATAAGCCACACTGAACAGTAGAAAATCGAGCGAGTGCCCGCGCGCCAGCGAGGACGCGCACGTGTCTGTCTCAATGCATGTGAACAGGTTTTTTTTTTTTTACGTGTCGACAACATCGTGCTTAAGAGTTTACTAGCGTGTCAAAAAATAAACCATTTGGCTACCTCGTTGCCCTTCTTCAAAGAAGTGCAATCTATACTTTAACTGTCAGCTCTAGTGTTTTAGAGAACAGAAACCGTAAAAACGTGTCAACGGGAAGTCCGCAGATTGACAGGTAAGCGCGTCACCGACAGACAGAGGGCGCGGGCGCGTACAAAAGCTGCAAAGGGAGAAAAAAGAGAAATAGCCTGCGAAGTTTTCGCGTTTATTTATAATTAAAGGAAGTCACTTCAAAAAGAAAAAAAAAACGTACACAAGGTGGTGCAGTTTTGAAGACATCGATAATACGTTTTTATCTTTTAAAAGATTCAGAAATAACGTCATTGGTATTGGTAATACGTTTTCTTGACGAGTATTTTTAACAGCAGTTAATCTGTTTTATTTTAATTTCTGTACCTATTCAGATATTTAGGATACATATTTTTGTATCTTACTCACATCTACTTATTTTATGACACCTTTATCTTGCAATATTTGAGCTACAAATGGTTTAATTATTTAATCTCGTTGTTTATTTGCTGAGCCGTTTTTTGCCCTTTTATTTTGCATTTGCAAGAGTGCAGTACTGTCAGACTGGGGTCGGAGTGGGGCAGCGGCAGCATACATCTGCAAAGGAAAAAAAGTTAAAAGGTTATTTCCAGGCTGAAAAGAAAAGTAGGTGAATAACAGAATTTCAGTCTTCATCGGGTGCATATTTTATAATTAGTTGCTTATTTGGCTGAGCCCTTTATCCAGGGCAATTGGTTGCATTTCTTTTGATTTTCCATTTGGAGCACAGACAGGTGAAGTGACTTGCTCAGGGTCACACAGTGTCAATAGCAGGATTTAGAACATTAGAACACTCTAGACGAGAACAGGCCATTCAGCCCAAAAAAGCTCACCAGTCCTATCCACTTATTTTTTCCAATAAAACATCAAGTCGAGTTTTGAAAGACCCTATAGTCTTACTGTCTACCACACTACTTGGTAGCTTATTCCAAGTGTCTACCATTCTTTGTGTAAAAAAAAACTTCCTAATGTTTGTGCGAAATTTACCCTTAAGTTTCCAACTGTGTCCCCATGTTCTTGATGAACTCATTTTAAAGTCACCGTCTCGATCCACTGCACTAATTCCCTTCATAATTTTAAACACTTCAGTCATGTCACCTCTTAATCTTCTTTTGCTTAAACTGTAAAGGCTCAGCTCTTTTAATCTTTCCTCATAATTCAATCCCTGTAGCCCTGCAATTAGCCCAGCTGCTCTTCTCTGGACATTCTCTAGTGCTGCTATGTCCTTTTTGTAGCCTGGAGACCAAAACTGCACACAGGACTCCAGATTAGGCCTCACCAGTGTGTTATAAAGGTTGGGCATAACCTCCTTGGACTTGTACTCCTCACTTCAAGGCGCTATATAACCTGACATTCTGTTAGCCTTCTTAATGGCTTCTGAACACTGTCTGGAAGTTGATAGCTTAGAGTCCACTATGACTAAATCCTTCTCATAAGGTGTACTCTCAATTTTCCGACCTCCCATTGTGTATTCAAACCTAACATTTTTACTTCCTATGTGGAATCCTTTACATTTACTGAAATTAAATTTCATCTGCCACAAATCTGCCCAAGCCTGTGTGCTGTCCAAGTCCTTCTGTAATGATATAACAGATTCCAAAATATCTGCTAATCCACCTATCTTGGTATCATCTGCAAACTTAACAAGCTTGTTACTTACATTCCTATGTAAATCATTTACAGTATATATATAAAAATAGCAGCGGCCCTAGCACTGACCCCTGCTGGACCCCACTCTTAACATTGGCCAATTCCAAAGAGGTTCCTCACACCATCACCATCTGCTTCCTGTGTCTGAGGCAAACCCACAAACCCCAGGTTTGGAGGACCAAATCCTTAACCAATAGGACACATAATACTTTCTATAATGTCCCCCAAAAAAAGTTCTGTCTGTTTAAATGTAATTCTTTTTTATTTATGTATACCAATCTGAAGATAAAGTGACAGAAACAAGGCCCAGCTCTAGCATTTTTGCTGCCCTGGACAAAAGTGAAAATGTCACACCAAAACAATGGAGTCTTGAAGGCAAATGTTTTACATCTGTTGAGCTGCCCAGTTTATTTTTCAAGTACAGTTTTCATAGATATTTGTTCCAAGATCCTCATTGAAGTTTCAAGTGCAACTTTACACAGAAATTACATCAAAGTGTAGAGGATGGGGGAGCTCCAATTAGTGTTGTATTGTTTTTAGAGTTTTTTTTTTTTGTATAGCAATGTCTATGACGGTGTTCAAAATAGTGCCCCCGAACAAATCTGCTAAGCTAAGTGGCCATCTAGTTGAACTATATGGTAGAGCCAGCGCTGGATAGAAAATTCTGTATAGTCAGTGTGCTTTCTTTACTTGGTAAATATCATATACATAGTCAAGTGAAAAAATAAGTACACACTTAAAAATAAAAGTGTCAGAGTGGTTCTTCAGAGCAATCCCATGGAGGAACCATTTTTGATTCCCAAAAGACCCCTCCCCATGAAGGTTCCAGAATGAACTTTTATTTATTTAGATCTGTAACAGGTTCCATACAGTAAATAACCATGAACAGATGGTAAAAGATGTGCGAAATACTAATGGGCCCTGATTTCAAAAGGACTCTTGTTGGATACAAAAGCACAGGTTAGGTTTAGGTTAGTGTTGCTGCTAGGTAGCCTACCATATGTTAAAATGTAAATTTTTTTTCTACGTATTAGAAAAATTTTCAAAGCACAAAAAGTGCCAACTTCATATGCCAGGACCCCTTCCCACAATGATATGGTGCTTTGTCAAGCAAAGGTTCTACTAGTGGCCACACAACCCAGTAAAGAACCATACAATACCAATAAAGAACCAGTAGTTTTAAAATTGTACACCCCAAGGAAACTGTTGACTTTTTCAACATTTTTAAACAGGCAAACCTTAGATATTACTGCAAACGGTAATTGCGGATAAAGGTGATATACTTTAACAAAGGACGAATAAAATGGACCTGGTGTATACATTCTCATAATCTAAATGACCAAAAATGCAGATTTGTCCATGCTACATTGACCATCACTCCAAATCCTTAAAATTATAATGAGGTATTCCAGATGAGGTGCCAATGATTAGAACTTCCTTAGGGACTATGAAGGGACACCCTCTTATTTAAACCACAGATATTGAGTGTCCAGTGATCTCCTTGCTATTGATGTGTGTGGTGTCACCATGCTAAGATCAAAAGAGCTCTTCTAGGGACCTAACAAAGCCTGTGAGTCTGGCAAGGGTTTTTAAAAAGATCACCCAAATCTCTGAGATCCGTCGTTCCACTGTAAGGAAAATCTTCTACAAGTGGTATAGATCTCATATGACTGCTGATTTGTCCAGGACTGGCCAATCCAGCAAATTCAGTCCAAGAGCTGACCGTTTCATATTAGACGTTTCCAAGAACCCCAAAATTTCATTGCGGGATCTGCAGGTGAATCTTGCAACAGTTGAGGGCATCTATAATCAAAAAGAGACCTAACAAATTTTTTGTACATACGTGATTTGCCAGGAAAAAGTCTTTGCTGTCTGAGAAGAACATTAGAGCAAGACTATAGTGTGCCATTAATAATCTCTATATATAATCTTCATTTGGATCTTGATCTTTGTTTGTCCGCGAATGAATTAGAAGAAGAAGCACTAGATGGCTGTAGAGAGACAGGTAAAACATAGGCATTGCATTAAGAATCTCCTCCAGGCTTATGCAACTGAAGACTGTAGTACTCCAGTCACACCTCAAAACACAGATATTCAGAATCGACAGCGTCGTGAAAACGAGACGGACTGTGAATGGACAGAAGCAGAAATGCGCCTACACCACCACATAATTACGATTCGGACAGTGATTCCGAGTAGGCCGTTCCTATCGAATCAATGTCCACAGGTTTTCTTTTGTAATTTTGTTTCCCTTATAAAAAATCATAATGCTGTGCGACGAAGGGCCCAGTTCACGACTGGCAGCGCGCTTTAAACAGGGAGCCCTTCACAGACAACTTTAACACGCAAGCGTGGTTGGCACATATAGTAATAATAATAATTCTTTGTATTTATATAGCTTTTTCTTACCACAGAAAGTGCTTTACATAGTGAGTGGGGTTGATGCGATGGGAGCCATTCTTACACCAATACAATCACCACACATTAGCTGTTAGGTGGTAAAGTCGTGAGAGATAGTTATCCACTTAGAAGCAGGGGATGATTAGGGGGCCAGAATGACTAGGCCGTGTTGGGCAATTTAGCAAGAACCATCGGGATACACCCTACTTCTTTATGAAAGATACCCAAGGATCTTTAATGGCTACAGAGAGTCAGTTTTACATCTCATTAAAAGGACGGCACCATTTTTACAGCACAGTGTCCCCATCACTGCACTGGGGCATTGGGATCCACATTCATGCCAGAGGGTAAGCACCCAATTGCTGGCCTCGCTGACATCTCTTCCAGCAGCAACTCAAGCTTTTCCTGGTTGATCTCCAGGCCTTCAGGTGCAATGTGCTCTGCACTGATGAGAGTTGTTTGGCCACAGTAACATGTTTGGCACAAACTGAAGACAGCGTTTTAGGAGAAGAGCCTCGTGCTATCTGTGAAGCATGTTGGTGGTGGAAATATTATGGCTTTGGGTTGCTTTGCTTGCTTCAGGACCTGCGCAACTTGCAGTCATCAACTCAACAATTAATTCTGTGTCATATCAGGAGAATGTGAGGCCATCTGTTAGAATGGTGAAGATGAGCCAGAAATGGACCTTTCAACATGATAATGATCTGAAGTACTTATCTGCTATGGAAATGGCTCAAAAACAAGAAATGGGGTGGCTAAGGACTAGCCCAGAGGTCCTCAAATCTGGTCCTGGAGGGTCCCAGTGGCTGCAGGTTTTCATTCTAACCCTTTTCTTAATTAGTGACCTGTTTTTGCTGCTAATTAACTTCTTTTGAATTCATTTTATTTGCCTTGCTCTTGTAGATTGTTTCTTTCTTCCTTAATTAGTAGCCAAACAATAATGAGATACAAAATCAGTCAAAACAGGACCAGCAAATAATATAATCATATAATATCTGAAAATAAAGAACAACAGCACTTATTTCTCTAGCATGTTTTCATACAAATGATGCAGCTCAAAGTGCTTTACAAGATGAAGAAAGAAAAAAGAAAATAATATAAAAATTAGGCAATACTAATTAACGAAGACTGCGGTGGGCTGGCACCCTCCCCGGGGTTTGTTTCCTGCCTTGCGCCCTGCGTTGGCTGGGATTGGCTCCAGCAGACCCCTGTGATCTTGTAGTTAGGATATAGTAGGTTAGATAATGGATGGATGGATAATTAACAGAGAATAAAGTAATGTCCAATGGCCAGGGAGGACAGAAAAAAAACAAAAACAAAATCTCAATCAGTCCTCATGGTTTTCAGGCTTCATGTGGAAGAAGTAGACAATGATGGTCATGTTGGACATCTGGCCTTCAATCCATCAATGCAGGGACTGCACGGTGCTTTGATCAGGTGGAGGTCCACAAAAAATTTGAACAGTGCTCTTAGAAAAGAGAAAATCACAAATTTTGTAAATGTCTGCTAATGCACCATGAGAGAAGCAACAAGCCAAGGAATTAAAGAACGGGTTTAATTAACAACAAGACTCGGCACCAAATGAAGAAATTAGTTGGAGTTTGAGGCCTTGACTTAGTTGATCTTCTGTTGGCTCCCTCACTTCACATTTCATTTCTGTTTAAGGAAAGAAACAAAGCAATTGTTTCAGAAAGCATTCGATATTCAGAAAGCATTTGATAAGGTGCCACATGAGAGGTTGGGCATCAAGTTAAAAGAAGTGGGAGTTCAGGGTGATGTTTTTAGATGGGTGCAGAATTGGCTCAAACACAGGAAGCAGAGGGTGATGGTGCGAGGAACCTCATCAGAACTGGCCGATGTTAAGAGTGGTGACCAGCAGGGGTCAGTGCAGGGGCCGTTGCTATTTTTAATATATATAAATGATTTAGATAGGAATATAAGTAACAAGCTGGTTAAGTTTGCATACCAAGATACCAAGATAGGTGGATTAGCAGATATTTTGGAATCTGTTATATCATTACAGAAGGACTTGGATAGCATACAGGCTTGGGCAGATTTGTGGCAGATGAAATTTAATGTCAGTAAATGTAAAGTATTACACATAGGAAGTAAAAATATCAGGTTTGAATACACAATGGGCGGTCGGAAAATCGAGAGTACATCTTATGAGAAGGATTTAGGAGTCATAGTGGACTCCAAGCTATCAACTTCCCAACAGTGTTCAGAAGCCATTAAGAAGGCTAACAGAATGTTAAGTTATATAGCGCCTTGATCTGTGGAGTACAAGTCCAAGGAGGTTATGCTCAACCTTTATAATGCACTGGTGAGGCCTCATCTTGAGTACTGTGTGCAGTTTTGGTCTCCAGGCTACAAAATGGACATAGCAGCACTAGGAAAGGTCCAGAGAAGAGCGACTAGGCTGATTCCAGGTCTACAGGGGTTGAATTATGAGGAAAGATTAAAAGAGCTGGGCCTTTACAGTTTAAGCAAAAGAAGATTAAGAGGTGACCTGAGTGAAGTGTTTAAAATTATGAAGGGAATTAGTACAGTGGATCGAGACTTGTATTTTAAAATGAGCTCATCAAGAACACGGGGACACAGTTGGAAACTTGTTAAGGGTAAATTTCGCACAAACATTAGGAATTAGGAAGTTTTTCTTTACACAAAGAACGATAGACACTTGGAATAAGCTACCAAGTAGTGTGGTAGACAGTAAGATGTTAGGGACTTTCAAAACTCAACTTGATGCTTTCTTGAAGGAAACAAGTGGATAGGACTGGCGAGCTTTGTTGGGCTGAATGGCCTGTTCTCGTCTAGATTGTTCTAATGTTCTAATGTTCAATTCAGGGGAACGATGAAGAAATCCAGGGGAACAAAACTTTGAAAACAAGTCAATTAAAATGAAAGGAAAAGGAGTTAACTAGCAGCAAAAACAGGTCACTAATTAAGAAAAGAGTTACAATGAAAACCTGCAGTCACTGGGGCCCTGCAGGACCAGAGTTGGGGACCCTGGACTAGCCATATCAAAGAATTGATTTGAATCCCATTGAAATGTATATGTGGGGTGGTGGGGTTCAAATGGGTGGTAAATCTACGAAAACTCATAAACATTTTACAACTGAGGCAATTTTGCAGGGTGGAGCAGTCAAGTCAATGTCAGAGACTGGTGGCCAGTTATGGGCAACACAAGAAGTCATTTTTGCTAAAGGGAGCCATTCCAGCTTCTGATGCCAACCAAGTGGGCTTCCCCTTTTCGGACCTTTACATCTATTGATACTTTTGTTTAATAAATGATTGAAAAGACCATTTTTCTTGTATTTTTATTCAAGTGTATCCACCCTTACCCTGTCTGCATGAAAATCCACTGCTTGCCTGCTCAGATATGGACTTACTTTTTCACATGACTGAAAAGTTTAAATTTCAGAATGTTAGTTAGACCTTCTATTGTATTTGTGTATAGAACAAAAAAGTTAGACATAATATTAAGAACAACTAATAAAAATACAGAGGCATTAAAAAACGAGATTCTCAGATCTGTTCTTAACAGTTTTATGTTAATATCTGTAACCCTCTTTTACTTAATGACTTAGCGGTTGTATTTCTTGCATGTACATTATTCAGTTATTCATATTTTTATTTGTTTACTATGGTAAAGGGCCAATTATATTACTACTGTGTTTTAATATTGATGCAATTAAAGTGTGAAAAAATAACCGCATTAATGATTATTAGTAGCTAAACGTACGTAACTGAAAACAAGCAACAGGGTTCTTCTTGTAGCGAAGTCAGCAGCGCTTTCGATGATCGCGTTTCTCGCTTTCTGAGAGTGAAATCCAAGTTAAAAGGTGCTTTACATTTAAAAATAGAGGAATAAACACTTCAGTTTGGCAGAAATACACGTAACGCCCGGCCGGCCGCTCAGCTCAGCTCAGCCCCGCGCCGCTCCTAAAGGTGGGAAGCGCGTCGTCGACAAGGCGGGACTCGCGCAGCCCGGCGCCTCTTATTATGGCGCGGAGAGCGAATGTTAAATAAAACAGCGGCAGAGGAGGCGGAGCGGACAGGACAAGGGTGTGGGTCCAGAGAGAGAGGCGACTCCTTGCAGTTGGGGAGCAGCGCAGCGTACGCCTAGTTATTTATTTATTTTTATTTTGACAGCAAGCTCGTGTGCTCTTATCTCGTGGCTGGAGGGTTAGGGGAGGGGTCGCGGGCGGAGGTCGTGGCTGCGAACGGCAACAACGACCCGCCGCACCATCACGAGCAAGCACGCGGCCTGCGACTGCAATGTGGCGGCGCGGGCCGGGCCGCCCCCTCCGCCCACCTTGACTAGTGTCACGTGCGGCGGTTTCAGGACCGTTATTCCAAGAGGCGACCCACCAGTTTTCTTGGGTAAAAAGTTTAGGGGAAGGATAAGTCAGTGTTGCCAGGTACGCGGTACGCATATTTTTCTGTTGGTTTCTGCGGGGGGTCTTAAAGGGCTTCTTTTGAAGAAACAGCGCGGTATTCTGAGCTCTTTTTAAAAGTAAAAATAGCATCGCTGCGGTTGTGCTAAGCGCAGCTTGCATAGCGCATTACGTATTTTAGGCCTGAAATTACAAGAAAAGATTACAAACCTTCTGAAAAACTGATGAGTCCGCCAACTAGTTCAGGAACCTGTCCTTTAATTGGTGGTGGGGGGTGTTTGCACGTTGTTTTTTGGTTTGGGGTCCTTAAC
Source organism: Polypterus senegalus (assembly GCF_016835505.1). Classification (NCBI taxonomy): domain Eukaryota; kingdom Metazoa; phylum Chordata; class Cladistia; order Polypteriformes; family Polypteridae; genus Polypterus; species Polypterus senegalus. Next base: position 191,359,716 of record NC_053158.1, read on the forward strand.
GTAAACGTGCAAACCTCTAAACCTCAGACAATGGAATAAGCGGTGTAGCGGGGCAGTGTCGTTGCTGGTTAAAGTCAGTAGACGTCAGCACGGAAGACACCTGAAGGCCTTTTTAAATGATCAGAGGACATCTAATGGACATGGATAAAGAAAGACACAAAAAAAAGAACTAAAAAATACCAGTCAGTGCCAATGCTGATTAGCAAGTAGACTCGACATTCAAAAACACATCACAAAAAGGGGGAAACAAAATAAAGAAAAACGTGTAGTTTTAACTGAGAAAAAATTATTAGCATAAGCTTTCATTAAAACATTAAAATGCCTGTTGTCTACGTAATTAACAAGTAGAGTTGAAATTCAAAAACATATCCCAAAGACTGGAAAAAAGGTGAAAAAATAAAGAAAAGTGTGTAGTTTTAATTGAAAAGAATTAAATAAATCAGTATAAGTGTTCATTAGAAAGAAAAACGAAATAAAAATACCTGTTGTCTACTTGATTAGCAAGTAGACTTGAAATTCAAAAGTATATCCCAAAGACTGGAATAAAGAGAAAAAATGTTTAAAAAGTGTGTAGTTTTAATTGAAAAAAAAAATGAAGTCAGCATAAGTGTTCATTAGAATGAAAAAAAAAATTAAAATACCTGTTGTCTACTTGATTAGCAAATAGACTTGAAATTCAAAAATATATCTCAACAACTGTTAAAAGGGGAAAAAATAAAGAAAAGTGTGTAGTTTTAATTAAATAAATTAGCATAAGTGTTCATTAGAAAGAAAAAAAATAAAAATGCATGTTGTCTACCTGATTAGCAAGTAGACTTGAAATTCAAAAATGTATCTCAAAGTCTGGAAAAAACAAGAAAAAATGTGTAGTTTTCATTGAAAAAAAACTAAATAAATGAGCATAAGCGTTCATTAGAAAGAAACAAATGCATGTTGTCTTCTTGATTAGCAAGTAGACTTGATAGTCAAAATCATATCCCAAAATCTGGACAATATAAAGAAAAATGTGCATTTTTAATTAAAAAAATGAAAAAGGCCTAAATTAGCATAAGTGTTCATAAAAATGAAAAAAAAAAAACCTGTTAGTGCCAGTGCTGATTAGCAAGTAGACTCGATATTCAAAAACATATCACATAGACTTGAAAAAAGGAAAAGAAAAAATAAAGAAATTTGTGTATTTTTAATTTAAATAAATCCAAAATTAGCATACGTTTTCATAAGAAAGAAAGAAAGAAAAAGACATTACACAAAAATACCTGTTGCCAATGCTGATTAGCAAGTAGACTCGATATTCAAAAACATATCACAAAGATTTGAAAAAAGGGGAAAAGATAAAGAAAAATGTGTATTTTTAATTGAAAGAAAAGCCAAAATTAGCATAAGCATAAGTTAAAAAAAAATACCTGTTAGTGCCAGTGCTGATTAGTAAGAGGAGGAGGAGGAGGTTGGGAGCATGATTAGCAAGTAGACTTGATATTCAAAAACATATCACAAAGACTGGAAAAAAGGGAACAAGTAAAGAAAAATGTGTAGTTTTAATGAAGGAAAAAAAGGGCTAAATTAGCATAAGTGTTCATAGGAAATGTCATGATTTACTTCGTGAGGTAGAAATATATATATATATTCAAAATATTAAAATGTGTGCTTCCATACGAACATTTTTAGTCTAAATATTCTCTATTGTAACCTGACAGTTTCTTCAGGGGCGCTGTACAATGGCTGATCCTACACGCTGACCCACAAAGAAAATGCAAAAAGACAATTTTCCCTCAGGGATTAACAGAATATATAAAAAAATGTAATTTTTTCATTTTCTGATAGAGGTTCCTGTAGGGCTAGATCCCTAGTAAATGGTCAAATATAACAGCATATTCATAATCGCTCACTTTGAAATTGTCTAATACGATACCCCACGCGCTTGTTTGAAATTTGTCATTTTTAACATTGTGAGTAGCTCTTAGAGGAATAAGGACCACCAACAACCAAATAGCAAAAGTACTGTCATGGCAGGCAGTGTGGTGTAGTGGTCAAGGCTGAGGGATTCATACCCTGAGGTTAAGGGTTCGAGTCCTGCTAAAGACACTGTGAACACTTCACTTTTTCTAGTTTTACAACTAGAAAAACAAAAGAAATGTAACCAGGGTTATTTCAGATGCTGCAAGTTGCCGTGGATAGAAATGCCAGTCCAATATATAAAACAGAGTTTATTAAAATAATTTTGGGGTATTTTAGCTATTAGCCTAACAAACAGGCTGGATGGGCCGAAATTGTCAAATTTTTTATATTTCTTATTATCATGTTTGTGTTCAGCAACCTCAAATCTTCATAAAACGACACTCCATATGCCTATATCGGACAATTTCCGCTTGGGATTAACAAAGTATATAAAAAAAATGACAGATCCCTATTTTGTTTTTTAACTTTTGTGAAAAGGAGTAATTATGACCTCTCGTACCCCATTAGAGAGATTATGAACCAATGGGGTCAGTTGATGTGGCCTACACATTCTGTAGTTCTTCTGATCATTTTTGCGGAAGACATCAATTGGTTTCCCCTTTATAATAAGGTCCTAAAATGTCCTCAAAATGAGTTTTATTTTGGGTCAGAGGGACAAAGATAGGGATGCGGAGGGGGCACAAAAAGTGGCTCAAGAAGGTTTTGCTGCATAATGAGTCCATTTGGGCCCATAGTAATAAAAAATAATATTATTTAAGACGAGTGTAACTTTGAATGTAGGAAACGTTCAGGTCCTTTGTCAGATTTTTATGGCGAGACACTAAGGGCAGCAAAACTGTGTCATTTGTATAATTTTGCACCAAATAAATTGACTATTTGAATAAAATATGTATTTTATAAAAAAATTAGTCTTTACTTTCAGACACTTGGATTAACATGGCAATGTTTTAGATGATCACAAATTGATAATCATATTTTGATTTCTCTGTGTCTTGTCTGAAATTTTGTTGCAGTGAACTTGTATTTATGTAAGCATCGTCCTAAGCCTTCCAAATTTACTCACTGACACTGTAAATATTTTGGAACAAAAATGTTACAATACATTTTAAAGGAATCTGTTTATGAAATCAGATTAATCCAAGAGTGTATAGTTTATGGGATGAGACTATTAAAGATACAATTAATTAGCAGAAAGCTGGTAATTGCTAATAATTATCATCTGTTACCACAGGTTGTGAAATCCAATAAAATTCTTCATAAAATTTACCCAGTTAATTCCCTTATCAGTAAAATGTTTCCAGATATAGATATTAGTTGCAAATTTTACAATTCACAAGCAGAATTTGAACATCTTTTTTTTGATTGTCCTGTCTCTAGAAATCTATGGAATGAAGTGTCTCCCTGGATTGCCCAGAAACTGTTAGTCTGTTTTTTCAAGGTAAATGATTTTATTTTCTTTTATGAAAAAAAATCCTAGTAATTTTATCACTTCATTTCTGATGACTTTTTAAATACTATTTGGGAAATATCTTATTCGTAAGTGTAAATGGATCAGGTGTAGTCTCTTACTGAGCCTGTTTCTTACTGAATATTTGGTACACGTAAAGTCTCTTGAGTTATTTAAGAGACACAAAGCTAAGCATCTGAACCTGTAACTCCCAAGATTTCTACTCTAATGAGAATATTACTGTTGATGTCTTTTTTGTTTGTTTCCTTCCTTTATTCTACTTTAATGTTTGAATGTATTATTTGTATTGGTATTTACATTTTAAAGTTTTTTGAATAATTTTACAAATAACTCTTTATTATTTAAAATCAAAAAAAAAAACTTTAAAAGTCTGAATTAGCATAAGCTGCTCTAAATTCAGGGTCCTCGTAATAAATGTAATGGTTTACTTCATGAGGTAGAAGTATATAACAAACATGAAACACTGCGTCGGATATTTGAGATATTTAAATGTGCACTTCAACTTAAACGTTATAAGTCTAAATATTATCGATTGTAATAGAAATTTGTCACTTTTCACCCTCTGGTAGTGGTCCATAGAGGGCTAGAGCCCTAGTAAAGGATCAAAAATCACATCATATTCATTAGCACTTATCTTCAACAATTTCCCACATGCTTATGTTTAAAGTCATTTTTAACCTTCTGGTAGAGGCTCTCAGAGGACTAGTACCACCTTTAAAAAAATAAAATATCAAAAATATCATATTAATTATCAGCAACCTCAAAATAGCATAAAACAATACTCCACCTGCCTATATTACTGATCCCCATTCTTCTGAAGTTTTATGAAAAGGAGTAACCTTGGCCCTTGATATCCCAATTAGTGGGTGAACCCTGGAGGTTGAAAGATGCGGCATACACAACTTCAAGTCCTTCATTGCTGAAGACACCTATTGGTTTACTCTTTATCATAAGGGTGTCATTCACTGCACAAAATATTTCCAATGATGGCCTAAAAATGTTTGGTTTTTTTTGGGGTGGAGGACCAAAAATGGGGGGATTCCCAAAAAGTTGGACGTATTGCATAACTAAACATCACGATAGCTTGAATAGAATATCATATGTGGAAGCTTCTCTCATACTGGTGAGCCTGGTGGTTCCGGACAAAAAAAAAAAAAAGTGATTTCACAGCATTTAGAAGTAATTGTTATGAGCCCAAAAATAAAATAAGGCTCTGCTTGTTTAAAAAGAGAGATGGGTTAAGAAATGGATGAATATAAGCAGTTAGCTTGTGGTACATTTGAGTATGTGCTTAAACTGCCTTAGGATGTGCTTTATACATTGCCTGACACAGGGATAGACTTAGGGGTTCAACAATTGTTCAGGACTCACCTACCTGTTCTGAGGAAAACACTGAAGAAACAAGCATGTAATGACAAAGCTGTTAAATACGTACTACATAAGAACAGCAAGAAGTGAGAGAGTGTTTAATTTGTATGGTTAGCACCCTCCGCCCCCCAATAAACAGAAACAGCATCTATGATTATGAGTGAGATAGATAGATAGATAGATAGATAGATAGATAGATAGGAAAGGCACTATATAATAGATAGATAGATAGATAGTGTGAAAGGCACGGTATAATAGATAGATAGATAGATAGATAGATAGATAGATAGATAGATAGATAGATAGATAGATAGATAGATAGTGTGATGGACACCCGGGCACCAGCAAGCCCAAACCCCAACACGAACACACAAGCATAGTCTCGGGCTCAAGTAAAGGTAAATTTATTAATCAAATCCTCCCACATATGTCATCACAAGCACCAAATACAAGTTTTCTCTCCGGAAATGTTTCTTTCTACCGCGTTACCTTCCTCCACTCAAGCATTGCTCCACTACCTCCCAGCTCCGAATCGACTGGATAAGGGAGTGCAGTGTCTTTTATGACAGACCCGGGAGTACTTCCGGTGCCAGGGTGATTGCCCAATGGAAGCACTCCCGGGTCACACTGAAATCCATCATAACAGGGAGCTTGTCTCCCTGCAACACCCTCTCGTGGCCCCCAGTGACTCCAGCAAGTCTGCACTTCCAAACTACATCTCCCGGCATGCCTTGCTGGTTTCCTAGGGAGCACCGATATCCAGGACTGCTGCAATCTTGTGTGCTGGGGGAATAAAAACTTTCTAGCAATGTCTTTCTTTCCTAGTGAGCTGTCCATCCATCCCTTTAGGTTCTCTCGTCGGGGTAAGGAACCATCCGCTCTCCTGGCCGGATGCCCATCCAGCCCATGTGGCATCTACAATAGATAAATAGATAGAAAGAATGGATGCAGTGTCAAAGCTTAGAATTAAACTTGATAGCCATCATCAGTGCACAGTATGCCATGTCAAATCTTAAGTTAGTAAATATGCACATGGTATAGCATTCAAGGGTATTTCAGTATTCAGTTAACTGATATGAAAGTTGGAGTATTTCACATTTGTTTAGGTACTTCATCCAAGAGTCAGTTATCACATTTCTGTTGGTTCCATTTTTTTGTAAGAATGAGTCATATTTGAAAATAATGGTGATGACCGAATGCAATTACATGTGTCAGTAGACTAAGTGAAATACTTTATTTTTAACATTACTTTAACATGTAGGTAAATGTAGCCTATATAGGGTTGTGGTGGCTCAAAAGCAAGTGATGTAACAATGTGTGTTATTGCATGTTAGTGGTGGAGAGTCTGTGACTAATTGTTGTTCAGTTTTCATAAACATAACATTTCCGAAAGTATACCCTATACAGTAGTATCCAAAAATTACCAAAGGAAAAATAACTATTAATACAAAATGACCAATACTAGCATAAAATCTGTATCAATATTACCCTAAGAAAGTAGAAAAACAACCAAAATAAGTTGCTCTTCTAGCGGTTAGTATTATTTAAAACCCATTAAAATCATTTAAATAACTAAGAACTGATTGATTGCATAACAGAAATACCAAAGGTGATCATTATATTAAAAATTTTAATTCTAGTCTGAAGATACATGGAAGCAAAAGCAGCACTGCACATACGGATAACCTGAAACCCCTGCTCAGTCTGTTGTACGTTATTCTGCTAAGCAGCTCAACGTGGCACAAACCATAATCATGCCCTGGCTTTGCTATTTGCGACACAATCAACCTCTTCATGCACTGTTGAATCTGCATGCCACAGCGCAGTGTTTGTTTCATGCTCTGCAGCTCTGATATTCTTCTCACATATCAACCACAGTTCCCCTTCTAACCATCTTTGCTTTAGTTAGTTAGTGGTGCTGTACTTTTCCCATATGATGGATTACTTCAAATACTTTAGGTAAGGGTTGATGAAGTCTTTTTTTTTTACAATAGCAATCTGCAGATAATTTTGGTTCAGTGAATTCAGTCTTCTATGTTCTTACATAATTGCTTTGTCTGCCATTCATTTCCAGAGAAGTCACTTTTATTTTTGTATTTGTATGGTAAACTTACCTAAATCAGCAGGAGAAGGGTGCTGCCCTATGAGCTGCTTGCAAGCGTGTTCCGTTCCCTAGTGTTATATTGGAGATCTGGGTGGCTGGCGGATGAGTAAAAGAAGGGAATATACAAAATAAACAAGTTTCGTGTGACTGCTGTCAAGACAAGATTGAAACTAATCCATAGCTGAAGTTACACAAAATGTTTCTTTGCTTTGAGATAGATGAGTTTGCAGATTCACCGATGCTTTTCAATGGAAGATTTAGTTATTTCAAAAACTTTGCAGAGTGTAATCTGTTTGAGATATCTCCAGGAAAATTGAAGTGTCTAAACAAATTTCTTTGAAGAATGAGTGTGCTAGATTTCAACAAAATCAATCCACAGGGGACTGAATCGTCTTGTGCGGACAAACAGAAAGACAGACAGATATGGCTATTGCAGTAGGTGCTTCTCGCTTTATGTGGAAACTCTACTATAAACAGAGAGAGTCTGTTCCTTCATCTGTCTTTACTATCAGAAGGGAAGGAAAACATATTTATTCTGGCAGCTGTTCATTTTGACAACATCAGGTATTTTCAGCTGTTAAAGTAAAGCAAAGCAAAGAAAAGAATAAAACAAAAACATCAGCAGGTTTAGTTTTTCAGTAGTTTGCGGACTCTAAACAATTTTGTCAAGCTCCCTGTATACTTTCCCTAGAGTTCAGTAGCAACACTGCCGACAAGTCATTGTACAATGTTAGTATAATTTCATTTTCAAATGATCTTTCTGGACCTTAAGTTATCTTTCAACAACTACATTCTGTTTAGGTATATAGATTTTAGTGAATCTCTTCATCAATGCCTCAAAAAACAGTTTTAATTTTCCACAAGTATTTCTCACTGCTGCATGAAGTGACTGGTTGGAAAATGCAAACGCCTGAGACATGAGCTGAAACGGTTTTCATTTGTGATCTGCTGCCCATAAGGAGTTTCAAATATAAATGCTTTGTTGATCAGCAGATTTCAGGAAAGCCAGTGGCCTGTCATGATGGACATCAGACCACATGTGCACCCTAGAATTTGGTTTCAGTGTCTGTCTTTTGGGCTTAGTCAGAATTACATCTTGCATGTTGCCATTTATGAACAGATTGAAATTCTGTAATGGAATGCCTTATATATGTGCCTTGTAACCCTGAAGATCAGTTAACGACAACTTTAAAAGTTGCTCGGTACTCTTTTCACATGACACGCATTCAGAAGTAATGTTATATTTTGCCACCGGTGCAAACTCATCACCTTCATATGCTTCACTCTTACTAGAACTAGAATCTGTCATGCTGTCAGTGTTACTATTATAGCATAACAAATTTCTCTGTTCTTCTTCTGACAGCTCGTATTCGGCGCCTCAGCTGCAGAAGTGTCAACTGCCACCATCCCTGGAGACGAGGACACTCAGGGATGATGAGGTATGTGCGATTAACGATGGATGACTTATCTCAAGACTAAATGGAGATGAGACTCGATCATCCAGTTTATCGCAAGCAAAATATCTTGGAAAAACAAAACTAACTAAATAATTTTTCACACATCTTGGATGGACTTTGGTGCCCCTGTGCAGAATATAGCCATGACCAGGTGTTGGTTTATTCCTGATGTCTGTGGCCCACCAGGCTGGCACCGCCAGCTGAACCCGACACAGACATGCGTGGGACACAAGTTCAATACACACTTGGCTTATTTTTTTCTTTTCCCCTTGAGGGAAACACCTTCCCCGTTCCCCACAAGTATGACACAGTCCAAGCACAAGCACAGCACAAACAATTAATCCCTTCTTTTACTTTTTTCCTTCTCCTCCTTCAGTCCTCGGGTAAAGCTTCGTTTCTTCTCCTTTCATAATGCACCCAGAAGTGCTCCAGTGCTTGATTGCTCCTTTCCAGCAGCTGTTCCGGGTGTGCTGGAAGAACTACCCACAAGTGCTCAGTGCGGATCCCAACAGGGCTGCACCACACTCCAACTCCCATGAAGCCCTGTGGGAGTCTGAAGCACCGCCGGAACACGGGGGGTTGCCATCTAGTGTCCCAGGGGAGGTAACGCTCTGGCCACGCTTGCTCCCCCGGTCCTCCCAGCATGGAGGCGACCCGGCTGCACATTACATGTTCATAGTGCCTCTTTTGGCTCTTGTTCTTCAGCAACTCTGTAATGAAAAATAAATCTGATCATTTAATTAAGGATGAATGGGTGAAATGTGGGCTAATTGATGTTGCTAATCCAGATCAATATGACAGCCCTGCGATGAACTGACTTTCTGGCTCAAGTTGTTCTTTCATAATTTCCTCCTGTGTCCAGGATAATCCTCTGTTCCCTGTGACTCTCAAATGAATAAAGCACATACAGAACATGGATAGATGACTAATAGAAATGTGAGTGAGTGTGAATATTTTTCCGAGTTTGCTTTGCAAAGGGCCGGTCGTCTCTCCATTGCTAGGTTTGTGCCTTTCCTCTGATGCTTCCTGGAAAGGCTTTAGCACCCTGTAACAATATCAAGAAAATCGATGGTTTTACACTAAGGCATGGTAATCAAGGCTGTGCACAAAACCTTCAACTCCAACTACGACTCCTCAATTTATGGTACCACTGACTCCGACTCCTGTATTTATAATTAGACTCATATATTTACTGTGTTAATTGAAAGAACATAACATACTGTACAAGATACAAGGCATTTCATCACTCCCAATGTGAATCATCGGCTCCCTAATGTCTTAAAGTTTATGTTTAAAGGCTGTAGCAGTGTCATTGTGGTTTTATCATATTACTAGGGGGCTCTTTCCCCTGCTCGTTTCGCTCGCTATCCCCCGGATTTCCAGGCTCTGCCGCACGCATATGGGGAAGCGGATATACAATTTAAACAGATTGTTATTTTCATGGGAATTGTTACATATGTATAATAGAACTATTTTACATTACAGTGAGTAAATTGAAAGAAAATGATGTTTCTCGTTGCGTTCAAGGTAGTCGTTGAGTTATACGTTTTTGTTCTGTTTGGCTTTGAAATTAACACGCAAATACTTTTTAAACTTACACTTTTACTGTAAAATGTCAGTAAAACCAATATTTGGAATTAAAATTTCATCAATATCGCATTGAATTTTGATTCTGTGTTTGGACTTCCATCATGACAACGTAACATATAACTGCCCATCAGTGAATATTGTTTCTTTCTCTCTAATAGATAAAGTTACTTTTTTGAATGTTTAGCTCTGTGATTTGTTCATTTTCATAGCTAAAGCTATCCTAACGGAAAACTGTAAACGTTTTAATACGAATGGTATATCAAGATCTCCTTTGGTGTCTAATGTTATCTGTGGAAGATGTACTACATTACTTTTATTGTTACCTGTTAAAATTTTACATGTTAGAATTGTTCGGCCAATTTTGAATACAGCTAATCTTGTTCTATTGTATAGCCCATCACACAGACATAAATCACGCAATAACATTACGATACATCCTTCTTTCAACAGTAATTTGGCCTGTGGGAGACCAGACGGTGTTAACGGTTGTAGTTATTCTTCAGGATATTGTAAGTTGATATTTTCATCTACTTCACCATCACCACTAACTGTTTCAGCATAGTCAATTGATATGCATTTAACCAATTTGCCATGTAACTGATCGACAATTTTCGCGTTAATTCGTTTGACTTCATCGTTTCTCGCTGGTAGGATTGCCCATGTACTCATTTCTTCTGTTGATAAGCCTTCGTGATGAAATTCTTCAATAAGATTTGGACATAATAAGTCTTTTAATGGGAACTTACAGTGAGGAAAACGTTAAAATTTATAAGAGCTGAGAGTGCAGGAACTTTGTCTGACAAACGCATTCGCACAAATGAGAAGTGAGAGGACTGTGGGCGTGATTGAATATGGTTGAGTGGAGGGCAGGACTTGAAAAAATCTCTTGGCAATAGTCTCGTCTCAAGATTTTCTTTTATAATAGAGAGATTTATTAAAGAAGTTACAAACATTGGGTAATATTAAACAAAAAAGAAAACAAATATTTTACCAAAAGGCTAGAAAAAAAAATTGTTTCATTAAATTAGTGTATGTGAAGTTGGAAATTTTAACACATTACATTACAATTTACATTTTGTCAGAGTTGGTACATTTTTATCCCATTCTGACTCCAGTAACACAATAATTGCTTTTGACGCCAAGGCTCTGACACCGCAGTCCTTGTAGTGAAGCCCAACATATTCCACATATGGGAGGCACTGTGGTGCCATGGTTAGCACTGCTGCCTCACCTCTCCAGTTTCCTTTGCTTGATTTGCTTTGCTTGATATCCAGCTTTGTCAGTTTTCTGAGTAGAGTTCTCTTTCAAATTTGTTTTGTTTTCTTTTTTCACCAACATCCCAAATAAATTAGAAATTAAATTGAAACATTAGAACTGTATTCAGTTCGGCTCAACACTCTGGTCGCCATCGTTTAAAGTGTGTTGTGATCTGTTAGGAAACTAAAGTAATCTGACAGATAGCGAAGATATAAGAGATAATTTAAATAACTAATAATTTAGTTGTAAAATAATCAGGAGTATTCATCCACTTTACTTAGAAATATGAGAAACATCCTATCCTGTCCTATCCAGCTAATTTCTCCAAAGTAAAATGAAGCTGAGATTCGAAGGTTCCTAAAGTCCTACTCTCTTTCACACTACTTGATAATTTATTCAATGTGTCTATGGTTCTCTGTGTGAAGAAAGATATTCTAATATTTGTTCAAAATTTCATCTTAAAAAGTTTTCAACAGTTGCCCCCGTGTTCTCGTTGAACACATTTTCCAGTAACAGCCTGGATCCACTGTACCAATTTCTTTTCATCATTTGAAAACTGCAATAATTTTCCTCTTAATCTCCATTTGCTTAATCTCAAAGGGTGTCTCATATATGAGTAAGTGTGAGTTTTTGCAGTGTGATGGACTGGCTTGCTTCCTGACAGAGCAGAGTGCCTCTGCCAATGACCTTTTCAATGGCAGAAAAGCAGGTTCAAAAATGGATGGACAAAAGTGGAATTTTTAAAAAACAGTGCCTTGGTGATTTGCACTAAAGCTGTTGTGTGACTCATTGAGTCATGAAAATGGATTCCTTCCTTCTTTGTTTCTGTTGATCTTCAAAAGTTCTTAATCTTTTTCATTTTGTGGAATCCACAAGCAACTTTGGGCAGGGACAACTACAATGGTCACATAACCTGATGTGCACTCTGCAATAATTTACACATTTTACCATATATTTCAGTATACTGCAATATATTGAAATATGCAGTATTTATCTTTGAATTATATTGTAACAAACATTAAAATATATTCATATTGATAGCAATATATATTTTTTCAAATATGTTTGAAATATATTTCATTTTTTTAAGGGAGTAAGGTGGTACAATGGTTAGTACCGCTGACTCACATTTCCAGTGTCCCAAGTTCCATAGGTCTGTGCTGAGTTTGTAGGATTTAAGTATGCGGTTTTTGTATGCAGGTACTCTTGTTTCCAGCGCCACATTGAAAAATGTGCAGGTTAACTTGACTGGTGACATTAAATTGTCTCAGCAGTGAACTTGAAACCAAAAATCAAAGGTAAAATCTTTATGGTAATGTTGATTAAGATGGGTCAGATAAAAATAAGATGTACAGTAGGAAGTGTTAGGCTGTTTGTTGAGTTTTTAGCTTATTTAAGTAATTGGACTAACATTTCCACTAAAATGCATAAATTAACTAAAATAAAATATTGCTGAATTTTTGTTAGACTTTTATTTAAAAACTTTGTTTATCCAGTTATCTACTGATTAATTAACTGAAAACTAGAATACACTGGTTTAATGGATTCTTAGTTAGTATGATTGAACTACACAATGTAGAAACTGTTATCAACTCACATCATCACTGGAACAATAAGCTACTGCAGTGACAGTGGTTTCAGGTAATATTCACCATCTTGAATAATAACAGATTTTGGCTGTTGTGTCCCATTTTTAAAAATGTTTTTCACCTTGATTTCTAGCAAAATTCCTGATAATTTCAAGATAAAATGTTTAATTGTGTGACAAAAACAAGTCAGAAATTTTCTTTCTTTTTAATTTTCTTCCCTTTTAGTTATTACAGTATGTGTGCCGACCATAGTGTGTGTTTATATGTATTTATATATCTACCTTTTAATTTATATAACAAACTTCTGTAAAAAGCCAATTTTCACCTGGGACAAATAAAGATCTATCTATCTATCTATCTATCTATCTATCTATCTATCTATCTATCTATCTATCTATCTATCTATCTATTATATAATGCCTTTCCTATCTATCTATCTATCTATCTATCTATCTATCTATCTATCTATCTATCTATCTATCATGGCCATTGGTTTTGCTTTCCTTTGCTGCTATGTTCCAGTGGGTCCTAAGTGAATCCCAAAAGTGAGCCTGATGTAATATAATTATTATGATTTTTATAAATCATTTGTTAAAACTCACTTTTCTACATTGTGAATATTCATAATATAAACACCTTGGCAACATATTAGCACCATACAACAATATGGACAGTAAATGAATTCTTGAAAAGATTCTACTTAAAAACAATTTCAGATACTTCAGAGTTATTTTTATGTACTTTTATGTTCTTCATCCTAAATAAAATGTTTAGAAGTAATGAAGTGAGCTAGCAATTGGTGTATCTTCCTGTATTCATTTAAGAATTGGTATGTTCTTGTTTCAACATTACTAAAGTGAAATGTTTAGAACATTTAGTTTAGTATAAATTATCTATATAATATATTGCTTTACTGTGACTGTAACTGCCAAGTGAGAACTTTTTTTCTTTTTAATTCTCTTGCTTTTTAGTCATTCTAGTGTGTGTTCAAACCAATGTATGTGTGTGTAAATATTTATTTATCTTTTAATGTATTTATTTATTTAGATAGCTTCGTTAAAAAGGCAAATTTCCCCCTGGGGTCAAATAAAGTTCTATGTCTGACTGTCTAAAGGTTTGGTGTTTCATCATTTCATGTTTTTTCGATACTCAATATTAGATGTTTTTGATGTTTTCAAAGATATCCAATTACATATTGTTAATCATAATAGTTGTTAGTAACCTGAACTATCTGGAATCTAAACTGTCTATAATATAGTGCCTTTCACATCTATATACCAGCATTAAGTAGTGTGTTTCATTTCTATCTATCTATCTATCTATCTATCTATCTATCTATCTATCTATCTATCTATCTATCTATCTATCTTATAGTGCCTTTCATATCGGTGGTGGAGTGTGACAGTTAGACAGATGTAGATGAACCATAACAAATAACTGATTCACAACCATATTGCTACAAGTTGATGTCATACCCCAAGTCGAATATCATATGTTGTTTGTGATATAAAGTTACAATATGACATAAACCTCCCTTGCAATAACACATTTAAAAATTTAAAATTATGAAAAAGTACACAAGTGCAATATTTAAATAACAGAAGATGTTGCTTTTTAAAATGTGTCTATCTACTTATTGTAATTGTGGCAAAGTAATTTTTTAAACAAGTTAGAAAATGTAGGCTTGGTGTAACATTTGGATGCGTTGAGATACTGGGTTTTGGAAAAAACATAGCAACATATTGAAATCAGTTGTTTTTATTGGCCACCTGAGGTTTGATTTCTCAGTTTCCAGAAGTTCGTGATGACAGCTCAGTTGTGATTTAGACCCTGACTGATAAAATCACAGACTACTACAGACTTGTGACTGCAGTCTGTCAGGTCAGATAAGAAAGAAATCCACTGGTATGTAATGAATCCAACACCAAACCTTAAAAACTAAAAATTATTAGTAATTTAACATTTGATAAGAAGAATGCTGAACTTTTTAAACTGTTAACATAATATCTTTGTTGTCACAGTCATCAACTTTAATTATTTCTGTTAAATGTCATCTTTTGTGCCTTGTAGATTCATCCACCTCAATAAAAGGACAAGTCTGTGTGTCTTTGTATTTGTGTGTCTACCCGGTTGCTGTGTTTCTGTTATCCAAAAGATGGTGCATCAGACACATTGCACTGGTGTTAACGAAATCACATACTAAATGGCATACCACCTTGACAACTGTCTTTGTATCTGTGTATCCCTCCAGTTGCTATGTCTGTTATTTAATAGATGGCCCATCACAAACAGCACAGACTTTATGGATCCCATATCAAATGGCAAATAACAGAGACATAGCATTCAAATGGAGAGACTGCACTACAAAATACATTTACAGCATACATCTGACAGAGAACTGCCAGAGATGTACAGAAGTCGGCTTATCCACCTTAAAAAAAGAACAAGTGTCTGTGTGTGTGCCTTTGTGCCTCTGTTACAGTATATGCCATATAGTTTGGGATTTGTAAATGTAGTGCTAATGTTTGTGATGTGCCACCTGTTGGAATAACAATTGCAGTGCATTTTATTACTACAAATGTTTGTGACGCACCACCTGCTAGAATGTGGAACTGTTGAAGTCACCCTGTCCAGAGACTGTCCTGGCCTAGTGCACAGTGTTTGCTGGGATATACTCCAACTGCCCCTGACCATGCTCTGGATAAGCAGATCAGAAAGATGGATGGAAGCTTATAACATTTGTCCATTTCATATCACTTGTTTCTATGCTACGTCTTATGAATGCCATGCTGGACCCTTTCCTGGCTGGGATGACATACTGGGAAGATAATGTGGATGGAGGCATAACCCGGCCGGGATGGGACTTAAGAAACATCCCTTACAAAGGGATAAATGAATGGATAATGTGGGAGAGTTTGTGCATTTAGGACAGTACCTCCCCCAGTACAGTAGATGGCAGTGCTCCGCTGGCATGGACCCAGTAAGGACATCCGCAAGGATGTATGGGAGTCGTAGTCCAGAGGGTACCGCCAGGGGGTGCTGCAGGGAGAGAGACTTTACAGGTGGCTTCTGTCTGACCTGGATGTGTTCCAGTACTGGAAATGCTTCTGGATCTGACATAGAAGCGAGCCGTCCAGCATCCTCCACTGCGTCACTGGAGGAGGAAGAGGAGAACTGTTGATTGGAGGGCTATGGATTGGTTTGGGCAAGAGGTATTTTGTAAAAATAAAAAAGCCTTATTTTACACCTGGGACTATTTAGTGTGTCGTGTCTGTAGTTTTGGGGCCCACCTGTCTTTAACAGTGTCTGCTCAATTTTCTCTCTCACCGAAGCTATGGTAAGGGATACATATATCAATCCAGCAGTAACAAGCAAGCTTCTATACAGTGAAAGAATAATAGCAAGAATACAATCCTGTGACTTTTTTCAGTAATTGCCTATAGAACAGAGACCACAATTGTCAGCAATTCAATGTCAATAACAGCACTTGGTGATGAATTTACAGGGAGCAAGACGAGCAGCTAAGTGTGTTTCACAGTCGGTCTCCTTTTAAAATGGGCAAATCGCACAATATTGCTTTGCTTTTTTCCTTCTTAAAATGACACGGATGCACTTTTTTTGCAATAAAGTGTGTGATCTCAAGACGCAGATCAATACTTGATAACATTTGTGGCTTGAGATATGAACTTATTCAGTAAGTTTTAAGGCTTTTTTTCCACATAGGGACCTCGGCACCCATAAACTCCATTATAAAACGGAATGACAGGCTGGTTATTTTATATAGGCTGCCTGCCTATATTGCGTCCCAAATCCCCACGCCTGCCATGTAGTTGGCAGCCTGCCTTATATAGATTTAAATGCTTAAACGAGCCGAGCAGACACGCTGACAAACAACACTGAAAATAAATACTCGCAGGCTAATCCACAAGTTCATCACGACGCTGTCGCTAAATACTCACGGGCAATTCCACAAGTTCATAGACACACTGCCGCTAAATATTTGCAGGCAAATCAAAAAGTTAATACCGGGAATGCCTGTTAAACATTTTAGATTTACGAATAGCAATTTGGGTGGTGAGATGTCTATCGAGGTGATCACTGTAATATGTATATGTCGTTGAAATGTATTATTATCAGGCATGGTTTAGGCACCTATGTCATCAAGAAGGCACCAGAAAAAGGGACCTCAAGGTTACTATTATGGAAGTTAATTTAGAGCACGGATGCCGTGAATTTAAGAGCTGTAATAAATAAAGTTCCCCTGCATACTTTTAAAGAAAGTCTCGCCATCATTTCATTTTTCACAATTTGTGAAAACAAGACATGGTGTCAGAATAGAGTACAGTCATGGATTTTGTTGGAGTTCCCTCGCCACGAATTGACTGGGATTCTCTTAACCTGTCGGGAGAATGGAAAAAATTCTGACAGCATGTGGAGCTGATGTTTTCGCTAAAGTTTGCAGGACTGGGAAAGGTACACCCGTGCATGCAGTGTGTGATGTCTCAGATAAAGAGGAAGACGAGCTGTTTGTTTATTGATGCAGCAAGAAAGGAACAACCCTCTGAAGCTGAACAAGCCTTTGTAGACATATCAATAGGAAAGCAAGGTGTAAAACTTAAGTTTAAATTAAGTTCATAGACACGCTGCCGCTAAATATTCGCAGGCAAATCCACAACTTAATATTGGGAATGCCTGTTAAACATCTTAGATGCACAAGTACCAATTTGGGTAGTGAACACTTTGATGAATGAAACCTGTTATCTTTAAAACAGTTGACAAACATGGAATATAACTTGAACACAACACATCCTCCAAATACGAACCTGATTGAAAGAAATAATGATAATCAAATCCTTATGAGAGCAACACTCATAACAGTGACAAAACTATTACATTGACAATCATGTAAGTATATTTTTAAAATGTTTCCTTTTCTTTTTCATAACTTTTTTAACACACTACTTCTCTGCTGCGAAGCGCAGGTATTTCGCTAGTCTATATATAAAAGCCAAATCCCACTGACTCACTCATCACAAAATCTCCCAAACCATGAGGATTTGGGACTTGAAATTTGGAATGTAGGTTACCCTTAGCCCATAGTTGCTAGCTAAGAAACGGTTTTAAAGATTTCGTGGTCCAAGCATGTTCTGTCTGTATGACTGTCCGCTTTTCATGAGAGAATTACTTAACAGATGTAGATCTGGTTGTTTTATATAATTTGCTTCAACTTTCCGGTTGATTTTGCGACTTCTCTAATTGAGTACCATAGTTCGCTTGCGGTACCGATGTGTTTATGCAAATCCAAGAGAGTGGCTGTGGGCCGAGAGCAGGGGGGCGGGCCCTTCTTCATTTAGTCGCTAGCCTCTGTTCGAATCACTGTACCTCTCACCACGTGTTGCCTCCGCTTAGCTAGCGATATCTGTTTGTTCAGCAAACATGATCATCTAGAGACTGTTAGGGAGTAATATGTGATGTTTTTGAGAGAGAGATCAGAGCTACGTGTGTTTCAGAGGGTAGCTGCTCATTGGCAGAGATATCACGGCCATGCGGGGGACGCTCTCCCGTCAGAGCTGAACACGATCAGATACAGTGGCAGCATCTATAGATTTTTAAAGTTTGTCCTGTTTCACTACTATAGGGTTGTTCAGATCCAAACAATGCAATTTTCATTACGCAGTAACTTATTAAATTTATTGCATAGAAAATCACCCGAAAAATCCCGGACCATCAAAAAGTGTGCGAGCTGACGACATGAAGAATCGTCTTTCCGCCAAACTGGAATCGTCCCCGCATAAATCAAAGTCATCCAGACGATGTGGATCTGCATAATTAGATCTAAACCACCCTGTATGTGGGCACAGCCACGGAGTACAGCTTGTTAATGTATAATTGTGAAGAATTGACTTAGACTTGAAAAGTATGAAACTTATCATTTACTGTAATAGGCCTAACTTATCTTATGACTAACTGACATGCACTAAGCAGTAAATCTGATTAAAGACTAATGATTTCTGTCATACAGTTTGTTCCTTCAATTGGTAATAAGTTATTTTGGATAAAATGTTAGCTAGTTAATTAAGTAAAATTTGAGATGGTAAGCTATTCTGAAATATTGGTTTAAAAAGAATAACTGCCATACTGTGAATTTCTCAGACAAGGAGTGAAAGGTGACTGTCACTACCTGGTAAAGTAAAGGAGATGTACAAACTCTGAGGATGCGGCTGCCAGTCCAAATGGATGAGACAATATTTGGATAACTTAAGTCCAGAATGTATTTCAGGAAATTCAGACAAAAAAAAGCAAATAATAAATAATGTATAGCGGTCAATAAAAATATTAGTTTGTATCATGTGACACACTGTAATGGCAGGTCTTGGATGGAACAAGCAGCCTCATTTTTGGAAAAAACAAGATAGATGTTCTAAATGTGGACTTTTTTCAACTTTCAAAATAATCTGATGATGTGGAAATTGATATTCAGCCCAAAATAATAAGTAGAACATGTTGTGCTTCAACAGATGGGCTTAGAAGTAGTTTTCTGAAATTAGTTACAGAAACTAGACTTACTCTATACATAAAGAGTTAACTGTTTATTACGTAAAGTGATTTTTCTAAATGAAGTAAATGGGCTCAATTCAATTAAATTAATTTTCTGTTTAATATATTGCCAAAATAATTAAAGGATTTCAGTCATTTTTTTTCACCTTTTCTCAGTAATGTTATTCTCCTACAGTAGTGATTATTGATAGAAGTTAATAGCTGCATAGTACAACAGATTCAGAAAGTATTCAGAGCCCTTTACTTTTGCATATTGTGCCCATCTATCTACACACAATGACCCATAATGAGGTGAAAACATGTTTTCTTGGTTCATTTTTCCTGCTTCTTGCTCTTATTTTTTTATTTTATTCCCCCTCCATTAGTGCTGCTATTTTCTGTTAGGACTCTTAGGTGCTGCACTAATCAAATCATCAGTTACCCGAGAGGCCTATATAAGACTCTGTAGCATTACTCTACGTTTGGCAGCTGTGTTCTTCACCTCTCTTTTATGTTTTTCCTTTATGTGTTTATAGTCTTGTAAACTGATTTGATTTTTGGATTCTTATGCTCTAGATTGGGGTCTCCAACACGTTGCTCACGAGCTACCAGTAGCTCGCAACCCCTTTCCAAGTAGCTCACCAAAGCGTTAATGAATCCTATATAAATTTGAAAACTTGATTAGTCAAATTAGGGGTGGGCGATCTTTCCAAAATATCATATCACAATCCTTTTAATACAAAATCACGATCCACAATCTGAATTGCAATCTTTCTTTTCAATGTGGCATACACTTAAGAGAATATCCAGACTCAAACTCATCAAGATCTAAGTAACACTTTATTTTAAATATCATACAAAGTTGAATTCAGTTGTTCTCTCATTCACTATCTAAGTGGAGTTAAGGTACATGCCCCGAAGCTGGCGAGTGAATGAGGAAGGCCCCTCCCCTCGGCCCACTGTGTGTTTCTCGGATTTGTACAAATAAGTCGGTACCACAAGAGATGATACATAGTGAAATGAGAGAAGTCAAAAAATCAACCAGAATGTTCAAGCAAATGATAGAAAAAAAACTTGATCCAAATCCATTAAGTAGTTCTCTCGTGAAAAGCAGACAGACATTGGATATTATATATTAGTAAAAATTCAAAATAATGTGCAGTTAAAGTCTCAACAGCTTTCTTAGGATTTCTGGAGCTTTGTAGAGCCAGATAACTATAAGAATCTTCACCAAACAGCTCTGAAAATGTCTGCTTTGTTTGGGTCTCCATACTTCTGTGAGTCTAACATGAATGTAATGAAATCAAAGTTCAGAACAAGACTGACAGATGAACATTGAAATGACTCCATAAGAGTGAACCTAAATGGCTCCACACCACCAGGCTGCCTCTCTTGTTGACTCCATGTAGTGCCAGTCATCTGACTAACTAAAAAACACATCACACATGCGACTGGACCTGTGAATAAAGTGACACAGTGACATGGAACAAAGTGACAAATGAATAAGGAATATCTGTGGATTTGGAATTGCATTTTTTGTTTTGACAGCATTCATGTTTTAATTCAATAGTGTGAGATACACTAGAAAATGCATACAGAAATGCAAAATTCACTTGCAGGTGAACTAAATATTTTTGTTGTGATGTTTTAATGCAAAATGTGAGTTGTGGACACCAACATTTTGAAAATGTTCAGGCAAAACAAGCTTATTCAGTTTGTTTGGGTTGAAATAAGCTATGAGAATGAGTGTGTTGAGCAGATGGAAAGAGTACTTTGAGAGGCTGATGAATGAAGAGAGTGAGAGAGAGAAGGTTGGATGATGTGGAGGTAGCGACTCAGGAAGTGCAATGGATTAGCAAGGAGGAAGTAAGGACAGCTATGAAGAGGATGAAAAATGGAAAGGCCGTTAGTCCAGATGACATACCTGTGGAAGCATGGAGGTGTTTAGGAGAGACAGCAGTGAAGTTTTTAACCAGATTGTTTAATGGAATCTTGGAAAGTGAGAGGATGCCTGAGGAGTGGGGAAGAAGTGTACTGGCGCCGATATTTAAGAATAAGGGGGATGTGCAGGACTGTAGTAACTAGAGGGGGATAAAATTGATGAGCCACAGCATGAAGTTATGGGAAATAGTAGTGGAAGCTCGGTTAAGAAGTGAGGTGATGATTAGTGAGCAGCAATGTGGTTTCATGCCAAGAAAGAGCACCAGAGATGCAATGTTTGCTCTGAGGATGTTGATGGAGAAGTTTGAGAAGGCCAGAAGGAGTTGCATTGCGTCTTTGTGGACTTGGAGAAAGCATATAACAGGGTGCCTCGAGTGGAACTGTGGTATTGTATGAGGAAGTCGGGAGTGGCAGAGAAGTATGTAAGAGTTTTACAGGGAAGTGTGACAGTGGTGAGGTCTGTGGTAGGAGTGACGGATGCATTCAAGGTGGAGGTGGGATTACATCAGGGATCGGCTCTGAGCCCTTTCTTATCTGCAATGGTGATGGGCAGGTTGACAGACAAGATTAGGCAGGAGTCCCCGTGGACTGTGATGTTTGCTGATGACATTGCGACCTGTAGCGAGAGTAGGGAGCAGGTTGAGGAGACCCTGGAGACATGGAGATCTGCTCTAGAGAGGAGAGGAATGAAGGTCAGTAGGACCACCAAGACAGAATACATGTGTGTGAATGAGAGGGAGGTCAGTGGAATGGTGAGGATGCAAGGACTAGAGTTGGTGAAGGTGGATGAGTTTAAATACTTGGGATCAACAGTACAGGGTAATGGGGATTGTGGAAGAGAGGTGAAAAAGAGAGCGCAGGCAGGGTGAAGTGGGTGGAGAAGAGTGTCAGGAGTGATTTGTGACAGACGGGTATCAGCAAGAGTGAAAGGGAAGGTCTACAGGATGATAGTGAGACCAGCTATGTTATATGGGTTGGAGACGGTGACACTGACAAGAAAGCAGGAGACAGAGCTGGAGGTGGCAGAGTTAAAGATGCTAAGATTTGTATTGAGTGTGACGAGGATGGACAAGATTAGAAATGAGGACATTAGAGGGTCAGCGTAAGTTGGACGGTTGGGAGACAAAGTCAGAGAGGTGAGATTGTGTTGGTTTGGACATGTGCAGAGGAGAGATGAGGGGTATATTGGGAGAAAGTTGTTAAGGATGGAGCTGAAATGTAAAGAGGAAGGCCTTAGAGGAGGTTTTTGGATGTGGTGAGAGAGGACATGCAGGTGATGGGTGTAACAGAACAAGATGGAGAGGACAGGAGGATATGAAACAAGATGATCAGCCGTGGCCTCCCCTAATGGGAGCTGCCTAAAGAACAAGAAGAATTGGCAAGTTTTCAATGATTCCCTTTGTGTCTTCATCAGATTTGCTATTCCTTTGTTATGTGGACACACTAGTACACTACATACACTAGTAGGCAGCATTCCTAACCCTAGCAAATGGAATCCAGGACAGTTATAGATTGAGGATCACTTTATGCTTTCCTTCTGTACTTCAGAGACATGTCCCAGTAACTGGGGTTGTAAATGGAAAAAACAAATAAAAATAAGATAAAAAAAATTGATAGTATTAAAAAAATCCAAACTCTTAAAGGCTAATTTCACATTTCTCTAAAGCAAAGTTTGACACGATGGGTTGCCGTGGATTGATTAAGCATTGGGCATTGTTCTGATGATCCTCCAACAATCATCCACGATTCTCCAAGGGGAACCCCACATCCACACCACTAACAATCGTCCAGACATTCAACAAGAAATGGGTCTCGACACTGAAATTGGCAAGATTGGCTCACATACAAAACATTTTTAGGAACCCTACATTTTCATTTCAGAATAACATTTTTAAATAAAAAGATCCATCCACACTAGCATTTTCATATCATTTACAAAAGTATCACAGTCCCCACTAAAATGACCAAAAAGACACTGACATTCGCCTACATGAGCATGCATGCATTCATGGTAAAATCCTTGAAGGGATGATAGCACCACCAGCCATGCGATTTCTTGCAGAACTGAAGCAATCTGTACATTTCTTGCCTTTACTTTATATGCAGCATTCAAACTGTATAAAACACAATTTAGATGTGTACAGGTGAGCAACTCCCCTCAGTCCACTATGTTGGAATGTGGTTTTTGTCCATGTTGGATGACCAATCAGGAAATGAGATATTGTAATAAGTGGGATCCAATCAGGGAAGGGCTACGTAAGAAGTGCAAACCTATCAGAGTGCGAGTAGAGTTTATGTTTTCAAAAGTCTACCTTTTTTTTTCACCCGTCCACGTTGCATTTTCAAAAGCATATGACTCTGGAGAACGTTTTTTAAAGTCTGTTGATCTTGAGGGTCAAAAGTGCTGGGGCAGCATGGACAAAAAGTGATGTCGCTGCTTACGACTAACAAAAGCAACTCCACTCTCACTCACAATAAGAATGCTGTTAATTTCCACAATGACGTTATGTCACACATGTGCAATTAGGAGACAACTAAAGGGCCTGACTAATAGTAATTCCATGCTTGACCAGGGGGCGGCGAGGTGCACTGATTGTCTCTCTCAATCCCTTACAGACCATTCTTGGGAAATCCTGCCCGGTTCCGGCACCTTGCCGCGACAGAAAGTGATATCATCGTCATTGGTGGTGCCGGAACCAGGCGGGATTTCCCGAGAATGGTCTGTAAGGGATTGAGAGAGACAATTAGTGCACCTCGCCACCCCCTGGTCAGGCATGGAGTTACTGTTATTCATGCTGATGACGTCACATCCGGTTCCAGCCCAGATGACACAACTTCCTCCACTTGTATTTAAAAGCTACCATTTTTAAGGCAGCAACACAGTTCTGTTTTGGAATCAGTCTTGTGAACATCTTTGTTCAATTATTTTCAAACTTTTGCAGCCAGGATATAATATATGGGTGGCTGCCCCAAACCTTTTTCATGTTTCATTGTGCTTTTGTAACAGTTTAGAAAACCAAAACGCTGCTGAAAATGTTCTTATGTTGGTATGTACAACCAAACCTTGAGGAAACAGAATGCAGCACTTTATCTCGTCCCAAACGTGTTGGAGCTGAAGCTTGCCTGAGATATTCCTGACCTGTCAGCCTGTTCCCTCTAGTACAGGGGTGGGCAGCCTCGGTCTTGGAGGGCCACAGTGGCTGCAGGTTTTTGTTCCAACACCGTTTCTTAATGAGAAGTCAATTATTGCTAATGAAGCACTTATTGTTCAAGTGACTTTTTGATGCTTCATTTTAGTGGTCTCACTTGTTAAGGTTCGCCACCCTTAATTGCTTATTTACGTCTTAAACAGCTGCATTCATTGTTTTTAATGGCTCCTTATTAGCACCCAGACTCCATGCAGGAAGGAGGCAGGACACAAACCCTGGTCTCTTTTTTACTACAAGGCAGCAGCACTACCACTGGACCACCAAACCACCCAGTAGATATGTGATTTAAAGTATCTATCTATCTATCTATCTATCTATCTATCTATCTATCTATCTATCTATCTATCTATCTATTCTATCTATCTATCTATCTGAGGCTGTGTTCATATGGAGGCTCCTAGATTATAAATATTAAACATCGTTCAGTTACATGTAACTCACCTGACATGTCTACTGTCATAAAGCTGACCCACAGCAGTGGATGCCCACAACAGGACTTGTCTGTATTGTACACTTGCCCACCTGTAATGCGTCTTTTGTGTTTGGCTTCCTGGGAAAAAAATGTCCCTGCCCAATGAAAGAAGTCCATGGGATGTTTTGTTCGCTTGAAAGTTTACAGTGTGAAACACAACCAGAATTACTGGAAATCGAGAAACAAAGCACCGAATCATCCATGGAACAAAGCAAACGGGACTGCGAGCGTGAAAACGCCATAAAGCGTTCTCAACAGAACGTTCTTACAGTTTTGTCATCACCATTGGTGCCACAAAGGGGGTTGAAGAGTCTCCCAGCAGCACTGGACTTAAGGAACCTGCTTTGGAGTGGGCGCCACTCCGTCACATGGCCCACTCACACACACCCCACCCTCAGAACATAATGAAAGCCTCAAATCTGTTTGATCCAATTCAAGGTCACAGGGGGCTGGAGCACCGGGTTCAAGACAGGAGGCAGACCTGGAAGATGGGTATGCCGGACCCTGTTGGTCCCTCTCATGCATTCCCCACAGCGACATGATTGCAAAAAAAAATTGTCCATTGAAACAACACATGCGATTGTGGAAGTGGAATAGAGGAACACTCTGGAAAGAAAATAAAAATAAAAAAAAGAAACCATTTACGTTTAGTTTGCTGCTTTGTTCAGCTTTATAGAATTATAAACCAGGATGTTATTTCAGATTAGCTTCTGCAACCTTTGCATAACGCTTTGTTATTTATTTTAAATTTATTTTTAACTTCATAGGTGTTGTATTCTTTCAAGTCGGACAAAGTTAATGAAACAATTACTTCCGAACTGATACGATGGTACTTACAGCTTTATTAAATGTGAGCCCCAAAGGACGTAGTTTGAAGGGAAATATCATTTGAAAAATGAACTCGCCACGCAATACAATGATAGAAACAGTGGGAAAAGTCATAAACAAGTAACAAAATGGATCTTGGGGAAAATACCGTGTAAATGAGTTTCTTTGTTATTTATCTCTAGGGGGAATGCACCACAAAAACTACAGAAGTGTGTGCAATGATTATTATTGGAGTTGTGTGTGTATATATATATATATATATATATATATATATATATATATATATATATATATATATATGGATACTGTGATATGAATATATACTGTATATGTGTTAATATATGTATATATATATGTGTATATATATATATATAAACTGTATATATTATATATATATATATTGTAAGAAGACGCTATTTTCTTCAGCTTGAGGGCACGTCTTCCCCGTAATCCCTCCAGCCACAACACAGTCCCAAGCACAGTAATCAGCACCAAAACACTCTCTTCTCTCACCGCCACTCCTCCTCAGCAAGCTTTGTCCACCTCCTCCTGACTCTGGCCACTGAGTAGTGTTGTCTGGCCCCTTTTATAGCCCACCCTGAAGCGTTCCAGGTGCTTAACCACCTGGTTCCAATTGCACTTCCGGGATGCGGCTGAAGAGTTGTCCAGATGGGCTGTGGAATGCATGCAGCACCCCCTGGCGGCCACCCCAGCTCCCAGCCAGGCTATTGAAGACTCCATTTCCCATGGAGCCCTGCGGGAGGTTGAGGCATCACCACCGACCAGGAAGGCTGCCACCAAACATCCCAGGGGAGGTATTGAGTTGCCCATGGTTGCTCCCCCGGAACATATGCAGCAGGGCCTTCCCAGCCGGGCATGGGACCCAG
The DNA here is from genome assembly GCF_016835505.1 of Polypterus senegalus. Taxonomy (NCBI): domain Eukaryota; kingdom Metazoa; phylum Chordata; class Cladistia; order Polypteriformes; family Polypteridae; genus Polypterus; species Polypterus senegalus. The sequence continues at coordinate 191,386,379 of NC_053158.1, forward strand.
CCGCCCACCACAATATACTATAGTATATATATATACTAATAAAAGGCAAAGCCCTAACTGACTCACTGACTCACTGACTCATCACTAATTCTCCAAGTTCCCGTGTAGGTAGAAGGCTGAAATTTGGCAGGCTCATTCCTTACAGCTTCCTTACAAAAGTTGGGCAGATTTCATTTCGAAATTCTACGCGTAATGGTCATAACTGGAAGGTATTTTTCTCCATTTACTGTAATGGAGTTGAGCTCGAAAGCCGGGGAGTTTCGTGTGACATCATCACGCCTCCCGTAATCACGTGAACTGACTGTCAACGCAGTGCGTAGAAAACCAGGAAGACCTCCAAAAAGCGCTGAAGAAAACATGTATTATATAATTGAGAAGGCAGCGAAACAATAAGAAGCGAGCGAGTGACATATACTACCATATTCATGAGTGCTGCTACTTCGGAAAGAAAGCACGGTGTAAACCTAAACTTTAAATTAAGTTCATAGACAGGCTGCCGCTGGAGTTTCTCATGCCCGTGGGTAATGCGGGATACAAGTTTAATGAGAGGACGCAGGATATAAACGAGAGTTTTGATAACTTTGTAACTAAGTAAAAATTGCAGGTGAAGGGCTGTGCTTATGCAAATTCCGAGAGACTGTGTTTGTGGGGGATTGACAGTTAAGGCGAGTGGGGGAGTGTGACGATGTGGGTTCAGGCTCCACACTCCCTTTGATGTTTGGGAACCCTTGAACCCAACACCGTCGATAATGTAACCGAGTGAGCTAGTCAATGGAGGCAAATTACTGAGCAAGGGGAAGGTAGAAAGTGCAAAAGTGCTTTTATTAAAAACCAACAAAACAAGTGTTCATAAATAGTGCAGATCTTCATATTCATTAAATAAATAATCCATAAAACGAACGTGGGGTAAAACCAATAAATAGAAACACAACAATCCTTTAAAACGAAGGTTAAAATCTTCTCCTGGAAGCAGTCTTTAAAACAAAAACAAATCCGGTGCTTTTCTGTATGCGTCTCACCTGCTTATCCCGTACGGGCTTAGCAGCAGGCAAGACGCTCTCTGCAGCTGCCCTCCTACTTCACACGCCGAGACTGGAGACCTCCCGATCCCTGGCTCCGTATGGCACTCATCCCAGTCCCGAGACTTGATTCCCCCAATAGCCAGGTCGCTCATATTGGGGACTCCACCACCAAGCCTCCCGACTTCCGCTGCCTTTCTGCGGCCTTCTGCGGCTCGTCGCTTTCACCTTGTTACTCCCGCTACCAGATCGCTCAGCGGGAGCGACATCTACACAAACACCTGGGTGTCGGCCTAACACCCAGCTTCCTCGCAGCTGCCCACGGCCGATCGCGCGCCACCACGCTCCGCGTGTCCGTCTCTCCTGCACCGCTTGCTTCCACGCTCCCTGTAACCTCCGTCCTCTCCTTTCCTTTCTCTCCGAACGTTTCTTTCTTTTTCCCGATCGTTTCTTACACCCCCCCCCACAACCGACTCGCGCTTCTTTTTAAAAACGTGAGGGGCCATCACAGCTGCAGCATTAGCCACGGGAGCAATCACGAATGTGGGCAGTTCCTCACCTGTGCACACGGTGAGAAACGCCCACATCGACTACTGCCCGCTGCTCGCTAACAACGCCCTCACGGCCGCCTCGGGTGCGATGATTATTTATTTAAAATCAATGGCCTTTTCTCCACGAGCTGTGGACCCATAACACCACAGGGAGTCACGTCATCATCTCCCCTCCCATTTACCTCATTTCGCTCTGAGCTGAGCTCATGGCTTACGCCATCTTTCAAGCAACCGTCAGACTGCCACCAAATACTCACAGAAAAATCCACAAGTTAATACACACGCTGTCTCTAGAGTTTCTCCACACTGAATCCTCCAGGCACTACTTACAAAAGGATACACTGACAATCATGTCCCTTTTCTTAGCACAAGCACAGCTAGGGTTACCACTTTTAATACAAAAAAATAAGGGACGCATACTGCAGCGAGGGCCACATCCCTTGGGGGCCAAGCGCAATTTCATTCTCAAATACGGAACGATTCCGTATTTTAAAGGACGGGTGGCAACCCTAAGCACAGCTGAAAAGCTTCGATGCATGTGCTCCATAACGTGTTAAAAAATAATGCATTTAATCACACTTTGCATTACAAGAAAAGGGGAACTTTTGTCAATGCATGATTTCCTGGTACACTGATTACTTTGATCAGCGCATCCCGATTCATTTTACCCTCGCACCCCCTTGGTTTGAGAAGAAGTATGAAAAAATATGAGGTTAACACAGATAAACAGATCACCAATTGAAGCTTTATGAATAATCGATTCGCCATCAATAATTGTTTTGGTAAAGCCATACTCGGTGTAATCCTCCTTCCATTTTATAATTTTTCCGCCACTAGCCATGATTAAATGAACGGTAAAAAAGTACGAGCGAAGCGAGGGTGACTTATTTAGGCAGGCATATATATGACAGCAACACTCAAGACAATGTCAATCATGTTACGTTATTATTAAAATGTTTCCTTTTCTTTTTCATTACTTCTTTAACACATTACTTCTCCGTGTCTGCAAAAACTGGGGTCTCCTGCCCAGCAAAAGTCGAGCAGCCGGCGCACGCGCGCGCATAGCTGTGCCGGGCTTTGAGACGCTGACTGCACTTCTGCCTTAAGTCAAAGTGACCACTTTTAATTTTTTTCATCCTCCCCCTGAGCTATAGCCCAGACAAGTGCAAACACGGGACCCCTTTTCTACACCGCGGTGAACTAATCTTAAGGCGATTCGCACTTTCTATTTTGCACGCATACGATTATGAGGTCGTCAGCTCGGATTATGAAGACACGCACAGGAGTGGAGGACCAACAGTAACATGATTGACAATGTAATTGTTTTGTCATTGTCATGAGTATTGCTGGCATATATATATTTATATATTGTCAGGGATGCCAGGGGCAATGACCCGGCCGGCTTTCTGGTTGCTCTGGGGGCCACGGGTACAGGGCATGGAAGCTCCACCCTGTAGGGGCCCGTGGTCACCGCCAGGAGGCGCCCCAATGGCTTGGGGATCCTGGTGTGGCGGAAGTGCTGGGGGGAAGATACAGGATGATACCCGGAGAGCTGCCGGGAGGACAGCCGGCACTTCCGCCACGCTGGGGCGTGGCCAAGGGAGGAATGCCGGGAACACCTGGTGCTCATCCGGGAACGGTATAAAAGGGGCCGTCTCCATTCATTCAGCGCTGGAGTCGGGAGGAGGCAGGACGAAGCACAGATGAGGTGTGGAGGCGGCCCGAAGAAGGCATTTGTGGCCAGGACTGAGTGTGTTGGGGTGTTTTGTGCACTGAACTAGGTCTGTGTGACCATTTAATAATTGTAAATAATTGTAAATAAACGTGTGGTGGTTGAGAAACAACATGTCCGCCTGTCTGTGTCCAGGTCGGCTCCACAATAATATATATATATATATACTGTATATATATATATATATACATACATGTGTACATATATACACACATATACTATGGGGTGCCAAACAAGCAAATAAATTGATTTTGTGAATATATAAAGTCGGCGTCAGAATATATAAAGTCAAAACTTGAATATATAAAGTCATTCCTGAATATATAAAGTCAAAACCTGAATATATAAAGTCAGCGTCGGAATTTATAAAGTCATTCCTGATTATATAAAGTCAACATCGGAGTATATAAACTCATTCCTGAATATATAAAGTGAAAGTCAAAATCTATTGATTGAAACGACTCTGAACTGAACTAAGTTAACAAAAACGTATTCAGAAAAATCAATTAAAAAAACACTGTTCGGTTAATGTTTTGAAAACAATGCTCCAGCAGACCCCCGCGACCCTGTGGTCGGATTCAGCGGGTTGGGAAATGGATGGATATTCCAGCGTTTACTTTATATATTCCGACACTGACTTTATATGTTCAAGATTTGACTTTATATATTCTAGCGCTTACTTTATATATTCTGAAATATTCCAACGCTGTCTTTATATACTCAGGTTTTGACTTTATATATTTGGGAATGACTTTATATATTCAAGTTTTGACTTTATATAGTTAAATGTAGTCATCATTGCATAACTTTTTCTTTACCATAGAAATTAGAAGACTAAATTCAACTTCCATTCCTAACAAAGATATTTCTGGCGACTAAACAGAACCTACTTATATCCAAATTCGAGCTATTGAGCTGTCGCCTGCCTGCCTGAATAAGTCACCCTCGCTTCGCTCTTACTTTTTTACCGTTCATTTAATCATGGCTAGTGGCGGAAAAATTATAAAATGGAAGGAGGATTACACTGAGTATGGCTTTACCAAAACAATTATTGATGGCGAATCGATTATTCATAAAGCTTCAATTGGTGATCTGTTTTTCTGTGTTAACCTCATATTTTTTCATACTTCTTCTCAAACCAAGGGGGTGCGAGGGTAAAATTAATCGGGAAGCGCTGATCAATGTAATCGGTGTACCAGGAAATCATGCATTGAGAGAAGTTCCCCTTTGCTTGTAATGCAAAGTGTGATTAAATGTGTGATTTTTTAACGCGTTATGGAGCACATGCATCGAAGCTTCTCAGCTGTGCTTGTGCTAAGAAAAGGAAACATTTTAAAAATAACGTAACACAATTGTCAATGTAACCTTTTGTAAGTAGTGCCTGGAGAATTCAGTGTGGAGAAACTGTAGAGACAGCGTGTGTATTAACTTGTGGATTTTTCTGTGAGTATTTGGTGGCAGCGTCACAAAGTCGCTTCCGTAACACTGCGTGTGTTAGCTGCGGAGCTCAGCTCAGAGTGAAATGAGGTGAATGGGAGGGGAGATGATGACGTGACTCCTCCACCCGCCTTAACTGTCAATCCCCCACAAACACAGTCTCTTGGAATTTGCATAAGCACAGCCCTTCACCTGCAATTTTAACTTAGTTACAAAGTGATCAAAACTCGTTTATATCCTGCGTCCTCTCATTAAACTTGTATCCCGCATTACCCGTGGGCATGACAAACGCCATCGGCAGCCTGTCTGTGAACTTAATTTAAACTTTAGGTTTACACCGTGCTTTGTTTCCGAAGTAGCAGCACTCATGAATATGGTTGTAAATGTCAGTCGCTCGCTTCTTATTGTTTTGCTGCCTTCTCAATTGTATAATGCATGTTTTCTTCAGCGCTTTTTGGAGCTCTTCCTGGTTTTCTACACACTGTGTTGACAGTCAGTTCACGTGATTACGTGGGAGGCGTGATGATGTCACACGAAACTCCGCCCCCCACGGCTTTCGAGCTCAACTCCATTACAGTAAATGGAGAAAAATAGCTTCCAGTTATGACCATTACGCGTAGAATTTCGAAATGAAACCTGCCCAACTTTTGTAAGGAAGCTGTAAGGAATGAGCCTGCCAAATTTCAGCCTTCTACCTACACGGGAACTTGGACAATTAGTGATGAGTCAGTGAGTGAGTCAGTCAGTCAGTGAGTCAGTCAGTCAGTCAGTCAGTCAGTCAGTGAGGGCTTTACTTTTATTAGTATAGATACATATATATACTGTATGTGAAGCTCAATGGTTTGTTATGTTAAATAAGGATGTACCACGGTGCATAGAGGCCCGAGACCTGTCACCTCTGGGCATTTACACTCAGGTCCATATATATTTGGGCAGTAGCACTATTTTCATAATTTTGGCTCTTTGTGCCACTGCAATAAATTTGAAATGAAGAAATCATTACATGATTGAAGTGTAGACTTTCAGCTTTTATTCAATGGGTTTAATAGAAATATGAGTTATTTAGAAAAGACAGCCATTTTTATATGTGGTCCCTCCATTTACAGGGGTCCAAAGTGTTTGGACATTTGAATGCCAAGCTATTCCCTCATTATCCCTCATTATTTTATTAACTATTAAGCAGGTAGAAAGCCTGCAGTTGATTCCAAGTGTGGAGCGTGTATTTGTCAGGCGTCACTGTGAACTCTCAATATGAGGTCCAAATAGCTGTCCATGCCAAGTGAAAACAGGCCATCATTAGGCAGAGGAAATGAAACAAACCCATCAGAGAGAGAGCAGAAACACCAGGAGTGGTCATCTCAACCATTTGGAACACACTGGTGAGCTCAGCAACATCTGATGGCCTGAACAACCATGGAAGACAACTGTGTTGGATGATTGCAGAATTCTGTCCTTGGTGAAGAAGAACCCCTTCATGACATTAAGCCAAACCAAGACCACTCTCCGGGAGGAAGACCTGTCATTGACAAAGAGTACAATCAAAAAAAGACTTCATGAAAGTAAAGACAGAGGGTCTACCACAAGGTGCAAACCACTGGTAGGCCTCAAGCAGAGGAAGGACAGATTAGACTTTAGCAAACAAATATTTGTAAAAAAAAAAAAAAAAACAGCCCAGTTTTAGAACAGCTTTCTTTGGACAAATGAAACGAAGATCAATAAGTACAAGAATGGTGGATAGAGAAGAGTATAGAGAAGAGAAGAAATGGCTCATGATCTGTAGCATACCACATCATCTGTGAGACATGGTGGAGGCTGTGTTATGGCCTGGGCATGTGTGGATGCCACTGGAAGTCAGTCACTGGTGTTTATTGATGATGTGACTGCTGGCAGAAGTAGCAGGGTGAATTCTGAAGCGTCCAGGGCGGCCATACTGTCTGCTCAGATTCAGACAAATGCTGCAAAACTGACAGGACAACACATCACACTACAGATGGATAAGGAGCCAAAACACACTGAGACAGCACAAAACAAGGGCTTTACAAGAGAAAGAAGTGGAAATGGACAATCAGTGAACTGACCTCAACCCAACTAGACATGCAGTTTTCTTACTGAAGACAAAACTGAAGGCAGATAGTCTAATGATCAAAACTATCCAAAATGTTCCCAAGCCAGGATTCAACCTGCAAACGTTGCAGTCGAGCTCCAGCTACACTGGGTCACATGTTTTGGGTCTGCACCAAATTAGCATCATTCTGGACCAAAATCAGAGGGCCTTGGTGTCCCAATCCCTCCTAATCCACTAACAGCTGTGTTTGGTGGAGTCCCAGATGGGCTTAAAGTGGAGAAGGACAAACAAACTAATTGCCTTTATTTCACTATTAGCTCATAGACTTATCTTGCTCAATTGGAGGAATCCTAACCCACTTCTGTTAAGTCAGTGGGTAACTGATGTTCTATACTGTTTGAAACTGGAAAAAATCTTAATCTCCCTTAGAGGATCTGTGCAGAACTTTTTGTTTTAAAACCTGGCAGGATCTAATCAATAAAATAGAATAGAATAAGCATTTATAATGGGGAGAAAGACTCCTTTCCCTCTGTCACAAAAACGACACAAAGTCATCAAAAAGGTTTGGGGCAGCCACCCATATAATGTGCCTTGGCTGCAAAAGGGTTAAGTAATAGCGAGATGTTCACAAGACTGAGTCCAAAACAGAACTGACTTTGGTTGCTAAAGATGGCAGCTTTATATGCCGAGACCGGAAGTGACATCATTAGCGCCGCCGGAGCCAGAAGTGACATCGCCAGTGGATGCCGGAAACAAAAGTGACGTCACCTGTGGTGCAGGAACCAGAAGTGACGTCATCTGTGGCGCAGGGACCGGAATTGTTGACATCTGTGGTGAAGGAACCCGGAAGTAACGTCATCTGTGAGACATGAACCGGAAGTGACGTCATCTGTGGCGCAGGAACCATACAGGATTTCCCGTGGATGGTCTGCAAGTGATTGAGCAAGAAAGTTGGTGCACGTCGTTGCTCCCTGGTCTGGCGTGGAGTTACTATCATTCAGACCCTGTAGTTGTCACCCAATCACACGTGTGACACCTCTTTATTACTCTCAAAAGGTTTTACTCTGGCTGTTGGATTTCCTCTCTTTCTTATTGGTGTGGATTGAATTGAATTTAGTTTTGTTAAGTTTAACTTGATTGTATGGAAGGTTACATGCTTTAAATAATTTCAATAAAAGTTAAAAAAAAAAAGTCGAATGAGCAAGCAGCACCTGAAGACAGCGGCAGTAAAGGCCTGGCCATGCATCAGTCGGGTGGAAACGCAGCACTGGCTGAAATAGCCGTGGATTTAGAATTCAGGCAGTCAGTGACTGCAAAAGCCTTTCAACCAAACATTTAAAATGATCGTTATATTGATGATAATGTTAGCCTGTCCAAATACTTTTGAACCCTTGAAAATGAGGGGGCTTTGCAGAAAAATGTCTGTTATTCCTAAACAATTCACGTATTTTTGGTAAACCCCTTAAATTAAAGTTGAAAGTCTACGCTTCAATCACATCTTGATTGCTTCATTTCAAATCCATTGTAGTGGCAAGTCAAGTTGGGGAGAATGCACTGGTACAGTGTGTTGCCACACCCACTACACGGCAAAACAACACGGGATCCCGGTTGGCAACCCCCCAGGCAGACACACAGTCCAGTCCAACCCTCCTGCCACAGCCAGGTGTTACGTGGGCGACCCCTTAGCCTGGTCCAGCCACTTGGACAATGAGGATCCTACGAGCTGGATCACCCTCGGAGAGTCACGTCAAATGGCCATAGTGCCGTAACTGACGCTCTCTCACAATGCAGGTAATGTGCCTCATTCGGGACTCCATGAGCAACACAAAGTCAAACCTGCGGTACCTAAGGATTCTCTGAAGAGACACAGTACCAAAGGAGTGTAGTCTTCATCTCAGGTCACTGGATAGCGTCCATGTCTCACAACCATACAGCAAAACAGGAAGCACCAGAACACATAAGACTTGGAACTTCATCCTTTTGCAGAGATATTGGGAGTACCACACACCCCTTTCCAGCGACCTCATGACCCCCCATTCTCTCCCAATCCATCTACTGACTTCATAGGAAGAATCACCAGACAAATGAAGGTGAGTAAAATTCTTGACGCGGTCAACACTCTCTCTGCAGACAGACACACTGCTGATGTCCGTGCCCAAGAGGACACTAAAGGCGTGGCTCTTTGGTTTTTATCACGACACTCGCAAGCCCAGACACTCAGACTCCTCGCTCAGTCTTTCAAGCGCCCCGATCAGAGCCTCCATTGACTCTGTGAAGATCACAGCATCGTCAGCAAAGTCAAGATCCATGAATCTTTCTTCACCAACAGATGCCCCACAGCCACTGGACCCCACAATTTTGCCCAACACCCAATCCATACAAGCATTAAACAGAGTAGGATCAAAAACACAACCCTGACGAACCCCAGAGTCAACTGGGAAAAACGCAGAGGTCCTGCCTCCACTCTGCACATCACTCACCGTACCAGTGTACATGCCGGCCATTTTCTAAATGAACCAGCAACCTCGAGAGGATCCTGCGAGCCCTCAGAATGTCCAACAGGGCAGCTCAGTCAAGTCGAATGCTTTGGGAAAATCGACAAAGGCTACAAGGAAACTCTGCTGATATTCGCGTTTGCACTCATTGAGAACCCTGAGTGCCAGGATGCGATCGATGGTAGACTTCTTAGGTGTAAAACCAGACTGTTCCGGTCGCTGGTAGGTGAGCAAGTGATCATGGATCCTATTGAGAATGACCCAAGCAAGGACCTTACCTGGCCCCTGAGAGCAGTGTTATCCCCCTGTAGTTGCCACAATCCAGGTGATCACCCTTCCCTTTCCAGAAAGGGACGACAAGTCCTGTTTTCCAGTTAGTTGAGATGATGCCAGTCTTCCAAATGGAAGCAAAGATTGCTTGCAATGCCAGGAGGACAGCCTTACCACCAGCCAGGAGAAGTTCACCCCGGATACCACAGATCCCTGTAGCTTTTCCCCCCCTCAGCTGGTTCACCACCTGTGCAATCTCAGTGAGATTGGGTGGTTCACAGCTAATCGGAGGATCAGCCTCAAGAACCGTGGACCCAGAGATATCCAACGTCCTAGCCGGAGAATCAGCTTTGAACAACTGCTCAAAGTAGCCAGCACAGCGGCTCACAACTGCAGTGTCATCCGTAAGGACCGTTCCATCAGCCGCCCTGACTGCCACTCTCCGAGGAACAGATTCAGAAGTGCGTAATGCTTCGATTCCTCTGTAAGTAGAACGTGGGTCGGTCACTAAAGGAATCTGTGATCCATTGTGGTGGCACACAGCTAAAATTATGAAAATTGTGTTACTGTCAGAATTTATACAGAACTAACTGTATTCCAAATAGAATAATTTATTTCTGACAATGAAAGATTTATTTATGCCTGTAATAAACTGTAACCAGTGTGGGGCGCTCACCTGTCCAGAAAAAGAATTCACACAAATTTAGTATTATCTTCCAGTAGTAGGGTGTTGTACCGTGTTAGCCATTATGAATGTAGTGAGATGTCAAGCACAATTTAATTGACTAACAAGAATAAAACAGTAACAGTACAAAACGTTCGCCCCCTCGGAAGTTTTCAGATTTTCTTGTTACACAACATTGAATCCCACTGGATTTCATTTGACTTTTTTGACACAACGATCAGCAGAGAAAGTCTCATTAATGTCAAAGAGAAAACAGATCACTGCAAAGTGGGCTGAAGTGATTACAGATATAAAGCTGAAAATGATTGATTGCATCCCATCAGGACGCTGTGGGAGTTTGAAATGGGCTGAACATGCAAGGCACCCCTCAGACATCACACAGCTGAAAGAATTCTACTTGGAGGAGACTTCCTATGAGTCAATGTCAGAGACTGCTGGACACCTAGGGGAGATGCCAGCTTGAGGGGGCTGCAGTTTACTAGACCTGAGGGTCTACTCACTGTGTCTACAGCTGGAAATAGCGTATTTGTTCATTTTCCTTTGAATGATTACTGCAAATTCAAATTTTCATTGTTTTTGTTTTACCTTTTTCTAAAGATGCTGTTTAGTCAGTCAGTCAGTCATTTTCCAACCTGCTATATCCTAATACAGGGTCACGGGGGTCTGCTGGAATCAAGCCCAGCCGGCATAGGGCGCAAGGCAGGAACAAACCCCGGGCAGGGCACCAGCACACTGCAGGGGACACACACGCACACTAGGGACAATTTAGGATCGCCAATGCACCTAACCTGCATGTCTGAGGAAACCGGAGCACCGGAGGAAACCCACGCAGACACGGGGAAAACATACAAACTCCACGCAGGGAGGACCCGGGAAGTGAACCCAGGTCTCCTTACTGCAAGGCAGCAGCAATACCACTGCACCACCATGCCGCCCCCAGATACTGTTTAAATGAAGCTTAAATCTTGCTATGTCCAAAATACAGGTGATTTAGAAGATATCTTTCACTTTCTGCACACTTTATTCCAGCTCCGTGATGAGGATTACTTGTGTTCTATTTTGTGTTTTGATACCCATCATGCGCCCAACCTATCTGGAAAGGGGGTCTCTCTCTCTCTGAATTGCCCTTCCCAAGATGTCTTCCCTTTTTTTGCTTTGCGCCCTCCCCCACCATAACCTATTGTCTAAGGGGGAGGAGCAAAAGCTTTAGATTCATCAAAAAGTTTGATCTCCGGTTCTCGACGGGTCTTGACATTTTAGGGTCCCCTGATACCGAAAACAGTGATATCTCGATGATGGGTGTGCGTTTGTCTGTGTGACACAGTTTCTTGAGGATGGTCTCAAGCTGAAATGGCTGGACGTAAAAACTTGAAACTTCAGCGTGTTATGAGATGACGATGTGCTGATTAGTTTTTGAAGCAAATCGTGCAAGAGAAAGAGACACTCGATAGGAACCCAAAAATACTGTAATTCTGCAAGTAATTAGGAATTCTTCTCGTCAGTTGCTATTGTAATCGCCTGTATGATCAGAAAGATCAGCATCAGAGCAGTAAATAATTACTGAAATGTTAGGGAACAGTTCAGGTAACTTGGTCCTGAAGGCACAAAGCCTACCGACACTCACATCCGAATTTTTTCCTACAAGGTTAATTTTGGAGTTTTTGAATGCTTTCTGAATCTACTGTAGGTTGATAAAGGAAAATCACTATACAGAATAGATAGATAGATAGATAGATAGATAGATAGATAGATAGATAGATAGATAGATAGATAGATAGATAGATAGATAGATAGATAGATAAGGCACTACATAATAGATAGATAGATAGATAGATAGATAGATAGATAGATAGATAGATAGATAGATAGATAGATAGATAGATAGATAGACACATAAGGCACTATATAATAGATAGATAGATAGATAGATAGATAGATAGATAGATAGATAGATAGATAGATAGATAGATAGATAGATAGATAGATAGATAGATAGATAGATAGATAAGGCACTATATAATAGATAGATAGATAATGTAAATGACACTATAAATAGCTAGACAAATACAGTAGATAAATAGATAGAGAATGTCAATGGCACTATATAATAAATAGATAGATAAAGGAAAGGCACTATATTGGATAGACAGATTTGAAAATCTCTGTATAATAGATAGCACGCAGTGCCCATTGTTAGGTCACCACATTCTGGTTCATTACCATAATGTGAAGAGCTGTGAATGCTGTATTCATTCACGGTATGTTAACAGAGGGCTGCAATACCAATATCTTTGTATAAAGAGTGTTTGTTTTCCCTGACAGGATTCAGCAGGGTTGAGACAATCAAATGTAGCAGAGCCTTCCTCGCCTGGCCTTTGAGGACAGCACTGTGCTCCCCTCGAGCCGCTGAGCCAACTTCCTCGCGCAGATGATTTCTGTTTTGCTCACTCTGGATTACCAAGTAAAGAAACAGAAAGTTTCCAAAAGTCTAGGTCACTTGCACACACGCCAGCACTTAATCTTCCCTCTGCGCTATAAAGGAGAGCCGCAGCTGAACTTGCGGAGAGCCAAGCTTGTCCAAGGCATTCATTACCGCACCAAACCCTCTTTGTGCCACACCTTCACTCATGTATTATCTCACTGGTCCACTCCCAGATTTCCTTCTAAATGCCATATGCTTTCCCACCCTTGTTTTACTTGTACAAGGCCACATTTATGCCAAGTGTTTTCCATTCAAAATCTGGGAAAACAAATAAGTTAGGAATTACCAAATTGTTTCAAAAGAAAGAAATGCGTGAGGCAGGGTGTTTTCAGGAAAGTGAGCAGCACCTTCTCACTACTTTGAGCCACAGAATGAGACAAAGCAAAACAAATCAGAGTTGTGTTAATGGGTTCTCTTTACATGGGTCAACTTTTTCCAGGTTCCCAGCTGGCCCGCTCAGGTCCACTAATAAAACCAAATTTAATAAGAATCAACTGAAGATTCACTGACACACTGCTGATGTAAATCATGTCATATATGATCAGCATGTGAAAATGTATGTGCACCCCATGAAATGCTTGTTTCTTTTTTAACATACAGTATATGGGCATATCAAGGTTTAATCTTCATTTAAATGGTATATCTATATAAGGTGATGTGTCAGTCAGTTAGTGTCCAACCCGCTATATCCCAACACAGGGTTACAGGTGTCTGCTGGAGACAATCCCAGCCAGCACAGGGCACAAGGCAGGAATAAACCCCGGGCAGGGCACCAGCCCACCGCAGGATACACACTATGGACAATTTAGGATCACCAATGCATCTAACCTGCATTTGTTTGGACTGTGGGAGGAAACCGGAGCACCAGGAGGAAACCCACGCAGACACGGGGAGAACATGCAAACCGGGAAGCGAACCCAGGTCTCCTTACTGCGAGGCAGCAGCACTACCACTGCACCACTGTGCCACCCGAAGGTGATGTAATTCAAAGAAAAACAATGTAAATTTGACTTGCAATAATTTATTCAGCAAAGTAAGAACAGATATGCTATTTCCATCTGTGGAAAAAAGTAAATCCCCCCCACCTTGGTCCAAATAGCTGGTATTGCTCCCCTCCTATAGGTCCTTCAACACGTGTTCTCCATTTATCTCCTGAGTTTGCAGAAAGTTCTCTTGCTGTGGAAAACATCAAGTGGTCCCAGTGATCCCAAGGACTTTGGACCACTTGCTCTTACTTCAAATGTCATGAAAATCTTTGAGAAGTTGACCAGTTCCGACCCTTGATGTCAGAACTTCTTGATCTCCTTCAGTTTACCTATCAGACACAGACATGTGTGGTAGATGCTCTGCTCTACGTGCTCCACAGTGCCAACTCCCACTTGGGCAAATCCAGCTTCACAGTCACGATTGTGTCCTTTGATTTTCCAGTGCCTTTAATAACGTTCTGCCTCATTGACGGGGAAGAAGATCAAGGATTTGAATCTTGATGCCACCACAATCTCCTGGATTATGGACTACCTGACCAATAGACAGCCGTTAGTGAGGCTGAAGGGGTTGTGTGTCAGAAATGGTGGTGTGTAATCCTGGAGCACCCCGGGAGCTGCCCCGCCTTCCTTCCCCTTCACCCTCTACATAACAGACGTCCAGTACAATACCAGCACTTGCCACCTGAAGTAATTCTCAGGTGACTCCTCCATCATAGGCTGCATTAATAATGGATACGTGTTGGAGTACATGAGACTTGTGGGAGAATTTGTCTTGAGGTGCAGGGATAACCACCTTCAACTCAACATCAGCAAGACAAAAGTGCTGGTGGTGGACTTCCAGTGCACAAAATAGCCTCTGAGACCGGGGGGGGGATATAGAAGTGGTGCAGAGCTACAAGTACCTGGGGCTTCACGTGAAGAGCAAACTGAAGTGTTCTGACAACACAGTGGCACTGGACTAGAAGGTCCAGAGCAGACTGGACTTGCTAAGGAGACTCAGGTCTTTTGACGTGTACAGCAAACTACTGGAATTGTTCTATCAGTCCATAGTAACCTGTGTGGTGGTCTACAGTTGTGGCCAAAAGTTCTGAGAATGACCCAAGTATTGTTTTGCACAAAGTTTGTTGTATCAGTGTTTTTAGATAATTTTGTCAGATGTTTCTATGGCATACTAAAGTAGAATTGCAAGCATTTCATATGTTTCAAAGGCTTTTATTGACAATTACATTACGTTTATGCAAAGAGTCCATATCTGCCGTGTTGGCCCTTCTTTCTTTTTCAAGACCTCTGCAATTCACCCTACCATGCTGGCAATCAACTTCTGGGCCAAATCCTGACTGATGGCAGCCCATTCTTGTATAATCAGTGCTTGGAGTTTGTCAGAATTTGGGGGTTTTTGTTTGCCAACCCACCATGGACCTCAAATTTTGATGTTTTGTCCCCCGAGCCACTTAGTTTTCGCTGTTGCGTTATGGCCCGGTGCTCCATCATGCTGGATTGTTCATTGTTGGTCAACAAACTGTTCTGGGATGGTTGGGAGAAGTTGCACTTGGAGGATGTTTTGGTCCCATTCTTTATTCATGACTCGGGATCGGGGCACTACCAGGGCAGAGCTTGCTCAGGAATGGCAGCAGGTAGATGTGAGTGAGGCGAAGATTTTTGGAGGATGGCCTGGTGGGTGTCAGGAAGGGCAGCAAAGAAGCCATCAGGGACAGACTGATATTCTGGGATTGGACTGCTGAGGACTGCTGGGGTCAAGTCATGTTCTCTGATGAATCCCCTTTACAATTATTTGGGGCATCCAGAAAAAAGAGAAGATGAAGAGTGCTACCATCAGTCCTGTGTCATGCCAACATTAAAGCATCCTGAGACCATTCATGTGTGGGGTTGCTTCTCAGTCAAGGCAGTGGGCTCACTCACAATTTGTCCTAAGAACATAGCCATGAATAAAGAATAAAGCATTACACGACTGAGGTTAGATGACATTGGTCTTGTTTGAAATAGTTGTAAGCAGGGCGCGACTTGAAAGAATCTCATGGGACTTCATACCGCGCCAACGTTTTTGTAATCTTTTAATTCTTGCTGGCAACACGAATTAGACAATCTACAAGTCTCCGACTTAAAGTTTCCGTCCGAACAATATATTCAGCCTCTTTACGCTGTTCAATTATTTCACCGAGTAATAATTCCCATTTATTTGAACAAATGCGATCTTTCCTATCTTTTTTTTTGAGACTTTCGAATTCTCGGACTTCCATTATCTCTAACCTGCTCTGCATGTGTATCGTGCCAGCGTTTTTGAATTTTTTACGATGTTCTACTTTGTCATCTACTCTTTGTCCTTTATTTCCGGACCCAAGGCATGGACTCATCTCGTGGGACGTATAAGTGTCACTCTGTAAAAATCACATCTCGTCTCCTGCTCATGCTCTGCATGTGTATTGCGCCAACATTTTTGAACGTCTTTATGAAGTTTTTTATTTATGACCCCAATTGGACCTACGAGGTTTTCAATTCCACTTGGTCCGGGCTGATTATTACTTTTTTTATTTTCAGAATTTGCACATAGATTATTATTGTTCTTTTTTGCCTTCTTTTCTCTCCAATGCTTTCGTGTCTCATTTTGACGCCTTTCTCTTTCTTCTTCGCTTAGTCGTTGACGTGCCATCTAGAACATAGAGAATTTTTAAGAGCTGAGAGCACATGAAGTGTGTCTGCCAAAAGCATTCCAACAACTGCTAGGTTAGATGCCCGTGATCTTGTTTTAAAATGGTTGTAAGTAGGGCGTGATGTGCAAAAGTCACCGTCTCACGGGTCTTGCTTCCTAAGGTTGTAATGTCTAGTCTCGCGGGACGTGAAAGTGTCTTTCCAAGATGATCACGTCTCGACCCAAGATTTTTTTATATAATAGAGAGATGTATTTATTTGATTGATTGATTGGCTGTATTATTTGTCCTGTTAGTCTGTATCCTTATTTTTTATGCTTCAGCTGCATTATGCATCTACATTTCTCCTGGGGATTAAAAATTAATCTAATCTAACCTAATGTAGCAGTCTCTTTGACTGGTAGAATGTTTTTCTCACTCCTCCTTCCAGAGTTATTTCAGCTATGAGATGTTTAAGGGGCACCTGGAGTCCTCCCCATGGCATCACGATGGGATTCAAATCCTGGCTTTGACTTGACCATTCCAGAACCTTCCACTTCTTTCTTTTCAGCCATTCCTTGGTGTATTTCCTGGTATGTTTAGGGTCATGGTCATGTTGTAAGATGTACTTTCAGTCTGACAGGTGGTCTCACATTGTACTCGAGCAGCCTCTGCTCTAATGAAGAATTCCTAGCGGATTCTGTGATGGTGAACCGTCCAGGCCCTCATACAGCAGTGTATAACTATCTGTGTGGGTGTGTGTGTCAGTGTGCCCTGCATTAGACTGGTTCCCTACCAAGGGTACCCGATATGGTTGGCATACACACCTCCTGGCCATAATCCTTAATTGGCTACAGTTAAAGATTAGAAGATGGCTGGAGAAAAAAAACAAACTTTAGAGCTGAATTGGTCTGAAAATTTCCATTAACATTGTCGGATACTTTTCTTGGTAAATGTTTTGTATGCAGGAAAGACGCAATATTAATGAAAGGCTGAGTGATAATGACAGAATGTGGAAACGAAGATCAGATCATCTTAACACAGAGTTCAAGTTTAAACACACAAGTAAATCATCTGTGCTCACCTCCTTCCTGTTGGCTCGGCCATAAGAACTGCATTTCTGATGTATGGCAAATCGATTTCCGCACTGAGAAATATTAAATGAGGCATTAAGCATGAAGCATAACACAAGAAAATGAAAACCAATATGGGCGTATAAGGAATGATTTTGCATTTTATGAGATTCATAGGAATAATCCAGGCCAGCCTGAAAAAGAATAGAAGAAAAGACAGCCAGGGCTCATCTAAATTTTGATATAAGAATAAATGACATTTCGTTCTCGGTGCCCCTGAATCTTGTAGAGGGTCACAGGATGTCAGAGACCGTCTCTAAAGCAGTGGGCACAAGGCAGAAAATTGCAGGGCCCACTCAGACGCATTAGCCAGAACCTGCATGTCTGGTGGAAAACACAGGGAGAAGATACAAACTCCAAACAATTCAAAAACTGAGCATGGGGTCTGTGAAAGCACCCACCATTACAGACATCATCGAAAATACAAAAGTGGGCTCTAACTTGAGAGTTTGCAACTGAAAGAATATTAAAAAACAGAAAACATGGGGAAGGTCAAGGCATTCTGAGACATCATGAGGACAGTACAAACGCGGCAGAGCAATCTAAGCCAGCGGCACATAACATGACTTCTATTAGGACGGATGTCAAACTTGATGACTGTAGTTGCTGATCTCATGACTTGGGGATGTCAGATTACGTGACTAGAAATTGCAGGGTAACTCAAATTAGAGAACTGTGTATGCCTGTTAAACAGATGTGACATTACTTGTCTGTTAGTCAGAGGGGACGTCAAACTTGATGACTGCAATTAATGATCTTGTCAACTGAGAATGTCAGATTGCACGACTAGTATATTACAGGGTTTGTCAAATTAGTGAACTGTGCGTGCCTGTAAAGCACATACCACATCACATGACTTCCAGTCGGAGGGAATGTAAAACTTGATTTGTGCAGTTGCTGACCTTGTCACTTGAGGATGTCAGATTACATGACTTGAAATTGCACTGGATGACAAATTAGTCAGCTGTGTGCCTGTTTAGCAGATGTCACATTACTTGACTGCTAGTCTGAGGGGATGTCAAACTTAATGACTGCAGTTGCTGATCTCATCAGCTGAGGATGTCAGATTGCACAACTAGTAATTGCAGGGAATGTCTATGTAGGGAACTATGTGTGCCCGTTAAGCAGATGTCACATTACATGACTGCTAGTCGGAGGGGAAATCAAGCTTGATGACTGCCGTAGCTGATCTTGTCACCTTAGGAAGTCATATTACACGACAAGTAATTACAAGGGAATGTCTATTTAGAGAACAATGTGTGCCTGTTAAAATGATGTCACATTACATGAATTCTAGTCGGAGGGAATGTCAAACTTGATGACTGCAGTTGCTAATCTCATTACTTGAGGATGTCAGATTACATGACTAGGAATTGCACCGGATGACAAATTAGTCAGCTGTGTGCCTGTTAAGCAGATATCACATTATTTGACTGGTAATCGGAAGGGAAATCAAGCTTGATGATGTCAGATTTCTTGATTAGAAATCGTAGGGGAGGACAAATTAGTGAACTGCTTGCCTGTTAAGCAAATGTCACATTACTTGACTGTCTAGTTGGGGGGAGTGTCAAACGTGATGACTGCAGTTGCTAATCTCATCACTTGAGGATGTCAGATTGCACAACTAATAATTGCAGGGTATGTCAAATCAGGCAACTGTGTGCCTGTTAAGCAAATGTCACATTACTTCACTGTTAGTCAGAGAGGATGTCAAACTTGATGGCTGTATTTGCTGATCTTGTCAACTGAAGATGTCATATTCCAAAACCAGTAATTGCAGGGTATGTCAAATTAGATAACTATGTGTGCCTGTTAAACAGGTGTCACATTACTTGACTGGTAGTCAGAAGGGAAATCAAGCTTGATGATGTCAGATTTCTTGATTAGAAATCATAGGGGAGGACAAATTAAACAGCTTTGTGCCTGTTAAGCAAATGTCACATTACTTGACTGCTAGTTGAAGGGGATGTCAAACTTGATGGCTGCAGTTGTTGATCTTGCCACTTGAGGATGTCAGATTGCACAACTAGTACTTACAGGATTTGTCAGATTAGACACTTGTGTGCCTGTTAAGCAGATGTCACATTACACGACTTCCAGTTGGAGGGAATGTCAAACTTAATGACTGCAGTTGCTGATCTTGTCACTTGAGGATGTCAAATTACATGACAAGAAATTGCACGGGATGACAAATTAGACAGCTGTATAACTGTTAAGCAGATGTCACATTACTTGGCTGCTAGTCAGAGGGGATGTCAAACTTGAAGAATGCAACTGCTGATCTTGTCACTTGAGGATGTCAGATTGCATAACTAGTAATTGCAGGGGATGTCAAATTAGTGAACTGTTCGTGCCTGTTAAGCAGATGTCATTACATGACTTCTAATCGGAGGGGAAATCAAGCTTGATGACTGCAGTAGCTGATATTGTCACCTGAGGATATCAAATTACATAACCAGAAACCACAGGGGAAGACAAATTAGAGAACTGTGTACTGTTAAGTAGATGTCACATTACTTGACTGCTAGTCTGAGGGGATGTCAAGCTTGATGACTGCAGTTGCTGATTTCATGACTTTGGGATATCAGATTATATGACTAGAAATTGCAGGGGAGGACAAATTAGAGAACTGTGTACTGTTAAGCAGATGTCCGATTACTTCACTGTTAGTCAGAGAGGATGTCAAACTTGATGACTGCAGTTGCTGATCTCATCAACTGAGGATGTCCGATTGCACAACTAGTAACTGCAGGGAATGTCACTTTAGAGATCTACTGTATGTGTGCCTGTTAAGCAGATGTCAAATTACATGACTTCTAATCGGAGGGAAAAAGTGAAGGGTCTGAATACTTTGTAAAGGCGCTATAATTCTGAGATACCACACAGAAATTGGAGGTTTATTTTTTGACAGAAATGAACGCACAGTGTGAGGCAGGTGCTTTATTTCATATAGTGCCTTTCAGAAAACCTCACCAGGAACGCAGGCTAAACTGATTTTTTGGGGTCGTAGGGGGCAGCCGTTTTTTATCTGATCCTGGGTCCTGTTTTATTTCTTGGCCAAGCATTGAGTGACTAAGCCACACTGCCTGTCAGTTTCCATAATTAATATGCTGGCTCCAATTCCATCCTCTACTTAAATAATCACATTTTGTATATGCAAGCAAATGGCCATCTTATCGTGGTGAACTCTGCTTTTTTCCCATTGTACTCCTCTGTGGCAGAGCCCGGCTCATTATTATAATTATTTTGTCAGAATGAATTTTGTCAAATGCTTTCTGGAATGACCGCTGCTACCTCGGTGCATTTCAGCCTGCATACAAAAAAAACAAATATTCAAACGTGATCAGTCTTTGCAAAAATATACCCAGGTTTATTGTAATAATGAAAAAAAAAGTCCCCTCCAGTTCCAGTTTATTGGAGTTTCCATGATATTTAACGGACTGATGTGGAGTTTCCTGGCCTGTGTCTCAGCACTGCGTGTCTCTCTTCCTTCACAGATTGCAGCTGACAGACAGCTGCTCGGCCCCTGGAAACGGAGGATTTAGACAGCAGATGTTCGAGAACTCAAACAGCACAGAGGGGGCGGCTCGTCCTCGCTGATTTTCTTCACACTTTACCTGCCACCTCGGGACAGCCATCAATGTCAATATGGCGATCCAAACCAGAGGATCCACCTACAGTTAGCCTCGGAGTAAGGGCACGCCACTTCAGTTTGGGAGCCCCCATAACACATTTCTGCTGTCTACAGGTGCTGGGATTTAAATTACAGTTACCAAACTGAAACTGTTACCAGAGATAAGATTTCATGACAGCTGCCATTTTTAACATAGCTAAGCCTGAACAGCACTTTTAAACAAGATTCATTCAATATCTTACATGTTTCCCCTGTTTTCTGAATGTCTATATGCTTTAAATCTTATTTTATTCTAATACACACAGGCTGACTTAACACACATTAATCCCAGGCTGGGACAGCACAGAGGCAATCTGCACACGAACCGAAGGAGTGGAATGTACAGGGCATAAAAGAGCAAGGAAACGTCCCGCAGCCCGCACAGGCAAAGGAGGGGCAGACGCATTACTTCACTGACCAATCATTTACAGTGCTGGTGATGGGAATCCACAATGGGAAGACATTTAGCCAATCCGGTCCTAGTTAAAAGTTGAGGTTTCGGAAAGATCATCGGCCATCTTGTGGGTGCTCCATGGACAACACAGGTAAGTCTGGAAAGGCTTTGGGACTGAAGGAAAAAGTGTGATGGCACAGTGAACTAGGATGGAGAACTCACGGTGGGCCTTAGTGATGGGTGAACAGAAATCATGATGTGCCGCCCATTATACAGTGCCTTACATTATCTATCTATCTATCTATCTATCTATCTATCTATCTATCTATCTATCTATCTATCTATCTATCTGTTATATAGTGCCTTTGCTATCTATCTATCTATCTATCTATCTATCTATCTATCTATCTATCTATCTATCTATCTATCTATCTATCTATCTATCTATCTATCTATCTATCTATAGTGGATTAAGAAAACATTTAGACCCTTTCATTTTCTCTACACTTTTTCGTGTTGTAGATTTAATTTTAAACAGACACATTTGCCATTTTTGCTTATCAATCTACACTCAGTAACCCATAATGACGAAGTGGAAATATGTTTTCACAAGGGGTGTCAGATTTATTAAAAGTCAAATGCTGAAATCTTTGATTCCCAAGTATTCAGACCCTTAATTAAGTACTTTGTACAATCCCTTTTGGTAGCAATTTCATCTTTGCATCTTCTTGACTAAGTCTCTACAAACTTTGTGCACCTGGATTTGGGCATCGAACCATAAGTAATTTTAGAATGGCTTTAGGGCAGACTGAAACAGTGTAATAGTGTAGTATAGTGCAGTGAGGTAAGCTTACAATGGGTGTTAGTGTTGGATATCCTTAAAGCTTTATGTGCTACAGATTATATAGTGCATTTAATAATCTATTTTTATGTTTTTTATTCTCTATGTGTTTATTTTATGTAGTAAATATCTATCTATCTATCTATCTATCTATCTATCTATCTATCTATCTATCTATCTATCTATCTATCTATCTGTTATATAGTGCCTTATCTATCTATCTATCTATCTATCTATCTATCTATCTATCTATCTATCTATCTATCTACAGTGGGCTCAGTAAGTATTCATAGAAGTACAGTATTTAGACCCCTAATTCAGTACTTTATTGACTCCCCTTTGGCAGTAATTCCAGTTTCCAGTGTTCCTGGGTAAGTCTCAACAGGCTTTCCACACCTGGGTTTGGGCCTTTCATCCCATTCTTCCTGACAGACCCTCTCAAGCTCCATTACACTGAATGAGGGGCATGTATAAACTGCCATCTTCAGGTGTCTCCACAGATGTCCTATGGGGTTTAACTCTGGGCTTTGGTTTTGCCAATGAAGGACACTGAGAGACAGCGGTTGTTGTGGTATAGCGGGTCCACAGCTCCTGTCAAAGGGCCACTTTTAAAATAAATAATCACAGCGCTCGTGGTTTGGTGAGGGGGGCGTGGTGGTTGTGCGTCTGAAGCTGTTCTCAGGGTGATTCGCGTTGTGGCCGTTTCTCACCTAAGTTCAGAGGTGAGAAACCGTCCACATCCATGATTGTTCCTGGGGCTGCTGATTTGCCACAGTTGTCGTGCCCCCTAGTTAAATAGAAGCTAAAGAAGAATGAAAAAGAAGAAAGTTGCAGGAAAGCAGGAAACAGTGGAGAGAGAGAGAGAGAGAGAGGAAAGCCGGTACGGGAGAGCGAGCGAGTGCAGGCTCACGGCAGCTGATCAGGGAGCTTGGTTGTTAGGCCGACACCCGAGGAGTAGCCATAATGGTTGCTCCCGCAGAGTTTATTTTGAAGGGCAGGAGTGACCGGAAGGCGGATGACTCTCCGCGTAAGGCTATGGAAGGCAGCGGGAGTTGGGACTTGGGATGTGGTGTCCCCAGCATGAGAGCCCTGGTCGTTGGGGAATCCCAAGTTGCTTTTCGGTGGTGCCTACCGGAGCCAGGGATCGGAAAGGTGACCGACCAGTTTGCGAGTAGAGAGGTAGAGCGACTCCCCTATTGAGAAGCCCAGACGGGGGAAGCAGGGGAGCCGCAGGTAAAAAGGCACAGGGCTTGTTGTTTTTACAAGAATGCTTCCTGCTGTATTTTAACCTCGTTGTTTTTGAGAAGACTTTTTTCTGTTGTTTTTAACCTCCACATTTTCACTTCTGGTTTTATTGGATTATTTATTTAAAGACAGTTTGGAAGGCACTGCACTATTTATTTGAACATTGTTTCGATTGTTGTTTTTTAATAAAAGCACTTGGCACTTTTGTACTCCATCCCCTTGCTATGTTGTTGCCTCACGGCTTAGCTCATCAGTAACATTACCGATGGTGATGGGTTCAAGGGCTCCCAGACAGAAGATGGGGAGCATGCAATGAACCCGCATCGTCAAAGTTGTATGCTTTGTTGTGCTGTGTGGCTGTGTTTAGCACTCTGTGGCGCCCCCTGTGGTTCACACTGGATATTTGCAGTTTTTCCCTGATTGATAACATTTGAAATAAAATTTACCCAAAATGGCATAGAAGCCACACAAAGGCGTGCTGGTGATGAAATTGAGTAGGAGAGCACACGTATGGATTTACAATGAATTCAGAAATGACTCGGACCCTTTCACTTTTTTGTTACATTTTATTATCTTGCAGTCTTGTGCTAAAATAATTGCAATACATTTTTTCCCCTTATCAAGTAAGACAAAGTGAAAGCATAATTTTTAGAATTGTTTGCAAATTCATTAAAAATAAAAAGCTGAAATATTCCAATGGCACAAGTATTCAGACCCATTGCTGTGGCACTTGGAATTTGGCTCAGGTGCACCCCACCTCATTCTAGTGTCTGCCGTATGTCATTCTGTCTGTCATCGTTGAGATGTTTCTGCACCTTGTTTGAAGTCTACTCGATTGACACAATTAGAAAAGGCCCACACACACACACAAGTCTAGAGAAGGTCCAAGAGCTAAACAATAAAAGAATTGTCTGCAGAGCTGAGAGAGATGCGTGAAAATGTGTGTTGCTTTACGCCAAGTTTGTTTTTTATACATTGCGATGTGAGCGTGGAAATGAGCGTACGCAGCATTTTTGTGCGAATGCATGAATGAGGTCCCTGGTGCCTTCTTAGGGGTCTTCACACATTTTCTTCACAAGTTCTGTCCGGCTGAATGGAGGGTGTTGGTGGACGGCTCTTTCCAGGTCTCTCAGGATACACCTGAGCCTTAGCAAAGGGTCTGAGTACTGTACTTGCGTCAGTGGAATATTTCAGCATATTATTTTTAGTGAATTTGCAGAAATGTCTGAAATCCTGTTTTCACGTTGTCATTCTGGAGGACTGAGTGTTGCTTGATGAGGGAAAAAATGAATTTAAATGATTTTAGCACAAAGCTGCAAGATAGGAAAATGTGCAAAAACTGAAGAGTCTGAAAACTTTCTGAAGGCGCTGTGTGTATGATGAGTGTGTCCCCTACATGCAGGTAGGCCAAAGAAATAAAAATACAAGCACAGGGGCCTTCTGTTCTGCAATCATAAAGACACACAGCACACACACACACACACACACACACACACACATACAGTACAGAAGAGACAAACACATGAATTAGTGTTTCAAAATTCACAGTGCAGCAATAGTCACCTTTCATAATCTATCTATCTATCTATCTATCTATCTATCTATCTATCTATCTATCTATCTATCTATCTATCTATTGTGATGGAAACTGGGGTGTCCACAAGCCCCAAACCCCAAGCCCGAACACACAGAGAGTCCTGGGTTCAAATAATAGAGTGTTTATTCCACAGAATTCCACAAAGTAACAAAAGCACAAACCAACATCCTTTCTTTCTCTCTCTCTCTCTACAGTTCACCTCTCCTTCCACCACCGTAATGCCCTCCTCCAGTTGAGTGTTGCCTTATGTCCTCCCAGCTCTGACTCGCCTGGATAAAGGAGTGCAGTCCCTTATATTAAGGACCTGGGAGTACTACCAGTGCCAGTGCCACTATCAGACGGAAATCCCGTTTTAGGGAGCTTATCTCCTGACAGCATCCCCATGTGGCACCCATTGGTCCCCAGTAGGGCTGATTTGCTGGACTACATCTCCCAGCATTCCCTACTGGGTCCCAAATGGGTGTCAATAAAGAGGGCTACTACCATCTCCTGTTCTATTATATAGTGCCTTTCACATTATCTATCTATCTATCTATCTATCTATCTATCTATCTATCTATCTATCTATCTATCTATCTATCTATCTATCTATCTATCTATCTATCTATCTATCTATCTATCTATCTATCTATCTATCTATCTATCAGCACACAGACCCCTTCAAATGAATGTTTCCAGAGGTTTTGCAGAGGTTTATCTGTCTGTCAAGTCCATCACAGGTCCTCTCTGCAAGTCCTCTCTTGTCTGTGTTGACTGCCCACTGCTGACCCCAAAACCTCACAGTTTCTCTTACAACTCCGAGGTTTCCTTTCCGCTTTTTTTCGTTTCACATTGATGCTCACAGAGGTGGGTTTGCCGGTTGTGGTAGGACACCATTGGCCAAAGTCTGCCTTTAAATTTTCCAACTGCATCAGCCTAAATGTCCCACCAGCTGACCACTTTGAATGTTTAAGAGACTTTCCGGGGGTTCGATTGTTTGTCGGCATCTTTAAAACACTAAGGCCTCTACAGGTAGAGCACAAACACACACTTTTCAGCCTGCTTTCCATAAAACTGAAGATGCTGCTTTCCCTTCATGCTGCCTAACTGATGTGTTCACGCACGGTAAACATGATTAGTTCTGAAGCCAATCTCCAAAACAGAAATCAATTGCTCCCTTAAAAGCAGCGTAATACGGCCTTACAGACCAACCGGGTGCTAATGTGATTGGGCTCAAAAGAAGCATAAGAAATGATTGAAAATAAAAAACGACACTTCCGCAGAGGTGATGTCTGGAAAATCCTTTATGCACTCGTGTTTATTTCAGGAAGGAGTATTGATTCTGTGTGCAGTGAGCAGCGGCGGAGTGATGAAAGCCGGCGGTCTTGGCTCGGCGCATGTTTCATCGGGGCGGTCGGAGGTGCCCGAGGGATACATTAAGTCCTTGCAGTCTTCAACATGGAGCATTCATTCTCTTGGCTGTCACTTCCTGGAGGCTCATTTCTTCGACCCACAATGGTGTGTTGATTCCCCCACCTACCAGAGCTGCTGACTCAGGGAAAACTGAATGAGGTGGTCAGGACAGCAGCTTTCAGAGCTTTACACATCGTGACCGGTACACGTGCCGCTTCAAATTGGGTGTCCCCATTTAATAAAAAAATGGTAAATGGCCTGTATTTGATATAGCGCCTAACTAGAGTTCAAGAACCCCCCTAGGCGCTTTACAACACAACAGTCATTCACACGCTGGTGATGATAAGCTACTATGTAGCCACAGCTGCCCTGGGGCACACTGACAGAAGTGAGGCTGACGAACACTCGCTCCACCAATCCTTCCGACCACCACCAGCAGGCAAGGTAGGTTAAGTGTCTTGCCCAAGGACACAACAGCTGCATTCTCATGCCGGGAGCCAGGATCGAACCTGCGACCCTCCGATTGCTGGACCACCTGCTCTACCGACTGAGCTACTGCTGCCCTTAAGATTATAAGATTAATAAAAATTGTGCACAATGGCACAGACGATAAAGATGGCATGATGAGCCCAACTAATGAAAGGTTTCCCATTTGAGTGAAACTTAGGGGTAACTTAAAGAGGTTACCGGGTCACGTTCGGGTTTCAAAATCAGATGGCATCCATCCTCTGAAGAGCGTCGGGTTTTATAGAGCCCTGAGAGGAAGGGGTGGAGCCTGCTGTTGGCACTGTGGTTGGCTAGGTGCCCTCACTTGTTGGCTCTGCCCCCGGCACAAATGTGTGACAATGTTATCCCAAGTCTGGCACCTGACAATGATGGTGTTACAGTTTCATAGGCTCCCTGTTGTCACGTGTGTAGAGGACAGTGACATTTTTACCTTCATATGCTAATCAATATAAAACACGTCACCGCTATTATATTGCATATTTTAAGAATATTTCTTTTTTTTTTACATTTTTTTATTGATTTTAATGAGAAGGAAATAACATTCCAGACAAGTCAAGCTTAACAAACCAAAATTCAGCCCCCATCTAATAGAAAGAGAGAAGAGCCAACAACCCGAGCAAATCTTTAAAAGCATCTTTTTCCCCGATATAGAAGCTTATTCTAAAATGTTATTAATTAGATCTGCCATATTTTAATAAAAGTTTTGTACAGTTCCTCTAAGCGAGAATTAGATTTTTTCCCAATTTCAAATAATATATAACATCGGTTACCCACTGACTTAACAGAGGTGGGGTGGGATTGTTCCAGTTGAGTAATACAAGTCTACGTGTTAGTAGTTATGGAAAGGCGATTACAGTCTGTTTGTCCTCCTCCACTTGAAGCCCACCCAGGAGTCCACCACACACAACTCTTAATGGGTTACAAGGGATTGGGACACCAGTGCATTTAAAGATTTGGTGCACACCAAGAACATGTGGCCCAATGAGGCTGGAGCTCGATTGCAACATTCAGAAGTTGAGTCTTACCCTGGGTACATTTTGGACAATTTTAAACGAGACAGATGCGCTCCATAGAAATTTTTAAGTTGAGTGATTGAGTGCTTTTCGCATATGGAGCTCGAGTGTATTCTGTGCATGACTGCCTTCCACTCCTTTTCGGAAATGTTAAGATGTCAGATCCTTTCCCCATTGCATTATGGGATCTTTGAAAGGAAGGGACTTAAAAATGTTTTTATATATTGCAAGAAATGCTATCTGAGACTTTAAGACTGGTCAATATTTCTTCTGGAATAGAAATAGGTGGAAAGTGAGGAAAAATTGAGCAGGCTCAGTTTAGCAAAGTTTCTAATTTGAAAGTAGTGGAAGAATTGTATTGATGAGAAGTTAAATTTGAAGCTTAACCCTTAAACTGCTGGATCTGCCTATAGTCGGTTCACAGTGCAATTTGCCTGCACGCCAGAACCCACTATATTCGCTGATGTACATTCGTTGAACGCCGTAACCAGTTATATTCGGTTCCCAGTGCAATTTGCCAGCATGCTGGAGCTGATCAGTCAGTGCTGTACTTTCATTGAGCAGTGTAGAAGACAGCATGGCCACAGACCCAGAATGTCCAGAACACACACTTTTGTTCATTTGCAATGTCCTGTACACAATACCGTACTCCAATACTCGACTCCACTCGATGCTTTCTTCTGCCATCTCCACTCCTCACTCGCAACCTCGTCCTCCTCCACCCGACTCTGGCTACCTTGCTGGAGTGAGGTGGCTTCTTTTATACCGCACCTGGAAGTGCTCCAGGTGCTCCTCGATCCTGTTCCGGCAGCATGTCCGGGTGTGGCAGAAGTGCTGCAAGGGAATCCGGGTCCTCTACTGGTAGCACTTCCTGGTGTGGCAGAAGTGCTGTAGACCACGGTTCCAGAACTGTCCAGGCGGCCCCTGAAGGTGGTCAAGGGCCCATGCAAGGTGGAGCATCTAAGCTCCCGTTGCATGGCCCCAACGTGCCCCACGGGGGCTGCCCCCTCATGTCCCGGGGGAGGTACTGCTGGTGATATGTCCACTCCCCTGGTCCTTTCCTCAAAAGAGTGTCCTGGCCGTCCATCACAGCAGCCAGCTTGTGACCACTGCCACCTCCTTGCGAATCACCATCACTGTCCCTGGTATTCAGCCTCTGCACTAGATGAGCCTGCAAGCATCAGCGTTGGCCTCTGTGTGCTTGCGTGCAGTCAGTTCAAGCGCAGATGGCTTGGTGATTTACTAAATTTCATCAATGGCATCAGTTGCACCTTGTACATATAATAATAGATTGTTGCAGTCGTTTTTTTTAATAGTTTTTACAGTTCATTGGCAGTGTGTAATATGATCAAGTGTTGCAGCAATTGTGATGCTCTTTGTATGAAGAAAAATAGGTGTTCCATTAAAATTTCACTTTTACGTGGCGAATTGTGACGTTTCCTTAAAAAGTGCAGCAAAAAAGTATTTGCCATCCGGGGGTGCATTAACTCCCCAAGTATGTGGCAGTTTAAGGGTTAATTGTCCATATGCTGCAGAGGCGTTATGAATATACAAGTCACTAAGTGTTTTAATCCCAGACATTTCCCAAAAATTAAACACTGTGTATGTTTGAGAAGGTGGAAAAAGGTTGGTGGTCATGCAGAAGTGCAACAGGTAAAAGCTTCTCTGTCTTAAAGTGCTTCCTACATTGGTTCCATATTCTGAACGATTGAAGGGCAAGTGGATTATTAGTGTATTGGCAATAGTTTGTATTTACTGGGGAGCATACCAAGGAATATAAAGAAGTACCGCAAGATTTGAATTCTATTGTAAGACCAGGTGTCACACACGTGCGCATGGAAGGCAGCTAAAGGGTTCGAATAATGACTATTCCACGCCTGACCAGGGGGTGGCGAAGTGCACTGACTTTTTTCTCTTAATCCTCTGCAAACCATTCACGGGAAATCCCACAGGGTTCTGATGCCCGTGGTGACGTCACTTTCCTGGCATGGTGATGTCACTTCCAGTTCTGACGCCCGTGATGACAGGCTTGTGGATGTCGATGTCCAGATCTTTATAGCTTGTATATTCAGTAATAAAACTGAAAGTTAGGTGGTGCCATGCCACCTTCTGCTTTAAGTCATTGTTGAGTCGCAGGTAGCGTGGATGTTTCCAGTTCCAAATAAATGAGATTATGGTTGAATCTAATTTTTTAAGCAATGATTTTTTAATGTATATGCGGATGCTTTGAAATATGAAGAGGAGCTTGGGAAGGATGGTCATCTTAATAAAGTTGATTCTCCCTGCTAGTGTAAGATGGAGGGTAGACCATCTTTTCATGGCTTGTTTAATTTGTTTTCATGCAGACAGCAACATTTTGTTGAAAAAGAGCTTTATATTTACTTTGATAGTGAAACTGATCAGCTAAGATAATTGATTTTCAGTCCAAGATATTTTTTGAAAATCTGCAAGTACTTTTAAGACTGCTTGCATAGAATTTTGCGGGTCTGATATATACAGTACCATATCATCTGCATATACAGTAATGACATTTTCTACACAAGTCCTTCTGTGAAAATCCAATTTATTTCTGATGCATTTTGAAAGTATACAGCCAATGAATGGCTCACTGACAATTGCAGAGAGCAATGGTGATTGGGAGGGGAGTACCACGTTCTAGTTTGAAATAGTCTGAAATAATGTTGTTAAAATGAACTGATGCTTCTGGACTAGTACAGAGTAGTTTGATCCATGTACATATGTGTGGGCCAAACCCAAATTTGTGCAATGTGGTGAATAAGTTGTCCCATTCAACCATGTGAAATGCTTTTCCTGCATCCAAAGATAATAAGATCTCTGGGGTGTTAGAATTAATGGGTGAATCTATACTGCTTAAAAAATTAAAGGCACACTTTTTAATGAGAGTACAGCATCAAGTCAATGAAACGTCTGGGCTATTGATCTGGTCAGTTAAGTAGCAGAGGGGCTTGTTAATCAGCTTCAGCAGCTTTGGTGCACTAGAGGGGCAACAATGAGACGACCCCCAAAACAGGACTGAATGGGTTAACAAATGGAGACCACTGACAATTTTCCTTCCTCATCTGTTTTGTTACTAGTTTTGCATTTGGCTACGGTCAGCGTCACTACTGGTAGCATGAGGCAGGCGATACCTGGATTCTACAGAGCTGGCACAGGTAGTCCAACTTTTCCAGGATGGCACATCAATATGTGCGCTTCCCAATGCCAGAAGGTTTGCTGTGTCTCCCAGCACAGTCTCAAGGGCATGGAGGAGATTCCAGGAGACAGACACTCAGTTCCTCGAGGAGAGCTGGACAGGGCCCCTTATAGAAGGTCCTTAACCCATCAGCAGGACTGACCGGTATCTGCTCCTTTGGGCAAAGAGGAACAGGATGAGCACTGCCAGAGCCTACAAAATGACCTCCAGGAGGCCACTGGTGTGAATGTCTCTGACCAAACAATCAGAAGCAAACTTCATGAGGGTGGCCTGAGGGCCTGACGTCCTCTAGTGGGCCCTGTGCTCACTGCCTGCCTGGCACCATGGAGCTTGATTGGCATTTGCCATAGAATACTAGAATTGGCAGGTCCACCACAGGCATCCTGTGCTTTTCACAGATGAGAGCAGTTTCACCCTGAGCACATGTGACAGACGTGAAAGGGTCAGGAGAAGCCGTTGGGAATGTTATGCTGCCTGTAACATCGTTCAGCATGACCAGTTTGGTGGTGGGTCAGTGATGGTCTGCGGAGGCATATCCATAGAGGGACGGACAGGCCTCTTCAGGCTAGACAACGGCACTTTGATTGCCATTAGGTGTTGGGATGAAATCTTCGGGACCCATTGTCAGACCCTATGCTGGTGCAGTGGGTCCTGGATTCCTCCTGGTGCTCGACAATGCCTGGCTTCATGTGTCGTGAGTATGCAGGCAGTTTCTGGAGGATGAAGGAATTGATACCATTGACTGGCCTCCACGCTCACTCGCCTGATCTCAATCCAATAGAACACCTCTGGGTGGGACATTATGTTTCGGTGCATCTGCACCTCAGACTGTCCAGGAGTTCAGTGATGCCCTGGTCCAGATCTGGGAGGAGATCCCCCAGGACACCATCCGTCGTCTCATTAGGACATTGTCAGGCATGCATACAAGCACCTGAGGGCAATACAAACTACTGAGTGCAATTTGGAGTTGCTGCAATGAAATTTTGGCAAAATGGACTAGCCTGCCACATCATTTTCTCTCTTTGATTTTCGGCGTGTCTTTGAATTCAGCCCTCTGTAGGTTGATCATTTTCATTTCCATCAAACAATGTGCCATGCTTTCGTTCCTAACACATTATCATATCAGTCCATAGCAGTAGAGATATCCAGCAGGATTTTTTTTCTCTTTGAGATCTGATGTGTTTTCAAAGTGTTCCTTTCATTTTTTGAGCAGTTTATTATATTAAACAAACATTGAAAATTAGAGGCTAAGTGTCTACCTTTAATAAATCTGGTTGGGTCTTGTGATATTACAGAAGGAAGCACTTTCTCAATCCTTCTAGCTAGATCTTTGGAGAGTATCTTAATATCATTATTCGTTAGTGAGATTAGTCTGTATGATGCCCATTGTAGTAAGTCCTTATTTTTCTTTGGAAAGACAGTAATTAATGCTTGGCGAAAAGTTTGAGGTAGAATTTTGATGGCTTTGGCTTCTATAAATGTTGCTAGTAATAGTGGCGCTAACTTACTTTAATTTTTTTTTTTAATTCCACTGGGTCGCCATCAGGGCCTGCTGCTTTCCCACTATGAAGTGAGTTTATAGCGTCTAGTAATTCTGAGAGTGTCAGAGGTTTATCCATTTCCACAGCACTAAGAGTATCTAGCTGTGATATCTGTAATGAGTCAAACAACTTATTAGATTGTGTTTTATCTTCTTTTAGACCGAGTAGAATATAAGGACTTACAGTACTCTCTAAATGTGCGGGTTCTGTTTTTATGGACAATAATTTTATCTCCATTTGTGTTGGTAATTATGCTGTCATTGTATTGCAGACTTCCTGCTTGTGGATTTATTGGGCTACAATCTTATTGACATTCTCTTCGTGTTCATAATAATGATTTTGTATTTTATAGATGAACTGTTGTGTTTCTCTAGTTGTCTGGAGGTTAAATTCCGATTGTAAAACCTGTCTCTTCCTATAAAGTGCCTCATTTGGTGACCTGGCGTATTCTAGATCTGTTCTGGTAATTTCACTGAATTAACTCAGATGCCTTCTGGGTTTCCAGTTTATTTTTGTGAGAAAGATTTTTAAAAGTGTGTTTAAAAAGAAGGTGATTTTTCTGTTTCCTATTCTTTGATTCTTTAACATTTAATTGTATCAAAAATGGTCTCCCTTTGTTCTGAGAGCTCAGCTTATGACGAACAATAAAAGATTGTATTCAGTGTTTGTCTAAGGGCAAATAATAAACGGGCAAATGATCCATTTGTGCCGAGGTCTGAGATTGAGCTGGAACCCCAAATGCCATGTGAGTGAGAGGGTGCCTACCAGGAGGAAGGAGGAGGAGGATGTGTGTGTCGCTTGCGCCTTGTTTGTTTCTCATCAGTTAAGTTGTACGTTACGCCTGCAGTGCATTCTACACACTCTGTACTAACATTTCAGTATAATTACAAAACAGTTGAGATTATTTCTGTCTGTGCTATGTTTATTCTTTAGAATCAGGTCAGGTCAGGTTGGGGAGCAGGCACTGGTACAGTGCTTTGTCGCACCCACCACATGGGGTCTCAGTTGACAACCCCCCAGGCAGACACGCAGTCCAGTCCCACTCTCCAGAAATAACCGTCTTGTCTGCTTCAGCCAGGTCTTATGTGGGAGTCCTCTTGGCCTGGTCCAGCCACTCAGGTTCTCAGCAATGAGCCGGATCACCCTCGGGGAACTGTGTCACATGGCCATAGTGTCGTAACTGACGCTCCCTCACAATGTAGATAATGTGCCTCATTCGGGACTCCGAGAGCAAATACAAGTCAAACCAGCGGTACCCAAGGATTCTCTGAAGAGACACAGTACTGAAGGAGTCCAGTCTTCATCTCAGGTCACTGGATAGCGCCCATGTCTCGCAAAACTAGAAACACCAGGACTCTGAAGACTTGGACCTTCATCCTTTTGCAGAGATATTGGGAGTGCCACACACCCCTTTCCAGCGACCTCATGACCCCCCATGTTCTCCCAATCTGTCTACTGACTTCATAGGAAGAGTCACCAGACACATGAATGTCAGTGCTGAGGTAAGTAAACCACTCGACGAGGTCAACACTCTCTCCGAAGACAGACACACTGCTGATGGCCGTGCCCAAGAAGCCATTAAAGGCCTGGCTCTTTGGTTTTTATCAGGACACTCCCAAGCCCAGACATTCAGACTCCTCGCTCAGTCTCTCAAGAGCCCCGATCAGAGCCTCCATTGACTCCGCGAAGATCACAGCATCATCAGCAAAGTCAAGTTTCGTGAATCTTTCTTCACCAACAGATGCCCCACAGCTGCTGGACCCCATGACTCTGCTCAACACCCAGTCCATGTAAGCACTAAACAGAGTATGAGCACAAACAGACTCTTGACGAACCCCAGAATCAATCTGGGAAAAACGCAGAGGTTCTCCCAGCATATAGGCCGGCCATGATATCCAGCAACTTTGACGGGATCCCACGAAAATCCCCTTCCTCAGAATCCTACACTTAAAATCCCAGTAAAATTTCAGAAGGATTTAATAAGGAGAGAATCACTCTAAGGGAGAATCACTAGATGCGAAATAATCCTAAAAATATGCATGATGAGGAGGTCATAAATGTCAGGTGTGCTTTTTATTTATTGTATACATTTGATTACTCCTCTGGGCAAACCTGGATAGAACAGCTAGTACATGCAGTATTCGCAGCCCTTCGCTTTTATGCATTTTGCTGTGATGCAGCCTGGTGCTAAAATGATTTAAATTAATTTTTATTCTCCACATCAAGCAACACTCCATACCCCAGAATGACAAAGTGAAAACAGGATTTTAGAATTTTGTGCAAATGTATTAAAAACTAAAAAGCTGAAACCTGACGCTGACACAAGCAGTCAGACCATTTGCTATGGCACTTGAAGTCTGACTCAGGTGCATCCCGTTCTATTGATCGTCGCTGAGATGTTTTTACACCTTGTTTGATGCCCACTTCTGGTCAATTCAATTGATTGGACTGCATAGTAAAGTCATACACCTGTCCTACAGTTGAGAAAAAAAAAAACAAGCCATGAGGTTGAAGGCATTACCGAGCTCGGAGACACCTGGGGAAGGTGACAAAAAATAATCTGCAGTATTGTGGCCTCCATAATTCTTGGAACAACCATGATTCTCCCTAGAACTGTCCCATCTGGTCACCTGAGCACTCTTATGAGAAAGGCCATGGTAAGTGAGGTGACCGATAACATGATAGTCGCTCTGAACTTATGTAGAAGTGTGAGAAATGTCCAGAAAGAGAATCATCACTGCAATACTCCACCAATCCTGGCTTTATGGCACCGTGGCCAGATGACACATGAAAGCTCACTTTGTACCTTACGGACACTCTCTGGTATGATGAAACCAAGACTAACGTTATGGCTGGAGGAAAGCAGGCACTGGTCATCACCTGCGCAGCACCATTCCAACAGTGACACATGGGTTGTGGTGGCAGCATCATGCTATGGGGTTCATGAGGGAAAACTGAATGGGACAAAATACTGAGATATCGTTAATGAAATCCTGCTCTAAAGTGTTATAGACCTCGATGCTGGGCTGACGATTCACCTTCCAAAAGGGTGATGAACCTGAACACAAAACAAAGTCAACACAGGAGTGGCTTAGGGACAACCCTGGGAATGTCCTTGAGTGGTCCATCCAGAGCCCAGAACTTAATTAGACATCTCTGGAGAGCAGGGCCAAATCTACGAATAAACTAAGAAAGCTTAAGCTTCAGGATCACTAATCCCTGAGGGGTTAAAAAATAATAG
The DNA here is from genome assembly GCF_016835505.1 of Polypterus senegalus. Lineage (NCBI taxonomy): Eukaryota > Metazoa > Chordata > Cladistia > Polypteriformes > Polypteridae > Polypterus > Polypterus senegalus. Next base: position 191,422,537 of record NC_053158.1, read on the forward strand.
TATTAATAATATGGGGTAATTCACTACAGCAGTTTTAATCAAAATCTGAGGTGTAGTGGGTATGTTTTAAAAAAAAAACTGTTGATCTGTTGTGGAACAATCCCACTGAAGAGGATAACAGTGGTTAGCCAGACCTCGTTGCTGGATTCTGAAGGGGCCCCCATAACAGTTCAACTTTCAGGCCCCCAAATGCCAGAGAGACCTGAATACAGCAGTGCACCGATGGTCTCCATCCAACCTGACAGAACTTGAGGGGGTCTGCAGAGAAGAATGGGAGGAAGTCCCAAAGTCCTGGTGTGTGAAGCTTGTTGTGACAGAACCAAGAAGACTCCAGAAAGCCAAAGGGGCTTCAGTAGGGAGGAAAGTGTCTGACTATTGGTGTCAATGGGAGATTTCAGTTTATTATTTCTAGTGAATCTGCAAAAATTTCTAAAATCCTGTTTTCCGTTAGTCATTCTAGGGTATTGAGTGTTACTTGATGTGGAAAAAAATTAATGTAAAGGATTATAGCTTAAGAATGCAACATAACAAAATATTTAGGAAGTAAGGGATCTGACTACGCTCTGCAGGCTCTGAACACAGAATGGTAACGTACTTTTGTGGTGTTGTAGCTCATTATCAGTACATTTGTGTAAGCTCCATGAGCCCAAGTTATAAATTTAATTTTTCATATAAATGTTTGTGGAAATCTGGAAGTGATTACCAAGTCTCGCGGTCAAATCAGAGACCCTGGTGACTTTGATCAACCATCTGGACGTTGAGTCGCTTTAGCGGTCTGCTAACCGCCAAAGGAATCTGACAGGCTGAGCAGTTTCCTGATGTTCATTGTGACGAATGGCCAGGACCGGGTGGAAGCAGAGAGGGAGAGAGCACGGTGGGGATATTATCTCCTCCAGGACACTAGAGGGCAGCCCCCTCCTGGGTTGCTGTGAAACCACGAATTCCCACAGAGCATGCTGGGAGTTGGAGTTTGGAGCGGGTTCCATGGGCACCGCCAGGGGATGCAGCACAGATGGTGGAGCCCTTTGAGGCAGCTTTTCTACCACACCCAGAAGTGCTGCTGGAAGAAGGTCAAGGAACACTTGGGCGCTATAAAAGGAGTCACCTCACTCCAGTCGAGGAGCCAGAGTCGGGAGGAGGTGGATGAAGCTTGCTGGAGGGGCAGTGGAGACAGAAAGAGGCCAGAAGAAAAGAAGGGACTGTGTTATTTGGTGTTTGTACTGTGCAGTACTGAGGGGGAGCAAAAGAAAAGTGCTTCCCCACTTAAATAAAGGCATGCTGTGTGACAAGACTTGTGTCTGTATCTGTCGGGGTTGGGGCGGTGTGGTATAGCAGGTCCACAGCTCAGATTGAAAAGCCCCGATTTTAAATAGATAAAGAGGGGGCATGGTAGTGTGACAAGAGCGGTTCTCAGACACTACGTGATGTGGCCGTTTCCTCGCTTAAGTGCACAGGTGAGGAATCGTCCGTATCTGTAATTGAAGCCGGGTGCTGCTAATCGCCACACCTGAGCCACGTCCCCGTAATAAATAGGAGAAGCGCGAGGCAGAAGAGGAAGAGAGCGAGAGAGCAGCATTGGGGGAAAGAGAGTGAATGAGCCAGCCATCTGAGAAAGAGAAAGGTCAGTGCGGGCGGGGATGCCAGATGGAACGAGCGATCGATGGTCACAGGACAGGATCGCTCTCGCTGAGGCTTTCAATAGAGTGGGTACGATCAGGGACAAGTCTGTCCTAGGGATCCGAGGGGCGTCTTTGAGTGCAAGAAGGAAGACGAGAGGACAGCCGACCCCGGGTGGTTAGGCAGACGCCGGCTGAGGTAGCCAGGATGGGGGGTCAGTAGTATGAGGACCGCTGAATATACCTTAAGTGAACTGGAGATACTGGGAAGGGGCAGAGCTTGGCTGGTGTGACCTCAATGTTGTCAGTAGGATTTTAATCTGATTTTAGCCTTGTTTTAATCGTCTGGGATTTTTACCTGTTTTCATGGATTATTTATTTAATGACTACAACACTGCACTATTTATTTGGACGCTTTTTGTTTTAAATAAAAGCACTTTGCACATTTTGCACCATCCCCTTGCTTCGTAATGTCTTCAGTGATCAGCTAATCCGGTTACATTACCGACAGTGTTGGGTGCAAGAGCTCCCAAAACTGGAAACGGGAGCCTGGAGCAGAACCCGCATCATCACAGGTGGCTAGAGCCCCCCAAAGGTTTCCACGTCGTAAAAATGTCCCGATCTCCCGTGCCTGGACCCACTCGACCCTATTTAAAGAGCCACACTCACATGCTATAAGGTCAGGTGTCCTCTTTAAATTGGCCCAGAGTGAGTGCCCACCTTAAATTGAAATTACGTCCCACCCGGGGCTGCTTGCTTTCTCTGATCCTTTCCTGTCTGTTTAGAATTTTGCCTCTTTGTGAGTTCTTTACAGCTGAAGAAATTGGCTGTGGTGGGCTGGCGCCCTGCCCGGGGTTTGTTTCCTACCTTGTGCCCTGTGTTGTCTGGGATTGGCTCCAGCAGACCCCCATGACCCTGTACTTAGGATATAGTGGGTTGGATAATGGATGGATGGATAGATAATGGATGGATGGAAATTGGCCCAATGAACTTTGAAGAGCTACGTGTTTTATGGGCACCTCCACAGCATTGATTCCTGCCTTTAGCCAGATGCTGCCAAGATGGGTACCCTTATAAGTGAATGAACGGGGAGATTCATTTTTTTTATTTCAGACTTTGGCATTAATTATTTTGATTTTGACATTTCAGACTCCTCACCTCACAGCCTCGTCCGTTATTCCCTCCTCTGTCCCTTTTCTTGTGTGTTTCTTTGTTGTCAGTCAGTTTCATTGTTTCACACGTTGTGATAAGGAAGATAGTCTTGGGGGAATATTTATTATATTTCTGTGTTATTTTTGCATGTTAAAGAGAGGGATGCGTGTCACTCCTGACAGAATCCATGCTTTACTATGCAATCATGTGGTAGCCCCTCATTTAGGAAACGCTACCCTCATGAATTCTCAATTAACTGTTAAGAACTGTGGGAGACCCTCTGGCTTTACAGGGCAGAGGGCAGTTCCTGGTGTTGATTGGCAAGTGGCCCCGCCTCTTAAGGTACCACCAACAAAACACACAGGACATAACAAAGGCAGTTTACTGTATATACAGTACGAGGGGGTACCCAAAAATAACCGGAATTGAAAAAAGAAATTGTACTTACTGAAACATTAGTCTCCTCCAAAGTGCTCTCCATGTGAATGAATGCATTTGTCCCAATGGTTTTTCCCCACCGGTGAAAACATTTTTGGAATCACTGAAGAGGAACGTTGGCCAAAGCCTGCAGTGATTTTTCTTTGACTTCCTCCATGGTACAAAAGCGCTTTCCTTTGAGTTCTTTTTTCATAGAAACATTTGCACAGAACAAAGATCAGGCGAGTAGGAAAGGTGGCAAGTGCTCCAGGACACACAAGTCAATTCAGAAATCTCTTCAATTGTCCGATGACGATCTTCGTAAAAACTACATTGCAAACTTTTTCAAGATTTTCGCCATTCCTAATTGTGAAAGATCGGCCAGATCTCAGTTGGTCTTCGAGTGACATTTCCCCTTGTTTGAATCACGAAAAACACTCGTAGACCTGTGGTTTACGCAAAGCTTCCTCTTTAAAAGCAGTTTCAAGCATCACTACAGTTTCAGCAGCTGTTTTCCCTCAGAGAAAACCAAATTTAACTCGCTGTTCTGTATGATCACAAAAATCTCAGAACGCGTTTAATAAGCACCAAGAAAAACCGACACGGAATGGAGTATGAACAATAAAGAGCAATGCCACTGGGCAGACTGACACAGAATACTGTAAGTCTGCTACACCTAGCGGCGAAATTCACAACTAAGTCGAGATCGTGCGCCAGGTACAGATTCCGGTTATTTTTGGGTACCTCCTCTTACTTATACTTAACATACGTATAATCAACATGAAAAGACAGAAACATAAAACATGAATTTGAACCCTGGCCAGCGGGGGAATCCTGGCTGAGACCTGACATAGACAGTGCTGAAATAGTGACATCAACCAACCAGATTTTATGAGCGATCCAGAAAGATCTTACGTGTCAAATGTGGCAGAGAGACTTAAGAAAATAAGAATGTTTGGATATCTGGAATCAGCAGCTACCAGTAAATCAATACAGTAGCGATTTTGACAAGTGCAGTCTTGGTACAATACAATCCAATTTATTTTTGTATAGCCCAAAATCACACAAGAAGTGCCACAATAGGCTTTAACAGACCCTGCCTCTTGACAGCCCCCCAGCCTTGACTCTCTAAGAAGACAAGGAAAAACTCTCAAAAAAAAAACCTTCTAGGGAAAAAATGGAAGAAACCTTAGGAAAGGCAGTTCCAAAAGAGACCCCTTTCCAGGTAGGTTGGGTGTGCAGTGGGTGTCAAAAAGAAAAAGGGGGTCAATACAATACAGTACAATACACAGAACAGAACAAATCCTCAGTACAGTATAAAAATAAAAATTTTAGAAGTATGGAGCAGAATTTAACTTGGTACTTGTGTTATGACCTGAAGCCCAGTTGAAATTCCTCAAACAAATTAACAAAGGAACTTGTAGTTGTCTAGCAGGGCAGCACGGTGGCGCAGTGGGTAGTGCTGCTGCCTCACAGTTAGGAGACCTGAGTTCCCTTCCCGGGTCCTCCCTGCGTGGAGTTTGCATGTTCTCCCTGTGTCTGCGTGGGTTTCCTCCGGGTGCTCCAGTTTTCTCCCACAGTCCAAAGACATGCAGGTTAGGTGCATTGGTGATCCTAAATTGTCCCTAGTGTGTGCTTGGTGTATGGGTGCCCTGTGGTGGGCTGACACCTTGTGTCCTGGGTTGACTGGGATTGGCTCCAGCAGACCCCTGTTACCCTGTGTTAGGAAATAGCGGGTTGGACGATGACTGACTGACTCTACATGACATACTACATGTTGAAGTAATTTGGACAAAAAGGATAAGTCAGAAGTTGCCACTGAAACTAACTGAAGGTCCAGGGTGGTGTGTCATGTACAAGTGCTTCGGAGTCATCTTCAGGGTTCAAGAAAGGTAAGCACTACCACCCCAAACCAGGAGGGGATGCCAGCATTGATGCATCTTTCCTCTCTGTCCACAGTCCAGAAGCTTCCACACCAGAAGAGCCATGACATCATATCCACTTCCACTACAATCACCTGCCCATTCTGGGCAGACCAGAAGTCATTGTTGATTTGGAACCTGGAGACCCTCGTGACCTCTATAGTAACCTTTTTGGCAGCATTGCCGTATTTTGCCCCCTCTTGTGCCTTTTCACTTGCTGGAACTTAAATATTGACCCTATTAAATGGGGTGGTTGGCTGATTCTCCAACACTCTTTAGTTCAGGGGTCCCCAACTCCAGTTGTGGAGGGCCGCAGTGGCTGCAGGTTTTCATTCTAACCCTTTTATTAATGAGTGACCTGTTTTTGCTGCTAATTAACTTATTTTGAATTCATTTTAATTGACTTGTTTTTTTAAGTTTTGTACCCCTGAGTTTCTTCATTGTTCCTCCCAATTGCTTCAGTTCTTTCCTTAAACGGAAGTGAAATGTGAAGTGAGGGAGCCAACAGAAGATCAACTAAGTCATGGCCTCAAACTCCAACCGGTGGCTTCATTAGGCGCTGAGTCTTGTCATTTTATATCTCATTATTGTCTGGCTGCTAATTAAGGAAAAAGAAACAATTAAGGGGTCAGAGTCTTCAAGAGCAGGTCAATTAAAATTAGTTCAAAAGAAGTTAATTAGCAGCACAAACAGGTCACTCATTAAGAAAAGGGTTAGCATGAAAACCTGCAGCCACTGCGGCCCTCCAGAACAGGAGTTGGAGACCCCTGGGCAGTCCATAGCCCGCACCCCCCACCCCCCCCATTTCTTGTTTTTGCGCCATGCTGTAGTCGTTTTCATGTTAAAGATGCCAGAGCCTGTCCTGGCAGTAATGGGCACAATGTAGGAAATAACTCTAGACTGGTACCATTCAGTCACAATACTTACTGTCATGACATCTAAATAAAGTGGCCATAAATGCAGCTGCATACAGTTCTGGAGTAAGAAAAGCAGCAGACAAAGCATTTCGGAGACCACCTTAGCCACGCCATACACTTTAAACTCAAAGTGGCCGTTAAAGGTTGCTGTGGTTATTTTTTATAAAGTGGCCATGTCAATAAACGCGTCCTCTTTTAAGTGATTTTGCTTTAGGTCACCAGAGTGAGGGCAGCCTCATTGGCATTTCCTACGCACGAGAACGTTATTCCCCTGGAACAGATGGCTGCAAAGACGCTTATATAATAAGGCAACCATAATTATTATTTTCAGCTGCAAACTACAGAGAAGAAAGGGAAAAAAAACTACCTCTGGATCTGAAGGGGAGAAACAAGTGGAGCAGACAAACTGGCAAAGGACAGAACAAGAAAGAAATGAAAGTCAAATGTTGTCACCAAATGAGTTTGATAAGGCAGCTGAGCTAAGGGGCTTGGGCGTCATTCACTGACAAACATGGAGGGCTTCTCCCAAAGTTTAACTTACCGACAACAAGTGAGGCCTACGGGAGTGTATGAGGGGCCGACACCTATCAAGGAGGACCGCAGCCACCATGCAGATACATCGATTCTGGCAAAATCAGCAAACCTGTGATACTAAAATTGGAGGAATGGCAGACACTGAGGAGGAAGCAAAGACAATTCAAGAAGACCTGGGCGAGCGCTTGAGAAATGCAGTTTAGGGTAGAAAAGTGCTACAGGTGGGCAAAAGGAGCGTCAATAATAAACACAAGAGGGGAGACAGCAAGCTACAGGAAGGAACCTGTGAAAAGGAGTGAGGGGTTTATGATGGCACAACATTTCCATCGACTAAACAAAGGCAAATGTTAGCTTATATTGTAAAAAATGTCAAATATGCACCCACCGGCCACTTTATTAGGTAAATCAGTTCAACTGCTTGTTAATATCTAATCAGCCAATCACACGGCAGTAACTCAATGACATTGTCAAGATGACCTGCTGACCTTCAAACTGGGCATCAGAATGGGGAAGAAAGGGGACTGAAGTGACTTTGAACATTTGAACAATGTAGACGAGAACAGGCCACTCAGCCCAACAAAGCTCGCCAGTCCTGTCCACTGTCACACACATGCGCATGGGAGGCAGCTAAAAAGACCAAATTAAAGTAATTCCATGCCAGGCCAGAGGGTGGCGGGGTGCACTAAACCTTCCTCTGTTAGCCCTGCAGACCAAACACAGGAAATTCTGCCTGATTTCGGCCACCCTGACGTCACAAAGCTATGCACATATGTGCTCAAGTGAGCCTCCAAACAACATTTTGGCTAAACGTATTTAGTCACTAACTATGTAGATTGTTGTTAGTTGTTACATTTTCTCAAACTCTGAAGGTTTCCCGTAGAAATCCACCTCAGGAAGCAGTGGGAGGTCAGGTAGCCCTTAGACGGGATTTTGAGAAAGCTGTTCTGTTATGTGTGCTGTGCTAGTTTGGTAACAGATGCTGTACCGGCATCATATGATCAAAGCTACCACTCGCTTACATTAAGAAACAAAGGAGGTTTGATGATTCCTTCTGAGGGTTCAGTCAAGGTGGTCAAAGTATCTGAGCGTGTTATCCGACAATCGACATTAGGGAAAGCTGTCAGTGTATCTTTGATCGATCAGTTTGTTCGGGCTGAGATTGGTTCAGATGATGTGTTTTTTCTCAAGGAGCACATTGAGGAAACACAGTTTGAAATTGACAACCATCATTTCATGCTCATGTCTTTAGTTGTGTCTGTCTTCCACAAACTAAGGCTGCACCATATTGTCAGACTTAATGCTCTCAAATTACAGGATCTGAGTGAGCGAGAGGGAGTGTCAGTCTGGAGGAGATCAGTGAGGTTGTGGGGAGCTTTAAGTGTTTAGTATTGCATTCTGTCGTGAACAGGGAGCCAGTGAAGTTGAGAGAGAATAGGTGGGATATGTTCAGTGGATTTAGAACAGCAGGTTATTATCCTGGCAGCAGAACTTTGAAGAAGTTGTAAGCGATGGATACGTTTTTGTGGGATGCCAGACAGAATAGCATTACAGTAATCTATATGTGAGGTGACTCGGGTATTAACCAATACTTCAGTACTGTGTCGTGTAAGAACAGGACGATAGAAGAAAGCGGTCCGAGAAATGTTACTTATATGGGAGGAATTATTTAATAATAATAATAATTATTATTATTATTTAATAATTGCCATTATTAGTGTATTAATGGATATAAATAATTGCATGTAAACGATTTGCCAAAATCTGTTGTATGTCAGAAAACCCGGTTTCCACGTCTACCAGTATTAGTTTAAAATGGCACTGTTGCCACTCGCAATATGGCGGACACACTGACGTATCGTGTCGACTGGGCAACACAGTGAATGCGGCGTCTATCTACATGTGTCTATGATTCGGACCCTTTAGCTGCCTCCCATGTGCATGTGTGTGACAAGAAGCATTAAGCAATAGCGCCAAACCTCAACTCGGAGTGGAATTACCATTAGATAAGCCTTGACGTTGTCTCCCAAGCGCACATGTGTGACAACTCCTATGATGTATGACTTTCATCTACACTGGTCAGTGGAAAAACTCTTGAAAGGATGGAAATGTTGCTAGCCATGGGATTTATTGCAAAACTGTAATGACTGGTAAATTATTTGCCTTTTTGTGCTGAATAAAACTGTACAAATTGTAACTTAGTTGCATACAGCTAAGCAACAGAACTAGCGCCATGGAAAGCAACTCCTGTATGTCCACTCTGTTGGAATATGTTGTGTATTCCGTGAATGGCGACCAATCAGGGAAAGAGATGTTGTAATGGACAGGATCCAGTCAAGGAAGGGCTTTTAATGAGCGCTATCCAATCAAAGCATGACAAAATCCTGCATATTGAAAGCTCTCTGTTTTCACATCATTTTCAGAAGTGTGAAGCTCTGGACAGCAGTCTCAGAAGTCAGTGGTGATGTGAACAAAAGGCGAAAATCGAGACCAATGCCGGCGTTTTTTAATTGGAAAATGTAGCAGCAGAGTCAGTGAATCCATTAGGTGACACAGGTGGCCACGTAGGGCACTATCATTTGAGAAACGTTAAGGATCGCACTTTCCGGACACTGTGGGGGACCTCCACCCGTCAATGTATTCTGATGATGCAGATATGGGCACCATTACTCGCTTGGCACTGTCAATATAAGTAAAAGTGCAAACGCTCTGTACATAAAGGGCCGTGCACACCTTAAAGTCCATATGTACAAAAAGGGGCACCATCTGTGCTACCGAAGGGGTGAGGGCCCCTACAGATCATGTGGACAAAGAGGGGTGACGTCTGTCTACCCCACCTAATATGCAGTTTGAAACCTTTTGCCTGTCCTTAACTGTTGTCTTGTCACGTCCCCTGTGCCTTCATCTCCTGGCATTTCTGTCCCCTCACAGTATCCCTCAGGTCCCAATAACCCGCCCCGCCCCCCACTGTAACTTTACATAACGGTAAAGGATTGGGGCAAAACTGGAGGAGCAGGGAAGCCAAACGAAAGGAGCGACAAGCCGTAATAGAAATTTTAACACTTGTAAGTCAGTCGACTGGACTGAAGGGTGGCTATGTGCCCGGCTGTTCTCACACCACCGTGTTCATGGATTAGTCTGTGCCCATTGCGGCTTTCATTCCTGTTGTTAAGCAAAGCACTTTGCCAGGAGTTCAGATGCAGAAAAGGTGCTTCAGAACAAAGGATTGCAGGGATTTTGTTACGGTGAGTCACCAATAGCTGGGTCGCCATTGCCAGGACACGTCATGCGTGCAGCGACTGCGTTCACATTAAACGGAGACAGGAATTATTGGTAGGGAAATGCGGTGTGCCAGCTGGCAGAGGCTTCATGGATTAGTCTTAGACACTCTGAGGTTTTTCATTATTTCCCAAAGCATGCAGGCAGGTTTTTTTTTCTGCACTCTGTGCAAGACAAATTGACCGAAGAAAAACCAAACCTAACCGTTATGACATGCGTGTATTGGCCAAGCAGTGTTCTCCTGCCAGAGAGCTTTAATCTATTCATATGTCATACTTAGTTATGTGAGCCTCCCAGTTCCTGAACGATGCACCCTGCCTGCCTGAGTGACTTGGAGACTCTGCGCTCTGTAACTTCACATCTGGTTAGAGTCACTCAGGATCCAAAGAAACGCTCAGCGGCATCTTGGGGAAAGTAGAATGTATTAAAAAGCACACAGCGGGTACCTCTGGGTATTGTCTTACATGCGTCACCATAGGCATTGCTGGTTTTCCAGTGTGGATGGGTGGATCCCTTAGAAAGTTTTGGGGTGCCTGCAGGGGTTGCCCTTTTTAATTTTTTAGGCAGTAAACAAGGAAACAGCTTGAGAGTGCAAAACGGAACATACAGGAGCCATCATGGCATTTCAAAGCAATGGGTGTTGTAAGAAGGCAAGTATCTCGCAGCTCCAAATGGGAGTGTCGGGCGGCTATAGCTGTCCGGGTGGAAGGGGTGCTCTTAATTGCCCTTAGTGGGCATCTTCTGCCTGCTGAGGAAGAAAGAACGGACAACACTGATAACAGATTCACCACCTCTTGACCTGGTTTAAATACCTTGGCTGAGCTCTGAAGGTTTCCCTCAGATGTGCATGTGTGACACCAGCCAGTTCAGCGCTATGGAGGCCAACCTTGATGGCATTCGACATCATGATGAGTTAACCAGGCATACAGTTCTGCAGAAATGACAATTTTGCAATTATGGAATGGGAAACTGACCAAAAGCGTTTTTGAAAGGTTCTTATGGGTTGTGTAGTGGGGTTGTCAAAACAAGGAATGCTGGTCTCTAAATGCTGGTCCACACATCCATGTTTACTGGTTGTAAAATAAATAAACAAGTAGGAGAGGATGATGGGTTGGGAGCCGGCCACTGCCAAATTCAATCACTCTCTCTCTCTATATATATATATATTGTAAATGCCTGGCTGCTTGGTGGCACTGTTGCTCACCTTTTTCCAACAGACAGACGCAGGACACGGGATAAAATCACCAAGAAGATATTTTTTTTTCTTTTTTCTTCTTCTTTCCATTGTGCTCCAAAGCACCTCCACCACCATAAACAGCAATAAATACACACAGTAAATAATTAAGTTCTCCTTCACACCTCCAAGCAAGCTCTGTCACACTCCCTCCCATGTCCAGCTTGCCTGCTGGGTTCCCATCAGTCCTTTAAATAGTCTTTGACCCAGAAGTGCTTCTGTCCTTCCGACCGCATGACTGGCTGGGACTTCCGGGTCTAATAAAGAACAGGGATTTCTTCAGCCTGGAAGTACTTCAGGGCTTCCATCCTTGTGACTACCTCATACTGCTGGGCTACAATGAAAGAATATGTCCCCAGGTCCTTTGACAGCTCCTCCTGGTGGCACCCACGGCACCCAGCAGGGCTGTGTATCTGAACTCCATGTCCCATAGTGCCCTGCGGGAATTCGGGGTACCACTGTACTCCAGGGAAGCTGCCATCTAGAGTTTTGGGGGAAGCAGTATCGGCAAGTAGTTGCCTTTCCCCATACTTCTATTCCAGGGGCGTCCCGGCCGGGTTGAGCAATATATTTATATAGGGTGGTCCAGATCTAATTATGCAGATCTAGATCGTCTGGATGACTTTGATCTATGACGATTGCAGTTCACGTGAAGACGATTCATAATGTCGTCAGTTCACATACTTCTCGATGGTCTGGGATTTTTTGGGTGATTTTCTATGTAATAAACTTAATAAGTTATAGTGTAATGAAAATTGCATAATTAGATCTGGACCACCCTATCTATGGTATGGACCAACCAGTATGGAAGGATCTCCTTGCCAGGAAAGGTGGCCAAAATAATGGAAGTGATGCTGGAGATAGCCATTTTAGTATGATGCCTACACCCCAAAATGATCCTGTGTTACTGCTCCCATTTACCTGCATGCTAGGAATTGGAGTCCATTGTGACACAGGGGGCCACCAAGGCTGAGCTACATGAAATGGACCAATGTTATTTTATGAAACTTCGGCCTGACCTGGAAGTACCTCCTCTGAACTTTACCCAAACACTGATCCAGCTTTAAAGGAGCCCTCTGCCTCACCTCAAGGAGTCGAGGTCGAGAGGCAGGAGGTGACACTTACCAGGAGGAGCAGAAGGAGTAAGAGAGGAGGTATGTCATTCTACAAGTTGTTAATATTAGTTGTGTTAATCTTGACTTGTTATAACCCCCTGGTGGTTACAATATACAGTATATTATATTATTATATGCATTATACCCTTTGTAATGTTCCAAACATTGTTTGTTTTTGTATATATTTATACAGGTATAATTCCATTACAACGAACTGCCGGGGACCTAAAAAATATTTTGTTGTAATGAGATTCTGTATTTGTTGCTATAGTGCATTCTTTAACGTGCGTCCAGGCGTTTGCAATCATTTCAATAGCTTCTTTCGCGTTAATTTTAATCTTCTCCTGTCTACAAGTTATGCTGATGAGAATGTTTCTCAGCAATTCCTTGCGGTAATACACTTTCAGGGTGCTAATGATGCCCAAACCCAATGGCTGAAGCACTGCTGTGCAATTGGGTGGGAAAAGTTCAACGCGAACATTGTCTAAATGCAGAAGCTTGTTGTGGGCAGCACATTTATCAATCCGAATCATCCTTTTCTTCTTCTTCATATTGTGAGGTTTCTGAACTATTTTGGGTTCTCCCCCCCACCTAACGGGAACGTCACGCTGAAGTGTGTCCCGAAGCACGATTTCTGTGTCTGTGGAAAATTGTTTGTCCGTTGCAGGGTCAGGGCAACAGCAGGGTCACAGCGCTGCCGTGAAGTGCCACAGAAGCGAATCCTAAAAGATCGTGGGTGCCCTATAAGTCCCTGTCTTGCACCCCAAAACACGAGGCTGAGTCTCAGTACTTTAGCAAAGCCAGCTTTATACAGGTGCTGGTCATAAAATTAGAATATCATGACAAAGTTGATTTATTTCAGTAATTCCATTCAAAAAGTGAAACTTGTATATTAGATTCATTCATTACACACAGACTGATGTATTTCAAATGTTTATTTCTTTTAATTTTGAGGATTATAACTGACAACTAATGAAAGTCCCAAATTCAGTATCTCGGAAAATTAGAATATTGTAAAAAGGTTCAATATTGAAGACACCTCGTGCCACACTCTAATCAGCTAATTAACTCAAAACACCTGAAAAGCCTTTAAATGGTCTCTCAGTCTAGTTCTGTAGGCTACACAATCATGGGGAAGACTGCTGACTTGACAGTTGTCCAAAAGACGACCATTGACACCTTGCACAAGGAGGGCAAGACACAAAAGGTCATTGCTAAAGAGGCTGGCTGTTCACAGAGCTCTGTGTCCAAGCACATTAATAGAGAGGCGAAGGGAAGGACAAGATGTGGTAGAAAAAGTGTACAAGCAATAGGGATAACCGCACCCTGGAGAGGATTGTGAAACAAAACCCATTCAAAACTGTGGGGGAGATTCACAAAGAGTGGACTGCAGCTGGAGTCAGTGCTTCAAGAACCACTACACACAGACGTGCAAGACATGGGGTTTCAGCTGTCGCATTCCTTGTGTCAAGCCACTCTTGAACAAGAGACAGCGTCAGAAGCGTCTCGACTGGACTGCTGCTGAGTGGTCCAAAGTTATGTTCTCTGATGAAAGTAAATTTTGCATTTCCTTTGGAAATCAAGGTCCCAGAGTCTGGAGGAAGAAAGGAGAGGCACAGAATCCATGTTGCTTGAGGTCCAGTGTAAAGTTTCCACAGTCAGTGATGGTTTGGGGTGCCATGTCATCTGCTGGTGTTGGTCCATTGTGTTTTCTGAGGTCCAAGGTCAACGCAGCCGCCTACCAGGAAGTTTTAGAGCACTTCATGCTTCCTGCTGCTGACGAACTTTATGGAGATGCAGATTTCATTTTCCAACAGGACCTGGCACCTGCACACAGTGCCAAAGCTACCAGTACCTGGTTTAAGGACCATGGTATCCCTGTTCTTGATTGGCCAGCAAACTCGCCTGACTTTAACCCCATAGAAAATCTATGGGGTATTGTGAAGAGGAAGATGCAATACGCCAGACCCAACAATTCAGAAGAGCTGAAGGCCACTATCAGAGCAACATGGGCTCTCATAACACCTGAGCAGTGCCACAGACTGATCGACTCCATGCCACGCCACATTGCTGCAGTAATCCAGGCCAAAGGAGCCCCAACTAAATATCGAGTGCTGTACATGCTCATACTTTTCATGTTCATACCTTTCAGTTGGCCAACATTTCTAAAAATCCTTTTTGCATTGGTCTTAATTGATATTCTAATTTCCCGAGATACTGAATTTGGGACTTTCATTAGTTGTCAGTTATAATCCTCAAAATTAAAAGAAATAAACATTTGAAATACATGTCTGTGTGTAATGAATGAATCTAATATACAAGTTTCACTTTTTGAATGGAATTACTGAAATAAATCAACTTTGTCATGATATTCTAATTTTATGACCAGCACCTGTACAGGTTGAAACAGGAACAGCACAGTTATCTATTATATCGGGATCTGCCACTCTCCTATAAACAGGCACAGCAGTCAGGCAGGAATGTAACCAGGCTAGTGGCCAAGTGATCCTGTGCCCTGCATTTACAATGTTCCTTGCATCACCCATCGAGATCTTTTCTGTTTGCTTCGGTGAGCTGTGAGCTCACCTGCTGTTGCCCCGACAACAGATAAACAGTCTTCCACAGACGCGGTCATCGCACTCGGGGATGCTGTTCAGCAAGTTGCCCAGTTGGGGGAGATCCTAAGAGAGTTTACAAAGCTTCACATTTTCTTGAATGAGTGCCGCACTAATAGGAATGTTTCTTGAACGAGCATCACTGAACCACATAAAAATGGCTTTTTTGACATGTTCAAATGCAGCAGTTCGTATACGTTTTGCAACCCGAGATTTTTCTTCTTTTTTTTTGCTCGGTCTTTCAAGAAAGTTGACAGTGTCGATGGTGAAATTCCGAATTTACTGGCAACATCTTTTTTCTTTTTGCCACAGTCGACAGTTGCAAAAATGTCAAGTTTTTTTTTTTTCTAATACGAGCTGTTGTGTCTGCTGTTTCTATAGGAGGGTGACAATGAGTTAAATTCCAATGGATGGTTTTCAAATGTTGACGAGCAATAAGCAAAAGGTATCACTGAAAACCACCGAAAACAAAAACAGCAAAAAAAACAGTACAAGGAAAGTTAGAAGAAATACATTTTTTTACAAGGTTTCTGTTTGGGGATCGTTGTGCACAACTGAGCTGCGGCCACAGAACTAACTGCTCTGTGGATGATTGATTCACTCATTTCAAGGTCACTTCATTGTAATGAAAGTATCTGCTGAATATACTTCATCATAACGAGATTTCTACAGACTCATGTCATATGGGGAAACTGTCAGGATGCTGATATATACTTTCATCTTGGTGTCTATTGAGAGCTGCTTGTTGTCAACAACAATAACAACATTTATTTCTATAGCACATTATCATACAAATAATGTAACTCAAAGTGCTTTACATGATGAAGAAAGAAAAAAGAGACAAAGTAAGAATTAAAATCAGAGAACACTAATTAACATAGAATAATAGTAAGGTCCGATGGCCAAGGAGGACATAAAAAGCAAAAAAAAAAAACTCCAGACGGCTGGAGAAAAAATAAAATCTGTAGGGGTTCAGAGGCCACGAGACCACCCAGCCCCCTTTAGGCATTCTACCTAACATAAATGACATCAGTCAGTCCTCATTGTATTCTGGGTTCTCATGGCAGAACTTGATGATGACGGTCATGTGGACTTCTGGCCTTTAATCCATCAATGTAGGGACATCAAAGTGCTTTGATTAGGTGGTGGTGGTGAAAAAGAACAGAAGAGCGAGTACAAGTTAGTCCCATATTTTCTTCAGTCTGCTCATGGTGGAGGATGCCTGGCTAATGCATGTCTTGATCTCAGCTGTAGTGTTGTTGTCTGAGGTAAGTGGGCTGCCAACATAAGTGAACTCTTGGATGTTGTTCACGTGATTGCCATTGGTGTGTAGGGAGGAACCTGAAGTGTTTATTTCCATCAATTTTGTTAATTATTATTTATACTGTGCATATTTATATTTAAAATACTAAAGTCCAGGTGTCTGTCACGCAATTACTCGCCAACTACAGGAGCTACATTATTAATATTGGTCTTAATCGAAAACTTAGGAACTGATTTGTTCTGCTAATTAAAAAAAAAATTCAGGTAGTGGCAAGCTGGGCACATTGACTTCTACTCATGTGTTTATAACAGCAAAATGATCGCAAAACCAAGTGGCATGCTGGGAAGAAAAAGAAGACCTGCAGCATCTGCTGAGCATCAAGCAAATTGCAGTAGCTATTTATGTGAAGAGCAACAATGTCAGTAAATGTGCCCACCATGGACAAGTCTGAATGAGCCTGCTCTGCATCCACAGGACATCTCAAGTAAGTTAATATGATGGTCTAATTGGAAATGCCAACATGCCCTGCCAGGCCTTTCATACGTAGAATATATCCACAGACCACCAAACTCTACTTACTGTTGCTATGTCTTATAGTTATGCTATTGTCCAAATGGCTGACAGATATCCTAACAGACAGGAGAACTTCTCAAACGCTTGGAGCCAAGTGTCTGGAATGCTCTACGTGTGTCTTCTCTTGCTGAGATCATCCATCCATCCATCCATTATCCAACCCACTATACCCTAACTACAGGGTCACAGGGGTCTGCTGGAGCCAATCCCAGCCAACACAGGGTGCAAGGCAGGAAACAAACCCTGGGCGGGGTGCCAGCCCACCACAGGGTGAGATCTTACAAATGAATCATTAAGCTTCTGTGACCTCGTGCTACTGAGCTCCCGAACGGATAGCAGCAATTTGACCTTTCTGTTCTGTCTCTGTGTCAAGTCTTTTGTTCGGTTTCTTTTTACTTTTCCCCGTATTTCCACAGATATTTTATGTATTTTACTAATAAATCCGTAGAAATGGGACACTGTAACCCTGGATGCTTAAAATGGACGAACTGGAGGAAATTAAGGGCAGGCCTTTACGAAAAAAAAAAAAAAATACGAATGGCCGTAGCATTTTCAGCGGCGCTATTCCCTTATGAACTTTCTAACAAGTTATCCCCAGACCCCTGTTCTCGTTCGAGAATCACTTCTGGCCACTCCAGACTTGATCAATGGGCGAAACTGCAACGGCCCAAACCTAGATGAGTGTGACCCCCTGTCTGGTTGTGAAGGGCTGTGCAGAATAAATGAATCAATGATGGAAATAGCAGTGCAGAAAAAGAGAAGACAGAAAAAACGAATGGGTCTAAGATTCAAATGAACCTCCTCATCCTCCTAATAATGAAGGGCAGACATGGAGAAGCCAAATTTAGCAGATAGGAAATGAAAAAGCTGCCTTCGGAATGGACGCCGCTGGAATGATTGAGGTGAGTGGACAGAGTGAGACACATGGTGTGTTTATAAAAGATGGGAGCGCGAGATACGATCAGGCAGAAGAGCCGATGGCATCTTCGTGTCCCCCTCGGTGGCCGGTGGGGTCTGTGCTGTGTGCAAATCAGGATTCATAAACTGCAAGGTCCTTTAGTTACTGGGGGGGGGATATGTTCATTAATGAAAAGGTTACTTTAGGTTTTTTATTTTTTATATTCTAGCCACAGGCCTATCCAAGGTAAAAAAAGTAGAAATTCTGCTGCAGTAAAGCTAAGCAATGACCTGATTGTGGTGGTCTCCAGAGAAACAAACCCACACTTTAATGTAGAAAACAACATCAGCAATGCTTATATCGTGACACGTGAATCTCTGCCTTGCATCCAAAAGACGAGGCTGAGTATAAGGACTTCGGAAAAATTGGCTTTATTTAGTTATTTATTGTAGTGGGATCTACCAGTCTACAGTCGTGGCCAAAAGTTTGGAGCAGGACCCAAGTGTTGGTCTTCACAAAGTGTGCTGCTTTGGTGTTTTTAGATCTTTTTGTCAGATGTTTCTATGGTATACTGAAGTAGAATTACAAGCATTTAATTAAGCTTTTATTGACAATGACATGAAGTTTATGCAAAGAGTCAATATTTGTAGTGCTGGCCCTTCTTTCTTTTTCAAGACCTCTGCAAATCGCCCTGGCATGCTGTCAGTCAACTTCTGGGCCAAATCCTGACTGATGGCAGCCCATTCTTGTATAATCAATGCTTGGAGTTTGTCAGAATTTGGGGGTTTTTGTTTGCCCACCCGCCTTTTGAAGATTAACCACAAGTTCTCAATGGGGAGTGTCCTGGCCATGGACCCCAAATGTTGATGTTTTGTTCCCTGAGCCACTTACTTCTCACTGTTGCCTTATGGCCTGGTGCTCCATCATGCTGGACTGTTCATTGTTGGTCACCAAACTGTTCTTGGATGGTTGTTAGAAGTTGCTCTCAGAGGATGTTTAAGTTCCATTCTTTATCCCCTAAGAACTCTCCCCTTGCGTTGCTGGAAGGCTTTTGTAGTCAGTCTGTAATCCACCATTGAATGATTGTAAAACTCTTTCATTTCCTAAAACTAAATCCAACCTGTAGTGCATGCAATCCCACTTCTAACACAAATCAAGTCATTCACTAAATATGAATATGTACAGGGTGAGTCAAAATTATGTTAACATCTGCATGGTGGAAACA
This sequence comes from Polypterus senegalus, assembly GCF_016835505.1. Lineage (NCBI taxonomy): Eukaryota > Metazoa > Chordata > Cladistia > Polypteriformes > Polypteridae > Polypterus > Polypterus senegalus. The sequence goes on from NC_053158.1 coordinate 191,441,295, forward strand.
ATTTATTCACAAACATGTGCAAGATGATTTACAGGAATAGCTCAACCTGTTCGCCATCACGTTCAACACGCAAGAACCAACGAGCAACAGTAGCAGTTAAAGCCTGAATACACATTTCGCAGGGAATAGATGATATCACAGTCCGTATTCTGTCCTTCACGTCATTGATATCACGAACTTCCCTGATGAAGAGGTGTATCCGTGAGAATTAACAGATTTGTTGTTTGCTGAAAGTGAAATCCCGCGAGACAAGAGCTTATGAAAAGAGATTTGGGAAAGTCCTGCCCACATCTAAAACATTTACAGCCACACACACGGTTCAGTCATTTCTCATTTGTGTGAATGCTATTGTCAGACACAGTTTGTGTAGAGAGAAGAAACGATATTCACTCACGGACAGTTATACATCGCGTTGTCACGATTTAATCCCAAACACGGAATCAATATTCAGTGCGATATTGATGAGAAGGTAAAAGAGATCGAATATAAGGACACATAGGTGATATGATAGAAGTATGTAGATATTGTATGGCTTTAAACTTTAAGTCGGAGACTTGTAGATCGTTTAATTCGAGTTGCCATCAGAGATAAGTAGCGTTTCTTCACAATGAAGAGGCGTATCTGCGAGAATTAAAAGATTTGTTTTTTGTTGAAAGTGAAATCCACAAACACTACAGGCAAAATATCCAAATCTACAATAATCTGTTTGCATTCACATCATCCAACCCACTATATCCTAACTACAGGGTCACGGGGGTGTGCTGGAGCCAGTCCTGGCCAACACTGGGTGCAAGGCAGGAAACAAACCCCGGGCAGGGTGCCAGCCCACCTCAGGGCACACACACCCACTAGGAACAATTTAGAATTGTGAATACACCTCACCTGCACGTCTTTGGACTGTGGGAGGAAACCCACGCAGACACGGGGAGAACATGCAAACTCCACGCAGGGAAGACCTGGGAAGCGATCCTAAGTCTCCTTACTGCGAGGCAGCAGCGCTACCACTGCGCCACCGTGCCCGGTTTGCCAAAGTTTTCCCTGAAAGTCCACTGTTTCCACCCTGGCTGGGCTTCAAAGTCTCTTTTGTCCATCTTTGTGACATTTATCTGTGTTGATGCTACTTTTGTTTATTATCTGCATTGTTGCCAATACCTGTGTTGTGTTCCCTTATGCATTGGGGTTGGTACCCCAAGAGATGGGACCCCCTGCCAATCAATCATCACTAGGCCCACCGTTTCTTACGCCACCGCTAGGGAGACACAGAGGGAGACAGAGGACTGTAAAGGAGTATAATTTAATGTTAGGGAGGTAAAGTGGTGCAGTGGTTAGCACTGGTGCTTCTCAGATCAGGTCACATGTTTGGCCACAATATTCGGCCCAGCACAGTTGGCGACCGCTTCCCAGGCTCGCAGGAACACTTAAAAGACCACCGTGTCATTAAAACCTGTTCAGCTTCTCCTTCCCCAATGCCTTCAATGCATTTTGCAGAAAAACCCAAACATTTTCTGTGACAGACTCAAGGCAAAGTGAATTTAGCGGGGCTCACTCATTACTCATTATATCTAAAACTAATTAATATTGACCTGCTCTGTATGATGTCACCTCCAGTAGTTTTTGTTAGCTTAGTTTTTCTTCAGTAGTCAACAGTTCCACTATAAACATCTTTACGTGAATTTGCTGCTGCTTTGTGGGTCACACTGCTGGGATTGAACCCTCAGCAATCTGCTGCTGGATTAGACAGCTAAGAAGTCGGCTTGTAGATGGACAGAGAGGGAAAATGGATGGATAGATCCCATTATATTTAACATTGAATGGAGTTCCTAGAAACCATTACAAAATAAAAGCGGTCGAGATTGTCCTTCCGTCCCGTGAGTGCTACGCAGGCGTGGAGTTTCACACATGCCCCGTCCATTTTGCAATGCATGCTGGGATTTGTAGTTTTGTTTTTCCAGGTAAAAGAGGATTTTCTACTCCAGACTGTGCGATATCTTCTTCTTCTTTCTTACTATATAAAAGCGGTCCGGATTGTCCTTCTGTCCCGTGAGTGGAAAGCGTAGCGGTATTCCGCTTATCACAGACTTACTACTTGCAGCTTGCGGTACAAAGCGACATGATGTGAGCAGAGTTCTGGTGCTCCCATCGCTCCCTTGCTTTTGTGCTCGATGCGCTGGAAAAATAGACAAAATGATGTCTCTGGAAATAATTAATGTTGATGAAGTACAAATGCCTCACCGCGTAGTAAATATCAGGGGGGTTCAAAAGGGCGACCTCAATATAGAAAAAAAGTTTAAATTTCATCACAAAAATAACAGAAACTATGAGTATTAAAGTAATACCACTCAAATGCAATATAACCAAATGAATGAGTTTGTATAAAATATCAAATTGATCTACATATTGAATTGCCTTAAGAAGTGGTCAACCTAAAAGTCGGTCGCCTTAAAAGGTGGGTCAGCCTAATTACAAAATAATAAGCTCTCATTTATTGATTCTTTCACTCTTTCATGGCTTTACTCATTCATTCATAAACTTTCTATAAAAAAGGTCTGAATTCCTTCACATCCATTTCTTCTTCACTGGTAGATCCCACTACTCTGCACATCAAGGACGAGCGTTTTTACTTTGTGTTGTTTTGGGCATGGTGGCACAGTGGGCAGCGCTGCTGCCTCGCAGTTGGGAGACCTGGGTTCGCTTCCCAGGTCCTCCCTGCATGGAGTTTGCATGTTCTTCCCGTGTCTGCGTGGGTTTCCTCCCACAATCCAAAGACATGTGGGTTAGGTGGATTGGTGATCCTAAATTGTCCCTAGTGTGTGCCCTGCGGTGGGCTGGTGCCCTGCCTGGGGTTTGTTTCCTGCCTTGCGCCCTGTATTGGCTAGGATTGGCTCCAGCAGACCCCAGTGACCCTGTAATTAGGATATAGCGGGTTGGATAATGGATGGATGTTTTGGGCATTGCTCACATGAAATCCTTTTAATCCTCCTATCATCCCAACTTTTGATTTCAAAATGCCGATGGCCAGACTCATAGCCTGATAAAAAAATAAAGGTCACACTGCAGACACCAGTTCTTACAGACAAATGAATGATTGAAGGGTGACCTGAAGAGGCAGACAGGCTTGTGCAGGCAAATCTTGTTACCGGCGTGGCCTTTGAATTCTTGAAGGCGGACAGAATTGGCTTGGCATTTCTTTTGTTCTGTTAGGAATAGCTGGTGGAGGTACTTGGCAATCATACCAAAGCACCCCTGCGTGAGCAACGCAACAGCGTAACTAGACTTTGGTCGATGTCAATTAATTCATAGTGCACATTTAAAATAACATCAGCAGTGTTGTAGCCAAAGTCAGGTCAGGTTGGGGAGCAGGCACTGGTACAGCATCCACCACGAAACAGCTTGGGAGCTTAGTTGGCAACCCCCTAGGCAGACACTCATTCTTGTCCCACCCAGCTGCAGCCAGGTGTTACATGGGCATCTGTGGTAATCTGCCTACCTTAGGGTTGCCAGATTAGAAAATTAGAAATACGGGACAGTCTTAAAATCTCTCTCTATATTACTATATATATATATATATAAATTTATACACACCCAGACCAATATAGAGACATAAGTTAAAAACAAAGCAAGGATTTTAATGGTTTATGAGGAAAAACAAAAGTAAAATTTGAAAATTATTTAAGCTAAAAATAAATTCTGTAAAAGTGAAATCATTTGAAAATATTTATCTAATACAGACAACAGAGAAATATTATTATTATTTAATACAACAAGTACTAAGAACACACTTTGTCGACAGTCACTGTATGTTGCAATGCTGATCCTGAACTGCACAGCAGCGCGGCTGGAGGGCAAAACGGTCAGAGTGTCGCCGTCCTCAGCCAACCATAGCAACTGAACAAGGCGCAGAGAGGCAGCAAACACTCGTGTCCTCGTTACATTTGGGTTATTTTCATCATGAGAATCTGAGAAAAGAAAGTATAATTATTTATAAAGTTACAACTAAGTACCGTAAGAAGGTAGTAAAAATATATTTATATTACGAAATTTGAAAATAAACTAAATACGGGACATTTGGGTGTCCCTGAAAGGTTAGTACGGGACAGGGGACGAAATGATCAAATATGGGACATGTCCTGTATACTGTATAAGGGACGTCTGGCAACCCTAGGCATTACCACTTTAAAGAAGAAAGTCCTTAGAATAGGGTAAAGTGAGCTTTTTTTCAAAATAATTGTTAAAGCACTTACCTGTTTAAGTCATTAAGAGTCGGGTGCGCTTTCGCGGTCATTTTAACTTTGTCTTCGGCAGGTTCACGCGGGTCGGGCGCGCCTCCAGGTCAGGTCTGCTGGAAGATGCTGCGCATACCCCGTCATAAAGGTGAGCGTCCCTTTTCTCCTGCCGTCTGCAAAGAGAGGTGTGAAGCGTTTTAAGGATAGAACGTGCATGCATGCATTAGTGTGAGTAGGGAATACCCAAAGAAACGAAACTTAATTTTTGTAGTGCGTATCGGCTCTTCCGAAGGAGCGCGTCAGTTTGCGCTCGTCCTCGCTTGATCGCGCGCACGCGAGGCCGCTAGCCCAATGTATTACATACCTTGCAAAGGATGAGAGGAGCACCTGTGCAGAAAACACCTGAGCCACTCACCATTGGTTAAAGGGAGCAACATGTCGCGTGATTGGATAAAAAATTATGTCCAGACTATCAGAGGCACTTCCTGCCTTGTAGGGTTGTCTTTAGACGCGATGCTGTCGTTTGCGTGGTTGGTAAAGCGTGTTTCATTTAGTTTACCAAACAGCGGCTCGTGCCTCATTTTGTAAATGCCTTATATATATTATATAGGCTATATCTCTTTTGATGGACGTGTTTATATTTATATAGATGTTGGTGCACTTTGTTCTTGTATATACAATACACTTTTTTTTTCTGGTAAATATTTTTTGCATTCTTTGGACTTTGTTATACGGAAGCCGAGAGTGGACGTGCAATATCGTTATTTTTTAAAATTGTCTCCTCGAGATAAGACTAATTTTACCAATAAACAAAGTTCGTTTTCTCGAGACAACGGAATAATTTTATCGAGATGTCGAGAAAACGAAACTTAACTTTTGCTCCTGGCATCAGGCACGCTTAGATTGCGACGCATATACAGCTGAAGCCTTTCTAACCATCTTCTTAAATGACGGACATTAACCTTATTATTTTCTAAACTATGGCATACACATATTTCAGCTGCGTCAGCCCATAATTGAACCAAAATGTGACGCGCTGATCAATACAGTTCTGCTCTTCTGCTATTTCAAACAGGACGTGGCTTCAATAAGCTAAACATTAAACGTTAGATACAATTATTGCATAATTTCGAGAAAACACGAACTTTTGTTTTATCGAGATCTTGATAAAATTATTCCGTTACCGAGAAAACAATAAAAAAAAAAACAATAGTGCACGTCCCCTCTCGGCTTCCGTAGTGTTATGTTTTTAGTTTCTTCCTGAACTCTTTTTCTTCGTTTAGGAAGTCTACCAATTTTTGTGTATATACATTTTTGTCTTTAATTTTCATTTTTGGGGACTGGTAACTTGACTGTATATATTGCTTACTATTTTTGATTGGGACATTATTTTTGTTGTTTTGTTGCACCTGTAAATTAACCCACTCTTGGTTTGGAAATACCATCATTTTGTGTTTGCATCTCCATGTCTGACATCTCACAAATCTGATCCCGCTCGGGCCTGCACTACAGGACGCCCACTGTGTGGTCTGGTGCTAACGTTTTCACTACATGGGGTGTCACACCATCCCCTTGCTCTGGTCCAGCCGCTGGGGTCCTTAAAAATACTGTAAGCCAAATCACCCTCGGGGGAATCGTGCCACATGGCTGTAGTGCCGTAACTGACGTTCCCTCACAATGCAGGTAATGTGCATCATTTGGGACTCTGTGAGCAACACAAAGTCAAACCAGTGGGACACAAGGATTCTCCGAAGAGGCACAGTGCTGAAGGAGTCCAGTCTTCATCTCAGGTCACTGGATAGTGTCCATGTCTCACAAGACAGGAAGCACCAGGACTCTAAACAGTTAGACCGTCGTCCTTTTGTAGAGATATCGGGAGCGCCACACACCCCTTTCCAGTGACCTCATGACTCTTCATGCTCTCCCAATCCGTCTACTGACTTCATAGGAAGAGTCACCAGATTCATTGTACTGCACGTTGTGTCTTCACTGCTGGATTAAGCTTGTTATCCTCCTTGTTGTGTAGCGCAGATCGTGTAGTGATGGTGACAGCCACCAAAAGTATAAAATGTTGATCATTTGAATCACCAGCTCTGTGGGTGTTGGCTGTTAGTTAGTCAGAATAGTAGGAGCTCAGGAGTGGGGGTGTGGCCAGGAATACATTTTAGGGTGGGCCTGTTTTGCGGGTGGGTTGGCGCACCGAAGGGAGGGCCCTATTTTGTGGGACTTCAAATATACCCAGAAGTACTTCCACTGTCCCAGTTTCGAGACACCAGAAGTAATTGAGGGTCTGCAATAAAAGAAGCCACACTGCCTTGTCCAGGTGAGTCGGAGCCCCTCACCTCAGAGGAATAGCAGTGCAGTGCAGAGAAGAGAGGGGAAGAATACTTATTGTCTTTGGAAGGTATTGCTTTATAATAAAACACTTTGCTTTGCACCTGGGACTTGTTTTGTGTATTCATGGTTGGCGTTTGAGGATCTGTGGCGCACCCTGTTGTTCACAACAGATTCATCGTACGTTGTGTCTTCACTGCTGGATTAAGCTTGTTGTGTTCCTCATTGTGTAGTGCCGATCGGGTAGTGATGGCGAAACCCCCAAAAGTATAATTTGCTCATTTAGACAAGCCAGATTCACTTTGGACTGATGAGACAAAAATTGAGTTATTTGGTTATAACAAAAAGCACTTTGCATGGCGGAAGAAGATCACCGCATTCCAAGAGAAACACCTGCCACCTACTTTCAAATTTGGTGGAGGTCCCATCATGCTGTGTGGCTGTATAGTTAGTTCAGGGACTGGGGCCCTTGTTAAAGTCGAGGGTCGGAGGAATTCAACTTAATATCAACAAATTCTTCAGGATAATGTTCAAGCATCAGTTACAAAGTTGAAGTTACGCAGGGGTTGGATATTCCAACAAGACAATGACACAAAACACAGTTCGAAATCTACAAAGGCATTCATAAAGAGAGAGAAGTACAATGTTCTGGAATGGCCGTCACAGTCCCCTGGCTTGAATATCATTGAAAATCTATGGGATGATTTAAAGCAGACTGACCATGCTCAGCAGCCATCAAATTTAACTAATTTAATTTAAATTTAAATTTAATTTAATTTTATCTAATTTAACTGGAGAGATTTTGTATGGAAGAATAGTCAAAAATACCTCCATCCAGAATCCAGACACTCATCTAAGGCTATAGGAGGCGTCTAGAGGCTCAAAGGAGCAAAAGGAGGCTCAACTAAGTATTGATGTCATATCTCTGTTGAGGTGCCCACATTTATACACCTGTCTAATTTTGTGATGATGCATATTGTAGATTTTCTGTTAATCCAATAAACTTAATGTCACTGCTGAAATCCTACTGTTTCCATAAGGCATGTCACATATTAAAAGGAAGTTGCTACTTTGAAAGCTCAGTCAATGAGAAACAAAAATCCAAAGAATTAAGAGGGCTTCCCAAACTTTTTCATATGACTGTATCTGAATATGTTAACCTATTTAAATAGAAAATTAAAATGACGTATAGAGAAAAATGAAGAGAAATTTTGCATAGATTTATTCATAAATAAAGAAACAACAATAATTTTCACATATAATTATTTATAAACATCAACTAGACAAGAATATATTATAGACACACTGATAAGCTGCGTTCTAATTTTTAGTTTCATATAATTACGCTGCGAAAACCAGAACCAGTGTAGTGTACAAGTAATAGGTGGGGATGTTTTCTGCGCAGAGCAAGAACGCATTCGGATTGATATATGACTAATTTACAATTTATACTTTCATTATCTTTCTAGACATTATTATCGTGTAATGTTTCTGTTTATTTTTGTTATTGCCTCAACTACTGTGTCTGATGCCGTCACAGAAGGACAGTCTGAAAATAATTTTTTAAACATTTCTGGATAATAATCAGGGAATTTAACTTTTTTCATTCATGCGTGATATTTTTCCAAACGCTGCTGCTTACACACGAATTGTACTGAGCCTTATGGCCAATAATGCCCCCCCTAAAAATGTGTCACCCGCCCGCCCCTAAGTACACCACTGGATCACGGAAAGCTAAAGAATACAAATGCGTCTTCAGTCTCGTTTTAAACAGTTCAATTGAAGGAGACTCCTTAATGTCATTAGGTGAAGAATTCCACAGACGAGGTGCGGCAGCTGCACAAGTCCTGTCTCCCTTAGTTTTACACTTAGTACTAGGTACCACAAGAAACAGCTGACCAGTAGATCTCAGCTCTGTGGATGGCTGGTGTAGAGCACACAATTCATATAAACAGGCGGCAGCATACCCGTGTAGTGATTTAAAAACATTAACTAACAGGCAGCCAGTGTAAGGAGGCTAAAATTGACGGTACAGAGGCGAAGTTTCTTGTTGCAACCAAAAAAAAGCAGCAGCATTCTGAACCAATTGGAACCTGTGTGTTGGGGATTTACTGATCCCAGAATACAACGAGTTGCAGTAGGCGGAGAAAAGATAAAAGTATAAGTAACATTCTCACGATGCACAAAATATGAAAAAAGGCTCAACCTGGACCAAAAGATGAGGCTGGAAAAAACAACTCTTGAGTACAGTGGTATACGAGGGGGTACCCAAAAATAACTGGAATTGGGGAAAAAAATTGTTGTAATAATTTTTACTTATTGAAACTTTAGTCTTCTTCAAAGTGCTCACCATGTGAATGAATGCACTCGTCCCAACGGTTTTCCCCACTGGTGGAAATGCTGAAGAGGAACATTGTCCGATGCTGCAGTGATTTTTCTTTGACTTCCTCCACGGTACAAAAATGCTTTCCTTTGAGATCTTTTTTCATAGAAACATTTGCATGGAGTAAAAGTAGGGAAGGCGGTAAGAACTCCAAGACACACAAGTCAATGTAGAAATCTCTTCAATAGTTCGATGACAATCTTCGTAAATATACATTGCGAACTTTTTCAAGATTTTTGTCATTCCTAATTGTGGAAGGTCGGCCACATCTTGGTTGGTCTTCAAGTGACATTTCCCCTCATTTGAAACATGAAAACCACTCGTAGACCTGTGGTTTACGTAAAGCTTCCTCTTTAAGAGCAATTTCAAGCGTCACTACAGTTTCAGTAGCTGTTTTCCCTCAGAGAAAACCAAATTAAATACAGACTTGCTGATCTTCATGATCACCCATCACAAAAATTGCAGAACGTGTTTAATAAGCACCAAGGAAAACCGACAAAGAATGCCGTATGAACAATACAGAGCAACGAAACTGGGCAGACTGACAGAGAGTACTGTAAGTGTGCTAAACCTAGCAGTGAAATTCACAACTAAGTCGAGATTGTGTGCCAGGTACAGATTCTGGTTATTTTTGGGTAATCCCTCGTATTTTGTGCAGAGCCTAATATAGTGAAGGCCGGTATGCCAGTTAGTCAGGTAATGGCAGTAGGTAGGTTTTCAAGAATATGCCTCTTTAACAGTGAACTGCAAGGTTTAGAGAGTGGCATAGCATAAGTAGCGTAGCATAATACAATACAATACAATTTATTTTTGTACGGCCCAAAATCACACAAGAAGTGCCGCAAAGGGCTTTAACAGGCCCTGCCTCTTGACAGCCCCAAGCCTTGACTCTCTAAGAAGACAGGGAAAAACTCCCAAAAAAACCCTAGTAGGGAAAAAATGGAAGAAACTACAGGAAAGGCATTTCAAAGAGAGACCCCTTTCCAGGTAGGTTGGGCATGCAGTGGGTGTCAAAAAAGGGGAGTCAATACAATAAAGTACAATACACAGAAAAAAACACGAGTAATCCTCAATATAATAGAAATATTACATGTACAGAGTAGAATTCAACAGCAGGTGATGATATCACGTAATACGATTCTGATTTGTTCAGAGTCCTGGAGACCTCAGCCATCAAGCTGCCTCCCCCCTATTGGCCATTCCAAGCTGAGGTTAGCCAATCCAATGAGAAGACCCTTCTACTCAATGATTCCTGGAATACTCCATCAGAGATGACTTTACCTTAGGCAGGCAAAACAACTTGGCAGGTGGGCCGTGGCACCAAGTGCCACATTTGAGTACTGAGAAAAGAAACAGAATAGGTGAGGGTTAGTAACAAATTCTAACAATCATGTTACTTATGTTTTAGTGCTAATGACTAACAACAGAGATGCAGTCTGTACAGTTAATCAGCAGCTCTAGTCAGGGTGTGCTAAACTGAAGTAGTGAGTCTTTTAAAGGCTGAGACTGAAGGGGCATCTTTTATGGAAGCAGGAAGACCATTTCACAGTTTAGGGGCCCTGTAACTAAAAGCTCGACCTCCCACTGTTATTTTATTAATCCTTGGAATCCTAAGCAGACCGGCATCTTGAGATCTTAATGTGAGCTCTGGTTCATAAGTCATGATAAGTTCAGACAAGTAAGCCGGACCTTGGCCATTTATTGCTTTATATGTTAAAAGGAGGATTTTGAAATCTGCCCCAAACTTAACCGGGAGCCAATGTAAGGATTTAAGAACTGGAGTTATGTGTTTGTATTTTCTTGTTCTTGTAATAATTTTTGCAATAGCATTTTGGATTAACTGGAAGCTGAATAAAGAACAATTTGAACATCCAGTGAACACCGCATTGCAGTAATCAACTGCAAGAACTGCAAGATTTCGAAAATAGCGAAGCATAATAGCCATGTGTATAACGTTATTTAGGCAAGCAGGGCTATAGTGATAGATATTGTGGTGGATGGCCAGGGTCCTTACTTGGCCTGGATGCTTTTATACTGGAAAGACTGGGGTAGAGAATATGCACTGGGCATTACCTCCAATGTAGTGCTAAATGGCAGCTCCCTTGGCTTGCTACAGCACAACGGATTCCCACAGGGCTCCATGGGAGTTGGAATTCGGTGGGTGCCGCCAGGGGTGTCACAGGGGCTGCAGAGCCTGACCCAAATGTGGTTTCAGACTATGCTAACGGACCACTGGAAGTTCTCACCGGTGCAGGATAAAAGGAGCCAGCTGCCACTGCTCCAGAAGTCAGAGTTGGAGGGGAGAGGGAGATAGAGGTGCTGAAGAGAGAAAAAGAGAGACGGAAGAAAAGCCAAAGTGCTGTTGTCCCATTGTGCTTGGTGCTTTTGTACTGTGTGCCAGTGGGAAACGTTTGGGAAGAGTTTCCCACAGCTCAGTAAAAGCTTGTCTTGTGCTGGACTTGTGCCTTCGGGACTTCTTGTGTCAGGTTTGGGGAGCCGGTTTGCCCCTTGCAGGCCACAATATTTTTCCATAAGATGCCTGTTTGGCAGCGGACTGCAAGATTTCGAGAGTTGGGTAGCATAACTGTAGTGTAGCTTAACAGCCTATGTGTTGGCCAGCAGGGTTATGGCGGTAGATAGGACTTTGAGACTATGCCACTTTTAACAGTGGACTGCAAGATTTAGAAAGTAGAGTAGCGTAACAGTAGCATAACGTAACAACCACGTGTAGACTGTGTGATGGAACCCCAGGCGTCAACGGCCCAAACCCCCAACACGTACACACACAGAGTCCTGGGTTCAAACAAAAGATGGTTTATTCAACCTTTTTCCTTCCACAATACTGCATAGCAGCACCAAAGCACAGGTTTCTCTCTTCACAATACGCAATAATCTCCATAGTACTCTCACTACTGCAATGCCATCCTCCAGTTGAGTGTTGCCTTCCTTCCTCCCAGCTCCGACTCGCCTGGCCAGGGAGTGCAATCCCTTTTATTAAGGACCAGGAGTACTTCCGGTGCCTGGGCCACTGCACTTCCGGGTCATCTGAAAGTCCTTGTCTCCCTGCAGCGCCCTCTTGTGGCACTCAATGACTGGGAAATGTAGCCCAACAGAGCAGCCCTGCTGGCTTTCCACTGAGCAGTGATATCTGGTGCTGCTGCCATCTAGCGTGGTGGGGAAGTAAAAAGACCCCCAGTGACATATTTCCTTTCGAGTGGGCTCTCCGTCCATCCCTTCTGGGTCTGATCCCTTTCTGTTCCCTGGCCGGGATGCCTATCTGCCTGTTAGGAGTCTCCTGTCCGGGTAAGGAACTATCCATTCTTCTGGCTGGGATGTCCGTCCAGCCCATGTGGCATCTACAAGTGTTATTCAGGCCAGCTGGGTTATGGTGGTAGATGATTTGGCCGTTCGGGTATAAACCGTTAGGCGGCTGACCTGCTGGGATCAAAGGGTTAAGGTTCACACGTAACTTTTTTTTGTTTATTGCTATTTCGTAATGCAATAAAAAATAAACGGATATGCAAAGTGCCGTCCGAAGAGATGGTCTTATCGCCTTGTTGCCTCGTCCCACATGCCAGGCCCGGTTGTGACAAATTCTCAGGGTTAAAATGCAGTTAGATACATTAGTGATTACAAACCGAACACATAAAGACACTTAGGAGTTTGAAACATAAATGGTGGCCAGCAATATCTGTCCATTGGGTCATTGCTGACAGCGGAGGAGAGGAAAACAAAAACTCAATCGGCAGCCCAGATATAAACCTCCGGGGGGTCCGTGTTTAATTATAACCTAAAATCAAAGTGAGCCCGCCATGGTGGTATTCAGCGTGTGTTTAAAAATAAGAGATGGTATCGGAGTGGCAGAGCACTTGACTCCTGTTTTTCGGCCTAGGAAGGCTTTTTATTTATTTATTTATTTCGTTTTTTTTTTATTGGGGAAGCGTATTTTCGCTTCTCTTTGTCAATTGATCTTTTTAAAACTATGTTGTGAAATAAGAATAAAAGACCATTTTATCTCCAGTGGGCTTATTAACACCTGCTTCCTCGATGTCGTCTTTACGACCCGATTGCCTCCCCTAATACCTTGGCAGAAAATCGGTGGGACTTAATGTTCGTTAAATACTACTCATTTTAGGAAGTCATTAATATTCAAAAGACAACTTAAAACCAACAGGCTGAAAAGGCCCAGTGTTAACCTCAGGCCTGGCAGGCGTCCAGCCTTAATTGCAGCATTTGTTAAAGTTAATCTAAAAAAACTGAAAATTACCATGAAAAGAGAAAGCCATCTTTTCACCTCGCAATAAAGCTAGCAAATGGTGGCCTTTATTTTCCTGGGAAAATGACACAGTTTATGTTGCCTGCAGGGTAAAGAAAAAAAAAAACACAGCAAAAATAAATTTTTACTACTCACGCTGCGTATCTTCTGAAAGGTCATGATGTTCTAGTGGCTGAAATTAAAATCGGGAATAATATTTGTGAAAAGAACGCTGACCCGTCAGTGTCGTTTAGCTGCTGCTGGCGTGCGAGGACTTTGCGCCCGCTAATTGCCAGGTTTTAATGACTCAGTTTTGTGGCTATTATCTGTTATGTAAAAAAAAACGAATTACTGAAGTGGATTTATTAGGAACTGCGGTGGACTCGCACTCCATCGAGGGATCGTTCTCGCCGGCTAACCCTGAAATGGATTCAGTGAGTTTGATAATTGTGATAATTGTTGGACGGCCTTGACTGGGCCAGTAACCATCTGGAGATCGATCATTTTATATCTTATCTCTCTATTATATAAAGAAATCCTGCGACGAGATGAGACTTTTTGGAAGATTTTTACAAGTCACGTGAGACGAGACTTTGGCCATGAGATTTTTTCAAGTCCCGCCCTCCTCTCAACCCTATTCAACAACATACACGGTCCTCTCACCTCTCATTCGTGTGAATGCTTTTGACAGACACAGTTCCTGCTCTCTCAGCTCTTATAAATTTTAACATTTTCCTCACTTTAAGTTCTCAATTAAAGAAGACATATTAGGTCTAAATCTTATTAAAGAATTTCATCACTAAGTTTTATCAACAGAAGAAATGAATACCGAGAAATGATGAAGTCAAATGAATTAACGCAAACATTTGTAATCGGTTACATGGCAAATTTATTACATGCATTGTAATAGAAAGAAAATTCGACAGCCAGTCAGAAAGTTTTGGTGAACCACCCCGTATAATGTCCAATGGACAGGTCCAAATACATAACATAAAGGTTCAACCAAGAATTTGACAAAATAACATTGAAAATAGTGGGGTATTTATACAGAAAATCAAAATGGCTACAGGAAATTAAAGGGGGGAAGTGACATCTTGGCTCCGACTTGTTCGTGACGTCATCGAGGAGGGACGGAAAGACTAGTTGGCCATTTTGGCTGCGCGATATGGCTGTTTATTTTTCGTCTTTGTTTCTGCGAAAAAAGAGAGAGAGAGGTTAGTACCCTTTTGGAGTCCTTCGTCTCGCGACAGTCTACTCACCGTGGGTTTTGTCGACTGTCTCTGAAGCACGCATGCATCACAGCGTATCAATAGACTATGCTGAAACAGTTGGTGGTGATCATGCGGAAGATGAAAACATCAACTTACAATATCCCGAAGAATATCTATAACCGTTAACACCGTATGGTCTGCCTCCACACAATATACTGTTGAAAGAAGGATGTTTCCAAGAAAGGTAATGTAGTACATCTTCAGGGGATAACATTAGACACCAAAGAAGATCTTGATATTCCATTCGTATTAAAACGTTAACAGTTTCCCATTAGAATAGCTTTTGCAAAGACAATTAACAAATCTCAGAGACAAACATTTGAAAAAGTTTCTTAGAGAGAAAGATGTAAAATTCTCTCACAGACTGTTAAACGTTGCGTTGTCACGATGTCACTCCAAACACGGAATCAAAATTCAATGCGATATTGACGAAAATTTAATTCAGCAAATTTTTTTTTACTGAAGTATAAGTTTAAAAAATGTTTGCATGTTAATTTCAAAGCCAAACAGAACAAAATCGTGTAATGCAATGAAAAACTCGAACGCCACATGAAACATAATTTACTTTCAAATTATTACGTTTTACTATGTTTTAATATGATTAATTATTCACTGTAATGTAAAATAGTTAGTTCTATTATGCATATGTAACAATTCCCATGAAAATAACAACCTGTTTAAATTGTACATCCGCATCCCCATACGCGAGCGGCAGAACCGTAAAGAGGCGTAGTGGCAGGCCGGGGGGTTGGCGAACAAAGTGAGCAGGGGGCAAAGCATAAAGAAAATGATCTGAGAGGAATAGCGGTCTATCCCATAAGCTAATTCCTTTCTAATTTAAAGTTTACATAAGTAGAAGAAATCTTAGAGTTCTTTATGAACAAGACTGTCAAACTAAATCATTTATAACCCCAACACTGGCTTCATTGCAATGGCTTCCTGCTATGATCTGATGTTGAATGTAATATGAAAAAACAACTATAATGTCACGCATGTGATTGAGAGGACCTCCTCACTGGCTCAGTTGAGGTACGGAGTCCTGTGTGCAGTTTTAGTCTCCAGGCTACCAAATGGACATAACAGCACTGGAAAAAGTCCAGAGAAGAGCAACTGGGCTGATTGTACGGCTACAGGGGATGAGTTGTGAGGAAAGATTCAAAGAGCTGAGCTGAGAAGATTAACTCTTTGAGGGCTGAATATTTTTGCAGGCAACTCACTTTTCTGAAAAGCACACAAAGCCACCTTCTTTTATAGTTCTCTGTGTTGCAACCTATCATGAATGTGGACCCCCAAGTACTTGTAACAGTGCACATCCACTCCTTGAACAGTGACTGGACACAGAGGGGCTCTTTGGTGCGATTGATTTTGCTGATGTCAAGTTGCAGACAATTCACAACATTCTCCCCTTGGCTCCTCTCCTTTGTCTCATCCCTCCTTATCAATACAACCCCCATAAGTGCAGAATCACCTGAGAATTTCTGCAAGTGACCTGACCTGCTGTTATGTTTATAGTCCGAGGTGTACTGGTTGAACAGAAGCTGCTGAGGACTTTCCACCTGAAACTACCAGAAAATAAGCAATGCTGGAATGTTTTTAATGGTAGTCTAGGCGGACTTCAGTTAATAGTGGAACAGAAGGGACTTTCCATGTCACAAGTGAAAGATGGAAGTTTCTATCTTGGGATTTCCATAAAACGTGCGATACATTGATCAATGCACTGGAGTGTCCAAAGGGTGCAAAAAATTTAAGGAGGAAACACATTGGACGTGAGAGAGCTGTGTTTAGTGCTGAGTCTGTCCAAGAGCAACTAGTTAGGTCTAACAGGGCGGCAGCTTCACTGTCCTGTTTATTTGGGGCGCTGAGCTCTCCTTGGCTTATCATTTCATTAACAACATACCCTTTTGTTCAACACTCAGGTTCAAGGAACTATGGAAGAGCTCCTCCTACCTTCCACATCACCAGTAGCATCTGGGCAATTCCTACTGATCCACACCCGCTTCTGAGCTGATGAACAGAGTGTAAATGAAGACTGTAGTACCTATGAGGTCAGTCATGTACAGTGCTGTGAAAAAATATTAGCCCCTGTTACAAACTCCACAAAGAGCCATAGCAAGGTTTGGGTCAGCCACCCGTATATTTGGTTTCCTGGCTGCAAATTGCAAGTAAATGATAGCACTGATGTGCACAAACTGGAGTCCAAAACAGAATTGAGGGAATAAGGAAAAGACGGAGAATTTTAAAGGTCAGGGCAGGAAGTTACGTCAAAGGGGCCGGGATTGGAAAGGTCTTCAGCCCATAGGTTCAAGCCAGGACGTGACATCACAGGGGCCGGAGCCGGCAAGGCCGTCCTCTATAGGTCCGGACCTGGAAGTGATATCAACAGGGCCAGGTGGAACTTCTTGTGAATGGTCTGAAGGAAAGTGAGAAAAAGAGTTAGTTAGATTTTGCATGTTGGTCACACTTAAATTAGTGTATATTAGACAAAGATAACCCAAATAAACACAAAATGCAGTTTTTAAGTGATGATTTTATTTATTAAGGAAAAAAAAAACTTTCCAAACCAAAATGCCCCCCCATGTGAAATAGTAATTGCCCCCTTGTTAAATCATGAAGTAACTGTGGTTGCAGACCTGTAAGGGGTGAAATTCTTTGAGGTGTGTCAAGGCTTCTCCACGGTCCTGCTCCCAGTTCTTCAAGGAGTCCATCATCCTGCCGACTACGCCAATTGTGGTAAATAATCAAGCCTTGACACACAAAGAGGTTTTGGGGAAGCCTCCTGTATACTTGAAAATTGGCTGTAAAATTTAAAAAAGAGGTTGAGAAAATGGTCTCTACAGACCAGAGTCCAAAACAGAACTTCCCAGGTTAGTAAACATATTGGAATGGTAGGAAGGGGAGGGATGTTGGGACCAGAACCGGAAATGAGGTCATTGGGTTGCGACTTCTTGGAAGATGGAACCAGAAGTGACGTCTTCTGGGGTGGAACTGGGCGGAATTTCCCACATTTGCTCTGTGGGGAGATAAGAGAAAGGATTAATGCACTCTGCCACTCCCTGGTCTGATCAGGAATTGCCTTCTTTTGAGCCCTTTAGCTGCCTCCCGTACACACGTGTGTGACAAGATATACAGTATATATATATATATATATAGTCACACAATACAACAACCAGAGGGATTTGACGTTCAGCGCTAATGCCTCTCTCTCCTACCCTCCAGGAAAACGACTTACATTCCGAAGCGCCGTTCAAAATCCATTCAAGAAACAGTCGTCTTCCGGGTGCTGAAGATACGACTCCATTAAATGACTTCACTTCCGGCTCACTCCTGATGACCTCACTTCCGTCTTTATCCCATCTTATCACCTCTGGCTCACCATTTCAATGTCGTTGTCAATCATCCTTGTCATTTCCTGTCCGTCATATCTAAAACTCCCCTGTACGATTCAAACAATGTCTCATGGAAGTCTGTATTATTTCACAAGATTCTTCTCCACAAGACCCTCAGTATATGGGGCTGGGTCCCAAACCTTCATGTGTTTCTCTTGTATTTTCTCTGTCTTCACAATATTTTTAGATAAAATACACTACTGTGGCTGTCTATTTGTTCATCCAGGACTTTAAATCACCTGTAGCTTGCAAACCGTTTTTCCTATTGACTTGAAATTTGATACACATATACTACATGACGTCTACTATTCGCTTTCAGGGTGATGATTTACCTCCAAGGTTATTCCTCTTTATAGTTTTATTTTATTTCATTGTAGAATCAACCCTTGGCAGCAGCCAGCAGGGCGGCGCATGTGTACGGGCGTCATTATCATCCCTACCAACTTCGCCATCACTTCTCCTACCTCTTCATATCTTAAATCTTTCTTGAGGCAGATTGAAGACTTAAGTGCCAGCTTACGTGAAAAAATTAAGGAAAATGTACTAAGTAATTGCAACACAATCACGGACTTAATCATTAGGGTGGAGACAAGAAGGGCTGCTCAGAAAGCAGCAAGCACATCAACCTCTGAGCAAACGAATGATAAACGTACAGAGAAAGAAGAGGAAAACTTGGAATGAAAACTCAAGTCAAGCGTATTCACTGCACGTTATCATGCAGTACGCTGTTACTGTGTATATATCTATAAGATGATATATTGCAATAGATTTTCCCTTGAAATAAAAAGGATTGTCACAACAAAAAAGGCTTGGGGACTGTCCCAGTATAATGTCCGTAGGACAAGAAAATAAAATGCAAAGACTTTATTGCAGTGGTCAAAAGCATGTATAGCAGATGACAACTTATACATGAGAAAATGGCGTTTATATACAGAGGATAAAATGGAGACAGGAAGTGAGTTGGCAGGAGATGACGTCGAAGCTGTGACACGGATATGACATTATCAAAAGTGGACCGGGAGTGATGTCATCAAAATGAGTCAGTGGTAGCGTCATTTGGAAGCGCTGGAGGTATCGTCATTTGTAGGTGCTGGGAGTGCTTGGTGGCCATCTTGGAACCCGGAAGTAAGTGTTTACTTTTCTTTTTTTTTTGTCTGATGAGAAGAACGAGAGAGAAACGTTAGTACCGCATGTCAACCCTCCGTCTCGCGATGTTTCACTCACCTTTGGGCTTGTTGACTGCCTCCTAAGCGTACGTGTGTGACAATATATTTATAGTTCAGTAATGAATTAATGTACTGATATTATTGGATTCTATTTATATGAATCACTTTCTAATTTCTTCTTTTTTAGCGTTTTAACAAATCAGTACCTCTATGTGTCTTTATCTTGTACTTAGTAATTTGTATAATCTTAATATACCTAAATTTTCCCTGAGATCTTTTTTGTTGGATGGCTTTGATTAAACGAGATGACCAAGATGGCGAATCCTTTTTCTCGGCTCTGTATGTGTGTGTTAGTCGGGGACGCCACTGTTAGTGTTACTCAGACCAGGCCCGAGGAGAGGGGGTGCAGCCAGTACATCGCTCCGAGGCCTATGAAGCCCAACGCGTCCCATAATTTTTATTATAATTTGAACATTTATTTATTTAATTAATTTCATTTTTGTTGTATTTTTTAAAATTTTGCAAGTCTGCTTAGTTTCAAAATTAAAAAGGCACATGGATCACAGGGGACTTAGCAGTGGTCAACAGTTTACGACGTAAAAGACATTCATGAAGGCCGCCCTGGGAGAGAAGTCACGTGGTGTACAAGGGTATTCCCCGCTCGGTGGGAAATGACGAGGAGGAGGGGGTTCTGGGCGCAGTGAGAAAAAAGTCATCAGCCGGCAAACAAGTACGTCACGTAGTCGCCACGTTCTGAGACACAGAGAATTCGGGAAAGCGGACTAAGTGAACCGTTGTGAACAGTCGAGAGAAACTAAACAAGTGCCAAAGGAGCATAATACAAAGAAACATCACGAAACCCAAAACGTGTCGTTATCTCGAGAAGGAGACGTCCTTACAAATTAAGGCAAAGAATGGTGCGAGAACTTTCGCGTACAAGATTGCGAAGTGTTGAGTGAGCGCAAAGCAATAGAAGGCCTATACACAGAGGTGGGTAGAGTAGCCAAAAATTGTACTCAAGTAAGAGTAGCGCTACTTCAAAATAATATTACTCAAGTAGAAGTAAAAAGTAGTCATCCAAAAAATTACTCAAGTAAGAGTCAAAAAGTATTTGGTGAAAAGAGTACTCAAGTACTGAGCAACTGTTTGATCGTAATAAATGATTTCTTTTTTAGAAATGTAATAAGACATACAAAAATATAAAATAATGTGCAATTTCTGCTATTTCCAAATAACAAAATAAGAAATGAGTAAAAATAAATAACATCTTTACAAAATAAAGATGCACAAATAACACAAATTTCCAAATCTCAGTTTTTCACAACAAAGCTTTTGAAGCGAATACCTACAGTATGTAACATGGATGTTTGAACAGTGACGAGATCTCCTGTACACTGACAGTATAATACTGCATATTCACTTGCCGTCCATATAGCACAGCTGATAGAAAATAACATTAGAACAAGGCAGCTTGTGTACGTACAAGAAGTCTCAGTTTACCAGGACTGTCTGTGTATGTTTGATTAAAACGTGCATCTTCTTCATTCAGTGAAGTGATGGTTAAGCTTCAGCAGGGGTTCCTGCAGTGAAGCTGTGACCATTTAGCAGTGATCAGGAGCCCCGCATGACTAAAAAGTCTCTCACAGGCTGCAGACGCAAGAAGTTTGTGTGTGGTCATGTGACTGCATGGCTGCGTCTGATTAGTGAAACGGAGTCATGTGATTATTGTTGCTACGTCGGTTTGGTGAAAAGGAGTCATGTGATTATTGTTGCTATGTCTGATTGGTTAAACAAAGTCATGTGATTATTGTTGCTATGTCTGTTTGGTGAAACGGAGTCATGTGATTATTGTTGCTACGTCTGATTGGTTAAACGGAGTCATGTGATTATTGTTGCTACGTCTGTTTGGTGCAACGGAGTCATGTGATTATTGTTGCTACGTCTGTTTGGTGAAACAGTCATGCAGTAGATCCACTGGCGACTTCTCTCTGACTAAAATATAGCGTATATGATGTGTAAATGGAAAAAAGTAACGAGTCGAGTGTTGCCCAATGTAGCGGAGTAAGAGTAGCGTTTCTTCTTCACAAATGTACTCAAGTAAAAGTAAAAAGTATGGTGCAGTAAAACTACTCGTAGAAGTACAATTTTTTTAAAAAGTTACTCAAGTAAATGTAACTTGTTACTACCCACCTCTGCCTATGCATACTTATCTACATGTATCAATATAATCTACGATTGTTAGAAATAAATAATAATATACACACATACATTTTGTATAAGGGCCCACACACCTTTTTTGCACCAGGGCCCGGGTTTTCTCTCGGCGGCCCTGTCTCAGACTTCAGACCTTCTAAAATAGAAGTGATAGGTTATTACAGATATAAGCATCAAAAGCAACTCTTAATGTTTGCCATTTATTTATTAGTCACTGGTAATCCAGTGAAGCATTTTAATCAGACCCTCACAATATTCCATCTCTGATGGTTTCTGTTTTTAGCTCCTTAAATTAAAATTTACCTTAAGCATTTGAGATAAGAAAAAAAGATGAAAGAAAGAAAGCAAGCCCCCAGCAAGCAGAAGCTTATCTTTTTGTTCTTATTTTCTTTAATTGGATTAGCCGCCTAAACACAAGGAATTGGGAATTTTCCTTCAGATCAGTCGGCTCGCCTCACGTCAGCCTGTTTCTTAATCGAGGAGTTGCCTTTACGATGGCATCAAATGGGATGCTGGGAGAGAGAGAGATGAATCGGACACGAGAAACAGCCACCCATTTATTTTCACACCCCTTCAACCAAGTGATGGGGGGACAGGAGGGTGGGATAGCTAAGCCTCAGGTAAACCAAACCAGTTTAATGGATCAGCGACCTTCTGCCATTTGGACAGTTTTGCGTATTAGACTTTGTCATGCTGTGTATCATGTTAAGGAACGTTAGAGCACATTCAAAATATGGCAATCACTCCTCTTAATGGACTACGTTAGAATTGTGTGTATGTGATTAACACAAAAAAAAGACAATGATGTCGCAGTGAATTATGGAAATGCTTATAAATGAACAGCAAACCTGAAATCCAGAAAATGACCAACCGCAGAAGTGTTTATGGAGTGAGCTCTGAGTAACCTGCCACTTCAAACTGCATGGTGCCCTCGCATACACAGCCGCAGATGTGGAGCAGTTCAGTGAGTCAGCAACCTGAAGCTACGCCTGTTCAGGCCCAGGCCAGTGCTTGGATAGGAGACCATCTGGGAAAAGCTTGGGCTGCTACTGAAAGAAGTGTTGGTGAGTCCACAGAGGGGGTGCCTGATCTGTGTGTGGATCCTGTAAGGCCCCACCGCAGTGATGGGGACACTGCGCTGTAAAAATGATGCCATCCTTCAAATCGAGGTCCTGACTCTCTAGGGTTATTAAAGATCCCTTAAAGAGTAGGGTGTATCCCAATGTCCAGGCTAAACTGTCCACCATGGCCTGGTCAATCTGGCCACCTAATGACTCCCTGTCTGTAACTGGCTATCTATCTCTCACCACTACGCCACCTAATAGCTAATATGAGGTGGGCAAACTGGCACAAAATTGGCTGTTATTGCATCATCCTGGTGGATGTGTAGCCGACTGGAAGGTGTCTTTCCCTGTGTGACAGATTAAGGGTATTGCTTGCACCCTTGTACCCTCAGACACCACGTCAGACACCAGATAAAAGTCCAATTATTATTTATTATTATAATAATGTGCACAAAGCACGCTCTTCTCCACAATTTCCAATAAACAAACAATACTCAAATAACCAAATCCTCCAATCTCCCAGACGCTTAGCCACCCTGCCTCCCAACTCAGCTCGCCGTCTGGGAGCTCCCACAGTCCTTTTGTATCCCCCGACCCAGAAGTGTTCCCAATCCAACAGTCCATAAGTCCTTATTCCTTCCGGGTCAGGGTAAACAATGCTTTTTCTCACCCCGGAAGCCCGTCGCTCTTCCTATGACGAACTTCCGGGACATAGGGCACAAAGAACTCTTCGGTCCTCCCTGCAGCTCCCTCTCGTGGCCCCCATGGCATCCAGCATAAAACCTCCATTGTCCATGATGCCCTGCTGGTCTTCTGGGGACCTCCATTCTGCAAGGAGGGCTCCACCTGGCGGCTTGGGGGTATTGACCGGGATAAGCAGCCGGCCATCCTCCACACCTGCGATGTGTCAAGGATAGTCAAGTCAGAGGCACGTAGTGGCGAAACAGAACTTTATTATTTTTCTTTCCAAAAACAAAAAGGAAAAAAAGAACAGGGCGTCACACAAGCGGCTTCTCCCCTATGGAAATAATAAATCAATTACAAATTATTGACATGCAGGTTAGGTGCATTGGCATTCTAAATTGTCCCTAGTGTGTGCTTGGTGTGTGTGTGTGTGTGCGCCCTGCCTGGGGTTTGATTCCTGCCTTGCGCCCTGTATTGGCTGGGATTGGCTCCATCAGACCCCCATGACCCTGTAGTTAGGATATAGCGGGTTGGATAATGGATGGATGGATGTACACAACACTGTTAATACAAAATAAATAAAATGAAATGTTAAATAAAAGTTAAAACCCAAAATATACATCAGGTCAACTGTGCACAGCACCTAATTATGTACATTAACACGCTGTTCACCACGCTAAAACAAATATAACCATCAGTCAGTCAGTCAGTCATCGTCCAGCCCGCTATATCATAACACAGGGTCACGGGGGTCTGCTGGAGCCAATCCCAGCCAACACAGGGTGCAAGGCAGGAACAAACCCCCAGCGCACTGCAGGGCAGACACACACACCCACACACCAAGCACACACTAAAGACAATTTCGGATCAGCAATGAACCTAACCTGCATGTCTTTGAACTGTGGGAGGACACAGGGAGAACATGCAAACTCCATTAACTTGTTCTTAATTTTCAAACTAAACATACAAACACTACATGTAAGAGTGTGAGAAAGATACACATAACTGAACATATACTTGAACATTTCCAAATAATATACACAACAAATAAAATAAAATAGAAATTAGGAAAAGCTTTGTGGAGAGAGCTGATAACACCACCTACCCGCAGCAGCATCCATCGTACTTCTAGCGGCAGAGCCAAGAAACTTGGTGCATGCAGGATGTGAGGTGTAACACTAATTAACGCCCCAACTATAACATATTATACAATTAGTATACTACTAACTATTTACAAGAATAATTGATTTTGGGGAAGTTCATAACTAAAACAATACAGAATTACAAGTGACAGATTACACTTTGCTACAGATGCTACACATTAGTTTTGGATGAAGTGGTTCCCCACTGTCTGTGTAAAGCAATTTGAGTTTCCAGAAAAGCGCTACATAACTGTAATTAATTCATTACTGTTATTACACTCTGTTCAGACCATACTGTGTGTTTGTATATATATATTGTAAGAAGAATGACCATCAGACATTGTGAAGGTTTGGGGCAGCCACCTGTATAATTTTTCCGGCTGCAAAACTGTTGCAAAAGCATAGACATGTTCACACAACAGAGTCCAAAACAGAACTGACTTATTATCCACAAGATGGCAACTTTAAAGGCCAGTAGGGGAAGTGATGTTGTTGGCTGCCCCAGAGCTGGGCGGGATTACCCTAGAATGGTCTGTAAAAGATCGAGAGGGAGAATTAGTGCATTTCGCCGCCCCTTGGTCCGGCATGTGTCGCCCTCTCCCAGCCCACCTCTCTGGACTACAGTGCTGACCCATCTGCCGCCAGGCGCGTTCTGACAGAAGTTTTATTTATTCATCCAAGTGACTGTCGCGGAAACTGCCACATTATAACTTTTTTTTCATTGGCAGTACTTGATAGTAGAAGAGATGAGGAAAACAGCTTTGCGTCTTTCTACTTTTTAACTGCGCCGAGCTGTAAACAATGTGAAGGCAACACTGCCTTCAGCGGCGAGGGGTCGTGAGAACAAAATGGATGCTCGGAGGCGCGGAATGTCGGGCTGCTCTGCCGGGTCGAGAGTTTCGCAGTTTCGGGCGGCGTCCTCTCTTCTCGCACTGTTTGTGACACTTCGAATGTCCCGTCGACTCCTGGGAGAGTGGAAATCTTTGCGAATGAGTGTGCCATCGATGCAAAACTCTCTTTGTAAATTGCACTTCACGACTATTTACTGTCCCTTAAGGTGAGTTCACGTCACTAAAACCACGCAACATTCAAGGTTGCTTTTGTGATGAATTCTTTTAAGACGATGGAGGGTTTACATCTAAGAAGATGTACCGACCTTTTCATGTTAAGTTTTGGACTTGGGAATCGTTTGGATTTTCTGCCTGTTAAACATGGAAGGGCAGCGTCCACATTTCTCAGAATAATTTTTCTCTTAAATCACAGGCACGTAGTGCAAGGTTGTCAGGCAGAAATTTCACAGGATCGCATAGAAAATGTAATTTCTATACCACAGCAGTCGTGTAGCGCCTTTCATAAGGGATCTGCTACCGAGAGATGATCCAAATACATTTAAGCTGCTGTTAGTGCTACTTACCTGTTGTGCTATAGCGCCTTTAAAATGTACTTTACCTGAAAGCACTCCAGTACTGCTCAATGTATCTTTATTTCTTACATTTAAATGTTTTACTGTTTAATAATTTATATACTACATTTTATTTTTTTCCCTTGCACTCAGTGAGCGAAGCCACTGGGTAATCAGCTAGTATATATATAACTAGGGGAAACCAGCCTCGACACGATCAGACACTAAGACAGCTTATGTCCAAAACACACACGTTTTATTTTGATTTCTCAAGTACGGTGCACTAGTCACTCACAGTCCTTCATTCTCCTTGTTTCTTTTCTTGCCACCTCCACTCCTCTTTTGTAAGCTTTGTCTCGCTCCCTCCCAACTCTGGCTCCTCGACTGGAGTTAGGCGGCCCCCTTTTATTCAGTACTCAGTTGTGCTCCAGGTGCTTCTTGACGATCTTCCTGCAGCACTTTCGGGAGTGGCAGAAGTGCTGCCTGAGCACCTGGAAGCACACCGGGTGTATTTGCCTCCTGTCCTAGCCACACTCCCTGTTGTGGTGGAAGTACTGCAGTCCACGTCTCCTGGAACGTCTGGGCAGACCCTGGTGGTGGCCATGTGCCCCAACTGGGTGGAGCTTCCCAGCTCCGAATGTGTGGCCCACATTTGAACCAGGGCGGTTGCTCTCTCGTGTCCCGGGGGAGTTATTGGTCCTCTCCCGCTCCTTCCACCCTCCAGGCATCCTGACGGCGCAGACGTCCCAACCGTCTGTCACAATATGTATACTGGCCGTCTCCTGTGGCTTTGCCTGCGTAGTAGTGACAGGACAAACTTTAAAAATCAATAAACAAACAAGTATTACTAGCTAAGCAGAGGCAAGGTACCCTCCAATACATCACAAGAGGTAAACTGAATGGAGGCTGGCATGTTAGTGAGGAGGCTCCCCTCGACCCGCAGCCTCTCTCTCGGATTCATGCAAATAAATTGGTGCTGCAAGCGAACTATGATACAAAGCGTGATGAGAGAAGTCGCACAATCAACCGGAATGTTCAAGCAAATTACAAAAAAACCCCAACCTAAATCTGTTAAGCAGTCCTCTCGTTCACTAGCTAAGCAGAGGTAAGGAACACTCCAAAATGTGGTGACAGGTAGACCGACTCAAATGGAGGCTGGCACGTGAGTGAGGAGGACACCACCCGGCTCCCCACTCCTGACGTCCCGTTTCCCCCTCCCCTCGGGGTGCAGCCTCTGTCTCTCAGATTCGTGCAAATAAATCACTCCTGCATGTGAACTATGATACTTAGAGCGATTAGAGAAGTCACAAAATCAACCGGAATGTTCAAGCAAATTATAGAAAAAAAAACCCGATCTAAATCCGTTAAGTAGTTCTCTCGTTCGCTAACTAAGCAGAGTTAAAGATATGCCCTGAGGCTGGCGTGTGAGTGAGGAGAACCCCGCCCCCCTCCCCTTGTCCCACAGCCTCTGTCTCGGATTAGTTTGAATAACTCGGTACCGTGAGCAAACTATGATACATAGTGCAATGAGAGAAGTCACAAAGTCAACCGGAATGTTCAAGCAAATTATCGAAAAAACCCGATCTAAATCCGTTAAGTAGTTCTCTTGTGAAAGCGGACAGACAGATGTTGGATTTTATATACAGTATATATATATAGAGATATACACAGTATATAGTCACACGTGTCAGAGGATCTCGTCACGGGCTTGATCAAGGTATATGATATCCTGCTGGGGCAATTCCACCGGGACATTCATTCTCGGGGTGGCACGGTGGCGTACTGGTAGCACTGCTGCCTCACAGTAAGGAGACCCAGGTTCGCTTCCCGAGTTTGCATGTTCTCCCCGTGTCCTCCGGGTGCTCCGGTTATCTCCCACAGGCCAAAGACATGCAGGTTAGGTGCACTGGTGATCCTAAAATTATCCCTAGTGTGTGCTTGGTGTGTGGGTGTGTGTGCGTTTATGTGTGTGACCTGCGGTGAGCTGGCACCCTGCCCGGGGTTTGTTTCCTGCCTTGCACCCTGTGTTGGCTGGGATTGGCTCCAGCAGACCCCGTGACCCTGTGTTAGGATATAGCAGGTTGGACAATGACTGACTGACATTCATTCTCTTCTCCTTCTCTCCCCACAGCACTGAGACACCGCCCAGTGAGGGCACTTAGCCCCGCCCCTTCCAGTTTGTGCAATATAAGAAACCCGTCTGCCTGGAAAGAGGTGTCTTTTGCAATAAGGAGCTCCAGTGACTGCCTTATTCTGCAGCAAAGAGACAAATACTTTTGTTGTTTTGCCCTAAAGTCTATGTACTTTGTGTTTTTTTTTTTTCCTTGGACTGGTTTAATTAAAGAGGACAACCTGGTTGGTGTCCTTGTATGTAAAGCACACATACTGTCCTGTGCTGGAGGTGGGCTCTTGTTGTGTCCAGTCAGCGTTAGAGATGACATTTTCAGCTAAGCACTCGGTTTCCTTTTTTCTTCTGATGACTTCAGGGTGATTCACAAGTCCCCTGATCTCACACCACATCACAGTTAATGCTCTTACCGCCATTAGTCATCGAGAGCTGCTCCAAATCCTATTATTATTCATCGCTTTACCTGGAACCTCATTTGATTTTCCGTGGCTTGACATGCACGTCACGTATCATTGATCGATTGTGATTACAATATTGGGATTTTGCTGGGAGCCTTGGTCAAATGGATGAAGCAGGGTTGAATGTGTGTGTGTGTGTGTGTATTTAGGTGCAGGTTTGAGATTCTTTACCCAGCCGAGTCTGTGCCACCCTCTCATACAATGTGGTGAGCTCTGTAAAGCAAGTCTGCATCTGCCATCCATAAAGCGGATACGCCTTAAAGCCAGATGGATCAGTTTACCCGCCATGGATCATTTCCATTGAAGTTTCTAATTTCGTCATAAAACATGATATACGCAAAGCTTTCTTTCTTCCCTGAAACAATCAGCGTGCAGAGTAAGAAACACGTTAACCAACGGCAGTTAGACCCATGAAGAATGCAGGATCTCTCTGTGAACTCTTACTTCACACACTTAATGTAAGTGAATATGTGGACGGCCAAGACTCAAGGTCTATTTGTGGGGTCTGCAAAATGGGTGGGCTCACGTAACGGCCAGTTGGGCATGTCTTGAATGACCTGTTTGTTGCACCTTCATTAAACTGATATTCCATTATATCCTGTGATAAATTGGTCACTGGACACTGCCAGTATAATAAATGGTGCGACTCAAACCACTTACACCTGAGCACCAGCAAAACCAAGGAGCTGGTGGTGGATTTTAGGAGACCCACACCCCTCCTGGACCCCGTGATCATCAGAGGTGACTGTGTGCAGAGGGTGCAGACCTCTAAATACCTGGGAGTGCAGCTGGATGACAAATTGGACTGGACTGCCAATACTGATGCTCTGTGCAAGAGAGGGCAGAGCTGACTATACTTCCTTAGAAGGCTGGCGTCCTTCAACATCTGCAATAAGATGCTGCAGATGTTCTGTCAGACGGTTGTGGTGGCGCCTCTTCTACGCGGGGTGTGCTGGGAGGCAGCATAAAGAAGAAGGAAGGTAGGCTCTATTGTAGGCACGGAGCTGGACAGTTTGACATCCGTGGCAGAGCAATGGGCACTGAGTAGGCTCCTGTCAGTCATGGAGAATCCACTGCATCCACTGAACAGGATCATCTCCAGACAGAGGAGCCGCTTCAGCGACAGACTGCTGTCACCGTCCTGCTGCAATGACAGACTGAGGAGACCCCACACTATGCGACTCTTCAGTTCCACCCAGGGGGGTAAACGTTAACATTATACAAAGTTATTCTCTGTCTGTTTTCCCTGCATTGTTATCACTCTTTAATATTGTTTTTTATCATTATGCTGCTGCTGGAGTATGTGAATTTCCCCATGGAAATCTATCTATCTATCTATCTATCTATCTATCTATCTATCTATCTATCTATCTATCTATCTATCTATCTATTATATAGTGCCTTTTATCTATCTATCTATCTATCTATCTATCTATCTATCTATCTATCTATCTATGATAGTAGAATTATTACTTATGACCACTCGGGACACCTCAGACCTTCAAACCCAAGAAACAAGTACACAAACACAAATCCAGGGTTCAAAAAATTATTTTTATTTCCCAAAATATGTTCTGAACAGGTTTCTTTATGCAAATCTTTTTCCTTTCTCTTTTCATCCCCACAGATTTATTTATGCCAGACCTGGGAGTGCTGCCAGTGTCACATTAGTCCACCCATAAAAAACACTTTTGTGTCAGAGAGAAACTCTTTAAGACACATCTTAAAGAACCCAGCAGGGTTGCCCATCAAGACTACAACTCCCAGGCTGCCCTGCAGGTGTGCACATGGATGTCTGGGTAGAGGGATGCTGCCACCTGCATGTTTGGGGGAGCACACAGTGCTGGGGAGCAGTCCCTCTCTCCATCCTTTAAATACAGTGTTACGCTGACAGGGAAAGAGAATGGCCACCATCACAGCCAGGATGTGGGATCATCCATCCTCCCAGCAGGGTAAGGGACCCTCCATCCCAGTAGGGATGCCAGACAATCCAAATTGTCTGTTTTATTAGATTAGACATATTAGATTATCCGTCCATTGCCAACCCACTTATTCACTTTATGGCTACAGAGAGCCAAAGTCGGTCCAAGCATCTCTGAGTGCAAAATGTGAACCATTGCAGAATGGGGGCACCAGACCACTGCTGGTCCCAGTTAGGCACACACCTATAAACAGACAGGACCATACAGAATAGTCAAGTAACACAGTGGGCATGCCTGAGGGATTCTGAGTGGAAACTCCACACCAACACAGGGAGAACTTGCAGCCTCCATATGAGGAACAGCTCTGCCTCCCATATTATATTATATTATAGTAGCCCAATGTTCTGATTGGTTTTCTTCTAAAGTTGTGTAGATAGATAAATATGAAAGGCACTATATAATAGATAAATAGATAGATATGAAAGGCACTATATAATAGATAGAGGAAAGGCATTGTATAATAGATAGAGAAAGGAAATGTGCTATATTGGATAGATAGATAGATAGATAGATAGATAGATAGATAGATAGATAGATAGATAGATAGATAGATAGATAGAGTGGAAATTTAGCTTTTACAAAAGAGCAAGAAATATAGAAATATTAAAACAAACAACACCATATACTGCATAGGCATATTATAACAAACCACATACAGGACTCCTCACAGAAGTCGGACTGTAGATCTCGTCATCCCACTTCTGACACCAATGTAGTGTCATGCTGGTGTACAGAAGTGATAACCCAATGGATTCTTGCTCTTTACGTCACTCTTTTAGGTCGCTCACTGTCCTTAATGGCAGCGCTGTTAGAGGGAATGTATAAGGAGTCAGACAAAGAGTGATGGCAGTTCACCTTTTTGTTTCAAAGCGGGCAGACTTCGCCCTGAGAGGCTGCTTCAAGCACCCCAAGGTGCCAATAATCTGCCTTTTAGGAAATTGTTCTGACAAGAGGAGGGTCACTCTGCATAAAGGAGGTAGAGATCAAGGTGACTGTCATTGCTTTAGCTCATAGCCTTTAGTTTTGGTTTGTCAAGCACAAGCTGGAGGTCACCAACAGACAAATCAGGTTTAGAAGGTAAGTGAACAGATAACAGAAAAACGTATTCTTAGTCAGTTAAAGAAAGCACAGATTGTTTGACTGCTGCTCAACATGTCAAGAGAAGGTATTCAAATCTTTGCACCCACATGTGCCCACAGGGAATTTGCTTTTGACTGTTCTGACTCACAAACCCTGGGTGGCTTGAAAGCCACCTCCTTAGTCCCATTTAGTTCCCTGCCAATCCGCAGGGTGGCACTGTATTTTCTAACTCCTCTTCTCTTCCTTCCTCTGCAGACTGACAACCTCACCACCTTTGACATCATTTCCCGTTTCTGTCCACCAGGACCCGCCTGTATTTAACCTGGAAGTGTCGCCATCTTGGATAGTCTAATTTCAGACTCACGGGGCTTCCCCTGGTGGTCTCACTTATTCCTTTAAATGTCTTGGGCCTTTAATTCTATAAGACCCTGAAAAACATAGGCAGCTGCCACCTTAAAATAATTTGGCATTCCTTCCAAGACACTTTGACCTCTCTTCCCAGATGCCCCCTACTAGATTAGAACTCAGGGTCTCACCTTAGAATTGCCGGTTAACCAAACCCACACGTCTTTTGTACAGGGCCTATAAGAAGTGTTTCACATTCTATTGTTATAAAACATAGAATCTGCGTAATTTGATGTGTCTTTTTTGACACTGATAAACAGAAAAAGACCCTTTATTGTCAAAGTGAAAACAGATCACTACCAAATGGGTTAAACTATTGTCACACACGTGCTCCTTGGGGGCAGCGTAAAGGCTCTGGTGGTGGTAATTCCTTGA
Source organism: Polypterus senegalus (assembly GCF_016835505.1). Taxonomy (NCBI): domain Eukaryota; kingdom Metazoa; phylum Chordata; class Cladistia; order Polypteriformes; family Polypteridae; genus Polypterus; species Polypterus senegalus. Next base: position 191,473,247 of record NC_053158.1, read on the forward strand.
TGATCCACTAGGTGGCTCTGTATTCTAACTTCACTTCACTGATTGACAACCTTACCACCTCTGACATCACTTCCGGTGTCCGTCCCCCTGGACCCGCCTCTTCCTGCCTGGCCCGTATTTAACTAAAGTGTCGCCATCTTGGATGATCTAATTTGAGACTTGCGTCCTATGAGAAGCTCTTTTGCTGTGAAGCTTTATTAATTTTTTGCCTTTACAATTTAATTGGTCGCAGTGTTGCCTCAAGTCTTTTCCTTTGTCCTCTTTTACACTGTTTGCAAATATAAAACACAAAATTATTGAATGCATAAGCATTCAACCATTTATTAGGGCGCCCCTAAATTGTCATCGGGTCAGCCAGTTGGTTTTAGAAGTTGCAGAATTAGTTCAGCAGACACCACCAGACTGGGGCTTCAGTAGACAACTTATGGGACTTGGGGGCCGCAGTGGCTGCAGGTTTTTGTTCTCACCCAGTTTCTTAACTCTTTCAGGGCAGATGTCAACTTTTGTCGAAATTCAGGGGTAGAGGACGGTAATCAGCTGAAAACTGTGACAAAACTCGCCGTTACATATTAGTTTGATTCTTTGCTAGAAGGAAAGTTAGCTCCGTTGATCTGATCTCGACTCCCTACACGTGCAGGAGCAGCGAAGAGCAAACAACCTCTAAAAAGGCGTTGATGTCTGGCGACAGACCAAAGCGAATGCACAAAGTGAAATACTCTGTGGACGGCACATTGCATATTATGGCTGAATCGGACACTGACTTGTCGGACGGTGATTTGAAGATGGAGATCGAAAACAAAAGTGAGGTACCGGGCTCAGTTGATTGTGGCGCTGAACACGTAGCTGATGTGCCTATGGTAACATTCACCTTGGAGGACCACCGATAATGATGATGAGGTATAAACCAGCGTCACAAGAATGATTCGTAGACATCTAAAAAGGTTTGGGACAGCCACCCATATATTATGCCCTAACTGCAAATGGGTAAATTGTTTGTGTTGTTCACCTGTCAGTGTCCATAACAGAACTCCTTCAGGCTTGTCAAAATGGCAGCTTTAAAAGCCTAGACCGGAATTGATATCATTGTGGCCGCCGAAACCGAAAGTGACGTCTTCAGGACCAGAAATGTTGTCATCGAGGGTACCGGAGCCAGAAGTAACTTCATCGTGGGCACCAAAACCGGATGAGATTTCACATGAATGGTCTGCAGAGGATTGAGAAAGAAAATCAGTGTCACACTGCCACCTGCGCCACGGAGACAGCCAGGCAACTGGCCCTCCACACATTCCTACTGGCCATCGAGCCGCCCCACACAGCCGCCCCTGCCAGAGATGAACAGGCGCCAACACCAACCATGGCGCGCAGCAGCAGACGTTTCATGTTGGTTTATATGTGAAACCACTGCTTTGGGTGCTTTTCAGAAAACGTGTGAGAAGATCAGACTCGACACACTTAAAAAGGTTTGGGGAAGTCCCCCGTATATTATCCCAGGCTGCGATGGGTTGATTTTTTTTTAGACAAGTGTCTTGGTTGGAGTCCAGACATGAACTGCTGAAGGTTTGAGAAGTTTTAAGTGATTAAACCAGAAGTGACCTTCTTCTGACATTAGAATAGGCGCCGGAACCAGAAGTGGTGTCATCAATACAATACAATACAATACAATTTATTTTTGTACAGCCCAAAATCACACAAGATGTGCCGCAATGGGCTTTAACAGGCCCTGCCACTTGACAGCCCCCCAGCCTTGACTCTCTAAGAAGACAAGGAAAAACTCCCAAAAAACCCTTAATAGGGAAAAAGTGGGAAAGGCAGTTCAAAGAGAGACCCCTTTCCAGGTAGGTTGGGCATGCAGTGGGTGTCAAAAAGAAAAACGGGGTCAATACAATACAATACACAGAACAGAACAAATCCTCAATACAGTATAAAAATTAAAATTTTAGAAGTACGTAGTAGAATTTAACAGTAGATGATATCACATAATAAAATTTGGATTTGTTTAGAGTCCAGGAGACCTCATCCATCAAGCTGTCTCCCCCATTTGACCATTCCACAGCTGAAATAGTGCTAATCCGATGAAAGGACCCCTCTATCCCACAAATCCTGCGATCCTCCATCAGGAATGACTTTATCTTAGGCAGGCAAAACAGCTTGGCAGGTGGGCAGTGGCACCAAGTGCCACATTTGAGTACCGAGAAGAGAAACAGAATAGGTGAGGGTTAGTAACACATTTATAACTGTCATGTTACTCATGTTTTAGTGCTAATGACTAACAACAGAGTCTGTACAGTCTGTACAGATAATCAGCAGCTCTAGTCAGGGTGTACTGTGAGTCTTCAACCGGGATTTAAAAGCTGAGACCGAAGGGTTCCTCTTATAGTAGCAGGCAGACCACTCTGCAGTTTAGGGGACCTGTAACTAAAAGCTCGACCACCCATTGTTATTTTATTGGAATCAGAAGCAGACCAGCATCTTGAGATCTTAATGTGCGCTCAGGTTTGCAAGTCATGATAAGTTCAGAAAGTAAGCCGGACCTCGGCCATTTGATGCTTTATATGTTAAAAGAAGGATTTTGAAATCTGCCGTAAACTTAACCGGGAGCCAATGTAAGGATTTAAGAACTGGAGTTATGTGTTCGTATTTTCTTGTTCTTGTAATAATTCTTGCAACAGCATTTTGGATTAACTGGAGGCTGAATAAAGAGCAGTTTGAACATCCAGTGAACACCGCATTGCAGTAGTCAATCCTACTAGGCGCCGGAACTGGAAGTGATGTCTTCAATGTTGAGTCAGACAGGTTTTCCCGTGGCTGGTCTGTAGGGACAACAGGAGAAGGTTTAGTGCACCCTGCCACCCCCTGGCCTGGCGTGGAATTACCCTCACTTGGTCCATACAACGTCCTCCTACTCGCATGTGCGTGACACCCTCAAAGAGTTAATGAGAAGTCAATTGTTGTTGATGAAGCACTTATTGCTCAAGTGACATTTCGGTGGTCTCACTTGTAAAGGTTCCCCACCCTTATGTGCTTATTTCAGTCTTAAACAGCTGCATTCCCTGTTTTTAATGGCTCCTTATTAGCAGTAAGATGGAAATGACAATGCAGCTAGCAGTTCTCCTTCTAACTTGTCTCCATTTACACCTGGGTTGGTTCATCAGGCACTATCTGGTTTAATAAAACAAAACTGTGACAGACTGAAAATGATCTGGTTTGGTCTTCAAATCATTCGGATGACATCCTTGGAAAGGAAAAAATCTACGATATAAGAACCTAACGTTGCAGACCATAAAATCAATTAAGGTCTGAAATTGGCAAGGATTGGTTTCTAATTAAGGAATTGGGTTGGGACGAAAACCTGTAGCCGCTGCGGCCCCTCCAGGACTGACGTTGCCCACCCTGCACTAGCCCTCAAACCCAACCTGCATGACATACTCTTAGATGATCATGGCGGTACTGGAGTCTCAAACTCTGCAGCTTTTTCCTTTGCTCCGGTCCACCAGATGAGCAGCAGCTTCTTCTATTCCCGTTCATCAAGCAAACGTTAATACAGTAGTTCCAGTGGAAAGTGACAAATGCTTTTCCTTTAGTCTCTCCTTCATAACCATATTGAAAGATTACATCCCATGTAAATGATGACATGCTGTATACGGAGTGCAGTCTCCCGGTGGAGTTACTCGTATCGAAAATAGCTAAAGCTGTGTGAAAACAAATCACGGATGAACGCCTTTGTGAAGCTGCTGGCAATACGTTGTGTAACAAGCAAGTGGCAGAGGGGCCTTCGTGGTGTTTACACACACGCAGTGATGGATTTATAAGTGCCCGCCGTAATTACACCCCCAGTGTAAACCATCTTACTATAATTAACACATCTCACTGAGGTGCGCGTCTTCTTCAGGGAGCAATCTTGACGTCCCTCGGCTAAATAGACGGCGCAAGTCGCTTAATCTTCTCAAAACAAACATATGGTAGACAATTAATATGAAATGTGGAGAAATTCAATCGGCCTACACAGTGGATATGGATATGACAACAGCAAATTAGGGCCCAAAATCACACAAGGAATGCCTCGATAGGCTGTGGCCTGCAGGGGGCGACACAGACAGGCACAAACTCTTTACACACACACACGCACACAGGCTTTAATTATAATGCCCTTTCAATCGTTTCCCAGGACACAGTCATAAAGGAGCCACCATTTCTTTTTCTCTTTTCCCTTCCGCTGTCTCTGTGTTTCTGCCTCCACTTCTCCTCCAGCAAGCTTCATCCCTCTTTCTCCCGACTCTGTCCCTGGAGTTCCTTTTATATAATCCCCAGATATACTTCCAGTGTCCTGTGCGACTGGACTGCAAGCACTTCTTCGTAATAATAATAATAACTAGCCAACCCGCGGCGTTCCATACGCCGCATAATCAGGCCGGTTTTTTAATGATTTTTAAGCACAGGGAGAAAATTAACATTTGAAAAATCGGTAATGTAATAAATCAGCAAGAAAAGCAACATTGTAACAATGCACGGAACGAACCAACACACAATCTTCTGTGCGGCGCTCAGGTGCGGAGGGTGGAATGGGAGGAGAGGAGAAGGACGTCCATTCTGTTCCCTCCATCATGCTATTCTGCTGATTTCTCGTTCAGTATGCACTGCCCGCTGATGTGCCCACCTCCAACTCGTCACTCGAGTCGTTGTCGTCTTTACACAGTCCAGATGCACCTGTGACTCACGTAGATGTCTCATTGCTCTGTGCGGTTTTGGCTGCCTTTCTATATATAATCCACCAAGACACCCGACCATGGTAGGAGGGGGGTGTGCACAAAGGGTAGGGGCGCAACAATTGGGAGCTTATGAGTCGCACTTAGTGGGAATTCCACGGATTGCAGCCCGAATGGGGTTCAACGGCTTACCCACGCCTCTCTGTGCTGGGTAGACACACATTCAATGTCATGCATAATTATTTATTGAATGCTAAACACTTCTGGAAAGACACGGTTGTCTAAAACAGGTTGGTGTGAGAATACAACAGTATGTGAATGAAGAGATGGAACTCTGGAGAGAGCAAAATACAACACAATAGTGAACCTGCGGCATAACAAACGCCACGTGGCTCAGACATGCATGTGGACTCTTAGCACAGACGAAAGGGAGTAACTGGGTGGTCGGTGAGTTTTTGCGTCCGGGCAAATGGGCAGGCAGTGTGAATGCCTAGAGAGCGAGGGCAGATGCCAGCCGGTGAAAAAGGAGCGTTGGTGGGCAGGGAAACGTCTTCTGTGTTCCTGCAGGAGCATCTAAGAAGACACATGTTTGTCGCGGATGTGAATTGCTGTATGTAGCATGTAAAACAGTTTGCTATGGTGCATGCGGTCGTGCGTCGTAACCGAAAACTCGGTTTTTAAAGAGTGCTTACTTCACTGTGTTTTAACCTCAGTTGTAAAGGATTGTTTTAAGGATCCCATGGGATACCCCTTGCAAACCGTTTTACACACTGCATATGGCGATTCACCTCCGTGAGAAACATGCCTCTGCGAACAGTCAACGTAGCTCGGAGGTGCATGACATGCACATGACATTAACCTGACCTGCACTGCATGTGGCCTCTACGACAGATGAATCTAAATGACGCCATTTTTTCTGTGTCGTCGCATCCAAGTTGGTGGGCAGGGTCCTGTGAGTTCTCGTTGTATCCAATGGTCTTGGAGTTGGTGGGCGTGGCTCCTTCCTGCGTGCGCCATAGGTGTCTCACTTGTGAATTCACGCCCCTTCCGGCGTGCTTTCCATGGTTGTCTTGCCTTAGTGAATTATATATATAGATAATAATAATAATTCTTTGCATTTATATGCACTACTCAAAGCGCTCAGCAATTGCAGGTTAAGGGCCTTGCCCAACAGAGCAGAGTACCTTTTGGCATTTACGGGATTCGAACCGGCAACCTTCTGATTTCCAGTGCAGATCCCTAGCCTCAGAGCCAATGACAAAGGACTCAGGAGTCTCAGCAGCACCCCGCTGGCAGCTCCCCTGGGACTCAACAGGGCTGAGTCACCAAACTCCAACTCCCTGTATGCCCCGTGGGAATTTGAGGTGCTGTAGCAACCCAGGGGGGCTGCCACCTGCCCTGAGCACATGCTCTCCCCCAAGTCCTTCCACTTCTGAGGTATCCCGGCTGGGTAAGGGCACTGGCCGACCGCCATGGGGCCTAAACACACCCTGTGTTTTCTTTTGACAGATTCTGACTCTTGAAGAAGACCAAGAAAATTTGGACGTGATCGTCAGTAGGCTTTGCCCTCTAGGAACCAAGTTACCCAAACTATTCTAGAACATTTCAGTAATTATTTACCCCTCTGATGCTGATCTTTCTGATCATAAAATAGGTCTTTATGATAGAAGAATTCCTAATTAATTGCAGAATGTCGGTATTTGAGGGTTCCTTTAAAGTGCCTCTTGCCCGATTTGGCTCAAAAACTAATCAGCACATCGTCAACTCGTAACAGGCTGGAGTTTCGAGTTTGGTCTTTTGCCATCCAGCCGTTTTAGCGTTAGACTGTTCTTGAGAAACTGTGACACACACAGAGACAGACAGACACCCATCATCGACATATCGATGTTTTCATTATCGTGGGACCCTAAAATGTCAAGATCTGTCGAAAACCAGAGATCAAAATCTTTGACAAATGTAAAACTTTCTCTCCTCTTTCATAGACCAGGGGTCCTCAATCACGGTGGTCCTGGAGAGCCGCAGTGGCTGCAGGTTTTTGCTCCAACCCAGTTGCTTAATAAAAAGCACTTATTGCTAAAGTAACACGTCTGCTTCACTTTAGTGAGTTTGAGCCCTTATTGCTTCATTTTGTCTTAAACAGCTATTTTAATTGCTCCTTATTATCAATAACATGCAAATGACAAGAGAGAGCAGCATTTCTCCATTTAGCTTATTTACATTTACACCTGTGTGTATTTATCTGCACTATTGGGTTTAATTAAATACTTGGAAGAAAAATGAAGAGAAAAAAGTGAAGGACTGAGAATTACTCGTCCATTTTAGCCTTCAAATCATTTGCATGATAGAAAGGGAAAGAAAATCTAGGATATGAGAATGAGCTGACATAGCAGAGTTAATTTAATTTCATAGCTTGTTAGTGCTTTATTGGCAAGAATTGCTTTCTAATTAAGCAACCAGGTCAGAACAAAAACCTGCAGCCACTGCGACTCTCCAGGACTGGGATTGAGGACCCCGTCATAGACGATAGGTTATGGTAAGGGTAGGGCACAAAGCAAAAAAACTATGGAACAAATCCTGGAAAAGGGTGATTCAGAGACAGACCCCGTCCCCCCTTCCGGGTAGGTTGGGTGTGCAATGGGTGTCCAAAAATGGGGTAAATACACCACACAAAACTGAAAACAAGTAAATCTTTTATAATACAATACAACACAATTCATTTTTGTACTGCCCAAAATCATACAAGAAGTGCTGCAATGGGCTTTAACAGGCCTTGCCTCTTGACAGCCCCCCCCCCAGCCTTGACTCTCTAAGAAGACAAGAAAAAACTCCCAAAAATGGAAAAAACCTTGGGAAGGGCAGTTCAAAGAGAGACCCCTTTCCAGGTAGGTTGGGTGTGCAGTGGGTGTCAAAAAGAAAATGGGGGTCAATAAAGTACAATACACAGAACAGAACAGTCATCCTCAATCCAATATAGAGTGGTACCTCGGTATATGTCCTTAATCCGTTCCAGACCCTTTGACTTACACCAAACAGGACGTATACCAAACAAATTTTTCCCATAAGAAATAAAAGGAAAATGATTAATCCGTTCCAATGAAAAAAAATCCTATTGTTATTGGCATATTATACATTGATGGGGTTGTATAAAATAATTTAAACACTGCTTAATACTAAAATACATAAATACAAAAGCAATTAGATAAAATAAATGAAAATTTAACCTCACTTTACTTTTTAATAACGTCTTTGTTTTTCACAATCGTAGATACCGTCGTTATCGGCATATGGTATGCAGCAGCCAAGTCCCAGATACGCATGCTTCCTTCATACTTTTCAACAATCAATTCAAATTTACGCGAAAAAACACAAAATCACGTGAGAATTCACATTGTACACTGTATGCTAGCAACTGCCGTATTGACGCTTGTGGGCAGTCGTGGCTTTGTCTCGAGAGAGAGGTAAACAAGGGTAGCACGTGAGTCGTATTCCAAACAAAGGTCGTATACCAAGCACAATTTTTCGCATCCAAAGAGGACGTACACCAAGTTGGACTCATTCCAAAGCGGATGTATACCGAGGTACCACTGTAATAGTGCAATAGAAATATTACAGGTACAGAGCAGAAGTCAGCAGTAGATGATATCACGTAATACAATTTGGATTTGTTTAGAGTCCAGGAGACTTCGGCCATCAAGCTGTGTCCCCCTATTGGCCATTCCAGAGCTGGGCCAGCCAACTCAATGAAAGGACCCCTCTACCTGATGATTCCTGCGATACTCCATCAGATATGACTTTACCTTAGGCAGCTAAAACAACTTGGCAGGTGGGCAGTGGCACCAAGTGCCACATTTGAGTACCGAGAAGAGAAACAGAATAGGTGAGGGTTAGTAACACATTTATAACTGTCATGTTACTCATGTTTTAGTGCTAATGACTAACAACAGAGTCTGTATAGTCTGTACAGATAATCAGCAGCTCTAGTCAGGGTGTACTGTGAGTCTTCAACCGGGATTTAAAAGCTGAGACCGAAGGGGCATCTCTTATAGTAGCAGGCAGACCACTCCGCAGTTTAGGGGTCCTGTAACTAAAAGCTCGACCACCCATTGTTATTTTATTGGAATCAGAAGCAGACCAGCATCTTGAGATCTTAATGTGCGCTCAGGTTTGTAAGTCATGATAAGTTCAGATAAGTAAGCCGGACCTCGGCCATTTAATGTTTTATATGTTAAAAGGAGGATTTTGAAATCTGCCCTAAACTTAACCGGGAGCCAATGTAAGGATTTAAGAACTGGAGTTCTGTGTTCGTATTTTCTTGTTCTTGTAATAATTCTTGCAGCAGCATTTTGGATTAACTGGAGGCTGAATAAAGAGCAGTTTGAACATCCAGTGAACACAGCATTGCAGTAGTCAATCCTACTAGGCGCCGGAACTGGAAGTGACGTCTTCAATGTTGAGTCAGACAGGTTTTCCCGTGGCTGGTCTGTAGGGACAACAGGAGAAGGTTTAGTGCACCCTGCCGGCCCCTGGCTTGGCGTGGAATTACCCTCACTTGGTCCATACAACGTCCTCCTACTTGCATGTGCGTGACACCCTCAAAGAGTTAATGAGAAGTCAATTGTTGTTGATGAAGAACTTATTGCTCAAGTGACATTTCGGTGGTCTGACTTGTAAAGGTTCCCCACCCTTATGTGCTTATTTCAGTCTTAAACAGCTGCATTCCCTGTTTTTAATGGCTCCTTATTAGCAGTAAGATGGAAATGACAATGCAGCTAGCAGTTCTCCTTCTAACTTGTCTCCATTTACACCTGGGTTGGTTCATCAGGCACTATCTGGTTTAATAAAACAAAACTGTGACAGACTGAAAATGATCTGGTTTGGTCTTCAAATCATTCGGATGACATCCTTGGAAAGGAAAAAATCTACGATATAAGAACCTAACGTTGCAGACCATAAAATCAATTAAGGTCTGAAATTGGCAAGGATTGGTTTCTAATTAAGGAATTGGGTTGGGACGAAAACCTGTAGCCGCTGCGGCCCCTCCAGGACTGACGTTGCCCACCCTGCGCTAGTCAACACTCTCCTTGTACAGCCCTGGCCCCTCTCAAACGCATGACATACTCTTACATGATCACGGCGGTACTGGAGTCTCAAACTCCGCAGCTTTTTCCGAGAAGAGAAACAGAATAGGTGAGGGTTAGTAACAACTTCTGACTATCATGTTACTTCTGTTTTAGTGCTAATGACCAACAACAGAGATGCAGTCTGCACAGTTAATCAGCAGCTCTAGTCAGGGTGTACTAAACTGAAGTTGTGAGTCTTCAGCCGGGATTTGAAAGCTGAGGCTAAAGGGGGATCTCTCATAGTAGCAGGCAGACCACTCCACAGTTTAGGGGCCATGTAAGTAAAAGTCTGACCCCTGTTATTTTATTAATCCTTGGATTCAGAAGCAGACCAGCATCTTAAGATCTTAATGTGTGCTCAGGTTGGTAAGTCATGATAAGTTCAGATAAGTAAGCTGGACCTCGGCTATTTAAGGCTTTTTATGCTGTGAAGAAAACACAGAAACACAGTTTAAGGGTTGGGGAGTCCATCCCTGTATACTGTAAACCACAGTAAGAACCTGAGAGTTCTCTATAACAGTCAGTTTTGTAATATGCAATTGACAGAGTATGGTAGTAACACGGAAGAATTTATGTGATAGAGAATGGAGGTAGGAATGCTGGGAGGTTGACGTGGAGGATCTTGGGACGGTGGTGACGTCATCTGTAAGCAACCGAAGGTGAGGTCATCAGGGGGTTTTAGGAATAATACGGAAGCGGTTTGGACGTCTGGACGAGGCTTTTGACACAAATTCAAGGTGCCGTGGGTTTTTGTTGTTCGTCTTTCTGTTAACATAAAGAGAGAGGTGTTAACACGTTGTCTTAGTCGCCCGTCTTGTGGTTTCGCGCGGCTCGTCGGGTCCTTTAGCTGCCCCCTAATTGCTCGTGTGTGACACGGTTAAAAAGAGGATTAAAAGGAGCCAGATGACCAGTCTATCATGGCCACCTCAGCAGGGCTGGATTCATCACAAAGCAAACTAAGCACATGCTTAGGGTGTCAAGGGAAGCGGCCACCACAGATTTAAAGACCATATGGTGTGGCTGAAAAATAATACAGTATTAAAAATGAATAACAGAGGTTTGGGGAGGCACCCAAATCTTTGAAGTGCTTCGGGCCTCTAAAGGTCCTAATCCGGCCCTGCACCTCAGACATAAACACAACGTTACAAACGACTTTATTCATTGGCCACATGACGTAACACTCATGGGTGTTTGGTTGAAGCGCACGCGTCTTTCTTGTGAGGATATCATTGACCTTTTGTTTTAAGTGTGTATATAATTTTTATAAAACTCTTATGGGTTGTTCTGCTGACCTCCATGTCTTATGCTCATAAACGCACTTTTTTGTCCCAGACGGTGTGTCCCTTTCCTAATCTTCTTATTGGACATTTTGTTGCAAGTCTTATAAAACTCCCACTGGACATTTGTTGAAGCTCATGTGTCATTCTGCTATTATTCATACAAATTACAGTTATAAGGAATGATACAATCCTATGGCAATGCCCAATAAGAGATGTAGAAGAATGACAAGTCAGTCAAATAGGAACTTTAGGAACACATAATGTCCAGTAAGAGCGTCATGAGAATAGCACTGAGTGTGAGCTTTAACAATCCACTTTATTAGAATGGCACACGAGCGTCAACAAATGCCCAGTAGGAGCTTTATGGGACTGGCACCACAGGCTTTAACAAACCATTCATGTCTTTAACTCCTAAAATATACCTAAAGCTGAAGAAAAGCGATTACATTTGCTTCTGGCATTTAACCCCAAGTAGAACTTGGATGGCTAGCAGATCTTTTCGTTGAAGGTAGACTTTCAAGACTTCTTCTTGCTTTATGCAGTGAGCTGCTCTGAGGGCTGACATTAAAACATACAGCTCTGTTGGCTTGCTGTGCGCCATTACTGAACGCTGCACTGTGAAAACAGAGCAGGGCTTGGGGCTCGAGTCTCACCTGAGCACATTGTGTACTTAAAGGCACCTTCACGTCAAGGCATGGAAGAATACATCTGTGTGGCAGGGAGAATCAAAAGCAAGTGCAGCACGCAGGGCAAAGAAATGTCACAGTCAAGACAAGGCCCCAGTGCGGCTGCCTCTGTTGACCTTGAGGTTGCTGTTGACCAGTTGAGGGCCAGCTTCATAGATATGCTGCATAATGCGCCTGCGATGTGTGCCATAACACGAATGCAATTAGCTTTGAATCTACGAGAGGCAAACAGAGGATACAGGCTATTATCAGAGATGGGTCACCAAAAGAGGCTGGGGAATTTGGGCCTGCGTGAACATCTTGGAGCTCAGCTTTCTCAGAGGCAAAGCTTTCAAGATATCAGTGCTGTCTTACGCTCAGTTGGAAATTATTAAGCTTTTCTGTTTATCCCTCTTAAATCTACTAGATAGATAGATAGACGGACAGACAGACAGACAGATAGATAGATAGATAGATAGATAGATAGATAGATAGATAGATAGATAGATAGATAGATAGATAGATAGATAGATATGAAAGGCATATATAATAGATAGATAGATATAGATAGATAGATAGATAGATATTTTATTTATTTTTAAAAGCAAACTTTATTAAATAAACACAGGAATAAATACAAAAAAACACAGTAAAAACTCAAAATCTTAAGTCTTACAAAAACACGTACACACTTTCCTAATGATGAATATTCATTTTTAAACCATTACATATTCATATTGTTCTTGGAGTATATATTTATCTAATCCCCCCCATTGTTTCCACCCTCCAATCCCACTTATTCTCAATTTATCCACCCAATTTATAAAGGAATGAAACACCAAAGTCAAAGCACAAATTGCAAATTATCTTCATCACATACACAAAGCACATTATTCACGCACCACATTTCCTTAAACTTTGCTAAATTATTTGTGGACTTATAAAAATTAAAATCCACTAATATCCTACTTTCACATACTTTTCTAAAAATACAACAACATTTTCATTTCCACTCCCAGTAATCTTGTTTTTACGGTCTTCCATATTGACAGTTTTGCTTGCCCGATAATAAAATTAATTAAGTTCATATTTTCTCTGGTGTGTTTTGTAATTCTAACCCCAAACACAAACACCGTGCCATTATACGGGACCCCAGCCCTTCTACTATTCTTTCAATTTCACTAAAAAGGTCTGGAGCCTCTCACAATACATAAATGCATGAAAGACACTTTCCCTCAGACCACAAAAGGGCAGCAATCTGAGACCCCGGACATATAATCGATAAGAAGGAGTTCACCGCTAGTATCCCATGTACCAACCTCCACTGCAGGTCTCCCACCCTACTGGCCAATGGCGGCTTGTACAACGACCTCCATGCGGGGTTCAGTCCTTGAGGGGCTCCAAGCTTGTCTCTCCATGGTGTGTCGTGTCTTCGTGTCCTCAGCTGCTCCAGGTTGTTCACCTTCACACAAATCCTGTACAGCTGTTTCCCCGGCACTGTAGGTAGAGATAACGCCTCTAGAGAACTTAAGGCTAAAACATTAGTCTCACCATCCCTCAGTTCAACAGCCGGAGACACAGTAAGCGTTGGAAAAGGTGTTTCATCAGTTGGCTTCAATTGTGATGAGAAAATTCCGTGCAGGAGTGTCATGGATTCCCTGTCCATTGATGATTGTACCTGCCACAGAAACTTCTCCATTAGGGACTGAGTGTACCCCTGTCTCCACTGCTACCACTTGTGCACTTTTCCAAGTGTAATTTTCCCAGTCAATTATGTCCTTTATTGTGGTTATTCCATGTATTATGAAATGATTAATACAATTTTCAGAAAGTCCTGTAGCAGTGCCAACAGCAGGATTGTAGAACAGTGGTTCATGAAGGACCCAAAATGTGGAGAGGTCATCACAGTCCTTTTTTATCAACAGCAGTTGCCACGCTGCTAGAAGGCTTTTATAAAACCTGGCACCTGTAAAGTCTTGATCTTATCTAAGTGGCACAGCAGTAAACTTTTCCCAAGTCCCATATGCCTGGCTTGTTTAAAGAAGAGTACGGCTAAGTTCATCCACTGGCTCTGCTCGACAGGATACAGCAGTTTTGAATGGTCTGAAGGCGGAAAGCAGCAATCCTGCTGGTAATGTCAATAAGTCCTTGTCCGCCTTCATCCAATGGTAAAATAGAACGCCCTTCTGTATCCAATGGGTACCAGTCCAAAAAAAATCCATGATCGCCTTCTGTATCTGCTGAACAAGCAAAGGTGGAGGTTGTAGACAAATACACTTATGCCACAGGCTGGAGGTCACCAGGTTATTAATGACCAGCATCCGTCCTCTATAGGATAACTGAGGGAGTATCCACTTCCACTTGGCAAGCCGAGCTGTAACCTTGTCCAACAGACCCTCCCAGTTCTTTTGGATGTAGTGGTCATCTCCAAGATGGACTCCCAGGTACAGGAAGCCTCCAGTTGTCCACTGCAGACCCCCCTTCAGTCGAGGAGGACTACATCCTTCCAGTTCCCAACCAACACTGCACTACTTTTGTTCCAATTCACTTTAGCCGAAGATGCTTTGCTGTAATTCCTCAGACAATCAGTTAATTTGTCCAAATCCTTCTGGCTTGTGATGACCACAGCAAGATCATCTGCATAAGCAGTGACTTTCACAGGGTCCATGTTGCAGTTGGGGATGGAGAGACCAGTCAGCACCTTCCTCAGGTGCACCAGGAAAGGCTCCAGCGCCAGAGCATATAACATGCCGGACAAAGAACAGCCCTGTCTGACTCCTCTTCTGACACTGAAAGGTGCACACAAGCCACCATTGACCTTTATGATACCAGAAATGTCACTATAAAGTAAGCGAATATGTTTAATAAAAGACCCCCCAAACCCAAACGCCTTCATGGCATTCCATAAAATGAGTGACTGACCCTGTCAAAAGCTTTTTCCTGGTCAAGAAAAATAAGACCAGTCTGAAAACCAAACAGTTCTGCAGCAGCCAAAATGTCCCAATTAAAAAATGTTATTAAAGATGGACCTGCCAGCCACGCAGTAATTCTGATCAGGATGCACCACTCTCCCTAAAACTTGGACCATCCTGTTGGCTAAGGCTTTAGAGAGAACTTTATAATCAGCGCATAAGAGAGACACAGGCCGCCAGTTCTTAATGAGACACAAGTCTCCCTTCTTCGCAGCAGCGTGATCACGGCTCTACGGCAGCTCTGGTAACAAGCCAGTTTTAAAACTCCATGGAACACTTCCAATAAGTCCAGGCCGATGACATCCCAGAACTCTTTATAAAACTCCACTGGTATTCCATCGATTCCGGGACCTTCCCTGTTTTCAGCTGTCCCAGGGCTGTGGTGAGTTCTGCAAAGGTCACCTCTCTATTTAGCTGTGCCACATCTGCATTGGGCAGCTGCGGTAAGTCCTGCAAAAAGGCCTGTTGGTCTTCACTGCCACCATCTCCATCTGCAGCAAACAGAAGTTCATAAAATTCGCGGACCACCTGCCTTATTTCACTGGGCTCTTGTGTCTCACTGCCATCGGGTGTTCTTATGCAATGTAAGATTTTACTCTGCATTTTTTTCTCTAAACCAAAAAAATATTGAGTTGGTGCATCCATCTCAGTCAGTCGTTGAAACCGGGCCCTCACTAAAGCCCCCTGAGCTCTGGTCTCAAGCAGGTGAGCCAACCCCAGTTTAGCAGAAGTCAGGCTCGCCTGAAGCTGCTCATTTGGACCCTTCTCTAGAAGCTGTTGAAATTCAGCTATTTTAATTTCTAAAGCTGCCATTTCTGACCGCAATACTTGGGTGACATTTCTGGTATACTCCTGACACAAGGCCCGGATGTGACTCTTCCCAACCTCCCACCACTGTTGTAAGCTGGTGAACTCCTTCTTCATAGCCTTCCAGCCTCCCCAGAAATGAACAAATAACTCTTTAAAGTTCTGATCTTTAAGGAGGAGTGTGTTAAAATGCCAGTATGGACTACGGGTCTGTAAGTGTTACAAATAAGTGTACAACACACCAAACTGTGATCAGAGAATCCAGTAGGCACAATAGAGCACACCTTAAATAAACCTAACAGGTGCTTAAAACTATAAAATGATCGAGTCTGCCATTGAGATCGTATTTCCACTCGTCCGCCCCAGGTGTATTGCCGACAGGCCCCATTTTAGCCCTCCATACATCTTCCAGCCCAATGTCCTTAATTATTTTACCTAAAGCTCGTGCTGAGCGAGGGTGCGGTTCCAGCCCATTATTTCTGTCTATTCTGGTATCAAGTGTACAATTAAAATCCCCTCCTAACACCACCACTTCCTCAGGGTCACACTTGGATAAAAGATCTCCTAACTTGTTAAAGAAGTGGAGCCTCTCCTCACCCTCATTCGGTACACATTAATGAAAGTGACGACACTGCCTTGAAGTTTCACCGTCACTTTCAGGAGTCCCTTTCACCAGCTCATCAGTGCTGCAAACTTCTACTTGAAGTCCTCCAAGAAATAAAATGGCCACTCCAGCACTAACATTTGTCCCATTACTAAATAAAATGTCCCCCTTCCAATCTCTGCTCCACTCCCACTGATTTTGCTCATCAATGTGGGTTTCTTGTAGAAAGGTGACATTCAAGTCTTTTGTCTGATAAAATCAAACAATGCGACCCTCTTATCTGGACTTCTCCCACCGTTAATATTTAGGGTTCCTATGTGTACACTTGCCATGGTAACAGAATAGATAGATGAACACACAATGAAACACAGGGACCACCACAAAGACTGTGGAGTAGATTTAACAGGGGCTTAGCCATTAGGTGGTGTTTAGATTGGACTGTTTTCTCAGTTTACTTGTTAAATTCTTTAGCCTCACGAGCTCTTTAACATCAAACATTGCGGAGACTGCTTTGTCTCGTCGCAACCCGCGGACAGACGATAGAAAGAGGTCAATGTCAGGGAAAAATTCGGCCACATCCACCCCCTTTTTTCCGGCGGTATTCACCAAAAACTCTTTCACACTTTGAGCGCTGTAACCCCCCCTGGCTTTTAACTCTGGGGGCTCCGAGGCAGCAGACCCATCGGAGATATTACCGTCGTCGTTTCTTCCCCGACACTCCCGCATTTGAGACGTTATCGGCCGTCTCCGCGAAGACGGAAAATCCTCCTGACAAGGACCATAGGCGGGATCCTCTCCAACGACCCCCGAGCCCTGACTTAAAACAATTTTCTTTCGTGCCCGATCTTCTCTTTCTCCTTGCCTTTTTGAGCAGGACGTTTAAATTCACTTTTTCCTCTGTCTCGTTGCTGCCTCCCTCATCCATATCAATTCTCCCCACACACTTTCTGCTGCAGTCGCTGTTTGATCTACCGTTTCACTACCGCCTTCATTCGGCTCATCTCTGGGCGGCACTTGATTCTCCTGCCCTTCAGCTCTAGTAGCATTTTTATTCTTATCACCTTGCGCCTCTGCGCCATCAGCCACAATTTCGTGATCTTCCACTTTCTGCCCCTCTATTTCTGTATTTGTACGGCTAGTTTTTTTGTTCCCTTGGTGTTCTCAGGACACTGTTTAATTAAATGTGCTTCACTCCCGCACCAAAACATTTCATTTCGTTAGAAGTGACGAAAATCACATAATCGAAATCGTCCACTCTAAACTTCATTGCCACATTTAATTCGTCATCCATTCTATTTAAAACCATAAAACTTGTCTCCTAAATGACAAGACATGTTTTAAATCAGGCGATTTACAACCTAAAGGAATGTGCCGAATTTTCGATACCAGACGCCCATGCCGCTCCAACTCTTTCGCTATAGTTTCATTTTTGAGAAAAGGCGGCGCATTTGAAATTGTTACTCTACGGGACGGGACGGCTAAAGGGGAAACCTGTACAAAGGAGCCATTAATAACCACCCCCTTCTCAACCACTGTCGGAACTAAATCCACAGAGCTCAAAACCACGATATTCCCGCTCATTCGTGAAGCTGACTTAATATTGTCACATCCGACCACTTCGCCTACCGCCAAAACCCCCGCCTCTAAAGGAACAAACTCCTCCGATATAAGTTTAATCCCATGGCGGCGGCTCAAACGCTCAAGATTAGCAGCCATTGCGGCTGCCGTGGCCTAAGCCACTCAGTACAAAAACAAGTGTAGCTGTTTTCACCAAAGAAAAGATAGAAATAAGAAACTAGAAAATTAGAAGAAAAAAGAATCACCACACTCACCTCAGCGTCCACCACCAGTTCCACTCGCTCACACTCGAGACAACCACCCAGCATGCACAGCGACAGCAAGAACAGATAGATAGATAGATAGATAGATAGATAGATAGATAGATAGAAAGGCACTATATAATAGATAGATAGATAGATAGATAGATAGATAGATAGATAGAAAGGCACTATATAATAGATAGATAGATAGATAGATAGATAGATAGAAAGGCACTATATAATAGATAGATAGATAGATAGATAGATAGATAGATAGATAGATAGAAAGGCACTATATAGATAGATAGATAGATAGATAGATAGATAGATAGATAGATAGATAGAAAGGCACTATATAATAGATAGATAGATAGATAGATAGATAGATAGATAGATAGGCACTATATGATAGACAGACAGATAGATAGTGAAAGACACTATATGATAGATAGATTGATAGATCAGATAGATAGATTGATAGTGAAAGGCACTATATAATAGATTGATAGATTGATAGATCGATTGATCGATCTTTATGTGAACTAGGCAGGCAGTTTGCCAAGTGGATGGATTTCTCGATGTAATGTGACAGATTTCAGACTTACATTGTGTGCTCATGGTATGATCATAGGGTGGCTCTGTTTTCCATTTTAGAGTCCATTTTATCATTTAGGCCATCACACCAAATCCCATACCCTTACCTCACTGTCAGGATTTACTGCTATTTTAGTTCAGTGCTTTCCTCTTTTACTGATCTGTAAGCCCAGCATTAGATAGCGTACCAGAACAGCCAGGTGACATGCACAGTATGTCATGTATTATGGATAATTGTATGTGGCCCGGTGCAGGAATGACAGGTTGTCCCATATAATTAGAGGAATTCCAACAAAAATCTCTGGGTTGGCACCTACAAAGCAGCCCTCTTGGGATAATAATCAGTCAGTCAGTCATTATCCAACCCGCTATATCCTAACACAGGGACACGGGGGTCTCCTGGAGCCAATCCCAGCCAACACAGGGCGAAAAGCAGGAACAAATCCCAGGCAGGGCACCAGCTCACTGCAGGCGATAGTAATCAACGAGTGATTTTCGTCTCTTTGCCATAGAAATAAGAGGTTAATCACTGGAGCTCCATCCGGCAGTTCACTCTGAATGTAAAAGACGCCTGCAGGGCTGGGGTGGGTTTTCCTGTGGGTGCCCAAACTCTTTATGACTACTTGTTCTTTTTCTTGCTTGTGCTTCACTGCAACTTTTCCCAACTGTTGATGCCTCCTGCCCCACCATATGACGCTAATTGGCCATTTGATTACTTTTAGTTTTGGTCTTGAATCCAAATGCAGTACATTTGGAGCAGCCGCTAGGCAGAATGCAATACGTTTACTTTTAGTTGTGATATGCGATGCATGGACATGAAATAAAATTCAATGTGATTTTTTATTATATTTTAAACAGACACAAAAATGACATATTGTAGTGGAAATCAATCGTTTGGTTGACATGCTTTAAATTCTGACACATTCCACTTGTGTATGTATTGCATTTTGCAACGTACTGAAGAGGTGGGACTGTATTTAATTTTGGCATAAGTAATCTTCCATATTGGATTGTCTATTTTTGATGCCAACTCCCTTTGTGGCTTTTGTGCTCCTCAGAACTCCTTTTGTTACAGAGCATTTTTAAAAATGAATCCTTCAACTCGTCTGGCTTTTTGCAACAGTTTTTGTAATTTTGTGCCAAGGACACCCATGGATTACTGGTCATTTGAAGAGTAGGGCAAACCCTGTTTTAATAATGTAGTGTCACATTGTGGGCTACGCTCCCCAATTAAACAACTACTAGACCCTCACTTTCTGAGTTACACCCTGGACAGACTGGCACCCAGTCCAGGGTTTGCTCCTGCCTTGTGGCCTCTGCTAACTGGGATAGGCTCCAGCAGCCCCTCACATGATCCTGTTCAGAACTGAATGGGTTACAAAATGACTGACTGACGATGCAGCAGAGACCCTCTGAATGTGTCTGGGGTCTTCCGTTCCCAGTTAATCCCTCCAAGGGCTCTGTTTCTTATTTTAAACTAATTTACAGTCAACTCCCTCACATGAGGCCTAATTGGTTTTTAGATGGGGGTCTTAAGCCAAGCTGCCGTACAGTAAGATGAACTGTTATTTCTCAGAAGGGCGGTGTTATAATTAGCAGTTCCATTCCTGGAACATAATTTTATACCATAAGGAAATGTTACAGTAATAAAGGTAATTTCATAAAATAAAAGGGTCGCTTGTCTGTCATGCAAAAACTTGTACACTACTGGGCCTTACAGCTCGATTCTGGTCTCAGTCGAGAACTAATGCCATAACACAAGGAAAGCAACCCATGAATTGGTCAGGTGGGCTACCACAGCCATGAATTGTGGTCCTTCTCATGGCAGGTGGCTGCCCTCCATGGCTGACAGGAAGAGATAATGGTGGAGTGGACACGTGGAAAATAAACTCGGTGAGCTTCTCTTGACAATGAGACATAATGCACAGGCCGACTGATTGTTTTCATTTGCAGACTTCTCTCATACGCTCCACACGTGCAATGCAAAGTCATCCACAGCCAAACCATTAGAGGTGCGGGCATCTCCACCACGTTATTGGGCTTCAGGTACTTCTCATGTCGAGCGGTGGCACAGCTTTGTGACATGGCTGACAGGAAAACAATGGCCACGGCTACATCAGATGGCATTGAAGGACACTGCAGAAAACCCCGGCAGAATGACTGGCGGTGCTGTGGTTGATGGGATACGCATACACCACATTTCTTTGACAAAAAAAAAAGAACAGCTGTATTGGCACGCAGGACTGTTGATAGGAAAAGAAAAGTGCAGAGCCCTGCTGACAACAGGAAAACCACAGCGGTTTCAAGAGTCACTGCAAAAGTTAGCTGATGACCCGAACCAAACCCTTACTGCTCGGGATGAAGCCAGGACACTCTACGTGAAGATGGAAAAACTAGAGGTTTCCTTTTTGTGTAACTTGTGGCACCGCATACTGCAACGCTTTTACAAGACTAGCATTGCTCTGCAGGCCGTTAGTTGATTTGGATTTATGTAACGCTGTTGATCTCGTTAGCTCATTGAGGAATTATATAGCCTGCCTGCGAGATGATTTTGACAACAAGTCAAAGAACATGTCACCAACTGTGTTCCAACACTCACTACAAAGTGGACACACAGAGGCACAGAAGAAGGAAAAAACAAGCAGATGAATCCACTGAATCTGACTGTGAGCGATCAGGCCGAGACAAGTTCAAAACAGCAGTTGTTATCGCCGTCGTAGGCCGACTTGCCGAACTGGATCGGAGATATCACTCCTACAAAGACATTGAGCAGACGTTTGGAATTTTGAACAATATTCCCTCCGTCTCTGTAGAAGATCTTCGAACTGGAGTGGCTAATCTTCAGAAGAAATATGCAGGTGATCTGGAGGGAGATTTTGTGGACGGAATTGGACAATTCAGAGAAATTATTAAAGAAAACAAGGACATCTCAGCAAGGCCACTGCTGCAACTTATACGAGGAAGAAAATGACAGTCAGTTTTTCCAAATGTGGATATACAGTTGTGCTTGAAAGTTTGTGATCCCTTTAGAATTTTCTAGATTTCTGCATAAATATGACGTAAAACATCATCAGATTTTCACTCAAGTCCTACAAGTAGATAAAGAGAAACCAGTTAAACAAATGAGACAAAAATATTATACTTGGTCATTTATTTATTGAGGAAAATGATCGAATATTACATATTTGTGAGTGGCAAAAGTATGTGAAGCTCTGGGATTAGCATTGAGTTTGAAGGTGAAATTCGAGTCCGGTGTTTTCAATCAATGCGATGCCAATCAGGTGTGAGTGGGCACCCTGTGTTATTTAAAGAACAGGATCTATCAAAGTCTGCTCTTCACAACACATGTTTGTGGAAGTGTATCTTGGCACGAACAAAGGAGATTTCTGAGGACCTCACAAAAAGAGTTGTTGATGCTCATCAGGCTGGAAAAGGTTACAAAACCATCTCTAAAGAGTTTGGACTCCACCAATCCACAGTCAGACAGATTGTGTACAAATGGAGTAAATTCAAGACCATTGTTACCCTCCCCAGGAGTGGTTGACCAACAAAGATCACTCCAAGAGCAAGGCGTGTAATAGTCAGCGAGGTCACAAAGGACCCCAGGGTAACTTCTAAACAACTGAAGCCCTCTCTCACATTGGCTAATGTTCATGTTCATGAGTCCACTGAACAACAATGGTGTGCATGGCAGGGTTGCAAGGAGAAAGCCACTGCTCTCCAAAAAAAACATTGCTGCTCGACTGCAGTTTGCTAAAGATCACGTGGACAAACCAGAAGGCTATTGGAAGAATGTTTTGTGGATGAATGAGACCAAAATAGAACTTTTTGGTTTAAATGAAAAGTGTTAAGTTTGGAGAAAGGAAAACACTGCATTCCAGCATAAGAACCTTATCTCATCTGTGAAACATGGTGGTGGTAGTATCATGGTTTGGGCCTGTTTTGCTGCATCTGGGCCAGGACAGCTTGCCATCATTGATGGAACAATGAATTCTGAATTATATCAGAGAATTCTAAAGGAAAATGTCAGGCCATCTGTCCATGAACTGAATCTCAAGAGAAGGTGGGTCATGCAGCAAGACAACGACCCTAAGCACACAAGTCGTTCTACCAAAGAATGGTTAAAGAAGAATAAAGTTCATGTTTTGGAATGGCCAAGTCAAAGTCCTGACCTTAATCCAATCGAAATGTTGTGGAAGGATCTGAAGCGAGCAGTTCATGTGAGAAAATCCACCAACATCCCAGAGTTGAAGCTGTTCTGTACGGAGGAATGGGCTCAAATTCCTCCAAGCCGGTGTGCAGGAATGAGCAAAAGTTACCGGAAACGTTTAGTTGATTATTGCTGCAAAGGGGGGTCACACCAGATACTGAAGGCAAAGGTTCACATACTTTTTGCCTCTCACAAATATGTAATATTCAATCATTTTCCGTAATAAATAAATGACCCAGTATAATATTTTTGTCTCATTTGTTTAACTGCTTTCTCTTTATCTACTTTTAGGACTTGAATGATAATCTGCTGATGTTTTAGGTCATATTTATGCAGAAATCAAGAAAATTCTAAAGGGTTCACAAACTTTCAAGCACAACTGTAGCTCTCCGGATATTTTTGACTTTGCCTGTAACAAATGCTGGCGGGGAGCGTTCATTTTCAGAACTGAGACTAGTTAGAAACAGACTGAGATCCACAATGTGCCATAACAGACTGGATCACCTGTCTCTGACATATGCTGCGCAAACTGGATTTTAGCAGCCTCATCAAGGACTTCTAATTCAGGAAAACAAGGAAGAAAATCTTCTAAAGGTAAGAACATGTGTGTTTGCCATATGATTGTGATGCTGTTGTGTTATTACTTTGTGTTACTGTATTATATTTTTATGTTTCATTTGATACGTGTTGTGGACCATGGCCCGGACACAGACAGGTAGACATCATTGGTTCAAACCCACACACGTTTTCTTACGATTACTAAGACAGTGGTTCTCAAACTGTGGGGTGGGTCCCCCAGAGGGCGTGAAGTAACAAAAAGGGGGGCGCGAAGATGTGAAAAAAAGAAAACAAGAATCAAAAATATGAAAAACACATCTATTGAAACCAAAACAAATTAACTTAAACTATACTCTGATACTAGAAAAATAAATATTGAGTTAGATAAATGGCGATAAAATTTAAGTAGGTATAATAAAATATACATCTATGGTATAACAATAATTAAAAAAGAACAAATTGGTATTAGTGGGCTCCTTTCAAAAAAACGTTAGGAGGGGCGCGATTAAAACTGTTATGAAAACTGAGGTCGCAAATACGTAAAGGTTGAGAAACGCTGTACTAATATTTACAAAGTGACGCACACAACCGAAAAACTCCCCCAAAGTCCAGGCCTTTCTCTCGATGCCTTCCTCTCGGGTCCACCTCCACTCCTCTCCTCCGAGCTCTTGCCTTCTTCCTCCTGACTCCAGCCATCGAATGCAGGCAGGCGGCCCCTTTTATACACACCCGGATGTGCTCCAGGTGCCTCCCGATTGGCTTCCGCCGGCACTCCCCAGTGTGGCGGAAGTACCAGCTGTGCTCCCGGAAGCACTCCAGGTGTCCCTGGTCATCTTCCCCACAGCACTTCCGGGTACGGGGGAAGTGCTGAGGACCAGGGCTCTCCAGGCATCAGGGCGCCTACTGGCGGTGACCACGGGCCCCCTATAGGGTGGAGCTTCCAAGCTCAGTTCCTGTGGTCCCCAAAGCCACCAGGGAGGTCGCCCCCTCGTGGTCTGGAGGAGGTGTAATCCTTCCTCTGGTCCTCCTGGGCGTCCCGGCTGGGTTACCACTCCCAGCCTTACACCACAGTGAGATATTGCCTCAGTAATGTAGTGTGGCCTGTATACTACTGCCATTATTGCACCTGTTGGTTTAGAAAGCTAAAAGCGGTTATTAACTTGCAGATCCACTGTTAATGCCTTTCATCTGTGGAGTTACTATTTATTTTAAAGGCTGTCAGGGTATTTCTGCAGATGTTTGTTTATGCTAGTGCGAATATTATGACTATGTAATATTTCCAGCATGTTATTACACGTGGCATTAAATCATTTTTTTTTTTCTGGTAAAGCATTATGGGTACGTGAGGCTGTCTATATCCTCTGCAACAGGGGGCCCACACAAAGAGCAGCCTAGGGCCCATGACCACTTTAATCCGCCTCTTTAGACGGGCACATGTCACTCCTCTATTCAGGTCGCAGCACACATTAAGTTCAGATCCATATAGTCAGTGGGTCACCACCACCTGTGTATATGGAGACCCTGGTGAGCTGCCGTGATCCTTCTCGCCCACTCGGGTCTGCCAGTGCACAGCATCTGATGATGCCACCTCTATGTGGCATCAAGTCTCAATCCAGACTCTTTTCCTGTGTAGTTCTTAGTTGGTGGAACATTCTGCCCACCTCTGTCTGAACTGCATTGATCCCTCAATGTATTTAAAAAGCCGCCTATTCTGTGAGTATCTGTCTAATTGAAAAGAAGAGAAAATGTGAATTTCCCCTTGGGATTAATAAAGTATCTATCTATCTATCTATCTATCTATCTATCTATCTATCTATCTATCTATCTATCTATCTATCTATCTATCTATCTATCTATCATGCCTTTCATGTTATCTATCTATCTATCTATCTATCTATCTATCTATCTATCTATCTATCTATCTATCTATCTATCTATCTATCTATCTATGAAAACTTTGCACTGCGATGCTTGATATTCTTGGTTAGTCGTTTAATTGCCTTCTTGATTGTAATCTACAGTGTGATTGTAAATGTATGATTTATTACATCTTGTTCACTTTTGTGACCTGTTCCACTACACTTGCTGAACAAACAGGCCCAAACCTAACGTTACTCGATTGCGATTACCTCTTTTGTAAGTCTCTTTGGATAAAAGTGTCTGCCAGGCAAATGAAGGGTAAATGTACTGTAAATGTGTCTGAAAAGCGAGCTCCTCAATTTGTTGCGTGTTTTTATTCTTTTCTTCATTCAGTCATGCAGGGTCGCCAAGGTGGCACCCCAACTCCTTATCTTAGTCGGTCTCTTCTTTTACACCTCAGATAACTTCATAAAAATCTGTCCTGGCTTAGTATCTCTGTGTATTCTCATAATCACGTCTGGCCCAGCGAGCCTGAATAACCTGAGATCCGTTTTGGAACATTAAAAATCTGGCCAGCCTACTCAAGCCCTAATATATCATATCTACAGTGGTGTGAAAAACTATTTGCCCCCTTCCTGATTTCTTATTCTTTTGCATGTTTGTCACACAAAATGTTTCTGATCAGGATCTGATGTAGGTTTGGATTTTTTTTTCTCCCTAAATAATAAAAACCATCATTTAAAAACTGCATTTTGTGTTTACTTGTGTTATATTTGACTAATGGTTAAATGTGTTTGATGATCAGAAACATTTTGTGTGACAAACATGCAAAAGAATAAGAAATCAGGAAGGGGGCAAATAGTTTTTCACACCACTGTATCTCAAGCGACTGCCTTCAAGACGGCGCACTGTAGTTTGGGCTCGACATTTGCACATTCATCCAGGGCAACAGTAAAGCTAAGCATCATGTAAAGACGACACAGGGGTGGCTTAGGGTCAACTCTAGGAATGTCCTTGAGTGTCCCCGCCAGAGCAGACGTCAGCCCACCTGAACATCTTTGGGGAGAACTGAAATTAGTGGCCCACCGATGATTGATGGATGCGCAAAATGAAATCTACAACACCCTAAAGTGTTGAAAGTGAAGGGGTCTGAATACGCTCCGAATCCACTGCCTATTCTGACACTGATGAAGCACACTATTGTTGTGTTTTTGGAAGACCCTGCATATTTGGCCTGCATAGTTTGTTTAACCCCATTTTTGGGCTGTTCTGCTTTGTTTTTGTGTGACTTTTTTATTGTCATGTTTGTGAAGTCAATACGTCACTACTTTGTATTCTTGTCTTTTTTTATTGTTGCCACCATTTTGTGTCAATCCTTACTAAAGAAACAAGACTACCAAAGGGCAGCATGATCATTGCACGATCATAATGATGAAAAAAATAAACATATACAAAAAAAAAGTAAAAAAATACAAAAATGGTATTGTCACACACGTGCGCATGGGAGGCAGCTAAAGGGATCAAATGAGGGTAATTCATGCCAGACCAGGAAGTGGCAGATGGCGCTAATCCTTTCTCTCTTTCCACTGCAGACCAGTTACAGGAAGTTCTGCCTGGCCCAGAGAATGTCACTTCTGGTCCCTGATGACGTCACTTCTGATCCCAGGCCACAATGATGTCACTTACGGTTTCAGCCTTGATGACATCACTTCTGGTCCCTGGGCCTGATGACATCACTTCTGGTCCTGATGATGTCACTTCTGGTCCTGAGCCACAATGATGTCACTTATGGTTTCAGCTTTGATAACATCACTTCTGGTCCCTGGACCTAATGACGTCACTTCTGGTCCTGATGACATCAGTTCCGGCTCCAGGCCTCATGAAATCATTTCTGGTCCCGGGCCTGATGACGTCACTTCTGGTCCCGGGCCCGAGGACGTCAGTTCCGGTCTTGATGACATCACTTCTGGTTCTGGGCCTGATGACGTCACTTCTGATCCTGGGCCATGATTATGTCACTTACGGTTTCAGCCTTGATAACATCACTTCTGGTACCTGGGCCTGAAGAGGTCACTTCTGGTCCTGATGACATCAGTTCTGGCTCCAGGTCTCTTGACATCACTTCTGGTCCCGGGCCTGATGACATCAGTTCTGGTCCTGGGCCTGAGGACGTCTGTTCCGTTCCCCGATGACATTACTTCCGGTCCCCAATGACACCACTTCTGGCCTCAGCCCCGATGATGTCAATTCTGGTCCCAGGCCCAAGGATGTCAGTTCTGTTCCCTGATGAACTCACTTCCAGTCCCCAATGATGCCACTTCTGGCCTCAGCCCCGATGACATCACTTCCTCTGCCCTGCTTTAAAGACGTCATCTTTATCTCACCCAAGCAGTTCTGTTTTGTACTCCAATCTGTACACAACTGTACTCTCTATGTATCAACTTTTTTGCAGCCAGGTTCAAGTAAAGTGGAGGCCGCCTCAAACCATTTTGTGGCTCTTTTGTCATTTTTTGAAAGTATGAAACTCAGAGTGGATGCTCTAACAAAAAATACACGGGTCACGTCTGCTGTGTGATAAACCCTGAGTGCACATTGCTAAATGACAATATGGCACGTAACCAGTAGGGAGCCAACACAGTCAAGGGTTTGAATAATAGATTTTCTTTATTCCAACAAGCACTAAACACAATGAAACACAGACAAATCCAAGCAAATAATACACCTTTTCTTCTCCTTTGGCCTCCAGTTGAGTGTTGCCCCCTGCCTCCCGACTCTGACTCCCCGAGGTATGGCAGTGGGCTCCTTCTATACTGGACACTATGACTGGTGGGAGTATTTCTGGGTTGTTTGTGACCCCAGTCACAGCACCCCCTTGTGATAGCCAGTGACCCCGACAGGGCTGCAGGTCTCGACTCCAGTTCCCATGAACCCCTGCAGGTGCCAAAGCTGTAACGGCTGCAATGTTCCACTGCCACCTAACGTGCTCCTGGCATCCGGCTTCTGATTGTCAATCCCCAGGCTTCTTTCAATTTATCCGTAGTACTAGGTTGTTGTACCGTGTTAGCCATTATGAATGTAGAGAAAAGCCAAGCAAAATGACACCTTTTATTGGCTAACTAAAAATCTTGCCTGAAGAAGGGGCCTGAGTTGCCTCGAAAGCTTGCATATTGTTATCTTTTTAGTTAGCCAATAAAAGGTGTCATTTTGCTTGGCTTTTCTCTACATTCAATTTATCCAAAAGTCATGCCATCGTCTAGCCGGGATGCCATTCTGTCCTCTGTGAAGCATCTCATGCTTTGTGGTCATCCAAGATTCATTTTAAAGCTGAAATTGTCTTGGGAAACAAAAAGTCCGGCATGCTGGTTGGGAGAGACAGCATAACTGACCACATATGGAGAGTGTGAAGTGAAGTAATAATCGTTGCTCCCATCTTGGTCACCATTCCCCCTATTCTGTTTGTCAAACTGCCTAATTCCTTTTGCAGGGAGCAGATTACTTCATCTGAAATATTTAACAAGAGAAGAGAAGTGTCGCTAATGGCCAATAAGTGAAGTAAAAAATGGGGGTGAATAAGGGCAGAGTGCAACAGCACTTATTATTGAACTGGTAAATTGTATTCAGACCCGTCCCGCGAGAGGTTCTTTATCCCATGGTGGTGACCAACAGCTCCCAAATGGCAAAACAGGGAAGTCCATTAGTGACGTTAATGGTCAGAGAGGTCCATCAAAAACAACGAATCCACAATCCAAGTCGTAAGATACTGGCAAAGCCAAGAAGGAAGTAGTTTAGGAACAAACGCCATACGAGGTGCCAGTCCATCACCAGGCATACTCATGCAAATACACCCATTTCAAATGAGGCTCATGGAGAGGTCATTGGCGGGGGTTACTTGTATTGAAAGGGGTCTGTGTTCTATCAGACAGTCGCTGCCGGTGTCCTCGTCGTCACTGCCGTGTGTTGGGGAGGTAATACGACGGATAAGAACACGGAGAAGGCCGGCGTTCTGTCGATTTGTGCTGCCATGTAGAAAAAAGCTAAACGTGCAGATATCTACAGGTTTAAAAAAGTGAAAGCCTCAAAATGGACATAACATTTGTATGGCATTACTCACCATCATTTTACTAAGGTTGCACATACCAATCGTATTCGGCTTACAATCACAACAACACTGAGAGACTAAAATGAGAAAGGCCTTGGATTGAGGCTTTGGATACGTTTGCTCCTAATGGCTTAAACGACAAATAATAGTTTTAGTAGGGACTGGAATGGCGGCTCTGAGGCTAGCGATCTGCACTGCCAATCGGAAGGTTGCTGGTTCAAATCCCGTAAACAGCAAAAGTGACTCTACGCCGTTGGGCCCTTGAGCAAGGCCCTTAACCTGCCATTGCTCCGTCCTGGGTATGACGCTAATCTGCATCCAGCTCTGCGTGTAGGCCCTCCAACCTGCAGGAAACACCTGGGGGTTGGTGGCAGAATTGGCACTCCAGCCACCATAAAAAACTTCACACTGTGCCATTCCATCTGGACTAGTGTGGTGCTAAAGGTGTCACCCATTGTATGGCTGCACTCGATGCCCTAATCTGGGATCGTGAGGTGGTTTGTCATGTGGTGGGTGCAGCAATGTGCCGTATCAGTGCATAGCTCCTCACCTCACCTCCCTCTCTGTTTCTTTGACATCTTGGAAAACACGTTGTGTATGTAGAAAGAAATGTGAGGACCGGAGTGATGCTCTCTCTTTTCTTTAGTTAAAAAGCCTCACTGCTGCATTCTGGACCGACTGCAGGTGTGACTAACTTGACCAACAGATACCCAGGTAGACAGAGATACAATCGACTAGATATGAGGAAATCAAAGTGTATATGCAGATCCTTAAAAGACAAAATATGTTTGAGTTTTGATATACAGGGTGAGTCAAAAATATGAGTTTAGCAGTACAGAGTAATGGGGAATGTGGAAGAGAGGTGAAGAAGAGAGTGCAGGCAGGGTGGAGTGGGTGAAGAAGAGAGTCAGGAGTGATTTGTGACAGACGGGTATCAGCAAGAGTGAAAGGGAAGGTCTACAGGACGGTAGTAAGACCAGCTATGTTATATGGGCTGGAGACGGTGGCACTGGAGACAGAGCTGGAGGTGGCAGAGTTAAAGATGCTAAGATTTGCATTGGGTGTGACGAGGATGGACAGGATTAGAAATGAGGACATTAGAGGGTCAGCTCAAGTTGGATGGTTGGGAGACAAAGTCAGAGAGGCGAGATTGTGTTGGTTTGGACATGTGCAGAGGAGAGATGCTGGGTATATTGGGAGAAGGATGCTAAGGATAGAGCTGACAAGCAAGAGGAAAAGAGGAAGGCCTAAGAGAAGGTTTATGGATGTGGTGAGAGAGGACATGAAGGTGATGGGTGTAACAGAACAAGATGACGAGGACAGGAAGAGATGGAAGAAGATGATCAGCTGTGGCGACCCCTAATGGGAGCAGCCAAAAGAAGAAGAAGAATATAATATAGCTTGTTAGTGCAGGGTGGTCTTCCTGTGTTCAAAGCAGCTTTTTTAAATCAAGTGCTAGTACGATTAACTACTTTAATTTCAAGTCCTATTTTTTATTTATATTTTAAAATGCAGGAATTAAAATAAATATCAGGGGGCAGTTTCCATTGACAGTGTGAAGGTAAACCTGTCAGATTGTGCTCAGACAATACAAGGTGAGTCAAAATGATGTTAACACTAATGGTACTGCTATGTATAAACTTATATACAATTTGTTGTGGACAATTTCAGTGCCACAACTGGTACATGTGTTGAACATGATGGCAAACAAGTTGAGACATTCCTGTAAATCATCTTGTACATATCAAGTATGTTTTGTGTGTAAATTGTGTGACAGATTAAGGCTCTCTCGCTCCCTTGAACCCCCAGACCACTCGTCAGACACCAGATAAAAAGTCAAATTATTATTTATTATAATAATAATGTGCACAAAGCACCCTCCACTCCCAAATACTCAATAAACAAATCAATAATCAAATAAACAATCCTCCACACCCAGGCGCTTAGCCACCCTGCCTCCCAACTCAGCTCGTTCGTCTGGGATTTCCCACAGTCCTTTATACTCCTTGACCCGGAAGCGTTTTACCCTCTCTGTCCATGTGACCCGGAACACTTCCAGGTCAGATAAAAATCCTTCTTTTCTTCACCCAGGAAGCACATCGTTCCCTTTGTCCTCGTGACTATGACGTACTTCCTGGGCGTAAGGCAAATAGTCTCTGGGCCTCCCTGCAGCGACTCCTGTCGGCCCCCATGGTATCCAGCAGGGCTGTGCATTAAAAGTCCATTGTCCACAATTCCCTACTGGCATTCGGGGCATCTCTATGCTGCAAGGAGGGCTCCATCTGGCGGCCTGTGGGTATTGGCTGGGATGAATGACTGGCCATGTACCACAATTGTTTCAAATGTTAACATCATTTTGACTCACCCTGTATTCCTAAGGTGGAGTGGTGGCTCTGAGGTAGGGATCTGCACTGGCAATCGGAAGGTTGCCCGGTTTGAATCCTGTAAATGCCCAAAGTGACTCTACTTCATTGGGTCCTTGAACAAGGCCCTTAACCGGCAATTGCTCTGTCCAGGGTATGACGTTAATTTCCATTCAGCCCTGCATGTAGGCCCCCCACCCTGTAGAGAAAAACCTGGGGATTGGTGGCAGAATTGGCACTCCAGCCACCATAATAAACCTCCCAGTGTTCCACTCCATCTGAATTAGTGTGGTGCTGAGGTGTCACCCGTTGTATGGCTGCACTCGGGTCCTAACCTGGGGTCCTGAGTTGGTTTGTCATGTGGTGGGTGCAGCAATGCGCTGTATCAGCGTGTGCTCCTAACTTCATTCTTCTGTATTCCTGAGTTGAAAGATTGAGGCATTTTACACAATAAATAATACAAAAGAGACGAGTAGAGTAACAGAGGACTCTACCAAGGCAAAACAACTGCTTATTCAAACTACCTCACCTCATCGATGGTTTAAAGACGAGGGTCTCACACTTTCAAGTCGCCTGACATTTCTGGATAAACAACAAAAGCACGTGTGGTGTGTGCAGGGAGTTTGTTGTGGTTGAGGTCCCAAAGAAATGCCCGCCTGTTTACTGAGCAGTGGGTAAGCAGCTTGTTTTTTTCGTGAAGGACTCCTTTATGTCTTTCTGGTTATGACTCCAGCGAGGTTCTTCTGGCTCCCCTCTGCATTCACTCCTCTCAGACGAAATCCCACCTCAGGTACTCGCTCATACTCAGAATCGGCCTCTTTGGACACAATTCTAGCCTGCAGTTTTCTTGGTTCTGATCCGACAAGCTTCACAATGGATTTTCTGCCATCCCTCTCTGTAGATCCTCTCAAGTTCTGTCAGTTCGGATGGAGTCCGTTGGTGGACAGCTGCTTGCAGGTCTCTCCAGAGATGGTTGATTGGGTGTAAGTCTTGGCTTCGGCTGGGCCAATTGAGGACATTCTAAGAGTTGCCCCTCTCAGGGTCACTCCTACACTTTCCTCAAGGCTATCATTGTGCCAACCTCCCTTTGCTCGGCGTTTC
The DNA here is from genome assembly GCF_016835505.1 of Polypterus senegalus. Classification (NCBI taxonomy): domain Eukaryota; kingdom Metazoa; phylum Chordata; class Cladistia; order Polypteriformes; family Polypteridae; genus Polypterus; species Polypterus senegalus. The sequence goes on from NC_053158.1 coordinate 191,506,003, forward strand.
CTGTCTCAGTCACATTTGACTTGGTAACCACAGCAAAACTGATTAATCAGATTAATTGGGGGGACTGGACACACACACAGATATTAGCGTTTTATTATATAGAGAGATAAATAACTGCCTGCGGTGGGTTGGCACCCTGCTCAGGATTGGTTCCTGCCTTGTGCCCTGTGTTGGCTGGGATTGGCTCCAGCAGACCCCCGTGACCCTGTGTTCGGATTCAGTGGGTTGGAAAATGGATGGATGGATGGATAAATAACTGAAATCTCCCATTGACACAAGTATTCAGACCCTTTACTCAGTACTTTGTTGAAGCCCCTTTGGCGGCATTTCCAGCCTGGAGTCTTCTTGGTTCTGATGCGACAAGCTTCACACACCTGGATTTGGCGGACTTTCTGCCATTCTTCTCTGAAAATCCTCTCCAGTTCTATCAGGTTGGATGAAGACCATTGGAGGACAGCAGCTTTCAGGTCTCTCTATAGATGAGCTTCGTTTTGGCCACTCAAGGAAATTCCAAGAGTTGCCCCTTTCAGGGTTCCCCCTATGCTTTCCTCATGGCTATCATGTGTGCCAACCTCACTTTGCTTGGCGTTTCCTGTCTCACGCACATTTGACTTGGTAACCACAGCAAAACTGATTAATCAGATTGTTTGAAGTCCCTTTGGTGGCATTTCCAGCCTGAAGTCTTCTTGGTTCTGATGCAACAAGCTTCACACACCTGGATTTGGGGGATTTTCTGCCATTTTTCTCTGCAGATCCTCTCCAGTTCTGTCAGGTTGGATGGAGACCATTGGTGGATAGCAACTTTCAGGTCTCTCTAGAGATGGGCTTTGGCTGGATTACTCAAGGATGTTCCAAGAGCTGTCCCCTCAGCCACTCGTGTGTTGTCTTTGCTTTGTGTTTAGGGTCATTGTCCTGTTGGAAGGTGAACCATCAGCCCAGTGTAAGGTCCAGGGTGCCCTGGCACAGGTTTGCTTTAAGGATGTCTCTGTATTTTGCTCCATTCAGCTTCCCTTCAACCCTGCCTAGTCTCGACGGCCCCTGCCTCTAAAGACAACCCCCATGGCGTGATGCTGCCACCAGCAAGCTTCACTGTTAGAATGGTATTGCACAGGTGATGAGCTGGGCCTGGTATCTCCCAGACTTGGCGTAACAGGCAATCTGAAATGTACAATTTATGCCCAAGGACAGCCAGGACTTGTTTTGTTTGTCTATTCATACTCTTTGTATTTTGTTCCCTCCCTTGCGTATTTCATTTGATAAATTAATTGCACTTTTTTGATAAATCCTGTGCTTTGGCATCACTCCAGACATGGAGAGAAGCCAGGAGGGCACTCTGTTGGCAGCTCATGAGCTATCATATGTGAACAATTGTACTGCACCCTGATGTAATACATCATATTGAATAAAAGCGTTAGCCAAATAAGCTCTAATAATGAACCCGTCCTGAATATCTTTGTTATAACTACTTTTGATTTTAGGAGGATCTGCTATACAGTGCCCATGACCGGTGTCAGAAATGAGCTTCTGTCATATGGGAATTAAAGAATAAAGTCTGAGTTCCTCATAACACAAAAACTATTAATAAAGAATAATAAAAAGCCTTTTAAAAATCCCATTTGAGGGCAGAGGGCAGCTGTAGACAATCCTGACAGTGCTGAATGGAAGGCAGGAATGAACCTCAGGTCATCGGAGGAGGCCCTCACTCATACCGAGTCACCAATCAGACAAACCTTCATGTCTCTGGAACGAAGGAGAAAGCCAGAGGTCCAAGAGACTTGTGTTGATCACTTAAGAACCCTCAGTCTGTCTGTGACTGTGTTACTACACCCTCTGAAGTGCTACTTGGACAATATGCCAGTGATCATGGCAAGAATTAACAAATGAAATGAGACAGAGCATTAGTACCCTCAAAAATATTAAAGGCACACTAATTAATGAGAGTACAGCATCAAGTCAATAAAACGTCTGAGCTGTTGATCTGGTCAGTTAAGTAGCAAAGGGGCTCGTTCATCAGTTTCAGCAGCTTTGGTGAACTAGAGGGGGGGGTAACAATGAGATGACCCCCCAAAATAGGAATGAATGGTTTAACAGGTGGAGGGAGGCCACTGACATTTTTCCCTCCTCATCTGTTTTGTCACTCGTTTTGCATTTGGCTGCGGTCAGTGTCACTACTGGTAGCATGAGGCCATACCTGAACCCTACAGAGTTTGGTTGCACAGATGGTTCAGCTTCTCTAGGATGGCACATCAATATGTGGCATTGCCAGAAGGTTTGCTGCGTCTCCCAGCACAGTCTCAAGGGCATTGCGAAGATTCCAGGAGACAGGCAGTTCCTCGAGGAGAGCTGGACTGGGCCCCTCATAGAAGGTCCTTAACCCAACAGCAGGACTGACTGGTATCTGCTCCTTTGGGCAAGAAGGAACAGGATGAGCACAGCCAAAGCCTACAAAATGACCTCTAGCAGGCCACTGGTGTGAATGTCTCTGGTCAAACAATCAGAAACAGACTTCATGAGTCCCCTATGTCCTCTAGTGGGCACTGTGTTCACTGCCATCCTGGCACTGTGGAGCTCGATTGGCATTTGCCATAGGATACCAGAATCGGCAGGTCCACCACTGGCGTCCTGTGCTTGTCACAGATGAGAGCAGGTTCACCCTGAGCACATGTGACAGACGTGAAAGGGTCTGGAGAAGCTGTGGAGAACGTTATGCTGCCTGTAACATCATTCAGCATGACCAGTTTGGTGGTGGGTTAGTGATGGTCTGGGGAGGCATATCCATGGAGGGACACACAGACCTCTACAGGCTAGACAACAACACTTTGACTGCCATTAGGTATCGAGATAAAATCCTTGGACCCATTGTCAGACCCTATGCTGGTGCAGTGGCTCCTGGGTTCCTCCTGGTGCACGACAATGCCTGGTGTCATGTGGCGAGAGGATGTAAGAAGGAATTGATACCATTGACTGGACTCCATGATCACTCACCTGACCGCAATCCAGTAGAACACCTCTGGGTGGGACATTATGTTTTGCTCCATCCGACGCCTCAGGCTATCCAGGAGCTCAGTGATGCCCTGGTCCAGATCTGGGAGGAGAACCCCCACAACACCATCTGTCATCTCATTAGGACATTGTCAGGTATGCATACAAGCACGTGAGGGCCATACAAACTACTGAGTACAATTTGGAGTTGCTGCAATGACATTTTAGCAAAATAGACTCGTCTGTCTACCGCATCATTGTTTCACTTTGATTTTCGGGGCGTCTTTGAATTCAGGGCTCTGTAGGTTGATCATTTTCATTTCCATCAAACGATGTGGCATCCTTTCGTTCCTAACACATTACCATATCAACAGAGATATCCAGCAGGATTTGTTTCCCAATTGAGATCTGATGTGTTTTCAAAGTGGTCTTTAATGTTTTTGAGCAAAATCTCTGTGTCTGTCTGTCTGTATGTTCTGTAAGAGAACTACGTAACAGATTTAGATTGGGTCTTTCTATAATTTGCTTGGACATTCCAGTTGATTTTGCAGCTTCTCTCATTGCGCTATGTATTATAGTTCACTTGTGGTACTGATTTATTTGCGCGAATCCGAGAGAGACGCAGCAGGCCGAGGGAAGGGGGGCGGTGCCCTCCTCCTCACGTGCCAGTCTCGGGACGTTTCTTACATCCGCTTAGCTAGTGAACGAGACAACTACTTAACGGATTTAGATTGGGTTTTTTTCTGTAATTTTCTTGAACGGTTGATTTTGCAACTACTCTTATGGCAGTAAGAATCTTAGTTTGCTTGCAGGAGCGATATAATCCGAGAGAGAGGCTGCTGGGAAGCGTGACGTCAGGAGTGGGGAGCCGGGCAGGGCCCTCCTCACTGTCCTGTTTCACTACTATGTGGGCAGAGCCACAGTGCACTGCTAGAACAGTATATAATTCAAAATGAAAAGCAATTGTTCTTATTCTGCAGAAAATATCAATCATAACAATTGTGGAAACCAAGGGGCGGGCCTGCCATGCCGACATGACACAAACAGGCAGAGACACCAATTCCATTCAACAAAAGCCCCCTTTGTTTAGGGAAAGGAACTCAGAACAATCTCCAAGGACTGATCCCCACAGCCATTCAAGCACTGTAATAACACTGTCCCTTTCTTCCAGAGTCTTGCAGCCCCCTTCCTTCTCCATATCTTTTAGGTGAGCTTCATCCACCTCCTCCCGACTCAAGCTTCCTTCCGTGAGGAAGGTCACTTCTTTCAAGCTGCACCCGGGAGAACTCCAGGTGGATTAGGTGTGGAACTCCAGGTGTGGCAGAAGCCCAAAGTAGGGCCCTACAGCTCCCGCAGCTTCACGTGTAAACGCTGCCATATCCAACGAGGTGTCACCTTACTTACTAATAACTCCAAACACCGTTGTAAGAGGATTTGCGTGATGTCAATCGTACATCAGAAGCCATCTGAAATATTAGAAAATACCTACGGCCAGGAGCTGTCTGGCTTTGTTCACAGCAGACGTCCAATTCTCTGTCTATTTCAGATCATCTCAGTTTGGAGAGCTGTGCCCAGTTTGTGCCCAGTTTAGGTTTTTCAGCTGAATTACAGTGGCTTTTGCAATAATTGAAGAAGGAATATTGTGAATTATCGAATTCCACTCCTTGCTTGAGAAATTGATAGAGCGGTCTTACTTTCACAGCATTGCTGGAGGCGGTCTTGCAACGAGGAAGGTGACAATAATTGATAAAGTCTGCAAATGTCGCCAATATTCCTCTAATTGTGTTCACAAGAATTACTTCTGAATGCTTTGAAATCACGTCAGCTTTTCTTGTCTGGTGCCTCCTGACTGACTGGTATGACAAAAAACCCCACATATAACATACGGTTCGACTCGTCTTTAAAAATAATAATAATTCTTTACATTTTTTTTTAGCAATTTCTCACTACTAAAAGTGGTTAGACAGAGGGGGACCACTTCAACCACCACCAATGTGTAGCACCCTGTGACCCGACATTTGCGCGATAGACATTGTAGCAGATAGAAGCGTGGTCCACCTCTAACACCCTCAGGTACCACTCTGAACACCAGGTGAAAGTATAATAATTATTATTTTTATTATTATACAGTGCACAAAGCACCCTCCACTCTACACTCATAAATCACAACCAACAATACTATTCTCTTTCCTCCTCGCCCAGACACTTCGCCCCTCTACCTCCCAGCTCAGCTCAGTGTCTGGACTGGCCCATCGTCCTTTTATAGCCCCTGACCCGGAGGTGTTCCTGTCCAATCAGACCACAGTCCCTTATTCCTTCCGGGTCAGGGTAAACAGTCCTTTTCTTCAACCCGGGAACACGTCGTTCCTTCCTGTTTGACCGTGACGTACTCCCAGGTTATAGGGCACACAAGAGCCCAGGAGCCCCCCTACAGCAACTCACGGTGGCCCCCAAGGTATCCAACAGGGCTAGGTAAAAACACTACATAGTCCATGAGGCCCTGCTGGAACTCAGGGCACGATCCTGCTGTCGGGAGAGCTCCTCTTGGCGGCCTGGGGGTGAGGGCTGGAGCACGAAGCCGGCAGTCCTCTACAATGTTTACTGTCAAATAATGCAAAGACTACACGACACGTGTTTCGCCCTCATCGTACCGATCCTGTGCAGGTGTTGTTACACGTGGTCTTCCACTGCGAGGATGATCAGCTGTCCTTCCTGTCTCCCTGTAGCGCTGTCTTAGGCGTCTCACAGTGCGGACATGGCAATTTATTGCCCTAGCCACATCAGCAGTCCTCATGCCTCCCTGCAGCATGCCTCCTAATGCACGTTCACGCAGATGAGCAGGGACCCTGGGCATCTTTCACAGTCGGTAGACAAGTCTCTTTAGTGTCCTGCGTTTTTAGAACTGTGACCTTAAATGCCTACTTTCTGTAAGCTGTTAAGGTCTTAACGACCATTCCACAGGTGCATGTTAATTAATTGATTAGGGTTAATTGAACATGCATGGAAAACATTGTTTAAACCCTTTACAATGAAGATCTGTAAAGTTATTTGGATTTTTAAAACATTATTGTTGAAATACACAGTCCTGAAAAAGGGACATTTAATTTTTTGCTGAGTATTTATATATAATTTTTAATGTAGGTCGATCATTTTGACCTACTCATTTTAAAGGAGCTCGCAAGCCACAAAAGTGTGAGCACCCCTGCTCTAGAATATGCCGTAGAAGGTGTCCTGAAAATGCGAATGTCCTACAGAAGACAGACCCCAGCAATGAATGGGCCTAGGACCCAATAGGTGTGACATGGCCTCGTTACCTACTGACCTGCCCTCACTTTGGATTATAATGAGCCAGCTATCTGTGTCAAAGACGCTGAGGTGGAACTAAACCCTGCAAGCCCCATGGCTCCTTCCTGCAGTCTTTGTTATCGTACGAAATAAGCAACACCTTCGTACTCGGGAATAACTTCCCTGTATCTGTCGTAACTACTCCCTTTCTACATAAACGGCTTCCTCTAAAAACTAGCAGTACACTTCTAGTGACATTATATTCTCTTTGCTATCTGACAAACTGAACTGAATTTCTGTGTGATGTGACTTGATTAGGCGCCCACAAATTGCTTTATCTGTGCTTATTTCTGTATGAATGCAGAAAACAGAAGAAATGCACATATAAGCAGATTTTGCTGGCCTGTGTCAGCATTCAGCCAGGAAGCGGTTATGTCAGAGAATTAACAAGCAGCATCCTAAGAATAATCCTTTAGCCTGATTGTCATAAGAGAAACAGCTCCCACCATTAAAAAAATATTAAGTGTTGGCTGAGCAGGGTGCACATCACTATCGCCAGCTGACAACACAGCACACAATCAGCTCAGACATTAACATATGATGCCAGAAAGCTGAGTTTAGCAGTGCTTTGTTCATGTACCTGTCAACAGGGCCGATGAGCAAATTTACTGATGTGCTGTGGAATTGTACTCTAAGAAAGTCAATTTTAATTAAAAGGTCGGGGCAGCGCAGTGCCACAGTTGCTAGCAATGCTGCCTCACAGATTCAATGTCTGAAGCTCATTTCCCATGCCCGGTAATTATTTGTATGATGTTTGCATGATCAACCAGTGTTCTTCTCACATCCCAAAGACATGCATATTAGGTTACTTGGCAATTAGAAATATATAACCCACCGTTGACGACAGCATGACGTGATGGACTGGGACGCTATCCAGGGTTAGATTCTGCTTTGCACCTGAACACAAATCAAGATATCAAGATGACAGCCTACTTAAGGATTTATCAAGGAATGATAAAATAATTCATTATTGTGTGTCCTGCGGTGGGTTGGCACCCTGCCCAGGATTGGTTCCTGCCTTGTGCCCTGTGTTGGCTGGGATTGGCTCCAGCAGACCCCCGTGACCCTGTATTCGGATTCAGCGGGTTGGACAATGGATGGATGGATGGATGATAAAATAACAGTGCGAGATTGATCTTTCAGTTACAGGGCCCCAAAGTTGTGGAATGATCTGCCTAATAATCTGTCTGCCCGCTAATGTAATGTAAATCCTGGATGAAGACTAGGGTGGCACATTGGTAGCGCTGCTGCCTCACAGTTAGGAGACCCGGGTTGGCTTCCCGGGTCCTCCTTGCGTGCAGTCTGCATGTTCTCTCCGTGTCTGCGTGGGTGGGTTTCCTCCCACAGCCCAAAGACATGCAGGTTACTTGCATTGGCAATCCTAAATTGCTTAACTCTCTTTTGTTGATGTCATTATATTTTGTCCTTTCTCTGTGCAGTTTTTCCCCTTTGTTGTATCTTATTAATGACAATTAAAAACGAGCAGAGCAGACACGCTGGCAAACAACACTGAATAATCAAAGACTGCAAGTACTTTAGCATCAGACCCACTAATTAGTAAATAAGGGATTAATTAAACAATTACAACACCTAGAAAAGTAGAATGAAAATCAAGATGAAAATATTGTTAAACAGAAAAAAATACATTATTCCCATATAACTGCTTGGAACATTCTAATATATACATATTGTCACACACGTGCGCATGGGAGGCAGCTAAAGGGCTTAAATGAAGGCAGTTCGGAGGCATGCCGGGAGGTGGCAGAGTGCACTGACTCTTTTTCTCACTTCCCTGTATGGGAGACTCCACCTGGCTCTCTTGACATCACTTCCGGGACCGAACCAATGGAAACAGACCTTACCAGCTCCGGCCCCCCTGATGTCACGTCCGGGCCTGATCCAATGAGCGATGAACACATGCCCGATCCTTATGACCTCACTTCCTGTCTTCCCTTTTAAAAGCCTGCCCTTTTCCCCTTTTCCCTCAGTCTTGTCTTGGACTCGTTGTATGCACTTCAGTGCTGTATCTTTATAAAAAGAACGACTTTGCAGCCGGGTTACGAGATTATACGCGTGGCTGCCCCAAACCTTTTATTGAGTATGTCTCAACTTTGTGACAATATGTTTACGGTCAAATAATGCAAAGACTACGCGACACGTGTTTCGCCCTCATTTGGGCTCATCAGGCGTACACACTCCACTGCATCCCCTCGTGGGGATCGAACCTCGGCGTCACAAACGAAGTCCCTTTACGCTGCGCCACGCCGTGTAGTTTGTTTATTTGACAGCCTGGAGATCGGAGGTAACCACCCATACAATCAGACCTAGACACAGACCACGGATGCTATATATATATATATATATATATATATATATATATATATATATATATATATATATATATATATATATATATATATATTTATATATATATATACACATACAGGTTTGAGCTTCCCAGCCCCTGATGGAATCCATGGGGACTGCCCTCTTATGCCCAGGGAAATATAGTGCCCCTCTCCCAGTCAATCCTGTCCTGTCCCGGTGGGGCAGGATCCCTGGTCGTCTGCCACAATATATATATATCCATCCATCCATCTATTATCCAACCCGCTATATCCTAACTACTAACCCGGGTCAACTTTGCATGGAGTTTGCATGTTCTCCCGGTGTCTGCGTGGGATTCCTCCGACAGTCCAAAGACATGCAGGTTAGGTACATTGGCGATCCTAAATTGTCCCGGGTGTTAGTGTCCTGTGGTGGACTGTTGCCCTGCCCAGGATTTGTTCCTGTCTTGTGCCCTGTGCTGGCTGGGATTGGCTCCAGCAGACCCCCCATGACCCTGTGTTAGAATATAGCGGGTTGGAAAATGACTTCCTGACTGGATGAAGACTGACAGCTTTAGTCGGGCACACCCTGACTAGAGCTGCGGGTTAGCTGTGCATGCTGCATTTCTGTTTGCTAGTCATTCATGAAGAAATGTAAGCAGGATCAAATTTTAAACGGTTATTAACCCACCTCTGTTCTGTTTCTCTTGTTAGCACTTGGTGCCTCTGCTTTACTGCTAGGCTGCTCTCCTGCGTGTGGAAAAGTCATCCTGGATAAAGAAGAATCATTGGCTGGAAAGATTCTCTCAGCAGATTGGACCGCCAGCACAGACTCAGTTGCCTGAGGTCTGCAGGACTTTGTTTTTTCAGTTTCTCGTTTGCAATTTTAATCTCCTCTCTTGTCATCTGGTCATAGTTCATCAATTAATGAATGGATAGATGTTGTTAGGTGGGCAGCATGGTGACGCTGTGGGAGCACTGCTGCCTTGCAATCAGGAGACTCAGGTTTGTGCCCTGGGTTCTTCTCTGTTTCTGTGTGGCTTCCTTCTAGGTGCTCTGGTTTTCCCCCCACCATCTAAAGGCATGCAGGTTAGCTGAATTGGCGATGCTTGTGTGTATTTGGTGCTTTGGTTTTCCCCCCACCATCTAAAGACGTGCAGGTTAGGTGAACTGCACATGCTTGTGTGTGCCTGGAGTGTGTGTGTGTGTGTTCGTCCTGCAATAAGACTGATGCCCTGTTCAGGGTTTGTTCCTGCCTTGTGTCCTAAACTATCTGGGATAGGCTCCGCCCACACACCTGCCGACCATGGTCTCAATCAAGTGGGTTAAAAAAATGACGCGACATTTCAATTTCAACCATGTTCTGTGTTTTACCAAGTCTGTATTTAAATGTGCGTCACTTCTGTATTTAGTAATTAGTATAATCTATACTTCTATTTTAATTGTTCACAGCATTCTGTGCCTACACTCAATGAAGGGCGCTATACAAAAAATATGTTGTTCTCCTGCACCCCAGACCTGCATTCGACAAAATGTTATTTAATTAAAAAGTGCCATAAGATGAAACTATCGATAATTTTTTAAAGATACACAGCAGCTTTTCACAAATCCAGCTAAGCGTCCACTAATAGATTCATTCCAATGGATTTAAAACTGGCCTGATGTGAGTACAAATGTTCTCTGTGATGGTCCACTCTGTCTTTCAGTGATGGCTCCTGCCTTATGCCCGTTTCTACTGGCAAAAGACTCTTACTCCCATTTTACATTTTCTAAAAAAGAAATGAATGGATGGACATTGATTTGAGATCACTAATGATTGGGGCCGAGCAATAGCTCAAATTTTCAATTTGATTTGACATTTAAGAAAAATCAACATTTAAAAGCCAATATTGTGATGGCCATCCATTAATCCATTATCCAACCTGCTATATCCTAACTACAGGGTCACGGGGGTCTGCTGGAGCCAATCCCAGCCAACACAGGTGTTGAAATGGCCCTCCTGAAAGTATTCAATGACATCTCTCTTATTACTGACTCAGGTGACACTGCAGTCCTTCTCCTCCTTGACCTGTCCACTGCCTTTGACACTGTTGACCATGAGACATTGCTGTTGCAGCTTGAACATCTTGTTGGGCTTAAAGGGGCCGCTCTTAACTGGTTCAGGTCATATCTAACTGGTAGACACTTTTCAGTGACTTTAAATTCCTCTTTTTTGTCCACTGCTCCTCTTAAATGTGGTGTTCCTCAGGGATCCATTTTGGGTCCTATTTTATTCTCTATATCAACAACAACAACAACATTTATTTCTATAGCACATTTTCATACAAACAGTAGCTTTACATAATAAAGAATAGAAAAATAAAGAAAAATAAAAATAAAAGACACAGTAAGAAAACAAAATAAATCAACATTAATTAACATCGAATAAGAGTAAGGTTCAATGGCCAGGGGGGACAGAAAAAATAAAAAAACTCCAGACGGCTGGAGAAAAAAATAAAATCTGTAGGGATTCCAGACTATGAGACCACCCAGTCCCCACTGGGCGTTCTACCTAACATAAATGAAACAGTCCTCTTTGGATTTAGGGTTCTCACGGAAGGGCTTGATGATGATGATGGTCACGTAGACTTCTGCCTTTCAATCCATCCATCATTGTTGGAGCATCATGAAGCTTTGAGTAGGTGGAGGTGGCGCAGGCCACCACCACAAAGAAACCGGAAAAAGAAACAGAAAAGAGAGTAGGGGTCAGTACGGAACCTATATATATATACCTATATACCTTCATCCATCCATCCATCCATTTTCCAACCCGCTGAATCCGAACACAGGGTCACAGGGGTCTGCTGGAGCCAATCCCAGCCAACACAGGGCACAAGGCAGCAACCAATTCTGGGCAGGGTGCCAACCCACCGCAGGACATACACAAACATACCCACACACCAGGGTCTCCTAACTGCGAGGCAGCAGCGCTACCCACTGCGCCACCATGCCGCCCATACCTTCATCCTATTGGAGCTATTTTTAGGAAATTTAACATTTCTTTTCACTGCTATGCTGATGACACTCAGGTTTATATTCCCGTCTGCAACTCCGCAATAAATCAACTCCATAACTGTCTTTCTGAACTAAGATCCTGGATGGCTAATAATTTCTTGATCTGAATCAAAATAAAACGGAGGTGCTTATAGCGGGTCCATCAGCTAAAACCCAAATTGGTCTTGGACTTCTTGGCTCTTTCTCTGTCTTTTCCAAACCTCAAGTCCGCAATCTTGGTGTTATCTTTGACAGTAGCCTCTCTTTTAAGAAACAAGTAAATTCTGTAGTCAAGAGTTGCTTTTCCAGCTTCGTCCATTAGGTAAGATCAAGCCTTTTTTATCTTCTAAAGATCTTGAGAAAGCCACTCATGCTTTTATCTTTACTCGCCTTGATTACTGCAACTCGCTGTATTCTGGGATTAGCAAATCTCCGATACGCAGGTTACAGTTGGTCCAGAATGCTGCCGCTCGCTTTCTGGTTGGGGCAAGAAAGTCTGATTCTGTTTCTCCAATATTAGCTTCTTTACACTGGCTGCCTGTCAGTTTTTGAATTGATTTTAAAATCTTGCTGCTAGTTTTTAAATCTTTACATGGACTCGCTCCTGCCTATTTATCTGAATTGTGTGTTTTACACCAGCCATCCAGAGTGCTTAGATCTTCTGGTCAGTTGTCTCTTGTTGTCCCTCGTACCGAGTGTAAACATTACTTCTATTTATTATTTATTGTATTTATGTTCATATATTTTCTTTATATTTATGTTATTTGTTTGTTTTCTTTTATTCTATTATTGTAAAGCACTTTGGCCACAGCATTCCAATGTTGTTTTAAATGTGCTATATAAATAAATTGACATTGCAAGGCAGGAAACAAACCCCGGGCAGGGCGCCAGCCCACCGCAGGGCACACACACACACACACACACACACACACCAAGCGCACACCAAGGACAATTTAGGATCACCAATACACCTAACCTGCATGTCTTTGGACTGTGGGAGGAAACCCACGCAGACACGGGGAGAACATACAAACCCGGGTCTCCTAACTGCAAGGCAGCAGCGCTACCTCATTACCTCCTACCTGTATTGTGATGTACAGCACTTTTATTTGGTTTTCTGTACCTTCTTCTGAATGTTAAATAAGACCCCAAAAAATATCCAGGGCTCTTTTTAAGCATGTCTATGTCACCTACACTCTCATTGGTTGGTAGTGATGAGCGTGACAAAAAATAAGAGTCAGGATCAGAAGTGGAAGCGTTTAGAATAGGTAAGGTTAGGACTGCTGCCTGGAGTGACTGTTCAAGCAGGACGGTATTTAAAGATAAAACACGTTACTGCATATGAAGAAGCCATCAGGAATGTGACATTTGCAGTGTCACCCCCATAGAGCTGTCCTGGCAAAACGGGTCCGCAGTAAGCAAAGTTCCATAAAGTGTCTGCTGTGAGGTTTATCACACACATGCACACGCACTTGGAAGACATCTTTAGGGCTCTTCAAAATTTTAAATCCATCCCGAGTTGAGGGATTAGTGCCGTCACCTAAAGCCTCTCTACACTTATGTCTACAGACCTCAGGACTGATGGCACAGAGATACATAAATGCCACTCCCAGTCATTTGAACCCAACTCTTCCGGTAATGCTGCCATATAACCACCTCTATCACAATATTGTCCTCATTGTTGTTTGGCCTCACGTCTGAACAGACATTACAACGAGGGACTGTCAAAGTCTTTGTTTTGTTTGTGCCTCTCACCAGCTGGTGACCCAACACTTTTATGATCTCTTTTGTGTTCTTATTACAGGTTGTATGCTGTACGGGTGGACAAGCAGCAGGTGGAAGGAGAGAACAGCTGCGGTGGTGACTTTCCGTATTGCAGAATACACTTCTGTGCCATATAAACACTCACCCTTTGTCACTAATCATATAACTCCAATAAGCAGCATTTCACATCACACTGCAAGTGAGACTCTGCACGGTGTAAGCTCCTCATCTGTCCATTTCATGAGGTCTCGGCTACTGAAATATTACAAGCAGGAATGGAAACAACAGCCTACATGGTTTCCTTTTTGGTGTGAATGATTCAATGTTCCTGTACGAGGTTAGTGGTAGGACTCCATTGCTGGGTACAGGTTTCCCCTTATTTATTTTTTTGTTGTGACAGATAGAGGGCGCTATCGTTCTCTTGAACCCTCGGACAATACGTCAAGACACCAGGTAAAAGTCTAAATTATTAATTCATTTGAACAGTGCACAAAGCACCCTCCTCTCCACAATACTCATAAATAACACAATACAATACTCAATAATCAATCCACCACTCCCAGACACGTTGCCACCCTTCCACCCAGCTCAGCTCGTCGTCTTTTATAGTCCCTGACCCAGAAGTGTTTCTCATCCTTCAGTCCATGTGACTCCTTATCACTTCTGGGTCAGATAAAAATCCTCTTCTTCATCCCGGAAGTACGCCACTTCCGTTGTCGCTTTGCCTATGACCTACTTCCAGGTTATAGGGCACATGTGACTCTCTGGGCTTCCCTGCAGTGTCCTCTGTTGGCCCCTGTGGTATCCGGCTGGGCTGTAGAGGAAACCACCATTGTCCATGATTCCCTGTTGGTATCCGGGGCACCTCCATGCTGCAGGGAGAGCTCCATCTGACGGCCTGGGGGTATTGGCCGGGATGACAAGCCGGCCATAGACCACAGTGTATAACTACTGTCACACACGTGCACTTACGGGACACATTCAAGGCTCTTGAAATTAAGTGGTCTCACCCCAGAGCGAGACAGGGTGCTTTAGCTAACTGATTCTCCCTTTAACTCCGCAGTACAGATGGGTAAGTTCTGGTTGATGCCCGACATCACTTGCCCTCCAGATGCAGAAGTCCATTCCCTTGCAGATGGACCTGCTATATACTGTACACTGGTCATCTGCCGGACATTGCTGTATATTTGGGACCTGCATTAGACAGAGATGGATCACGCGGTCAGTAGCAGTCCACTAGCAATTTGAAACATGGCTGAGGCTGTTTATTTTCGTTACTCGTTTCATTAAACAGGGTTACCACAGTTCTTCATGGGTTGTTCTGTCTATCTGTATATAAGCAAACATTAAAACATTTAAATATACGGCTTATAGGGTCATTTCTGTCAGTTTATATTGCATATGGAGTAATTCTAAGTTATTATAAGCTAAGCCTAAAGAAAAGAAAGTAAATTAGATACAAAAATTTTAAAACAATGAATTATTTGATTCCCTGCAGTGGGCTGGCACCCTGTCCGGGTTGGTTCTTGCCTTGCGCCCTGTGTTGGCTAGGATTGGCTCCAGTAGACCCCCATGACCCTGTAGTTAGGATATAGCGGGTTGGATTATTTGATTTCCTTTGTACTTTTTGAATTCTATTCATTTTTGCAGTTACCATTGACTTTCATTTAATGATTAAATATCACATTAAAACTCTGCAACAAGAGTCCATCCACTTTCTAAACCTGCTCTACCCTCAGCAGGGTTAGGGAGAAGCTGGAGCCTATTAGGATATAGCGGGTTGGATAATGGATGGCAGTTAGGAGACCCGGGTTCACTTCCCTGGTCCTCCCTGCTTGGAGTTTACATGTTCTTCCCGTGTCTGCGTGGGTTTCCTCCCACAGTCCAAAGACATGCAGGTTAGGTGCATTGGCGGTTCTAAATTGTCCCTGGTGTGTGTGTGTATCCTGCGGTGGGCTGGCACCCTGCCTGGGGTTTGTTCCTCCCTTGAACCCTGTGCTGGCTGGGATTGGCTCCAGCAGACCCCTGTGACCCTGTGTTAGGATATAGCGAGTTGGAAAAGGACTGAATGACTAATTAACATAGAATAAAATAAGGTCAGATGGGCGGGAGGGGTGTCGCAGTGGGTAGCGCTGCTGCCTCGCAGTTAGGAGACCCGGGTTCACTTCCCGGTCCCTCCCTGCGGGGAGTTTCCATGTTCTCCCGTGTCTGTGTGGGTTTCCTCCCACAGTCCAAAGACATGCAGGTTAGGTGCATTGGTGATCCTAAATTGTCCCTGGTGTGTGTGTGTATCCTGCGGTGGGCTGGCACCCTGCCTGGGGTTTGTTCCTCCCTTGAACCCTGTGCTGGCTGGGATTGGCTCCTGCAGACCCCCGTGACCCTGTGTTCAGATTCAGCGGTTTGGAAAATAGATGGATAATGGATGGAAGGATTATCTGATTTCCTTCGTACTTTTTGAATTCTATTCATTTTTGCAGTTACCATTGACTTTCATTTAATGATTAAATATCACATTAAAACTCTGCAACAGTCCATCCACTTTCTAAACCCGCTCTACCCTCAGCAGGGTTAGGGAGAAGCTGGAGCCTATCCCGGCAAGCATACGTCGCAAGTCTTCAACAGACAAGGCGCCAGTGCACAAAATGCACCATTTGCAAACAATTACCTCTTTAAATATATTTTTCATTGAACCAATAGGATAAAAAAATTAAGGAAAATCCATAAACATCGTCATCATGAAAAAAGAGATTTAATTAAGTGAGTCAAAATATGACAACAGAACCGACAAGTTATACAAAGGTAAAAAATGTTGTGTTTACAACGTAAACAGGAATGCTGTAACATTAATAAAAAGAGTTAGAGAGCTTCAGTGGTATTTAAGTTCGGCTCAGGCTTTTCAAGGGAATTTTATAGAAACCAACTCTTAAAATAGACTGCCCAATTGTGATTATTCTTAGAAGTGCAGTTGAGTACAATGGCATTCCCTCATTAGTGTCTCTTTGACACTTCCCTAAATTACCCATGTCAAAAAATGCCAAGGTCACACTTCCACTCAGCAATTTATTTATCTCCTAGGGTCCAGGACCCACCCACCCCAATACGACGACGGGGTGGGGGACACTGCCGGACCCAGCAGCATCAGGTGTTAAGCAGGACCAGTCCTGGGCCGGGCACTACTCCAAGATTCATTCTCAACACTGTCCCTCCTCAAATGAATCTTAACTGAGCCTTGCATTCGGTTTTGTTTTGCATTGATTTTCAAAACTATTGTACACCCCTTCCTATTCCACTTCACACAAAGGAGGGCTGTTCTTACTGCCTGTCTCTAGAGTAAACTCTCATTTTAGGGGACACTAGACATTTATATATAAGGAGAAAAATGTCCTTGTAAAATCAGCAAAATGATGACTAAGAAATCCAATGCAAAAACATAATGTAAAAAATAAATAAAACCAACCTAAATACAAGTACATTTAGGTTAGCTGACTAGGGCTTATAACTACATATTTACAATTCTGGTCTTCACTGACATATTTTAAAATCTATTAATATTATATTTACATGTATTAATTAAGATTTTAAGGAAAAGATTTCAAATGGATGCTTGGCACTGGTGATACATTTGGGATTACATATTTTAGCAGAAAAAAAGTTTTTCATGATAAAATTTGAATTTCTGTTTGTTAAATTACACGTAGAAGACCAGCTGTGCTTATGTTAATAAACAGAAAAACTCTATTTTTATATTAATATAATGTAGTAATTACACATATTGATATGCATAAAGAACAATATTAACTATTTTTTATATTCTACTACCACTGTGTTGTACTTAATGAACTGATTACACTATATTTTTTATATTAATATAATGTAGTTATTATACATATTGATATTTATAAGATAGAATATCAACTATTTTTATATTCTTCTACTGCAGTGTTGCAGTTTATCTACTAATCATTTCACTACATATTGTGCTGTATATACAGATAGGCCAGCTGTACTCATCTTAGCGAAGTGAACCACTATATTCAATATTAATACAGTGCAGTAATTGCACATATTCATATTTATAGATTTGAGTATTAACTATTTTTTATATTCTAATTCAGTGTTACAGTTCAGCATCTAATCTGTTCACTACACATTGTACTGTGAATAACTGTAGTTGACAAATAAAATTTAATTTTATATGTGAAACTAACATCAAAAACTATTTTTGATTTTAAACATACATCACCTGTAAATAAGAAAAAAATGTAAAAGCTAATTCCTTGCTGAAAAATAATGTCAAAATAGTGTTTTGGCTTTAGAATACCATTAAATCCACAAATTATGCTTCAAACAAGTTGATTTTTTCTCTACTATAAATTAAATGACTTGCTTTTCGCTCATATTCATTATGCTTTCATGAAAGTAGCCACAATATGCAGTCTGTTGTGTCTGTGTGCTAATGGGACAGATGCTGCCTCTGTAAGGTTTACATTACACATATTTGTCAATGGTGAAACGCATGGGATAGAATGTATATTTTGATACATTTAAGCATGCAAGAGAAACTTACTGCACTGTGATATTCAATTCTTAAAAGATGGACTGACCCACTGGGATTTTCTCTGCGTGAAAAAGATATATTATGTTCACAAATTAGCATTAAGCATGCTGATCTAATGTAAACCCTTATGCCATCGTCTTGTGTATACTCACACCAGCAGTGCTTTTACTAAAACAATCCGTCACTGAATATTTATTTTTCATAAAAAAAATTTCAACTTTAAATATATCCTCAAGGAAGCATAATAACATTATTGACCCAAAGCAGGACGAGGTGATAAACCCAATTTGTATAAATCGTAAAACGGGCCATGTAAGCGGAAGTCCACGGAATTATGAAAAATAAATAAATGTGATTTGTTTCGTGAGCTTTTCAAAGAACCTACACACAGCAAGATAGTTGACGTTCTGGAGTCCAAACAGTAAACGTCAATGTATCCCATGTCGTTTCGAAATATAACAACAATATCACACACATACACACACAAAAGAAAGAATTTCCGCCGTTTCTTGATTTTGTTAACCTTGCGGGCTACACCGCATGTACGGATGAGTACGAAATAATAAATTATGTCCGTTCGTTAAAGAAATCCATCCGCTGCTTAGTATCCTATCCAGGAATTTATCTGAATTTTCACAGCTCAGATTTTGACAGATCACAAACGCAGTTCCCTGCATCTCAGTCCACCAGTGACGGCATTGTGTCTTATTTTCCTCATATCTTGACATCTCCCAGCTTGCACCTACTACTCGTGCGTCTGTTCCGCTTGTGAATGAAACTCACGCGCTAACCTCGCCTACTGAACTCTGATTGGACATTGCATTTCCTTGATAGTGATTGGCTGAGTTTCAGGAATAACCCACTGTTGGCTGAGACATACCATTATTTACAAACAGGGAAGATATGGTAAAATTGAAAAATAATGTAGAAAGCACGCCTTTCTAATGCGTCGAAAAAGAATCATACATTAACTTCAAAATAGTCTATCACATTTCATTCTTTCTAGATCTTTTTGGATTTTGATACTTTAATGAAAAAATAGCAAGCCGTCTCTTATATGTCTCCCCCGCTCCTTCTACCAAGAAAGTGGGCTCAAAATGGCTGTTGTGTAAGAGATGCACAACCCTCTCGTTCTGCATCTAAAGATGCACGTTTTGGCGTTGCTGTTGAGTTTTTGACTACTTTATGATTGAAAGGATGCAACTCCGTGACATGCCAAAAGGTGAGCAGTTTAAATCAGGCAATTTAACTGACAGCGCCGCGCCTGCGTCACGGTGTAAACGCGAATCCAATCGGGTTGATCGGGGAACGTTTTACGGACGTGCGTTCCTCCAATGGCATTGGGCCGTGCGAGCTTTTCCGATGAAGTGTCTGCTTTCCTGGTAGGAAGCGAGGCGGGCTTTCCTTACTAACGTAAATACCTGGTCTGTGATTGGCTTGTTGTTTTGTTTGTGTGCGCGTATGTGTGTTATTTTTAAGCACTCTCTTCTGTTTATTTCACCCTTGAGTTTAAAGTTTGTGGAATTTTTTTTTAACAAAATTTATAAAATAATACGCACATAGATACAAGTGTACGTTTCCCTTAAAATTCAAATGAATACAATTAGTGGAAACATAACTGGATAGAAAAGTGAATGAGCGATATCATAAAAAATGTTGATGAAGTAGTGCCCGTTTGGTATATCGTTTTTTTTGATAGCACAACGGACATGAACATTGATGTTTTATTATTATTTATGAATAACCCAAATGAATGGCCCATTTAATGTACGGTGGTTTTAAATATTTTTTTAATCACATCCCATACTATTCGACGGGCCTGAAAATTCTTACTGTCATTCCAAAGTAGCCTGTTGTGTTTTAGCATTGGGGTCTGCAAAATCAGACCTGCAGTTTTGCCACTTTAACTTTTAGGAATAGCATAGAGACCATGTAACCAGATAAACACAGAAAAAACATAGGCATGTTTAATGAGGTATGCAAGGAATTTTCTAATTAAATACAGCAGCAGCACATGTCTGCCAAATAAACCTTAAGTGTCAAAAAAACTCTTATATTCCTGATAAGCAGGACATTAAACAGGACTCATCCTCACTCAAATTATTAACTTTAAATTTTCCTGTTTGTACTTTTTCAGTTTCTCACAACATCGTTTATGGCACCGTACTTATTTAACATCCTCAATGACAGATTTTGGTGGTTTCCAAGTGTAGCAGTTGATATTTAATGACCTCTTTTGCTATCAGCACATGACTGACTGACATTAAGGCCTGTGCACTATGCAAGATGGCACATGTCACCCCAATCACAATCACCAAGTTAATTTGGTTATGCACAGAGTAGTAATTACATTTTAGAGATGCGTTGATAAGTTTTTGTTACGATGTATGAAACAATAAATTTATGTACACAAGAAGCTGTAGTTCAAGAATTGTGCTAAAAGAGATAAAGACTGTGATGAAAAAACATAGATCTAGTGCAGGGGTCCTCAATCACGGTGGTCCTGGAGAGCCGCAGTGGCTGCAGGTTTTTGCTCCAACCCAGTTGCTTAATAAAAAGCACTTATTGCTAAAGTAACACTTCTGCTTCACTTTAGTGATTTTGAGCCCTTATTGCTTCATTTTGTCTTAAACAGCTATTTTAATTGCTCCTTATTATCAATAGCATGCAAATGACAAGAGAGAGCAGCATTTCTCCATTTAGCTTATTTACATTTACACCTGTGTGTATTTATCTGCACTATTGGGTTTAATTAAATACTTGGAAGAAAAATGAAGAGAAAAAAGTGAAGGACTGAGAATTACTCGTCCATTTTAGCCTTCAAATCATTTGCATGATAGAAAGGGAAAGAAAATCTAGGATATGAGAATGAGCTGACATAGCCGAGTGAATTTAATTTCATAGCTTGTTAGTGCTTTATTGGCAAGAATTGCTTTTTATTTAAGCAACCAGGTCAGAACAAAAACCTGCAGCCACTGCGGCTCTCCAAGACTGGGATTGAGGACCCCTGATCTAGGTCAGTGGTCTCAAACTCCGGTCCTGGTGGGCCGCAGCGACTGGAGGTTTTCATTCTAACCCTTTTCTTAATTAGTGATCTGTTTATGCTGCTACTTCTTCTGAATTCATTTTAATTGACTTGCTCTTGAAGACTCGGACCCAATAATTGTTTCTTTTTTGTTAATTAGCAACCAAACAATAATGAGATACAAAATGAGCCAAAACATGATGAGCAAAATGTGTCCGTGGTACAATATCTGAAAATAAAGAAAGGTGAAGGTCTCAGGAATGTTGATCTGCTCAGGCCCCCAAAACATTTGAGCAGTATTAGAAAAGAGAAAATCGGCAATTTCAGAAATGTCTGCTATTGCACAATGAGGAGCAACAAGCCATGGAATTAAAGGACGAGTTTAATTAACAACAAGACTCGGTGCCTAATGAAGCCACTGGTGGGAGTTTGAGGCCCTGACTTAGTTGGTCTTCTGTTGGCTCCCTCACTGCACATTTCATTTCTGCTTGGGTGCCATTTAAGGAAAGAAATGAAGCGATTCAGGGGAACAAATCTTAAAAGGCAAGTCAATTAAAATTAACGGAATAGGAATTAATTAGCAACAAAAACTGATTACCAATTAAGAAAAGGGTTAGAATGAAAACGGTGCT
The DNA here is from genome assembly GCF_016835505.1 of Polypterus senegalus. Classification (NCBI taxonomy): domain Eukaryota; kingdom Metazoa; phylum Chordata; class Cladistia; order Polypteriformes; family Polypteridae; genus Polypterus; species Polypterus senegalus. The sequence goes on from NC_053158.1 coordinate 191,527,669, forward strand.
CCAGGACTGGAGTTTAAGACCACTGATCTAGGTCAGGGATCCTCAATCACGGTGGTCCTGGAGAGCCGCAGTGGCTGCAGGTTTTTGCTCCAACCCAGTTACTTAATAAAAAGCACTTATTGCTAAAGTAACACTTCTGCTTCACTTTAGTGATTTTGAGCCCTTATTGCTTCATTTTGTCTTAAACAGCTATTTTAATTGCTCCTTATTATCAATAACATGCAAATGACAAGAGAGAGCAGCATTTCTCCATTTAGCTTATTTACATTTACACCTGTGTGTATTTATCTGCACTATTGGGTTTAATTAAATACTTGGAAGAAAAATGAAGAGAAAAAAGTGAAGGACTGAGAATTACTCGTCCATTTTAGCCTTCAAATCATTTGCATGATAGAAAGGGAAAGAAAATCTAGGATATGAGAATGAGCTGACATAGCCGAGTGAATTTAATTTCATAGCTTGTTAGTGCTTTATTGGCAAGAATTGCTTTCTAATTAAGCAACCAGGTCAGAACAAAAACCTGCAGCCACTGCGGCTCTCCAGGACTGGGATTGAGGACCCCTGATCTAGGTGGAAAAACATAGGGGTGGAAACATTGCAGACCTGGTGGCCGCAGGTTTTGTTCCATCTTAATTTCAGAACAAGAAATCAGTTCTTGCCATTGAAGTACTTATTATTTTAGTTGCCTCTCATGTTTAGATTCGCCAGCAATGGCCATTGCAGCTGTGTTTATTTAAATTGTCCAAAGTTCTGCAGCTTTTAGTTCACTTCATAGGATGATTCAAGCAACAGGGTGACACTTGTTCAAATAATTCCACAAGACCAAATCTCTTTGTTTTAAAAGTTTTAGTAAAATTGCAAAGCGAAACATTTCACATGATAGTAAAAGTTTTCATTTAAGAAAAATGCTGTTTAAGGCTTATATATCTTGTTTCATTTATCTAAGTTTGCTCATACAGTCATACTTTAGGCATGTGAAGCAAGGTCAGAAAACTGTATGCCATCTCCTATTTGCGACATATCTAACAGTCCATGCTAGCAGTAAGACTATTTCCTAACTCTTTTCTACAAATATAGCTAAGAGAGTTCTATCTCGTGTTAACTTACAGAGGGTAAAAGGCTATACCATATTCTATGTAGCTGTAATAAATTGATATTCTATATAAATTTAGAAAACCTATGAATTTGACATCAGACATTAACTTTCGAAGATTGGCTCTTACAGTTATTTTTAGTCCCAAACAGTTGCATTTGCTGGTTTGAATTGGGCCTTTTTTTATTTTGCAAATGACAGAAGAAGCTGCGGTTCTCCGTCTAACTTTTTTCCGTTTACATCCGTGCGTATTCCATCGTGAGCTATCTGGTTAAAAATATTTGGAAGAAGGCAGACGCGGAGAAAAAAAAAAGTGGAGGACTGAGAATTTCTCATTTGCTTGAGGCTGCAGATCATTTGGGTGATATCCTTGGAAGGAAAAAAAAAAAAATGTACGATTTAAGTATGACCTAAAAACACAAGCTATACAATTACTGTACTTATTTAGCAGATGCCTTTATCCAAGGAGACTACAAAGCAAGTTGTAATGTATACAAGAATGATTAGAAGGTGCAAGCATCAACAGCAACCAAGAACAAGATAAAGTGAGCAAGAAGGAACTGTACTGCTACTACTGCTATGTAATTATATCATCAGGCAGACTAAGTTTAAACTCAGTATGCCGAAGTCTTTGTTAATAGAATAACAGGGTCCTCGGAAAGAGAAACTAAGCAGTTCCAAAATATTTCATGAAAAGGAGCATTTTGAAAAGACACCTAAACAGGAGTAAATTGGGGGCAATTTGAGTAGCCAAAAGGTAGATCAATCCACAGTTGTTAGAGTAAGAATGGAGAAGCATTTTGCAGTCATGGTGGGTTTGGCAAAAGGTAGGGTGGTCAGCAGACAGATGGAAGCAGAATGATTAGACATATTGAGTGACCAAGGACTATAGATAGATAGATAGATATGTTATTAATCCCAAGGGGAAATTCACATACTCCAGCAGCAGCATACTGATGTTAAACGATATGTCGACTTCTGTCAAAAGGAGGAGTTGACGATGGTTATCGACTGTAAACCAACTGTTACATTTTAGTTGGACTCTCGTTGCTAGAAGGAAAGTTCGCTTCATTGGTTTGACTGAGATTTCCTGCACTTGTGTGAGTAGTAAGGCGCAAACAAGAGCAAAAATGGCACTGACATAATGGAGAGAGATCAAAGCGAATGCGTAAAGCAAAACACTCCGTGGACGAAGCCTTGCCTATTATCTCTGATCTGGATTATGACTTGTCGGATTCCAATTCTGATACAAGTGATCGAAAACGAGTGTGAGGTTCCAGCTTCAGCTGACTGGTCCCCAGCTGATCGTGGTGGTGCTAAACAGGTTCATGTAGCTGACATGCCTACGGCAATGTTCACCAGGAGGACTGCCACTTAACAATGGGAAGAGGTAAAAACCAGATTGCAATGCACTGCGACCATGACCCCTGCTGCTGCTGCCCCAGCCACGCGAAGACAGCCTGGCAGTAAAGCCTGCTGCACATTCTTGGCAAACCGGCAGCCGCAGCAACAGATGTTATGTTCATTTCTGTGTGAAACCATTGCTTTTCAGAAACTATGTTTTTTGGAAAAAATATTCAGCCCTCAAAGAGTTAAAGAGTGATAACAATGCAGGTATAACAGACAATAACTTTGTATAATGTTAACGTTTACCCCCCTGAAGGTGGAATTGAATAGTCGCATAGTGTGGGGGAGGAACGATCTCCTCAGTCTGTCAGTGGAGCAGGACGGTGACAGCAGTCTGTCTGTCGGTGAAGCTGCTCCTCTGTCTGGAGATGATCCTGTTCAGTGGATGCAGTGGATTCTCCATGACTGACAGGAGTCTGCTCAGCGCCCGTCGCTCTGCCATGGATGTCAAACTGTCCAGCTCTGTGCCTACAATAAAGCCTGCCTTCCACACCAGTTTGTCCAGGCATGAGGTGTCCCTCTTCTTTATGCTGCCTCCCCAGCACACCACTGCGTAGAAGAGGGCACTCGCCACAACCGTCTGATAGAACATCTGCAGCTTCTTATTGCAGATGTTGAAGGATACCAGCCTTCTAAGAAAGTATAGTCAGCTCTGTCCTCTCTTGCACAGAGCATCAGTATTGGCAGTCCAGTCCAATTTATTATCCAGCTGCACTGCCAGGTATTTATAGGTCTGCACCCTCTGCACAGTCACCTCTGATGATCATGGGGTCCATGAGGGGCCTGGGCCTCCTAAAATCCACCACCAGCTCCTTGGTTTTGCTGGTGTTCAGTTGTAAGTGGTTTAAGTGGCACCATTTAATAAAGTCCTTGATTAGTTTCCTATACTCCTCCTCCTGCCCACTCCTGATGCAGCCCACGATAGCAGTGTCGTCATCGAACTTTTGCACGTGGCAGGACTCCGAGTTGTATTGGAAGTCCGATGTATGTAGACTGAACAGGACCGTAGACAGTACAGTACTCTGTGGCGCTCCTGTGCTGCTGACCACAATGTCAGAATTGTAGTATATATATTTTATTTATATATATAAATATATATATATATATATATATATATATATACTGTATATATAGATATATATATTCAGAGAATTGTAGGTTAAGATGAGAGTTTTGAAATGGAACCTTGCCAGGAGACCATTGCAGTAGTCCAGCTGTGAGAGCGCCAGTCTCATTAAGATCTGCTATTGTCAAGGACTGGTTTGTAACTAAGCAATGAGGTTGGAACAAAAACCTGCAGTCAACTACTACAGCCCTCCAGGACTCACTTTTCAGACCCCTGCTTTATCCCATCAAAGGCATTGTCTGTGTGATAAATGGTCTATACCAAGTGTTTTCACAGTTCAGTTCTGGGGACCCCTGTGGTTGCAGGTTTTTGTCCCTATTAATTTCACATTTGGTGAGCTATTTTTACCTTTAATTAAAATTGTTGCTTAATTACGTAACCTTTTGCAAGTCTTAATTGTATCCAAATGCTGACAATTAATATCAGTGGATTGGACACAGGTACAAGATACAATCAATACTAAAGGTCTGCATCTACTTTAGTGTTTAGGGTACTTACTGTCAAACAATGGCTCCAATAACCTGAATATTAATTAAGAACACAACATTAAAAAGCCAGAAAAGAATGAATTCATTCCCGTCTAACACACATAAAATGCTGGCTTCATCCAGTAATAATTTAGCATAACCAGTTTGTAATTTGTGGATTTATAGAATATAGTGAGAAGTCAAGCAAAATGACACCTTTTATTATGGATTATAGAAGAAAACATAGAAACCTGGAAACTGTAGGTTTCTTATTTAATTGAAAAGTCCAAATAAAAGAAGAAATTTAGATCAAAGCTTGCAGGCACCAAGGGGGCCCAGAACTGAACTTGAAACCCAGGGGTCGACAGTGGCTGAAGATATATATATTTTTTTTTGTTCCAACCCAGTTTCTTAAGTTAGTGACCTCCCTTTTCTCTCTTTCATTTATTTCCAAATATATAATTAAAAGAAATACTTCAGGATGAACAAACACAGTTAAAGGAGGGACTTTTGCTAAATGGGACCAAGTTAAAGGAGGAACTGCTGAAGAAATCAAGAAGCAGTTAAATGCAAAATCAGAGAATCCAACTGCTTAAGACTAAATGTATCAATTAAGCAAGTGAAGGAAGTTAAAAGTAAACTTTTAATGAAAATGTTACTTGAGCAAGTTAGCTTCTTATCAAGAAAGTGGATTAGAACAAAGACCTGTTGCCTTTCACAACTGAACTGCCCTAAGTCATCAATATGTTAATCTGTATTTGATGTAGCAATATTAATTGTACATATCACCACTAGGTGCCTTACATAGCAGACAGAAATACATTATATTATCAGGCTAATACTGAAAAATAAAAATCTTATGGATGTGACTTTCTTCACAATAAATACAGAATATGGTGTGAATATACCAACATTTATGAAAGATGAGATACCCCTGAAGTTTATCAGTTTCATTCTAGTTTGCTTTAAACGCAAACTTATTTAAAAATATTTTTATGACACTAAAAATCTTATTTTTCTAGCCCAAATTTGAACAAGTAATTAATGAGTCAATCGACCTGTAACTATATGAATTTTGAATTAATACCATTACACTTTTTTTATTTATGGTTTAAAAAGTTAGAGAAGAAGGAGTAGAAACCTGCAGTTTTTCATTGTATAGCTAGGATGGTCTAAGGCTTGGTGCCTGTTGGTCCTAGATGTAAGATAGATAGATTAATAAAGTATCTATCTTTCTATCTATCTATCTATCTATCTATCTATCTATCTATCTATCTATCTATCTATCTATCTATCTATCTATCTATCTATCTATCTATCCTTTTCTATCTATCTATCTATCTATCTATCTATCTATCTATCTATCTATCTATCTATCTATCTATCTATCTATCTATCTATCTATCTATCTATCTATCTATCTATCTATCTATCATCTATCTATCTATCAATCATATAGTGCCTTTTCTATCTATCTATCTATCTATCTATCTATCTATCTATCTATCTATCTATCTATCAATATATAGTGCCTTTCTATCTATCTATCTATCTATCTATCTATCTATCTATCTATCATATAGTGCCTATCTATCTATCTATCTATCTGTCTATCTATCTATCTAAGATGCAGAGTTTCAAGCTCAAACTAAAAATGCTTTTTTTTAAAAAAAAAAGCAAACAAAAAAAAACTTAAGTGCTTGCTACAAACAGATATTTGTGGTAACTTTGTTAAGGGATAAAATGTAAAAAGGTGTTTTTTTCTAATTAAAAATGAGCTCTTTTGACTACTGTCCTTGAAAATTGTAACCTTTGAAAACGAAGAATTCACTAAAGTGTTTCCTTCAAATTTATAAATATTATGTATTCCAAATTTTGTGAACTTTTGAGCAGTGGTTTGGTTGGCAGTAGTTGATTTAAGTGTTACAGAACTTTGAATTTCAAAGGCTTGAAGCTGACCAATAACCTAATCAACTGTTAGGACTAAGAAATGCACGTTTCCTCAAAATTTCATAAGAATCTTTCCTTTCAGTATAAAGTTGCTGTGCTTTAGGGATATCAAAACATCAAAATCATTTTTTTCCCTGAGAATAATAATTTGTGAGATATGAATAAAGTAAAGACGAAAGTAAAAATGAGTCTTTATTCTATTTTTCTTGTAACTTTGGAAAAACTGGTAATTGAATGTTGCAAAACTTATTCATTAGGTTGCTGAGAGTAAAAATCTAATTGTTACCCAGAGACTGCTATAAGCCAAAAAAAAGGAAAAATCTACCATGTCTTACTATGGGCATGACAAGTTTATAGATCTCCTATCTAATTATTCAGACTGTCGTCATGTAATTGTGATGAAACTGAAAATCTGAATTGAGTTTCCAAAAGAACTGGCTGTTCTATGACAAGAGAGCTATGGGCCTCTTAAAGAAGTTTGATATTATTTGACTCATATGTTCATCCATCCATCCAATATCCAACCTGCTATATCCTGACTACAGGGTCACGGGGGTCTGTTCGAGCCAATCCCAGCCAACACAGGGCGCAAGGCAGGAAACAAACCCCGAGCAGGGCGCCAGCCCACTGCAGGCTTATATGTTCATGGTAAAGTACAATTGTCTGTTTACATACCTTTTTAAATTGGAGTATTGATGGATTGAATCACTTGTTAAGGGTCACACAGTGCTTAATAAATGAGAATTAAACACATAGTGTTGTGATTTTTAGCTGAAATGCCTTAGATGAAGACGTTTATTGTAATGGAACTGAAACAATGATTGTAAGGTTTCTTCTGTCCCACATGGACCATCACTAACAAAACTGCAACAATTGAAAGGACAATAAATCTGTATTTGGTGTTCTGTTCTGAGAAATGTGGTTAGTGCTGCTGTTTTACAGATCCAGCACCTGTATGTGCGAGGAGATCGCACGTCCGTCCTCTGTTTGTGTGTGTGTGTTTTTTTTTCCCCAGTTGCATAAGTTTTCCCACCTTCATCCTAAAAACATGCAGGTTAGACTAACTGGCTCTTCCAAACTGAGGTTGTGTGCATTAGTGTGCTCTGCAATAAATTGGCCAGTCTAGAGTTGATTCCTATTTTGTGCCCGATGCTGCCAGGGTAGGCTCTGGCACTTGTTACCCTCAGTTAGATTAAGTGGGTTAAAAATGCTGTGACTCTGCACCATGTGTGATATGCTGTGTTTCATTTGTAAAAGTGTTTTCATGCTGAATCATAATGCCCCCCCACCCCTTATAAGTCAGTTGTAAATATTATACAACTAATTCTTATAATGAATAAATACAAGTAAAATCACTAAACTCCACCCCCTTGGGGACAAAAACAAGTTCCATTTAAATATCACAAATGTTCCAGGACATATTCAGTATTGGACAGTTTCAAGGTGTACCAGAGAACACTGGAGCACCACAAGGAACAGTTCTGCCTCCTTTTATCTTCGCACTGTACACCTCAGACTATAAATATAACACCAGGTCATGTCACTTGATGATTCTCTACTTGTGGGGTATATTGATAAAGGGGACAAGACAGAGGAGAAGAGTCAAGTGGGGAAGTTTGTTTCTTGGTGCAAAGAGACTTTTCTGCATCTTAACATCAACAAAACCAAGAAACTGGTTATTGACTTTTGATACACTAAAGAGCCTCTATGTGCAGTCACTGTTTAAGGAGTGGATGTATGGCGGTCCATTCTTACAAGTATTTGGGAGTCCACATTAATGACTTAATGACAAGCTGGACTGGTCTCAGAACACAGAGAAACTATAAAAGAAAGGGCAGGGCAGGCTGTTTTTCCTTGGGTGACTGCATTCCTTTAATGTGGGAAGTGACATCCTTTAGATCAGGGGTGCCCAATCGTGATCGACCGGTAGATTGCAAAGGTAGTGCTGGTAGATCGCTTTGCATTGAAAAAAAATTTTTTTTTTAAAACATTAGTCTATCATATATCCTACCTATGGCATTTGCCACTTGACTGACACACTGGTCATCCCGCACGCACGATCAAACGCGCGAGCTACTGCAAAACTCCGGATGTGATCTAGTTAGCCTTCCAATTTATATCGACTAAAGAAGGAATTAAAAAAAAAAAATGTCTGGGGAGGGTGTGGGCTGAATGTAGAATTGGAAGAGGATTTTGTTTCTCACAATGTCACAAACGAAGTGCGTTTGTCTGACGTCTGAGGTTCGATCCCCGATGAAGGGTGCAATGGAGTGTGTACGCCTGATGAGTCCAAAATAGGGCGAAACATGTGTTGCGTACTCTGCATTATTTGACAGTTAACTATCTAACATTCTATGATCTGTTTCTTGCAACTGAGAGGGCACCCCTGGCAGGTGTTTGTCGACGTGCAGACCAACCTGGTAGGTAACCACCCATACAATCAGATTGTGATTCAGAATGCAAATGAGATATATACAGTATATACAGTATATATATATATATATATATATATATATATATATATATATATATATATATATATATATATATATATATATATATATATATATATATATATATATATATATATATATATATATATATATATATATATATATATATATATACATACATATATATTATACATATATATATATATACACACAATACAATTTTTTTTTTTTTGTATAGCCCAAAATCACACAGGAAGTGCCGCAATGGGCTTTAACAGGCCCTGCCTTTTGACAGCCCCCCAGCCTTGACTCTCTGAGAAGACAAGGAAAAACTCCCAATAAAACCTTGTAGGAAAATGGAAGAAACCTCGGGAAAGGCAGTTCAAAGAGAGACCCCTTTCCAGGTAGGTTGGGCGTGCAGTGGGTGTCAAAAGTAGGGGGTCAATACAATACAATATACAGAACAGAACAATTCCTTAAGACAGCATAATAATAAAAATTTTAGAATTACGGTTTAACAGTAGATGATATGACATAATTAGGTTTGGATATTTTTAGAGTCCTGGAGCCATGCCACGGCTGAAACGTTGCTCCGATGAAAGGACCCCTCTTTCCCATGATTCCTGTGATCCTCCATCAGGGATGACTTTAACACAGGCAGGCAAACAACTTGGCAGGTGGGCCGTGGCACCAATTGCCACATTTGGGTACCGAGAAAAGAAACAGAATAGGTGAGGGTTAGTATTCAAATATAATTATGCCATTATAGTATATATATAATGTGTATGTATGTATATGTATATATGTACAGTATATATATGTGTGTGTGTGTGTGTGTATATATATATATATATATATATATATATATATATATATATATATATATAAAAAAATAGCATTTTAATGTAGGTAGACCAGGTCATTTTAAAAGTAGCTCGCAAGCCGAAAAACTGTGGGCACCCCTGCTTTAGATCTTCTATAACTCTGTAATGATCATTCTGGTGTTTGTCCAGACCAAAGTGTGAGTGTGTATTTATTTCCCCCTGGTGATGAATAAAGTTGCGCCTCCCTGAGATAAAGTTATACTCCAAGTCTACAATAATCTGAGTCCTTTATCTCTCTCCGTGTCACCTGAGCTCATATCACTATGACTAACTAACACCCACATAGCCTGTGATTATTTCCTTCCCCAATTTTTATTTAAAATCTGCCACAAAGTGACAAACACTCAAGTTAATATGACAATTTTGAACACATATAAACCACTGTTTTTCCATATGTCTTCACTTTGTTAAATCTCTGCAATAATAATTAAGCAGTGAAGCCCTTAAATGTCAGTTAGGTTAAAATAAGAGGAATATAAATGTACACACCCAAAAAGACAGTTGTATACTAAAACTACAGTGACAGAACTCCTTGTGATTTACCAATATAATGCAGGCAACAGTGCATGTCACTATAAAATATGATCACACATAAATAAGTTTCCTGAGCTGCCAGACACAGCTTCACAGTAAATTGGAGATGCAGCGTCAAAGCTGGACCTACTAAGTTATGTAATGTGTCTCACATTGCTGCCACTTTTTAGGGCATTTGCCAGGACAAATTTTTCTGTATTTTGATAATCTCCCTAGGGAGTGTTTTGGCTGACCAGTTGGCATATATCTGCCAGATATTATTTTAATGCAAAGAACTCCGGGCCGACAGGTTTTTGCTTTACTTATGGATTCATGCCAAGCTAGGGGTTTTGCTTTCATCTGCTTTTTTAATACCAAATCTTTGGCATGTGCTATGCAGTTATACCTCTTAGAAAGTTGTACCTTTTCAATGATTAATTGTTATTGTAATTCTTTTGATCTTGCTGTAATCAACACCCGCATCTTAGTCCCAGGGACCTGGTCTTGGAAGCTGGGCACACATTTATAAAAATGCATGGATTTGAATGTAAAAGTACGCGTATACCTAAAAATAGGAAAGTGCGTATGCAAAAAAAAAATAAAACCTGGCTTACACATGTCTGCACGTTGTACTCGTTGTTTATCACAGTCATCTTGTAAGTTTGTTTACATGAATGCGCCTCAAACACCGCCCAGTTGCCACTCTAAAACAAACATACTGTATATGGACCATGCTACTGAACCTACCCCATGCTATATATAATTAACAGATTTACCTGTAAGATGAGACAATGGAGACAACAAAGAAAAGAGGCAAAAAGCAAAAACTTTGAATACTGCAAGATAGAATTTCTCATCTGTGAAGTACAGGCATGCACAGAACTTTTTATTTGGTGGATTAAGTGTAGGGGTCACCAACAGGCACCAGTATTTTGAATGGCAACATGTTATTGCTGCCATGAATGTGGTGAGATTGATCAGCTGCACTATGACCAGAGAATGGGAGTACCACAGGAGGAAGAAAAAGTGTGCTGTACCCTGTCTGGTTTTGAGCTGTGAATAACATCTGTAATTGGAGATGCCTTATTCTTTGGCATTATGCCAGCGCTGTCTGAAGATACAGAGGCTGCCCAAAGATGTAGAGGATGAGACAACTGCAGAGGAATTGAGTAAAACACTTATCACTTGCATTTGAGTGCAATTATCTGCATCATTCAGAAACTAAATGCAGCAGAGTCAGCCAGATCATGGCTTCAAGCACAGTGGCCATGATGGAGCTGAAGCCTGACTGAGATATTCCTGGCTAGCTGGTTAGTCAGGACCATCTTAACCGCATCATAGGCCCCCAGGCAAAGTAGTGCACTGGGACCCCTGTTTTGATAGCAAAAGAAAAATGTATAGGCATCAGTAACATTGTAGGCCCTTATGCTCCTGGGAGCCAGTGCCCATTGTGCCCATAAGTTAAGACGGCCCTGCAGCCAGTTTCTTCTTGTAGATCCCTGTTGCCAGGAGGCCAACTGATGTTAAAAGCAGGATATGATGAGGTAAAGCTCAAATTCTAACGGGGCCCATTTTAGCAGATAGTTCAAAGAGAATGACTGTTGATTGTTTGTTTGTTAGATAGACAGATAGAACTGGAAGCCTAAATTGACTTAAGACCGCCATCATCATAGTCAAAAAAAAGTCTTGCTGGTCCCTAAAAGCTCATTTTCTTTGTATATAGTATGACCATTTGCATTGTCTTCAAGCAGTGCCAAGCAAGCCATGTTTTGTCAAATTATTAGACTATGAATATGCCATTGGACATGAGATGTAGATCTTTCTGAGTGTGAATCACATCTATGTTTTTTCTTAATGCAGTTATTGACAATAAGGGATTGCATTGGTTTCTAGACCTGAGAAGTGACAGCAGGTGGCGGATATAAACTGACGAAAAACCAAGTAAGTGCTTCAGTGCAAATACACAGAATTGGCCCTCATAACACTCAAATACAATAGGGTTTATACATCATACTCATCACTTTTGAGGTTTAATATGCTATGTTATGTCAACACACATTATAATAACGGCTCAGTGATATGAATTACTATAAGTGTGTGTTGTTATTTAGCTAAGGTTGCCATCATTTCCCACTTTTATCGAAATGTTGTGCATGGATGGGTCGGAGTTGCTGTAAATATACACCCATTTCTTGTTGGGTTTTCTATTTTAATCCTGACTTTTCTGTGGAAATTGTCTTTCTCAGGTTTTAGACCTTTTTTGTGCATACACAAGTTTAATAAATCTGTTTCCCCTGGCCTGGTCCTTGTCAATGCGGAGTTTATCTGGGTGATCTGGCATCTTCTTGTATGTTTTAGATCAACTGGCAGAATATCCCTCTGATATAAGTGAGTGAGTATACGTGTCATTGTGTTCTATACCAGACTGAGATTGTGTCTACGGTTGATTCTGACTGAGTGCCCAGTGCTTTGTTGGAGAAAGGTGACTTAAGATGTGGATGAATGGTTTATATATCTGTGGGTTGTGTTCTATAATCAGAGTGGCAATATGTAAAAATAATATTATTATCTGTTAATTTAGGCTTCCAGTTTAAGGGGTGATCTGACTTCTTATTTGTAACTTGTTTGAATTAGAAAATCACTTTTTGGTCAATATTTATTTAAATTAAAAAAAAATATTCATTCATTTAAGAATGACTTTTTTTTCTTGTTTCGTTATATTAAAGAAATGTACAGTAGTCAAAATTGCAGCAGTTTCTGTGTTGGAGTAACCTGCACATGCCCCGCTGATGTAATGTTGTTTTAAGCAACACATTCCAGTGGCTGAATGTGTATATTCAGTGGGTTTTTTGAAGAAACAAACATTGGTTTTCTTAAATAGGATTGGTATTTCCCGTATGTAAAACCTGCGTCATTAATAAATCATTTATTGCATAGTTTAGTTTTCTTGTGTTGTTTCTTGTATGCAAAATCCAACAATTCACCTTTCCATCCAATTTCTGAAACCACTTAATAAATTACAAAAAAAAGGTGTGCCAGATCCTATCTGTGCATCATGGAAAGCAAGGCAAAAATAAAACCTGGAGACCTGGTCAGAAATCGGTCACAAGCCCAGTTCACACAGACAGATCTATAGTCTCTTATACAGAGTCAGTTTAAAGTAGTTTATCAACCCAACCACTATGTTTTTAGAATGTAGAGTGTTGCCTGTAGGAGGCATCTCAGATCTCCATATCCCAGACACAAATATTCTGTACCCAGAGCCATTTGTCCTTTGTTTCCCTTCTTTTAAACAGGTATCTTTACCATAATTTATTAAGATATAATTGACTACCTTTTCTTTTTTTTGCTTTCCTTCTTTCGCCTTCACTCCAGGTGAGCTTCTTCTCATTCCCCTCCCGACCCTGACTCACCTTGCTGAGGAGGATGGGCTTTTATTTAAACTGTGACCCAGAAATGGCTTTTTATACTTTGCCGATATACTTTGGAAGCACTTTCATGTCAGACAGATGAGGGCAGGGATCCCCAAGAGCTCCCTCCAGCAGGTCCCTGACAGGGCTGAACTCTCCAACTGCAATTCTAATGCAGCCCTGCCGGAACTGAGAGAGGAGCAGCACCAAAGGAATTCTGCCTCTCAGCTTACTGGAAGTGCATATTACCCTGACATGCAGTAATCTACTGCCATTCCACTGTATTGATATCCTGGTCAGGAAAAGTACCACCGACCATACCATGGTGCTTTGTCTTGGTAGAGTAATATATATACATATATATATATATATATATATATTGCTCTACTTTCCCCAATTGCATTATTAATATGTAGCTGTAGAATGCCTAATCTCACAGACTTACCACTGTATATAACTTCTCCCCACCTTCCCTTGTATATCTATAACCTCAGGCAATTAGTTATTTTATTTATTTATTTATTTTTATTTGTATTAATTTTATTGCACTCCATACAAAGCAATCAAGTTTTTACAAAAAGAAAAATAGAGTTAAGGACAGATCGATCCCCACCCTTGAGAGAGAGAACAAGCCAAATGGCATAAAAATTTTACAGCTTTTAAACATACCTAAATTAATAAATTCTCTATCCTTCATGAACTTATTTTAAAATATTACTGATTAGATCCTGCCATGTTTTGAAAAACGTCTGTACGGATCCTCTAACTGAGTATTTGATTTTTTCCAATTTCAAATAATATAACACATCAGTTTCTAACTGACTTAAAAGAGGAGAGTTTGGATTCTTCCAGTTTAACAGAATAAGTCTGCGTGCCGAAAGTGTAGCGAATGCAATCACAATTAGTTTGTCCTTCTCCACTTTAAGCCCCTCTGGAAGAACCCCAAACACAGCTGTTAATGGGTTAGGAGGGATTGTGAGTCCAAGGCTATCTGAAAGGTAATTAAAAAAATTTTGTCCAGAATAATGTTAATTTGGTGCAGGCCCAGAACATGTGACCTAGTGAGGCTGGACCTCAGGCAATTAGATGTAGCAAAAAAAGACAAGCAGGAGTTAAGTTAAACATAAAATAATGTATTGCTGATAATATTCCTAAATAATAACGAAATGCAAAGTACGTTTGAATATTGGCAACCATACAACCTGACAAAATGGTGATGTGTAATTCAGGTGGCACACAGACTTGTAGTTACTTAAAATGTCTCTAGTTAAGGCATCATTGGTGCTCAGCTTTCTTCAGAACAGGCCTCAAGCCTGTCTCAATATGGCTGAAGCTGTGCTCTTCGTTGTGCTGTTCTTGTCAGTTCATGGTGTGATGGTCTTCATCAGTTGTTAACAAGAGAAATATACTTCTACATCATCACAGGTTAGCAAGAGAGATGCTTCTTTCATCATATGTTGGTTAGAGAGAGAATGTGGTTGAGCAAGCAAATTTATAGGTTTTCTGCCCAACCCCTACAGCCAATCCAGACAGCCATATCTCAGACCAATGGGGGAAATAGTACATCTTAACACCTGCAACCCCCAAGACCATATGTTAAGCTAACCTGGCTTTGTGTAGGTGATGAGAGAAAGACTTTAGCAAAGAAATACTCATCAAACTGGTTTAAGACACATCCCCCAAATCCTGTCGTAAAATTACAAAGAAAAGTCGTAAACTGGGGGGCAAACATGAATGCCTCTCACCAAAGTAACACTAAATTACATTGCTTCGCCTAAATTACAAATAAAGACGTACAAAACATTTATCAAGTTATATGCAAAATCTTACATCACAACACATGGTTCAAGTAGGAAACCCTCGCAAATAGGAGAAAATAGGCAAACTCGACATATTGTGACCAGGCTAAGATTTAATCCTCAGACAGTGTAACTGTCTTACCACAGCACCATCTGTTTTCCCAATTTATGCCCTACTAGCCGACGCTCGCTGTAGCATACGGCGGTGTAAGAATAGGAACGGAAAATGGTGAGAAAAGAATGCAGAAATCAAGAAGAAAGAAATATTTCTTGAAAGACGCAGTTGTGAATAGGTGTTTTGCTGGAGACGACAGATAATGAATCGAAAGATCTAACCCTAGATAAAGCCACGTACAACTGACCGTGACTGAAGACTGGTTGTTGTAGATTAACGCAAATGTAATGCAAGGTGGGATGTTGGGGTCATGTTTGATGTAAATGACAATGGTAGCATGGAGAATTTCGAAAAGAGATTGAATTTCAGCTTCACCACCATAAACTCCAGATGTTGCCATGTATTGATAGTACTCATGACTTGTTGTGATAACTCGACTTGCGTTGGAAAGAACAACAGGAAGAACGTCTCCAAATCTGTCCCAATGTGATGCATTAACGAAATCTACTGCCCTATGTCCTAGTGAGAGTGCATTGCCTTTGTCAACCATTTGTGTCAAGAGATAACCTACTGATAGGAACAGGCAGTTGCCGGATCCCGGAATACAGATGACGTTGTACAAAAACCCAGTCGACAGAAAAGATACTGTCGTTCATTTATAACAAAGGCTTAGGAAACAACCATCGTAGTATAGCGAAAATAGCAAGGAGCGAAACCAATAGCAAGGAGCGAAACCAATGCCAAAGGTCGAGAGATTACCTTCCTGTAGCAGGCTACAGAAAAGACTCCCAGGCGTACACATGGCCGAAGTGAAAGGTCACGCTGTCAGGCTAGATATAGGGTGGTGACGTGACACCAATGGGGTCATGAGAGAGGAGCGGGGAATGCGGTAGTCCGAAGGAGGAATAGGAATCGAGAAAAACGGCATGGGGGTGTATGGGAGGCCGCAGGCAGTATGGGGAAGGATTTGGAAGAGGAGGAATAGGAATCAAGAAATGCTGTGTGGGCTGCGTGTGGGGGCTGACCAGTTTTAAAGAGGAAGCAGGATGAACCAGAAGAGAAATAAATATAAGAGATACTACAGCATGAGGGTCAGCTCAAGTTGGGCGGTTGGGAGACAAAGTCAGAGAGGCGAGATTGCGTTGGTTAGGACATGTACAGAGGAGAGAGGCAGGGTATATTGGGAGAAGGATGGTAAAAAATACAGCTGCCAGGCAAGAGGAAAAGGAGGAAGCCCTAAGAGGAGGTTTATGGATGTTGTGAGAGAGGACATGAAGGTGATGGGTGTGACAGAGCAAGATGACAAGGGCAGGAAACTATGGAAAAAGATGATCCACTGTGGCAACCCCTAATGGAAGCAGCCAAAAGAAGATGAAGAACTACAGCATGGCTGTTAACATTCATCCCCTTTGTAGAGTAAACATATTGCAGCATGGAATTATTAAACTGACAGTTCTATGCACTGAACAAAGCTAAAGTATCACACTGTAAAATGCAGATACTAGGAGGTGCTTGGAAACAACCTGAAATCAAAAATGTAGAACACTACTCTGTGGAGAGATTTGACTGACAGAATAAAAGAATGCTTGTGAAAATTGATGTAATAGAGCGTTGGACCACCATGGGCAGCTGAAACAGCCTTAAGGTACATGGGCATAGATGTCACAAGTATCTGTGACTCTATTAAAGTGATGTGAGGCTGTTCTTTCATGAGAAAGTTAATCATTTGAGGTTTTGATGATGGAAGTGGAAATCATGGTCTCAGGTGGCAATGCACAATCTCTCATAAGTGTTTAACTGGGTTAAGATCTAACGACTGGGATGTGTGCGGTATGTAATTTATGTCATTATCATGCTGTTTAATTCTATTATTTACTGTGCAGCATCCTAGAACATTCCTTTATCACAATTGAAATGCTTCCGAATAGGATGAATGTAACCACACAGAATTTCATTTAATTAATTGCCTTTTGTTTTGGCCTCTACGTAAATTCTAAGCCATACTGGAAAACGCACTTCATACCATAGCAGACTCACCAGCACCATTCATTGAGAGAAGGACACAGCACTTTGGCCTGCAGGCTTCTTTTAGGTAGATAGATAGATACTTTATTAATCCCAAGGGGAAATTCACATAATCCAGCAGCAGTATACTGATACAAAAACAATATTAAAATTAAATAGTAATAAAAATGAAAAAAATGAAAAAAATTTAAATAAAATTAATGTTCGCATTTACTCCCCCGGGTGGAATTGAAGAGTCAAATAGTGTGGGGGAGGAACGATCTCCTCAGTCTGTCAGTGGAGCAGGACGGTGACAAAAGTCTGTCACTGAAGCTACTCCTCTGTCTGGAGATGACACTGTTCAGTGGATTCTTCATGATTGACAGGAGTTTGCTTAGTGCCCGTCGCTCTGCCACAGATGTTAAACTGTCCAACTTTACTCCTACAATAGAGCCTGTCTTCTTAACAAGTTTGTCCAGGCGTGAGGCGTCTTTCATCTTTATGCTGCCACCCCAGCACACCACTGCGTAGAAGAGGGCACTCGCCACAACCGTCTGGTAGAACATCTGCAGCATCTTACTGCAGATGTTGAAGGATGCCAACCTTCTCAGAAAGTATAGTCTGCTCTGTCCTCTCTTGCACAGAGCATCAGTATTGGCAGTCCAGTCCAATTAGTCATCCAGCTGCACTCCCAGATATTTAAAGGTCTGCACCCTCTGGACACAGTCACCTCTGATGATCACAGGGTCCATGAGGGGCCTGGGCCTCCTAAAATCCACCACCAGCTCCTTGGTCTTGCTGGTGTTAAGGTGTAAGTGGTTTGAGTCGCACCATTTAACAAAGTCTTTGATTAACTTCCTGTACTCCTCCTCCTGCCCACACCTGATGCAGCCCACAATAGCAATGTCATCAGCGAACTTTTTTGTGACACCTGTCTGCCTGTGTGAATGATGCCTTACCTGTTCTCCTTTTTTATTACTTAGTAGGCTACATTTTATGCTGTTTGTACCATTTTACCTACAAACGTTCAGTTAGGGGTTTATGTACAACTAGCCGAGCACAGTTTCTCTCTGAAGTTCTTGGTGACGTCTTGCTCCAACCCTAGATTGGCATTTAATGCCAAATGATACAGAGTTACCTCTTTGATTTTTTCCTTGCATTTAAAATCAATGAAGGGACATCATGGCTGAGAAGTGTACGATAAAGTGGCCTCATCTGATGTTGAGTTTCTCTCCAAGTTTGATGCAAGCATCTCATTGGCTGCTGTCCCTCATGCAAATATTAGCAAATTCATCACCGATGCTTATGCACAAGATGCCCCAATGATCAGCCCTTCCAAAGTGTCTCTGTGATCTCTTCATCCACAATAACTTAGACAGTGAGCAACTGAGTCTCCCAGCCTTTTTATAACTGACATTGAACATTAAGGGATTTTAATTGCTTAGTTATCTCAGTGTCCACACCTGCATAGAGGTAAATTGCTTTCAGCTGTATAAGTTGCATCTGTCATTTAAAAAAGTGTTTTTTTTTAATTTATTGTCAGCTACCTTTACTTTTAACAGGCTGCTAGTTTTCTTAAGTGCACATTCAGATCTATTTTTGAGCCTGGAATATTTTAACTCTTTCAGGGCTGATGTTGACTTTCAGGAGTAGAGGATGATAATCAGCTATAAATTGCAACAAAACTCACCCTTATGTTTTAGTTTGACTCTCTTTGCTAGAAGGAAAGTTACATAGCTTTGATGATTAAATCTCGATTCCCTACACGTGCACGAGTAGTGAAGAGTATACAACCTCTAAAATGGTACCGACTTCTGGTGAGAGACTAAAGCGAATGTGCAAAGCAAAATACTCCATGGATGTTTTACATAATTTTGTTGAATAGGACTCTGACCTGTCCGAATCCGAGTTTGATGCACGTGATCTGGAGATGGATATCAAAAACAAAAGTGAGATCCCAGCATCATCTCGATTGGTCCCCAGCTGATCGTGGTGCTGAACACTTTCGTGTAGCTGATGCACCTACAGCAGTTGTTTGCCTGGGAGGACCACCACTTTTGATGACAAGAGGTACAAACCATATTGCGTCACACTGCAGCCGTCACCACCACCCATCTGCTGTGCGAAGACAGCCAGGCAGCTGGCCCACCGTGCATTCCTGTTGACCAACGAGGTGCCCCCACGCAGCCACTGCCGCCAGAGATGCTGAAAATGCACCAACAGCAGCCACAGCACATAGCAACTGACGTTTTATCTTGACTTATGTGTGAGACCATTGTTTTGTGTGCTTTCCAGAAAACTGAGTTTTTTGGAAAAAAACATTCAGCCCTCAAAGAGTTAATGGGAAGATAGCTATTGATTTGAAAAGTTTTCCAAAAGCAAAAATACTTGAAAACGTAGCGCAGTAATACAACAAATTTTTGGAATGAAATATTCCACTAAGCTTTATTTCTACATCTTGTGCAATGTGATATGTTGATTTCTCTTTCCACTTCTTTAAAACCTCACAATGTTTGGAAAAATGTGGAATTCAGTTGCTATGAGGTCCACATATTCAAAGCACAAATCTTACTGTTTTATTTAAAACAAAAAGAGATGTGATATCTCCATTCCTCCAAACTACTAATATTTTCATTTCAGTGAATTTAGAAGGCTCAGCCCATTAAAGTTATTTTAATCCTCATTTTTCAAGTAGCCTGTCCAAACATTCACAGAGATTTAGATGATTTTTCTCTCTCAGCCACATTTCATTTATTGTTAAAAATAACATTTTCCTATATTGCTCATATTAGTTGAAACAAAATTGGAAGAAAAATCAAATTTCCGCTTCTCTGTAACTAATATATATATATATATATATGGTATTGTGTATACAAAAAGTGCCTTCAGAAAGTATTCAGACCCCTTCACTTTTTACATATTTTACTATTTTTTAACCTTGTGCTAAAATCATTGAAATTATTTTTTTCCGTCATCAACTAACACTCAGTACCCCAGAATGACAAAGCAAAAAAAGGATTTTAGATTTTTTTGCCATTTTATTAAAAATAAAAAAAAAAGAAATATCCCATTGACACAAGTATTCAGACCATTTATATTCTTCTTAGTTGAAGTCCCTTTGGCATCGATTCCAGTGTGGTGCTTTCTTGGATTTGACACATCAATCTTCACATACCTGGATTTTGGGATTTTCTGTCATTGTTCTCGGCAGCTCCTCTCAAGCACTGTCAGGTTGCATTGAGACCACCATTGGACAGCTATCAGGTTTTCCCAGAGGTGTTTAATTGGGTTCAAGTTTGCCCTCTGGCTGGGCCACTCAAGGACATTACAAAAGTTGTCCCTCTCAGGGTTCTTCCTATGCTTTCTTCAGTGCCATTATGTGTGCCAACCTCCCTTGCCTGGCATTTCTTGTCTCAGCCGCATTTCTCCTAGTCCCTGTCATTGAAAAACACTCCCACAGCATGATTCTGCCACCAGCATTCTTTACTGTTGGAACAGTATCGTGCACGTGATGAGCAATGCCTGACATGATTCTTAAAAGGGAGACAATATAGTTTAGTCTAGGTTTCATCACACCAGAGAATCTTCCTCTAATAGTTTGAAAGTCATTTAGGTGTCTTTTTACAAGCTCCAAATGGGCTTTCGTGAAGCTTAGATTAGTGGAGTGTTGCAATGGTGGCTGTTCTTCTGGAAGTTTCTTCCATCTCCACACAGGTTCTCTTGAGCTCAGGTAAAGAAAACATTGGGATCTTAGTTGCCTCTCTTACCCTGAGCCTTCTCTCCTGATTGCTAAGTTTGGCCATAGAGCCAGGTCTAGGAAGTGTTGTGGTTGTTCAAAAAATTTTTCCATATAAGAATTACTAGCAAAATACCCGCGCTTCGCAGCGGAGAAGTAGTGTGTTAAAAGAAGTTATGAAAAAGAAAAGGAAACATTTTAAAAATATCGTAACATGATTGTCAATGTAATTGTTTTGTCACTGTTATGAGTGTTGCTGTCATCAAGGATTTGATTAGCATTATTTTTTTCAATCAGGTTCGTATTTGGAGGACGTGTTGTGTTCAAGTTACATTCCGTGTTTGTCAACCGTTGTAAAGATAACAGTTTTCATTCATCGAAGTGTTCACTACCCAAATTACTACTCGTGAATCTAAGATGTTTAACAGGCATTCCCGGTATTAACTTGTGGATTTGCTTGCGAATATTTAGCGACCGCGTGTCTATGAACTTGTGGATTAGCCCGCAAGTATTTAGCGGCAGCGTCTCTATGAACTTGTGGATTTGCCTGCGAGTATTTAGCGACAGTGTGTCTACGAACTTGTGCATTTTTCTGCGAGTATTTGGCGGCAGCGTCACAAAGTTGTTTCCGTGTAGCTGCATCAGAAAATGTACCACGATGTCTGACATGCCTCCTTTTTACTGTTTTCTCACAGCTTGGATTGCTGCTGTCATAATCGGTTTGAGTTTCATGGTTTGTTTCAATTATGTTAGTATTTGCAGGACTTGTTGTGTTGAAGAGACATTCGGCAACTGTCAAGCGTTGTAAGCAAACAACCGGCTTCATCGATAACTTCGCATCCAGCTTTTGAGAGTTTAAACATTCATAAACATCAAAGTGTCCACTACTGAAATCGTCACCTGTGAATCTAAGATGTTTAAGAGGCATTGGCGGTTGTCCAAAGGTGTAAAATATTTGGCCATTTCGGTACACTTGAAAGCGACAACCGAACAATTCAGTGGCAGCCATCAACTCACATGCAGAACCATAGGTGAAGAGCTTAAGCATTTCACTCTTCTAGTGCTCCTGTGTAGTATAATTATCTCCTGTACCGTCATCAGTCCACACCTTGAACCTGTCCCAGTCATTCAATACATAAGACACAATGTTCCTCCGGATATCAAGAGTGAGCCTGATATGGCTGTGCAATATGTAACAAAGAGAATGGAAAAGGCAGGTGCCATCTCTGGGCATGGAAACCACTCTGTAAGTGACAGTTCATTGATCGATGGTGATCACCTCGATAGACATCTCACCACCCAAATCGCTACTCATGAATCTAAGATGTTTAACAGGCATTCCCGGTATTAACTTGTGGATTTGCCTGTGAATATTTAGCGGCAGCGTGTCTATGAACTTGTGGATTTGCCTGTGAGTATTTAGTGGCAGCGTGTCTATGAACTTGTGGAATTGCCTGTGAGTGTTTAGCAGCAGTGTCTCTATGGACTTGTGGATTTGCCTGCGAGTATTTAGCGACAGCATGTCTTTTAACTTGTGGAGTCACAAAGTGGTTTCCGTCTAGCTGCATCAGAAAATGTACCACGACGTCTGACACGCCTCCTTTTTACTATTTTCTCACAGCTTGGATTGCTGCTGACGGATGGCCTTATATGGGCAGGCAGTCAATTACGTGGGAGGCGTGGGAATGGGGGACACAACTCCGCCTCACACGGCGACTGAGCTGTTGGCTATGGACGTATATATGTACTTAAGTCGGATTCAATTATGACCGTTACGCATAGAATTTCGAAATGAAACCTGCTTAACTTTTGTAAGTAAGCTGTAAGGAATGAGCCTGACAAATTTCAGCCTTCTACCTACACGGGAAGTTGTAGAATTAGTGATAAGTGAGTCAGTCAGTCAGTGAGGGCTTTGCCTTTTATTAGTATAGATGACGGCCACTGTGCTCTCTACAACCATCGAATCTGCAGGATCTTTTTTGTAGCTTTCCTTTTCCATATCTGTGCCTCAACACAGCCCTGTTTCTATGCACTGCAGGCAATTCCTTTGACCTCATGGTTTAGTTTTTTGATCTGTTATATGTAGTTACTTTCTATAGATAGATGTGTGCCTTTCCAAATGAAGCCCAATTAACTGTACTGACCACAGGTGTACTCCAAAAAATGTGTAGAAGCATCTTCATGATTTTGTTAGTGATTTTTTTTAATCCTTTATTTGTCATATATAATTTTTTGCATTTTTGCATACCCCATCTTACATTCCAGAGAGCTTTAGGGTCAGTGTACTGTGTCAGGGATTTGCATAACACCCCTGGAGCAATTGCAGGTTAATGGCCTTGCTCAAGGGCCCAATGGAGTAACATTCCTTCTGTCACTACCAGGATTCGAACCGGACACCTTCGAGTTACCATCCCAGATCCTTTAGCTAGAGAGCCACTTGCCGTACTGTGATAATCAATATAACAGGCTGCACCCAAGCCAGATTTAAGCTGTCATAATAAATTACTTGTGTCGATTTGGAATTTAAAATTTTTATTCAAAAAATTACAAACATTTCTAAAATCCTGTTTTCACTTGATGATGAGGAAAAAATGAATGGAAATGATTTTAGTACAAGGCTGCAACATAAAATGTGAAAACCGTGAAAGGGTCTGAAAATTTTATGAAGGCGCTGTTTACATACAGACTGCCAATGTTAACAATATTGGGAATCATCCAAGGTCATGATCTTAATAGTGTTCTCTTTTTTATAATTTATCCTGTGCATTTCATAAAGGGTTTCATTCTGTATTTTCAAAAGTCAAACTCGTGATGTTTGCCATGATACTAATCAAATATGCAGCTACGTCTATATTTATTGCTGGATGCAAATGTCATAAAAAGACCTTATGTAGAGTTCAATAGATATCTTCTAAAAAAAAGTGTCTACTTTTATACTGACTTTCCAAAACTTTTATGTTTTACATTTATAATTTTTCATGTGCCTTAGATTTTCCAAAGAAGAGTATGTTTCATATCATTTTTAATTGTACAAAGAACATTAGTATGAACAAAAACACCATAATAATGGTTGTATTTACAATTTTTCACTATTTTACCTTTTTAGAGTGCTTTTCTTAGGGAGAATAACAATCCTGACGTATAACTCTTTTGGTTGAGCCAAGTTTCTCAGAGATTTTTTATTCTTAAATACTATCAAGGAGTATTGTGTGTTTTATTATTCTGGCTGGAATTCTTTCTTTAAAAATGGATGTAGAATTCCTTATGCATTTCCTATGGGAAGATATTTAGAGGTTTCTCGCATTGAACTCGGGAGCCCCATGTGACTAATGCTTCTATGGTAAATGTATCTAAATATTTACTTGTTGAAATATTTACAATAGTTTAAAACGTATAATATTGTAAAATAGTTTAGTTACTTTAGGAGTTGACATGCCAACAGTCAACATAACCTGCGTTTGTATTTAGGAAAACAATTTTAACCACACGCCGTTCAGATGCACTGTGTCCATCACCTTGTGTGGCAGTATGTGAATTAATTTATTTAGTTTAGTTATTTTTAAAATATTCCCCAACCCTTTTCTTATGGAAAAAAGGCACAACTTTAGGAATTTTGGAGTCAAACCCACAGAAGATGGAAAATTATTTTTTTTCTATTTGCGTTGGTGCAACCAAAGGTTTATTTAAAATTGGTATGGTAGATTTGGCTTAATATTCATAGTAAAAAGCAAGAATATGCTGTACATACAGATATAGATGTAGATAAAGTAGGTATGTGTGTGTGTGTGTGTGTGTGTGTGCGCATAGGTATTTCTTATACTGTATATGTATAAATAATACACTAGTAATAAGCCATTTATTTTTCTTGTCAAATGGAAAACACATTTATCATCATGATGCATAAAGGAACAGAAATGTTTAGAATACTAATGACATACTTATTAATTGGAATGATAATTTTTCACTCCCAACTAAAAAATTTCTCAGTTAAATTAAATTAACAAATAAAAAGCAATGTAGGATAGATAGAGATGGTAAC
The DNA here is from genome assembly GCF_016835505.1 of Polypterus senegalus. NCBI lineage: Eukaryota > Metazoa > Chordata > Cladistia > Polypteriformes > Polypteridae > Polypterus > Polypterus senegalus. The sequence continues at coordinate 191,552,665 of NC_053158.1, forward strand.
AGTTCTCATTTCTTAAAGGGGAGCGTTTGTAGTGTTATCAGTTTAAATTACAGAATATAGAAGACAGCAACGGAGTATTCAGAGAAAATCAAAAGATGTTATTATGCTTCCAGGTAATAAAATAGAATTAAATAAATGTGAATTTTAATGCATGGGAAATGGACAGGTAATGTGGCCTTGACTTGAAATGTTAAGTTTCAGCATTGAATGATTTTTTAGGAAATAGCAATAACAATGGTATGTCAATGTAAGGCACCATTTTTTCTATAATAAGAGATACTACAGGTATTATAGTTATAAACAATACGTTTTTGATACTGCTTACATAAATAATGTTAATAATGCTCTTGTTTACTCATTATTATATACAAAACATATATAAGTGAAGTCAAGATTAAAAAAAATCACACAAGCAAGGCATGATCTGTGATGCTGCTGATTTGCAGCTTAATACCACTCAGTCAGGTAACCAGAAAATTTACATTTTGATCCCTTCCAAGTTTTTATATCCTGAGAAAATCAGTTAACCTGACAAAGTATAGAGTGAACAGGCGTATACTTTCTTGCTTAGATTCCCCAAGTGAATGTATGTATTTTTTTGTAAGTACTCTGTTATATCACAGAGGCATGTAATTCTGCAATTCTATGTGTCTGTCTGACTGTCTGTTGGTGTGTCCTGTGATGAGTTGCCATTTTTTTTTTGTTATCTATGATAATGTAGGAATATTTTACAATATAATGGATAGTAGTAGTAGGGTGTTGTACCGTGTTAGTCATTATAGATGCAATGAGAAGTCAGTCAAAATGACACCTTTTATTGGCTAACTGAATGGATTGATTACAATATGCAAGCTTTCAAGGCAGCTCAGGCTCCTTGTCTGCCTGAAGAAGGGGCCTGAACTGCCTTGAAAGCTTGCATATTGTAATCCGTTCAGTTAGCCAATAAAAGGTGTCATTGTGCTTGACTTCTAATGTCCGTATCATGGGCAGACGAGTCTAGAAAATGAATGGATATTCATTCATAATGTAACAAATAGGAAAACTTAAACCTTTTGACACCAAAAATTCCAGATTTATCCTGCTTTAGTGATACGCAAACTTCTCTGAATTTACTTCGCCTTGAGTTAGGAGAAAATGCAGAAATATTCAAGAATTTTGGTCAACTTTGTGAAAGGCATTGAAATCAGTGAAGAAGAACAAACTCAATTAGACTGTAGTGGATTATCATTTTGCAATGGCATTTTAAGTGTCCTGAGGTCTAGGAAAGTGTCTGCTAATTGTGCTGGACCCATTATTATGGCCAGAAATGTGAAGTTTTGCTAACCACTGTGCTACTATACTTTGAGGTAAATTTATACTCTGAGTCCACACTATTCTGAGTACTTTTATCTCCCTCTGCATCTCCTATCAGTATGACTAACACTCACTGAACCTGTGCTGCAAGGGATTAGCATTATATACTCAGTTGGCTGTCCCTGTCACTATCTGATCTGTGCTACATAGTGAGGGAAATAACATACTTAATCCAGCAGTGAAGATACAATTTAAAATGAATCAATACAGAACATATTTTCAGAATATTCTCATTATGGTCAGCTAATGTACCCCTCAAATGAAAATACTGCAAGTTTTTCTTTTTGTTTTTTTCAAATGTATGTGGGGATCAAATTTGTCTGGAGTAAAAAGCGAGTAGTGACATCATCCATTTATGTATGCACATGCAAAGCAGATAGGGCAATGCCGTAAAGTGCGAGGCGGAGTATTTTAGCAATATGCATGCTTGAATGTTCTGTGCATACACAGTGTAAATTGGGCAGGTAGCTCAGATCGGGTAGTGACACTCCCATCCATCATTGGATGCTGCAGCTCTGTAATGTCATGCTGGCCTTACAAATCTTTATGCTGGCCACACTGTGAATTTTCAGGGAAAAAGTAGATGACCTATATCACTGACAAACCCAGAAAATGTGCTGTGAAAAATGCTTTGGTGAATTTTGCCAGTCATATTGTTTGTCTGCTTCCAAATACTATCTGCCCATCTTTATTTAAGAAGACTCTTAAGTGTTGTTGCTCCTGATTTATCATAAGCAGAATACTCTTGTATTTCATCATCTTGCTTTCATTCTCACTTTTTTGCTTTGTGTTAGTTCACTGTTCCTCCCCCACACTATGCGACTCTTCAATTCCACCCAGGGGCGGGGGGTACGGGGGTAAACGTTAACATTATTCAAAGTTTATGTTCTGTTTTTACCTGCATTGTTATCATTCTTTAATTTGATATTGTTTTTTGTATCAGTATGCTGCTGCTGGATTATGTGAATTTCCCCTTGTGATTAATAAAGTATCTATCTATCTATCTATCTATCTATCTATCTATCTATCTATCTATCTATCTATCTATCTATCTATCTATCTATCTAACTGTGTAAGGCACTATATAAAATGATTGAGTCATATAAAATATTAGCTTTTTTAGGGAATTTATTTTAGCAAAGAATTAAAACAAGAAGAGTAAAATATTCTATTATATATTTGGATGCCTTTGATTTGTTGCTTTTTCAGTGATTGTCCTCCATAGTTTATAGTGTTTCCCTTAACTACAGAAACGTTCAGAGCAGATGTGTTTTTAACACTGCGGGAGATCCGTTGCCATCTTAAATGATGCTAAAGCATTCCAAAGTCAGTACTTTTAAAGTTCAAGAAGATGTAATATCAAGCCGATGCATTATTAAATCATATAACTCATGACATTTAAACTAATAAGCTTTTGTGCATGCTACGCCTCATGTCATGGTTATTGAAAGGAGTACTCAGCATTTTTTTCCAGAGGTGAAAGAGCAAATATATGATAGTTTAATGCCACAGTTGTCTCCCTTTTGAACATGCTGATTATAATTTGTTACTGATAAATTTATTTTTCCTGTAGTCAGAAAAAAATGCAGTTCTATAAAGTACTGTAATAACCTTATTTATAGCATAGAGTGAAACATTCTCTTCAGTAGTAACTTACAAAGTCTGAAGAAAAATGTATTTTTGTTATGGTCATGTTTGTTAAAGTATCTTTACTGTTCCCGAATATTTTCACAAAAATGTGAAAATCTATTTAGATTTTCACTTTGTTGTCTTCTTTTTTTATAGACACTCCATTTCTTCTGCCCACATCAGTCTCGTGGTGGCAGTTACTATCATCTTGTTGAAACTCCTCACATCTTCTCAATAGTTAGTCAGGTAGTAGTAAAACCAGGCCAAAACACAGTTTATGTGTATGTTTTGTTTTTATTTATTCAAATAAGGCAAATGTGTCCCGTTCATGCTTATTTTAAGTCATTTAATACCACATTTTTAATCAGATGTTTGTGTATGGACACTAGATCAGTCACTGTAGTGTTGTAGCTCTTAAGGCTGTGTAGTTCAGAGGTTCACAAACATTGTGTGGCCTCTTTATTAAGTATACCTGTAATGAACTGCTCTGCTAGTAATAACATCATATGTGGAAATCATGCCACTTAAAGCTGGTAGCAGTGGTAGGAAAGTGCCAACAGATTAGTTGTCTGTATTTAGTTCACAAAAAGAATGGACAAACTTAGATTTAAGTGACGCTGAATATGGCATAGTGGTTGTTAAAACCACTTATGCGGTATTTAGTTCACAAAAAGAATTTAGATTATAAACAGTAAAACCACTTATGCGGCTTTGTTATAAACAGTAACGCTGTTGGGGCTTCTTCTATGCAACAGTGCCAAGAATGTACAGTATGTAGAATGGGTCACACCCAAATAGCATGTCCAGTCACTGTTGGTCCTGTGGTTGAAAACAGATCCCTTAAATAACTAATTGAAGCTGACTTGGCTTGATCAGCTAGGTTAGAGTCAATTATTGTACAGCTAAATAGAACAGTAGTGTCTATAAATCCATATCAGAGTTCACAATGAATTGTAGTTTGTCAAAGATGAGGTTCAGCAGCCAGTGACCCAAACTAAGACTCCTTCCAATAAAAAAGAGACACAAGCAGGATGAGCACCACTGAAAACTGTGGAGTGTCCATCTCTTGTATGCAGAATGGGGCGACAGCATTATGTGGAATGAGAGATAAATTTCAATTTGTAAATCGGCAAGATTATATGCCAAATACCTTCACTTTCTGTGTTTTTCTTTACACTAAGTGCTGCTGCAATGATCACTGGTTCATGGCAACGCTAAACTGGCTGGACTAAATTTACCCCTTAGCATATGCATGCAGAGTTAAATGTATACCTATGACTTTTGTTCAGTTGTTTTCACTTGATTGCATGCTACGCATGTACTTAAATTCTTCCTGTCGCCAGACGACGAGTGCATGCATACACGATGCTACTCCCACAGCAGCAGACAACATCTTTACAAGAAAACTCAATACTTTGTGGAATAACTCAGTATGTTTTTCCAGAGTGTTAGGAATAATCTTCCATAGTAACACGATAATGAATATTACCCCCAACACTGTTAGCAAAGCACTAAATACAGAGCAGAAAATAATCAGAACCCAATAGATGCAAGAAAATCGCAATATTCACAACTCCAAATACAAACTTGATGATCTCTTGATCTGTGCCTTCTCCACTCAAGATTTAAAAAGCGAAAGTGAGCACTCATAACTGGTGATGTTAGGGTGGTCGTGCCTCCTGCGGTCCACCCACAAAACACAATGAATGGAGGAACATTTAAAAGGGCAGTACATAATTACAAATGTAATGAACCATACATAGAAATATGAAAAATAATGACAAAAGTAACAACAAAGCACATAAACAGATGTTTCTACATAGCATCTTCTTAGCAGTGAAGCTCTGTTGAGAACTTATAGCAGGCTGAGGTTGTTGTGCGTGATATCATTAAGTCACCGCTACTTAGGATGGCAGTGCACACTATTTGCTGCATCCGTGTATCTGGATTGAATTCTGAAAAACCTTAAGATATTTTTTAATCTTACTAGGCATTCAGGACTTTTGCAAGTTGCTTTTAACTCTGATTTTTGATTTCTTTGTTGGACTTTAGAAGTTTGGCACTCACTGACCTTTTGATTTAGACCTTGGCCAGCCTTTGACTATGTTTATTGTCTCATTTCCTTGTAACTTTGTTGTGCGTTTGTCATTCACATTATGGTGATAGTACATAAACCTGGGCCCAGAAAAGTCAGACCCCGAAATGAGTAAAGTTGAAATTAACTTAATTAAAGAAATATTTCACATATTTGGAGAAAGAATTTCAGATTCATTCTGATTTCTTTATTCTAATTTATGATGAAATTGTGGGGTTGTCCTTGAAAATTCAGAAAGCGTTTAAAAAAAAAAAAACACTTTCTGCTATGGCAGTTAACTCTAACCCAAGTAAAGAAAACAGAAACAGACGTATTTTGGTAGGTTATGTCTGCATTGTGGGGAAGTGGTATCTATTAAATAGATAGATAGATAGATACTTTATTAATCCCAAGGGGAAATTCACATAATCCAGCAGCAGTATACTGATACAAAGAAACAATATTAAATTAAATAGTAATAAAAATGAAAAAAATTAAATTAATGTTCGCATTTACTCCCCCGGGTGGAATTGAAGAGTCGCATAGTGTGGGGGAGGAACAATCTCCTCAGTCTGTCAGTGGAACAGGACAATGACAAAAGTCTGTCACTGAAGCTACTCCTCTGCCTGGAGATGACACTGTTCAGTGGATGCAGTGGATTCTTCATGATTGACAGGAGTTTGCTTAATGCCCGTCGCTCTGCCACAGATGTTAAACTGTCCAACTTTAATCCTACAATGGAGCCTGCCTTCTTAACAAGTTTGTCCAGGCGTGAGGCGTCTTTCATCTTTATGCTGCCACCCCAGCACACCACCGCGTAGAAGAGGGCACTCGCCACAACCGTCTGGTAGAACATCTGCAGCATCTTACTGCAGATGTTGAAGGATGCCAACCTTCTCAGAAAGTATATTCTGCTCTGAGCTTTCTTACATAGAGCATCAGTATTGGCAGTCCAGTCCAATTTGTCATCCAGCTGCACTCCCAGATATTTATAGGTATGCACCCTCTGCACACAGTCACCTCTGATGATCACAGGGTCCATGAGGGGCCTGGGCCTCCTAAAATCCACCACCAGCTCCTTGGTCTTGCTGGTGTTAAGGTGTAAGTGGTTTGAGTCGCACCATTTAACAAAGTCCTCCATTAGGTTCCTATACTCCTCCTCCTGCCCACTCCTGATGCAGCCCACAATAGCAGTGTCATCAGCGAACTTTTGCACGTGGCAGGACCCCGAGTCATATTGGAAGTCTGATGTATATAGACTGAACAGGACCGGAGAAAGTACAGTCCCCTGCGGCGCCCCTGTATTGCTGCACACAATTTTAGACCTGCAGTTCCCAAGACGCACATATTGAGGTCTGTCTGTAAGATAGTCCACAATCCATGCCACAAGGTGTGAATCTACTCCCATCTCAGTCAGCTTATTCCTAAGGAGATGTTCTAAGCCAGTGGTACCCAGACTCGGTCCTAGGGAACCCCTGTAGCTGTAGGTTTTTGTTCCAACCACATTCACAATCAGTGCTAATAATCGATAATAACTCTAATTTAATTATCTGGTCTTTTTTATTCTTCTCTTATTCTGCATTCAGAAAAACACAACAGTATGGTTTTTACATTTATAAGACATTTTTGAAATATTTCAGTTTTTTTCTAAAGCTATAAATGCTTAACTCTCTTTTGCTGCTTTCCCATTATTTCCCCATTTTCCTGTTTAGTTTGCTTCCTTCATTTAACCCTAATAGTGACAATTAACAACCAGCATAGCAGACACCCAGGATTATGAAAGCTGCAACGACTTCAGTGTCAGACCCACTAAAGAGTAAATAACCAATTAAATAACCAGAACATCAGGAAAAGCAGAATGAAAATTATATTGAAAATACTGTAAATGACGTAAACTACATCTTCCCCTTATAACTGCTTATTACATTTTAATAAAAATCTACCAAACTTAGTTTGTAATTTCTACATTGACTCCAAAACACAGAAACTGGGAAATAATGACGCACTTAATTAGGCTAACAACAACAACAACATTTATTTCTATAGCACATTTTCATACAAATGATGTAGCTCAAAGTGCTTTACATAATGAAGAAAGAGAAAAAAGACAAAATAAATAAGAAAATAGAATTAGGGAACACTACTCAACATAGAGTAAAAGTAAGGTCCGATGGCCAGGGAGGACAGAAAAAAACAAAAAAACTCCAGACGGCTGTAGAAAAAAAAAAAAAAATCTGCAGGGGTTCCGAGGCCAGGAGACCACCCAGCCCCTTCTAGGCATTCTACCTAACATAAATGACCTCTCAATCAGTCTTCATTGTATTCAGGGTTCAAATGGCCGAACTTGATGATGATGGTCATGTGGACTTCTGGCCTTTAATCCATCAATGTAGGGACATCATGGTGCTTTGATCAGGTGGTGGTGCAGATCAACACCACAGAAAACCGGAAAAAGAACAGAAGAGAGAGTAGGGGTTAGTGTGGATAGTGGAGCCACCTGGAATGATATTGATAATTAAATGCATATATAGAGTATCAACAACAACATTTATTTATATAGCACATTTTCATACAAAACGTAGCTCAAAGTGCTTTACATAATGAAGAATAGAAAAATAAAAGACACATTAAGAAAATAAAATAAGTCAACATTAATTAACAAAGAATAAGAGTAAGGTCCAATGGCCAGGGTGGACAGAAAAAAAAAAAAAAACTCCTGATGGCTGGAGAAAAAAATAAAATCTGTAGGGATTCCAGACCATTAGACTACCCAGTCCCCTCTGGATCAATCAGGATTAAACTTAAATGAAGCTATGAGAAAGCCATGTTAAAATAATGAGGCTAAGAGTCCAATGAAAAATGGAAGTTGGTTGGAACAAAAACCCGCAGCCATGGTGGGTCCCCTGGACAAAGTTTGGGAACCACTGTTCTAAACTAATAGAGAAACATGGCAACGTAGCTCTGATGGGAGCTTTGGGCTGATCAGACCATTTTCAATCCACTTGAAATCTCAGAATTAATTTAATTCAAGATCAGTTCAGAACTTTGTTAGCACTGGCCTATTACATTTAAATTGTTGCCAGAACATTTCACTGAAGTATATATTAAGTCTTAATTTGATAGATGGTAGACCTTTTGGGAAGGCTATTATAGCATATGTTTCCCCAATAATAAGCCTTCTTTCATATTAAGATACCCTACATGTTGAAGAATTTTGTTTTTACTGTCCTATGCCTATTTATTACGTTCTCCCTTGTTAAAGCAACATAATCCTAAAATGAATTGGTCTTCTGAAGAACTTGAATGTTGAGGAGCCACCTATTTTGAAACCGTGCCATTAAGACTACTTCACCTTTGATGAATTGTTTTTCATTGGAGGCTTTTTCCTAGCCAGTATGCTGACTTCAAGGATGTATGCAGCAAACAAAGTCTCTTAAACGTTTATCACATCAGGAGTATGTTTGTGATTTGGACAAACATTAGACACCATCCGCAAAATTATTACATCTAAAACATATTGAAGTAGTGAGTTAGCCTGGGATCCCTTGGTCATTCAAAATCAGACACCTTAGCCCTTGTGATGCAGCTAGTTTTGGCAGAACCCTAACATGTGCCCAAATGGTATAAACAAACTGCTAATTGTGCCTTTTGATCCACAGTGATCTTGATGTTTCTGATTTCCAATTTCTTATGTGTACATATATAAAACCCACAGTGTGTCTGAGAGTTGTTCATGAAGACCAGCATGCAAGTCCTCTAGTCCTTACTTCCCTGGGTATTTATGATGCCCCAGTGCCCATTTATCATTCATTTCTTTTGATCCACAACTTTATTAAGCCCTCACGTCAACTTCTGTGGTAACTTGGAAAACCACTATTCTTATGAATTCAAGTAATATCCAACAGGCTAAACGCCTTACACATGATCTGCCTTGAACAATCTGTGGCCAATCTCAATAAATATGCTAAGTACACTCCTGCTTTGCCTATGACATTCATTCTCTAATCCTTCATACTTTTCCCCCCTTTTTGCTTGTTGGCATCCTCCACACTTTCCCCCTTTTTGTGTGTTGACATGCTCCATATAGTCTTCCCAGAGGACTGTCTGCTTATGTAAAACAATTTGATATTTTGTTTCAGACCACAGAACAATGTCTGGCCTACATTTACTTTGTGCAGTGTTATCTGGAAATCTGAGTTGCTTTCCCAGGTCAGCCTACAGCTGCTATACTTTCTCCATTGCAAGGAGACCATTTGATGGCTCGTTAATGGTTTGTGGCTTCTCTCCTACATTGATAAGTGTAGTTGAACATGCTACATCATGTAAATGCTTGCTATTAGTGATATCTTTTAAAGATGGTATCAGCAATAACTTTCAGCACTTGGTCATGGCACCAACAGTTACGCCCTTCTCCCATGGCTTTCGAGCAACAGTGTCAAATATTCATGTCATTTGTTGCTCCTGCTGCACTAGAGTGAATTATTGAAATGCTACAAAGATCCCATCAAGTCCTTATGTTGTAATCAGATTTTGCCTGTTCTCCTGCTTCTGTCACACTCCATTCCCTCTTAATCCTTATGTTGACTCCTGACTAAGAAATTTTCATATCACTTGACTCTGTATCGCAAAAACTCTGATCATGAATGTCTACTAAATCTGCTGAAAGGAAGCATCCCCTTTTTTTTCCCATCTGCACAAAAGTATGCTGCTCAAGCGTTATGGTTGGCCCAACTACCTATTGATGTGTCTGATCTTCCTCATAAAGCTGTCAGTGGTAAATATTAGAACTTTGTAAACCTGCAGATGCCATAAGATCCATGGGAGAATACCATATTCATTTATTTAAGTCAATATAAAAAATATTTTTCTTGTCTACTTTCCTTTAGCCTTTCTGACTACTTTCCCCAATGCTGATGTCTTCTAATGTGAATCTTTGGCTCTTGTGGTTATATGCTTTTAAAAGATTGATGCTATTTTCCTTTTAAATCTTTTAAATGTTCTGCGCAGTGTGGCCATTTCCATTAATGGTGTGCAAGATTATTGTTTGTAATGGCATTCATAAGAAAGAAAAGCAAAGAAACAGTCAGCGTTTTTTACCCTTTTTTTATTAAGTAATCTATTGGAGGAAGTCGGTGTTGTTTTAGCCAAGGTTGCCTTTGTGTCTTGAGTGGCAGCCATGAAAGCTGAAGGAAGCAGGAAGCTTGCCTATCTAAAGTGGGAAGGAAACCCGTTAGCATCTTAGGTACAACTTTAGCTGTCTGGTTTCTCTGGTTCCACTCATGATATAGAAGGCATGAGGTTGACAGTATATAAAGCTAAATCAACCTGCCTGACTGTAGTATTCCTGCATAAAAATCTGCTTAGTTTGCGAGATATAATCTTTGCATAATTGTAAGATGTACAGGCAAAGGGAGGCCTAGCTCATATGTGCTCAGATTTGTATTGCTGATGTTAAAAAACCTTATTAGCTAACCGTTACATGACTATCATGAAGACACAGGAAAAGGGGGCAAAACATCAGTTGCTGAAGATAAAATTAGAGGAGGTCATGACCGGCAGATCACCTCTCTTCCAGGATGGACAAGTGCAATTAAATGCAGCCTTCTTTTAAGAAAAGCAAGCTCAGCTCATCCGTCCAGCAAGTAAATAGTGGATTTCCTATGTGTGGAAGATTTGTGTCATCTCTCTGCATTTAGTTTTCCTTTATTTAACTTTGCCTAATTGGTTCTGATGTGGCACCCTGCTTCCTGAAGCGAAAAAAAGACCAAACAAACCTGTAAATAGTTGATCTTGTTTATACCTCTGAAGGGCATTTCTTATTTTGGGTCTGTTTAGCTCTTTTCCTGGCCTATTGAGTCACTTGTTGTGTCGCTAGTTTTTGAACATTTCCAATGGCTTTAGTGTCACTTGTATGATGTACTGACCACTGATGTGCAAAGTTCTCTGACTCGGGTCTTGCCAGAGATTAACCCACTGGAATGGAAAAGAACACAAGTCCAGTAGTATTCACAAGTAAGCCCACCTGGCTTTACTCTACTACTCTTTTAGTTTGAAAAGAACATGTTATGTTAATATGCCTCAAGTGGATGCATTATGTACCAGGAAATTTCACCCTAAACATCTCTCCATGTGGAATGAGGCCAAGTACATCACAGATTCATCAGAATTGGTGCTTTATTGAGTGGATGATTATAAGAGAATATAAGTAACAAAATACTTTGAGCCTGACTACACTGTAAAGAGGCTTCCATACTGCAAAGTAATTGTTTGCTGTGCAAACCCTCACTTTCATTCTTCCTACCAGTGACCTTTTTTTTTTTTTTTCAATCTTTCCTCCAGGACATCTTTTAAATCTGAGGACACAAATAAGAAACACATTAACATACTGAGACCCAAGAATAGGATTATTATCATAAGATCAACCTGGACAAGTAATTTGGAGAACTGTCCAGTTTGAAATGTTTAATGCTACTTTTTTTGTGAATTTCCCCTTGGGATTAATAAAGTATCTATCTATCTATCTATCTATCTATCTATCTATCTATCTATCTATCTATCTATTATATAGTGCCTTTCATATAGTGCCTCTATCTATCTATCTATCTATCTATCTATCTATCTATCTATCTATCTATCTATCTATCTATCTATCTATCTATCTATCTATCAACTGACATCATCATGCTCTATGCAGTAGGCTGCCCTGTACAACCTGTCTCTCTCTCTCGATATTTTCTGGTGTTTTTATAGTCCTCAGTCAACAAGCACAATCTTCACACTACCAGGAGCTTGAAATTTATTAAATCATATTTCTTCCTCGTTGTTTCATATTAAATGCAGTATAAGTCTTTTCCCCCAATTGGGATTCAGTGTATGCTATAAGGGTGAACAGGCCACCAGGTACTGACCAATTTTCCATGGCGACTAAACCGCATTGCCAAGGCACTATATACTGGATACCACCCACTCTAAATCCCACAACACCCTAAAAAATATTACATCTTTGTGCCACGTCCATTGTTTCTGTGTCGACATTTTACAATAACGCCACAGTCCCTTCGCTTCATAAGTTTGTCTGTGTCATTCCCTGCTCTCTCCCCTTTCTTACATGTGTCTTTGCTGTTAGTCATCTCAGTTTAATTGTTTCACAGGTTGTTGAAAGAGGTGGTGGTGTGTCTTGGGGAATATTTATTGTATTTTCATAATGTAGAAACAAAAGCTCTAAGTAAAGCATTAATGGCATTCTTTATAAGATAGTACGTCTTGGATTGCATGCTACCACAATAAATAGTAAGATGAGAAGTGTATTGTATATCACCTGCCACAGAATTCACACTTGCATGAATGTTGCTAAGTATACTACTTTTACTGCTCATCACAGACATGTCCTAGCCCTAATCTGGTTTATATCTCACAGTTTATGACACACACACACTGCTCTAGACACATTGATCCACTGGCAGGATGCAGTGTTTAAATCCTGCCAGGTAGTCCGAGTGTGTTGTCTACAACTCTAGAGGTGGCAGATCCCCTGTCTTCTGTTATCCTCATGTCACCTTTGCCCCTCGAAATCGTTTTTGAGTCTGACGGATCATTACACCTTACTGTCTTAACAAGGATTATTAATGGCTATAGAAATTATGACATTTATAGCTTAAGTTGAGTAGAGGTTCACAGGATATGAGGAAGAACAGCTCAATCTCTGAGAAAACTAGAGAGTATCGATGAAAAGGTTTTAATTGGAAAGTGGGATTGTGGTGGATAAGTAGTTAGGAAGCCTGTTCTTATTAGTGAAGAATGCTGCCTGAGAGTGCTTTTAAGCATTTATTATTTTAAATGAGTACACAAACTTTAACACATTTGAAAATGATGAACACCTTACCCTGATGTAGTATAAAAATTGTATGGCTACTTTTACTAGTCAACAAATTTATCCACTCATCTACATATTCCTAATCCAAAATATGTTTGTGAAAAAATTAATTTGACCTTTGTTTAAAATTAAAAATGTCAAATGGAAACCTGCTCAATGAAATCTACAATGCTATAGTAAATGCTGTACACAAATTCAGTCTTACCAAGTATATACTGTTTTTTTAGGTGAGCAGTGAGTACAAGCATTCACTGCCATAGGTTTACAAAAATTTCAGACCAGAATCTGAAGAGTCTAAGGACTTTTCCCAGAAATGCTTGTATATTAGTTTTGTTTATTAGCTTTTTTTGAGCGAGTTGTAGTATTTGTTAACATTTAATTTACCTGCCATGCAGTGCCTCTAAACCCATGTATAACCCTGAGGCAAAGTTCTGTCGTTGCCTGCCGTGGGTCAAGAACA